>NC_057797.1:310559932-311269905 GCF_018294505.1 Triticum aestivum
GTGGCTGCGGGCGGCGGTGGTGGTGGGGGCTCAGTGGCGAGCTTTAAAGGGGGGGCGGCTTGCTTGGGTGAGGGGGCGCCCGGGGAGGAGTCCGAGCCGGACTCTCCTCGGCGTCCATGCCAGGCACGACGGCGCGGGCGAGGGAGGCGGTTGCGCGGGCGGACCGGCCTGGCTCGGCTGGGCCTTAGGCCCAGTCGGGCGCGGGAATTTTTTTTTAAAAAAATTCGCTAACCGAAATAAAATCCTAGAAAAATAAATAAAAATCTAAAAATGCCAAAATAAATTTTCACTGTCTAAATAAAATATTTAGAACGGGATGAACATTTTCTTGGCCCTAAAATGCAATTTTGAAAACGTGCAATTTTTCTAATGCAAATAAAATCCGAATAAAATGAAATAAAATCAAATAAATGATTTTAATATTTTTCCTCGAATATTTCAATTATTTTGGAGAAGTCATATTATCTGCTCTCATTTATTTTAATGTGAAATATTTTCTGGAGAGAAAAATAATTAAAATCAAAAATCCTCGTTTCAATATTTGATGAAAATCGAATATGAAAACAGGGAAATCCCCAACTCTCTCCGAGGGTCCTTGAGTTGCTTAGGATTTTCGAGGACCGCGAGACGAAAAGCAAATGAAATATGATATGCATGGATGACTATGTATAACATTCCAAATTGAAAATTTGGGATGTTACAAATGAGCTTCAAGCACTTGGTGCCACTGACATCACCGACCATGAGGTGGTGAAGAAATTGCTGAGATCGCTTGACTCCTCATTTGACACTCTGGCATTGATGATACAAGAACATGCTGATTACAAGTCACTTGATCCCGCTGATATTCTTGAGAGGCTAAATACTCATGAGTTCCAACTTGCTGAAAAAAGAGATCTCTATGGTTCGAGCTATGGCAGATCACGTGCACTGAAGGCCAAGGCAGTATCTGCGATGATGAAGACTCTGGTAGCAGCCTTGGTGATCCTGAAGAACTAAGCCATGATCTAGCTCTGCTCGTGAAGAAGTTCCAAAAGTTCTCAAGATGTGGTCGCTTTGGAAGACCCACAAGGAGCAATGATTTCTCATCCAGTGACTACAAGAGGAGGCTCTGTCACAAATGTAAGAAACCTGGACATTACATTCAAGATTGTCCTCAGTGGGGAAAGGAATCAAACAAGAAGAAATACAAGGATTATAGTTTTGATGATGCGAAGAAAAAGAAGAAATCCACAAAATCTTTATCATCAAAATCCTCAAAGCCTTCATATCACAAGAAGATCACCTCCAAGAAGGCTAGGGCATTCATTGGCAAGGAAATGGACTCTGAGGCTGAATCTGAAGAAAATGAGGAAGAGGAGACATCTGAGGAGTCCGAATCTGGAGTGGCGATCCTAGCTCCCGCTACTGCATCCGTCAGCAAGTATATCTTCAACACTGAAGAAAATGACCTCACCAACAAGGCTGATGAAGGCGATGATGACTACACTCCCACCTATTGCTTCATGGCAAAGGGTGCCAAGGTACTCAAATATACCTCCTCTGAATCAAGTGAGAATGAATCTGATGAAAACCTTAAGCCCAGCTATTCTAAACTTGCTAATATTGCTGTAAAACTACAAAGGGCTCTTGAAAAGGTTCAAAACATGCTAGACAAAAGTGATGATATGTTGGGTGAAGAAATGGATCGCCCTAAAGCCTTGACTGAAAATCTTCAGAGACTTCAGACTAGGTTTGACAATCTTCAAGGTCATCATAACACTCTCTTATCTAATCATGATAAGCTTTCTTATGAATTTCTTCAAAGAAAATAAGACCTTGAGAAGATAAGAGTGAGTTATGAAGATCTTCAGAAGGAGCACGATTCATTACTTGCTCAACAAATTAGCGCTTCTCAGGAAGAATTTGTTCCTCCATGCTTGAAGTGCATTGAACGTGAATCTGCTAATTCTTCACCTGAATGTTCAAATGCTGCTAATGTTTCAAATTCTTCACATGCCTCTGCTATCACTAATTCCTCATCTGAGGACATTGCTAGTATCACTGACGATGTAGGGCTGAAGGAATTGTACATGACAGGCATGTACAAAAGCCTCAAAGGGCATCAGACTCTTTGTGATGTGCTTAAAAAGCAGATCCTCAACAGGAACCCTAGGAAAGAGGGTATTGCCTTTGAGAGGAAACTCAATGCTGATGGTACATATTGGAAGCCTGAGCAGTACCCCAAAACTACATGGGTTGCTGCAAAGGGACCTCTAGTTGATCCATCTAATTTATCTGGATTTGCATGTGAATTTCCTCGTTCTAATGATGAGTCATTTGACTCCAACTATAAACTGTTCAAAAATCAGAATGGTGAAGTATTTGCTAGATATGTTGGCACTAACTGCAGGAACGGTTCCCCTATGAAGAAAATCTGGGTTCCCAAAAGATGCCTTGAAAATATTCAGGTGAATGTCATCATGACGCCACCTGTGAAGAATAGGAACCCCATATCAAATTCTTCATATGGACCAAATTCTTCATATGGATCCACGTCCTCATACGGACCAAACTCCTCACATGGATCGTATTCCTCAAAAGGATCAAAGTCCTCAAATGAACATCATCGTGCTAACCCGTCTGTTTCGCAGGGAAGATCTAAGGATTATGGATATGTGCATTATTCTTCAAATCATTATGTCCATAAGTCCTCGAAGAATTTCTCTGCCTACTCTTATGCTTACTCTAACCCCTCTTATGTGAAACGAAATGGACTGGCTTCTATGCCATCCTTCTCGTATGGAGCTCGCAGAGTGATGAACTCTTTGCCACCCCTTCAAATGTGGGTGGTGAAGAAAAAGAACTAATCTCTTCTGCAGGGTCAGGTCTCCAGACGTATGTAATCGTCTGAAGAATTTGCTGGAGACCTGAGTATGCCTGATAGGACGCAGGCTAATCATGAAGAAATGAACTTTCATTTCTCATGATCTCATACTTCTTTATCTGTTCTGTTGCTTGATGAAATTGATTTGATGAATGGATGTCATATTCTTCACTGATGGAGTATATGAGTTCGTAAGCTGCACTAATTCATCTGCATGATGATCAACTCAAAGCCACTGAGTGGGTCCTCGATAGTGGATGTACAAATCACATGACTGGTGACAAGATTCTATTGATGGATGCACCATTATCTCCGTCGCATCTGAAGCATATCATCTTTGCCGACGAAGGCAAAAGTCAGGTATTGGGTCTAGGTAAGGTTGAGATCACAAAGGATCGACACATGGACAAAGTCATGCTTGTCGAGTCCTTAGGATACAACCTTATGTCTATCTCAATGCTTTGTGATCTTGATATGGTTGTTGTCTTTGGCAAGTATCGTTGTGTTGTGGTTATGGAAGCTGACAATTCCAAAGTCTTCGAAGGCTTTAGGAGAGGAGACCTGTATATTGTTGATTTCTCTACAGGACAACAACCAGCCGTGTGCCTACTTGCAAAAGCTTCAGAAGGCTGGCTCTGGCATCGACGACTTGGTCATGCAGGCATGAGGAATTTGCACATGCTTGCAAAGAAGAAACATGTCATTGGCATCGAGAATGTCAAATTCCTCAAGGATCACCTATGCAGAGCCTGTGAAGCTGGGAAGATGACAAAGGCCAAGCATCCAGCGAATACTATCATGACCACTACTCGCCCATTTGAATTGCTTCACATGGATCTCTTCGGTCCTAATCATTATTCTGCTGTTTCAAATGATGCATCTCAATATGGCTTTGTTATTGTTGATGATTACTCTCGTTACACATGGGCACACCTTGTTACTTACAAACATGAAGTGCAGGAAGTCTTCAAACGATTTTCCTCGAGGGCTTCAACCAACTTTGGTGTGAAGATCAAGCACATCAGAAGTGACAATGGCACTGGGTTCAAGAATTCTGGTCTCGATGACTATCTTGATGAACTTGGTATTACTCATGAGTTATCTGCTCCTTATACTCCTCAGCAGAACGACGTCGTGGAGCACAAGAACAGGACTCTTGCTGAGATGGCTCGCACAATGCTTGATGAATACAAAACGCCTCGTCGTTTCTGGACTGAGGCAATTGATACTGCGTGCCACATCATCAACAGAGTATATCTTCACAAATTCTTCAAGAAGACTGCCTATGAACTCCTCACTGATAAGAAACCCAATGTAAGTTATTTCAAAGTCTTTGGTGCTGAGTGTTGGATTAGAGATCCTCATCACAACTCAAAATTTGCACCAAAAGCACATGAAGGTTTTATGCTTGGTTACGAAAAGGACTCGCACACCTATAGAGTCTTCAACAACGTTCTTCACAAGGTTGTTGAAACTGTAGATATGTGGTTCGATGAAACCAATGGCTCGCAAAGAGATCACCTACCTACTTTGATAAATGAACTAGCACCTGAGGAAACTATCAAGTTCAAGGCTACCGAGGATGTCATTCCTACTGAAGAATCTGCTGAAGAATTCATTCCAGAACATGAAGAACGTTGAGCTAATGAACCTGAAGAAAATACTGAAGAAAATGGTGCTGAAGAGAATGCTGATCAAATTCCTCAACGACAACCAGCTCATCCTCGCATTGCAAAAGAAGTGCAAGTTGAAAAGATCATCAATGACATCAAAGCGCCAGGTCCTCTCACACGCTCAAAAGCTTCACATTTATCTAACTTTTGTGGGCACTATGTCTTTGTCTCTATCACAGAGCCCACTAAGGTAGATGAAGCATTTCTGGAGCCTGAGTGGATTTAGGCCATGCAAGAAGAATTACATCAGTTCGAGCTCAACAATGTCTGGGAACTGGTCAAACATCCAGATCCTCGCAAGCACAATATCATTGGCACAAAGTGGATCTACCGCAACAAGCAAGATGAAAATGGCCTTGTGGTGAGGAATAAGGCATGGCTTGTAGCTCAAGGCTACACACAGGTTGAAGGAATTCTTCATGAAAAAAGGCTTCAAACCCGGTTCACTCGACCCTACTCTTTTCACTAAATCTTATGATGGTGAATTGTTTATGTGCCAAATATATGTTGATGATATTATCTTTGGCTGTACTGACCAACATTATAGTGATGAATTTGCCTATGTGATGAGTGAAGAATATCAAATGTCTATGATGGGAGAGTTGAAATTATTCTTAGGTCTTCAAATTCGTCAACAATGCAATGGCATATTCATATCTCAGGAGAAATACCTCAAGGATGTACTGAGGAAATTCGGCATGCAAGATTGCAAAGGCGTCAAAATTCCTATGCCCAAATGACCATCTGTGCACTGATGAAAATGGTATTGACTCCGATCATAAGGTATACCGCTCCATGATTGGTTCTTTATTGTACTTATGTGCATCTAGGCCAGATATAATGCTTAGTGTTTGCATGTGTGCCCGATTTCAAGCTACATCGAAGGAATCACACCATAAGGCTGTGAAGCATATTCTTCGATATCTAGCTCACACACCAACACTTGGATTATGGTACCCCAAGGGCTCGACTTTTGATCTCATTGGATATTCTGACTCTAACTATGCTGGTGATCGTGTGGATCCCAAGTCAACATCTAGTACATGTCATTTCCTCGGACGATCTTTGGTCTGTTGGTCCTCAAAGAAACAGAACTGCGTATCACTATCTACTGCTAAAGCTGAGTACATTGCTGTTGGTTCTTGCTGTGCTCAATTGCTATGGATGAAGCAAACTCTCAAGGACTATGGCGTCAACATGAAGAATGTGCCTCTCTTCTGTGACAATGAGAGTACCATCAAGATTGCTCACAACCCAGTCCAGCACTCGAAGACTAAGCACATTCAGATTCGTCATCATTTTCGTCGTGATCATGTGTTGAAGGGCGACATTTCTATTGAGCATGTGAAGACTGAAGAACAGCTAGCCGATATCTTCACAAAGCCCTTGGATGAGAAGAGATTTAGCAAGTTGTGATGTGAGCTAAATATCCTAGAATCTTCGAATGTTCTTTGAAAAGGACACTCATCCTAACACTTATGCAAAATTGATGACTTAGATGTGCAACACATGAAGAAACGTTTTTCTTCTATCAATGAAGAATAACACTCTTAGTGTGAAGAAATTAATGAAGAATTTGATTCTCAGAACCCTACGATAATTGTACGCGGTGTCTGAAATCATCATTCTTATACGGTGGGTCACGCCACCACCAAAAGTTGAAATTCCTCAGTTGTTCATAATCTTCAACTTTGCATTGTCTTCACTGTTTCTTTCGTTTATGTCCTCCACATCATTCACTTATTGCTAATTCTTCAAGTTGGTTTTTCTGCTAAGTGAATGTGATCAGACCTTTCCCCCTCTATGCTATACTCAACCCAATCTGTTCACAAATTCTTCATGTGCGTTCTATCTGAAACTCGTTCAAAATCTTCACTGTGTCCTTGTCAGCTAAAGAAATTGCGAACGGAACTTTAAAACCTATCTTATCTAAATTTTCGGCTTTGCTGCTCAAACCGTTCCGCATCCCACGATACACTTATCCATTCACCCACGATCGTACACGATCTCCACCTCTCAGTACGTGGGTGACACATGTCATGCGAATGAGAAGGGTCAGGGGCACGTTCGTCCAACTTCTTCGGGCAAACAGTTTTTCACCGTGGCTATAAATACCCCTCTTCCCCTTCCTCACTTCTTTTACTCCGCTCGACCTCTCTCCAGCTTGAGCTTCTCAAACCCTAGCGCCGCCGCTACTTCATCGTCTCCGGTGAGGAAGAGCTTCACTACATCGACCTCGTTGCCGCCGTACTCACGCTGGCCGCGGAAATCTTCACTCCGCCGCCGCCGTAGCCGTCTTCCTCCACCAAGTTAGGGCGTGGAAGATCTAGACAGACGAACTTCACCTCTCCACCTCACTGTTCGTCGTGTTCTTCATCCAGGGTAATTAAAAGTTACTTTTACTGCCCTTGTTGATTCGAATGATTATGTACAAAATCTTCAAATGTGTTTTTATTCATATCTTCACACACTAAATCATCTCACATATCATCTGTTCTTGATTTGTTTCTCTAAGCTATGTTTTTCTTCAAGATTCCTCAAATGTGTGGATTTTTGATCTACACATCTCTGGAACCTAAGACAAAGAACGCTTAGTGAAATTCTTCAAGACTCATCTGGTCAACTTCCTCAAACTTGTTCTTTTTACAAAACCTTCTGAGAACACATATGACCTCTCCAAATTCCTCGCAACTATACTCTGTTCACATGTACTCATGTCAGCTGCTGAATCACTAGGTTCTCATCAACTTAACTCATTTGCAGCGTTCCTCGAAGAAAAGTTGCATACTTCTTCAGAGAATTCAATTGTTCAAATTCCTCAACTAAAGAAAATGACTGACGGTAAGAAGCCACAGAAAGGAGGAAAGAGGGCTGAGGTCAACACAGCGTTTGAAATCCCTGATGACATATACAAGGATTACTGCACTCTTGATGAGGCCAAGTTTGGAAAAGAGGACAAAAATCAGCGCAAGGTGTGCATACAGAGGATAGAAAGGAGATGGGCAAGAGAATGGAAGGAGTACAGGTATGTAACTCCAAAATACATGAAGAAATTCGCACTCAATCCTCCATGCCCAAGACCTCCATTGGCACCTAGCCAAATAGCTGATCCCACCAGCCTCAAGCGCGGTGAGGACTATCCTGATGAATGGGCCAAGCACCAAGCCAAGTTGGCTAGGCAAGCCAGAGAAGCAGTGAGGGAATTCAATGAAGACTCTGCTGCTGCTGCTGCCTCTGCTGAGGCCTATGCTATCAAGCGGAAGAAGGCTATGTCAAAGAAGCCTGCGCGCAAGCCAAGTGCTTCACCAATAGTGCCCTCAAGGCCAAGTTCCTCAGCAATGCCCTCACGGCCGAAATCCTCAAAGCCCTCACGGCCAATTCCTCATGCTGCTCCTGCTCCTTCAAAATCCTCAGCTCCTCCAAAGTCCTTGGCTGTTCCGACAAAGTCCTCTGCACCTGTGCATCTCGCCACGTGTCAAAGGACCACAGGCGTCTCAATTGCCTCAGGAGCTTCAGCTAGTTCCTTAGCTGCACCAAATTCCTCAACGGGACCCTTTCTACTGAAGACAAAGGCCACTGCTGGACGAGGTCCTCGCCCTAGTCCTCAGAAAAAGCAAGTCGCCTTCCAAGTGCCGTCTGAAGAAGACGAAGCTGATGATGATGAACTTGCTGAAATCATCAGAGATAGGCAAGTCAGGGCTACTAGAGCCAAGGGAACAAATGTGCCACTGCTATTGGATCCCAAGTTGATCCTCGATTACATTGACGTTTGGCACAAGGACCCCAACACTCCCATGCCTGACTTCAAGCTGACTCCTGGCCAAAGTCACATGCTAACCCACTTCATACAAGAAGAAAAATGGAAATTTGAGAAGGCCAGGCAGATCAAGAAAGCACAGTACAAGAAGGAGCGCCATCTGAAGAAAAACGTTGTCTCTATGACAACGGAAGAACTTATCACTACTCAATCTGAGATCAAGAAACTCAGTGATGAATTTGACGCATATCATGCTGATTGGCTTGGAGCCAAAGTTCGTTTTGTGAGACTCGCTGATAACTTCACCTCAAATGTTGGAGCCCCAACGCAACAGGAAGTTCCTCAGGCTAAAGCATCTGCTCAGCCGACTGAAGAACATGCTAGCACTACTGATGAAAATCAGGCTGCTGAAGAAAATGTGAGTTCCAGGGCTGATGACTGCATTCCAGCCGTTGAAGAAATTGCCAGGGCATCCACTAGTGGTGCTCCTGAAGAAACTGAAGAAATCAGGGCAACTGCATTAGTTGTGCCTGAAGAAAATCAACCAGATTCCTCTGCTCCTCCTGAGCCAACACCAACTCCGATACTTCCATCTGCATCAGATGTGAAGAAAACCAAGGCTGCAGAGTGTGCAACAGTGAAGAAAAGGAAATCATCAACTACTTCAGATTCTTCAGCTCCGAAGAAGATGAAGCCTTTGACTAGTTAATTTGCTAATCCCATTGATGCTATTCCAATCTCAACCATGCCATCAAAGGACCTTGTTCCTTTTGGTGAAGAATATGAGATCCCTAGCGGATCTGATGAAGAAAATCATTCTGCTGCTTCGTCAGAGCAGATTGATGAAGAAATTGAAGTGGATACGATCCCCTCAACACCTGTCATCTCCTCGCCCATGCCTTAGTTCACAGCTGAAGAGGCTGGCGTTGAAGAAATGGAAGATGAAGATGTGGACGTTGGCTGCTCCACACTAGTGATGAGTGATGAATTCTGGGAAAGTCAGCATCCAAACTCTCCAATGTTCACATCATTGCAGCAAATACCTCAGTCCCCCACACAAACTGTTCAAATGGGCTCTGAAGAAACTCACCCCACTTCATCTGTACATGAAGAAATTCCAGCCACTAGTGCTGAAGAAACTACTGCTGCTGAACGTCTGAAGACACAGACTGCCACTAAAGAGGAACCAGAAAATCCTCAGCCTGAAGAACCTGATATTGCGATTCCTGAGGTCGTGATGCAACTCACTGACACTCCTCTTCCCAAGCCAAAGGATCCATTCTCACACAAGCAAAAGTTCAAGGCTGATGATTTCTTCGGCGAGCATGTATTCTTCGAAGACTACAACCCTTATAACTCTGCTCGCATTAGGAAGAGGTGTTTCTGGACTGCTCGTCAAGCCAATTTCTATTCCTCAGTGCTGTTCAACAAAGAGAAAATCTTCTACCATGAGCACATTCCTCACGTGGATATGGAATCTCCGCCGTGTTTCGTGTTAGTCCTCAGTGTTCTTCACGACGCTGGACTGTTCAATTTTTGCTCTGACATCTGTGATTGGAATGAAGAACTGATTCTTCAATTTTATGGAATGCCGCACATCACAGGAGATTCTGAAGATGTGAATTCATGGGTGCTGGACTGGATCTAAAAACACTCACTACACAGCACCAGCGTCTGAATTGCTTCGTGCCTTACCACTCAGTCCTCCCCTTGAAGAAGCTCGTTGCATCTACAGTGAACCTAAGCTTACAAATCACTACATGCAGGTTCTGATGAAACCTTTGAAGCAAGGTCAGGCCCCACAAACCAAATTCCGCATGAAGGAATTACTCTATGTGCCCAGAACTGTCTATCATATTCTTACGAGGACAATGAGTCCTATCAAAGGCCACGACTCATCTGATGAGGAAATTGTTGGCATCATGAAGAATCTGGTATTCAACATCGTTCATGGCATTCCTATCAATTATCACGATTTCTTCATGAGGACTCTGGAAAATGTTGCACTGTCTCCGTTTGAGCTGAAGCCTTATGCACCTTGGATTATGAGATTCCTCAGGACAAGGTCTTCACTCAACTACAAAGTTGATTTTTAGAATCACCTCAGCCACTTGCCCCCAATTGAAGTCCTCAAGCAGACCTATTCCTCAGTTGATGAAAAGGGCAAGGCACCAGCTGTTATAGATGAAGGCATTCGTCCATTGGATGGTCAGTTTCGCAAAGCTGCCTCTTATTCCACCAATGATGACTCTGCCACACATGACTCTGCCAATGCACCCAAGTCTACTCCTCAAGCCACTGCTCCTCGTGTGATGACTGATCGTGAGCTTCTGCTTAGTCTTCACCAGAAGGTGGATCGAAATCATAAATGGGTTAAGCGTCAGTTTGGTTCATTTCTTCACAACATGACTGCTACACACAATGCAGTGAAGAAAAACCATTACTACCTCCATGAAGTCTTCGGTCGCACCTGGGCAATACTGTCACATCTGTATGGTGAAGAAGATCTGAAGAAAATGGGTCTCAAGGAAGATTTTGACTGGTCTGCACCTCCACCGAAGAAATTCAAGAAGGTCAAGGTTCCTTCTCTGGTGGCCAGCTCATTTTCTTCATCGCGCGACACTGATGAGAATGAAGACTTGGACGACACTGCGGCAGGCCCTACTACGACAAACAACCCCAACAACGCTGGCGCTCCTTAATCAACTTGATATTCTTCAGGGGCGTTAGTCCTCATATTCGATCCTTTTGGTCATTTGATGACAAAGGGGGAGAATTTTGAGTTAGTCTTCAAGCGGGTCTTTCTATATGGGCGTTTTTTTCAAGTTACAACTCTCGTTCTTCTGAGACTTTATTGGATCGAGTTGTAAACTTAAACCCGATGGTGCTCTGATACTCTTGAGACGTTTTTCTGCATGCTTATTCCTTGTTAATATTATTGCACGCATGCTGAATTACATCAGTCACCATATTTCATCATGCATTTCAAATTCTTCACTGTTATATGTCAAATGCGTGTATGAATTACAAGATATAGGGGGAGATCTCCATGATTCAACTCTTCAAGTGTGCATTGCTTCAAAAGCAAATTCCTCACTATGCACATATTCAGGGGGAGTTCTTCTATATCTTGCAATCAAATTCCTCAATATCAGTATTTACACTTCATATGTTTATCCCCGTTGAAAACTTAACCTATATTGTCATCAATCACCAAAAAGGGGGAGATTGTAAGTGCATCTAGTGCCCCTTAGTGATTTTGGTGTATTGAAGACTTATAGGTTAAGGGACTAATGCGTTTGTGAGTGTACACAGGTCTATAAGTCTATGAGGAGTTTGATATTTACAGAGAAAGTCGACCCCTAAAAATGAAGTTCTTCGACTGAAGACTTTGGATTCTGAAGACTTTCTGAAGACTTTGAAAGTGAAGAAATTGGTGTGACCTTGAAGACTTGGTATTCATTCGAGGAACATGAAGCGTGAAGACTTTTGTTTTCGTAGTTTCATTTTCTCTTTCTTGAGTCATAGGAAACACCGTACTGTTAAAGGGGGTCGAGGAAATACTAAGGAAAAATTTCCATGTGATGCTCAACTCAAAATCCTACACCTACCAATCCCTTCGAGTGAAGCCATTGGAAATCTCATACAGTCCAGTCATATTCTTCAGTGACAGAGACGAAGTTCTTCTGGTCTCTGAGGAATTTGTTCTGACTGAGGAGTTAGGAATTCGCCAGTGCGGATTTCCTACACAGTGAGGAACATGATAGCCCTGAGGATTTTGCTACTCAAAATTCCGACCGTTGCTGTGCTATGCGCCAGCTGTCCCAAAATATCTATCCACCTAACGGTCATATCATTGAAGGGCATTTATGTCTTATCATGTCGGGCTGCTCCCTAGGCTATAAATAGCCGCCCCCTACAACCACTAGCTGGTTGGCTGCTCCGAGAGAAACTGACACTTGTCATTTGAGAGCAACCCATCCTCCGAGGACTTTGAGCGAAAATCATCAAGTGAGGAAAAACCCAAACCCAAACACCTACAAACCCCAAGTGATTGAGCATCACTGAAGAGATTGATCCTGCGTGGATCCGACGCTTGTTACCTTTGAAGACTGTGCTTCTTCCAGACGGTTAGGCGTCATGGTCTAGAGCATCCAAGAGGAATTGTGGATCGCCGAGTGACCAAGTTTGTGAAGGTTCGGAAGTCACCTGAAGACTTACCACGAGTGATTGGACGAGGTCTGTGTGACCTTAGTTCAAGGAGAATACGGTGAGGACTTGGTGTCCTGAGCTGCGTGTTCAGGACTGGGTGTCCGGGACTGTGTGTCCTCGAGTTTAAATACTCAGCCGCTCCAACCAGACGTACAACTGAGACAGCAGTTGGAACTGGTCTACCAAATCATTGTCTTCACCAAGCTTACTGGTTCTATTTCCTGAACTCGTCCATTTCCTCATATCTGTGTTGTGTGTTTGTTCATATCTGTGTTTGAAGACTTTGACTGAAGACTTTCTCAATTTCCTCAGTCCAATTTCTTCAGTCTGTTTGTCTTCATCCTGTGTTACCCTGTGCTTATGCTTCCTGTACTCTGTGCCTGTCTTCATTTCATCATGATGACTATGCTTGTGTTATGTTATGTTTACTTTTGAGTACCTATTCCGATGCTAGTAGTTCTTCGCTAAGGAATTTCTTCACCGGCAAATTCCACAGTGAAGAATTTCATTTAAACCGCCTATTCACCCCCTCTAGTCGATATAACGCAATTTCACCCATCTGCCCACAACCGCGGGCAAGGCTTTCAAAAGTTCAAAACCCTGCAGGGGTGTCCCAACTTAGCCCATCACAAGCTCTCACGATCAATGAAGGATATTCCTTCTCGCAGGAAGATCCGACCAGACTCGGAATCCCGGTTACAAGACATCTCGACAATGGTAAAACAAGACCAGCAAAGCCGCCCGAATGTGCCAACAAATCCCGATAGGAGCTGCACATATCTCGTTCTCAGGGCACACCGGATAAGCAATCCGTACAACTAAAACCAACCCTCAAGTTACCTCGAGGTGGCGCTGCAAGGGGCTCTAGTTTGGACCAACACTCAGAGGAGCACTGGCCCGAGGGTTTAAAACAAAGATGACCCTTGAGTCCATGGAACCCAAGGGAAAAGGCTTAGGTGGCAAATGGTAAAACCAAGGTTGGGCCTTGCTGGAGGAGTTTTATTCAAAGCGAACTGTCAAGGGGTTCCCATAACACCCAACCACGTAAGGAACGCAAAATCAAGGAACATAACACCAGTATGACGGAAACTAGGGCAGCAAGAGTGGAACAAAACACCAGGCATAAGGCCGAGCCTTCCACCCTTTACCAAGTATATAGATGCATTAAAGTAAATAAGAGATAATAGTGATATCCCAACAAAATCCATGTTCCAACAAGGAACAAACTTCATCTTCACCTGCAACTAGCAACGCTATAAGAGGGGCTGAGCAAAGCGGTAACATAGCCAAACAATGGTTTGCTAGGAAAGGTGGGTTAGAGGCTTGACATGGCAATATGGGAGGCATGATAAAGCAAGTGATAGGTAGTGCAGCACAACAATAGAGCGAGCAACTAGCAAGCAAAGATAGAAGTGATTTCGAGGGTATGGTCATCTTGCCTGCAAAGTTCTCAGAGTTGACGAAAGCTTGATCCTTGTTAGCGTACTCAATAGGTTCCTCGATCACATACTCGTTTCCCAGATCTACCCAAAGCAAGAACACAAGCAAAGGACCAACAATCAAACACGGTGCAATGCACAAGCAACATGATGCAAAACATGGCATGATATGCAAGACATGATATGCAATGCATATGCGTGCTTCGGAAGAGGGAAGAAAGAACAAGGCATCAACTTGGCAAACCAAGTGTGCCTCTGGAAAGATGAGATGATTTCGGTCGAAATCTATATAAGGATCACCTGAATCGGATGCATGGTTTGCAAATGGCAAGCAAAACAATAATGACACAATTCTGCGATTAACAGCATGATGCCATCTAGAATGCAACAAGAAACTAAGCTACTGCACTCCAACATAGCAATAAGGCATATGATGGTGATTTACTCAAGATTCTTGACAAAACATGAACACTGAGATACGGCTAAATCACACTATAACAAGTTCAAACAAGCATGGAAAAAGTGCAAAAGATATCAGCTTCACAGACTTTGTGAATATACTAACATGCCAGGAATAATATCAGGAAGCCATGTTTAGAGCAAGCAAACAACATGCTACAAGAACATTTCATAGCAAACTAAGGCTTGGCATGAATCTACTAAATGCATACACCGAAAGTCTCTTACTGATCATGAGCCAAAAAGGCACAAAAGATATGATGGCACCCATGTAAACGTAGCAAGTTTTATTAACAGTTTCAGACTTAGCAGAAAACAGAGCATGGCATAAACAGAATTATGAAGGCATCTTTGCGAGCTCAAATCACTCATCACAAAGCCTTGCATGACAAAACAAGCATGGAAACATCAAGATGACATGTTCATGAAGCTAACCATGGCAAGAGAAAGTTCATAGCATGCATGGATCACTAGCAACAACCATGGAAAAATTGATTAACATGTAAACAATCTGCCAAGAACATTTTATAGCAAAAGTAGAGCAAGATTAAGACATGCTAGGGCACTCCATAAATGCAAACAGGGGCATAGATGGATTGAGCACAACCAGATGTCCAAAACACCCTTACCGAAGATACTCAAAACAAGCATGGATATCACTGTAGTATCATGTTTACATGGCATAAAAATAATAGCAGAACAAGGACTTAGCAAAATCCTAAGTCCCTGAAATCAGCAATATCACGAAGGCTACTTTGCATGCTTGTGCTACTCAACACCTTGATCACAAAATACATGGCAAGCACCCTTGTAAAGATGGCATGGCATATATCAAAACCCATGTAGAGCTCATGCCCATATGATGCACACAACAAATGTGACAAAAATGTCAATTCATCATAATCTGCTAAGTAACAGGAGTAAACATTTTATAGCACTCTTGCATCAATGATTAGGACATCTAGATGGACTCAAACAAGCATGTCACAATGGAATGAAATGAAGAGCATCTCCCAATGAACATTTTGATATATCATGTGCATGAAACAGACCTACAGTCATGGAGTTATGATGCAATGAACAGAGGCATAATATGTTGCAGAAAAAAAGACTTAGTGGGAAAACAGGGTCAACCCTTTGGATCTAGGGTTTGTGCACGGAAGTCGAGGTTTGTCAGGGACGGATGGATCTGGCCGGCGGCGAGGAAAAGCGGCAGCGCGGGACGCCGGAGCCGGGCGGCGGCGCTGGGTCTCCGGATCCGGGCGGCGAAGCGGAGCGAGGCGGCGGGGGAGCTTGCGGGGTCGGGCGCTGACCCCGGGCGGCGGAGGCACTATTGCTGGCGGGGATGAGCGACGTGGTGGAGGTCGCCGGTGGCATGCTTGGACTGCGGCGGGGCGAAGTCTGGCGATGAGGAGTCGGGCGGCTCGGGGAAGACGCGGGCGAGCGGGCCGCGTGGGCCAGTTGCGGGCCCCGCGGGCCGCCAGCGGCGGCTGATCTGGGGGCCATGTGGCGGCTCTCTACTGGTGCGGGCACGGCGGCCTCTGTGTCCGGCGGTGCGCGGACATGTCCGGCGGGCGAGAGGGAGGTTTGCTAGGGTTTGGAGTGCGCGGAAAATCGGGGAGGGGCACCTATTTATAGGCAGGAGGAGGTAGGAGTGTCCAAATGGAGTGTAGTTTTCACCCACACGATTGTGATCCGACGACGAAGGACATGAGAGTGGTTTGGATGGGTTATTGTGCCGTTTTGGAGGGGTGTTGGGCTGCAACACACAAGAGGCCTTTGCGGTTCCCCGGTTAACGGTTGGAGCATCAAACGGACTCCAAATGACACGAAATTTGACAGGCGGTCTACCGGTGGTGTACCAAGGCCTCTTGGCAAATCTCGGTCCATTCTGAGAATGTTTAACACCATCTCACGAAAAGAGACAAAATGGGACGCTAGTGCACGTAGGAGTGTCGGATTGCAAAACAGACAACGGGGAAAAAGCTCGGATGCATGAGACGAACACGTATGCAAATGAGATGCACATGATGACATGATATGAAATGCATGACACGAACAAAAAAGAAAACGAAGACAAACCCAACCATGAAGGGAAATCTCATAACTTAAAGCCGAAAAAGGCAAGAGTTGGAGTTACAAATATGGCAAGTTACAATCGGGGTGTTACAACACTCCACCACTACGAAAGGATCTCCTCTCGAGATCTAGGATTGAAAGAACTCCGGATATTCGAAATGGAGGTGGTCCCCGCGTTCCCAGGTGGCTTCTCGGTCAGAATGGTGTGACCACTTTACTTTCAGGAATTTGATAGGCTTGTTGCGAGTCTTACGCTCGGTTTCCTCAAGAATAGCAACGGGATGCTCATGATAAGACATGTCTTCTTGGAGATCAATCTCTTCGTAGTTGATGGTGCGCTCAGGAGTCTTGAAGCGCTTGCGAAGCTGTGACACGTGAAACACATCGTGCACATTTGCGAAGTTGGATGGAAGCTCAAGTTGATAGGCGAGGTTGCCTCTTTTGCCAATGATCTTGAAAGGACCCACGTGTCTAGGGGCAAGCTTCCCTTTGACACCGAAGCGACGAGTACCTTTCATTGGGGAGACGCGGAGGTAGACATGGTCTCCGATCTCGAAAGCCAAGTCACGGTGCTTGCTATCATAGTAACTCTTTTGGCACGATTGCGCGGCTTTGAGATTTTCACGGATGGCTCTGCACATTTTGTCCAGCTTCTGTGATTAAGTTGTTGCCAAGAAGTTGGCGTTCACCAGTCTCTGACCAATTAAGAGGAGTACGGCACTTCCTGCCATAGAGAATTTCGAATGGGGCCTTGCCCGAACTCACTTGGAAGCTGTTGTTGTAGGAGAACTTAGCATATGGAATACAATCTTCCCACTTCATGCCGAAGGAAATGACACAAGCCCTAAGCATATCTTCAAGGATTTGATTGACTCGCTCGACTTGGCCACTAGTTTGAGGATGGAAGGCTATGCTGAAGCGAATGTTGGTGCCCATGGCCTTCTGAAAGGAATCCCAGAATTAGAAGTGAATATGCTTCCACGATATGAAGATATCAACTGTGGAATGCCGTGCAAGGAGACAATCCTGGAGGTGTATAGCTCTGCCAACTGAGCTGCTGTGATAGATTATGAGCCACTTTAGTAAGCTTGTCGATGACAATGAAGATCTCATCATTTCCGCGCTTGGACTTGGGAACCAGTCACGAAGTCCATCTCAATATGGTCAAACTTCCATTCTGGAATAGCAAGAGGTTGGAGGAGACCAGCTGGCCGTTGGTGTTCTGCTTTCACTCTTCTGCAGACATCACATTCATTCACGAACTAAGCAATTTCTCGCTTCATTTGAGTCCACCAATACGACTGCTTGAGGTCATGGTACATCTTCATACTTCCAGGATGAATGGATAGAAGGGAATTGTGCGCCTCGTTCATAATGACTTTCCTTAGATCACCTTTAGGAACCACAATTCGATCCTTGAAGAATAGAGTGTGTTTGTCATCAATGTGATAGCACTTGTATTTGGGTTGGCTCTTGGCAATCCCATTTTTCACCTTCTTCACCATGGCATCAAGAAGTTGTGCCTCATGAATTTGATCTTCCAAAGTAGGAGAGACTTGGAGGTTGGCAAGAAAGCCTTGAGGAACAACTTGGAGATTCAGTTTGCGGAAAGCTTCACAAAGTATCGGTTGGAAGGGCTTGAGAATTAAGCTGTTGCAGTAAGCCCTCCTGGTCAAAGCATCTGCAATGACATTGGCCTTGCCTGGAGTATATTCGATACTCGGATTGTATTCTTGAATCATTTCGACCCAACGAGTCTGCCTGAGGTTGAGGTTCGGTTGAGTGAAGATGTACTTGAGGCTCTTATGATCTGTGAAGATGTCCACTTTCCTTCCCAACAAAAGATGTCTCCACGTTAATAATGCATGGACAACTGCTGCCAACTCGAGGTCATGAGTGGGATAGTTCTTTTCGTTGGGCTTCAACTGGCGAGAGGTATAGGCCACAACTTTCTTCTCTTGCATTAACACAACACCGAGACCTTGCAGGGAGGCATCATAGAAAATTTCGAATGGTTTGGATTCATCAGGAGGAGTCAAGACATGAGCTGTGACTAACTTCTCTTTGAGGGTGTTGAAAGCAACATCACATTCAGGTGTACAGACATACTTGACATGCTTCTAGAGGAGGTTGTAAAGAGGCTTTGCAATCTTAGAGAAATTCTCAACGAATCTTCGACAATAGCTTGCAAGCCCAAGAAAACCACGGAGCTGCTTGACATTCTGAGTCGGTTCCCAATTCACAATTGCAGACACCTTCTCAGGATTAATAGCGATGCCCTTGGCTGAGATGATATGGCCAAGGTAAAGAACTTTGTCAAGCCAGAACTCACACTTGGAAAACTTCGCATAGAATTGATGCTCTCTGAGTTTGTCGAGTACCAATCTCAAATGCTTGGCATGATCCTCCTTATTCTTGGAAAAGACCAAAATATCATCGAGATACACCAAGACGAAATCATTTGTGTAAGGGTTGAAGATGAAGTTCATCATGCGAGAGAACGTTGGAGGAGCATTGACAAGGCCGAAATACATGACAATATATTCATAAGAACCATAGCTTGTTCTGAATGCTGTCTTGGGAATATCTTTTTCACGAATGCGAATCTGATGATAGCCCATACGGAGGTCAAGCTTAGATAATACTTGAGCACCCTTAAGTTGCTCGAAAAGCTCATTGATGTTGGGAAGTGGGTACTTGTTCTTTATTGTGTTCTTGTTCAATGGACGTTAGTCGACGCAGAGTCGTTCCGTTCCATCCTTCTTCTTGACAAAAAGAACACCACAACCCCATGGAGAAGAACTCGGTCTGATCAGACCCATATGCTCTTGTTCATTGAGTTGTTTCTTCAACTCCTTCAACTCTTCTGGTCCAAGCTTGTAAGGACGTTTGCAAATAGGTTCCGTGCCAGGCTCAAGATCGATAACGAATTCAACTGGCCGGTGAGGAGGTATTCTTGGAAGCTCTTCTGGAAAGACGTCTTGAATTCACAAATGACTAGAATCTGAGAGATGGCGTTCAACTTGCCCTTCTCGTTGAGAGAAAACAGTCGAATGGTATCATCACGAGCGGCATAGATGATCACATCCTCAGAAGAGTGTGTCAATTGAATCTGCCTGGCAGCACAATCAAGCTGAGCCTTGTGCTTAGAAAGCCAGTCCATGCCGAGAATTAGATCAATATCCGAGTCACCAAGAACAATATGAGAAGACAAAAATTTATAGTCAGCCATCTTGATAACAGAATCCGGAACGAATACTCGAGAAGTCATTTGTCGGGCCGGAGAAACAATAGACAAAGGTCTCGACAATACTTGAGTAACCAAATCATGCATGGCCACAAAAGGTCTTGAAATGAAATAATGCGATGCACCAGTATCAAATAAGACTTTTGCAGGAATATCATTAATAGGAAGGTTACCCATGATCACTTCTGAAGAATCCTCTGCCTGAGCTGCGTTCATCATGTTGACCTTTGCAAACTCGGAATTATGCTTGACCACTGCATTGCCGGTAGATCTCACAGGAGGAGGAGGCGGAAGGCGCCTTTGGTTGAAGCACTTGTTTGTGTAGTGCCCTTTCTGCTGACACTTGTTGCAAGTAACCTCTGAGAGCGGACGGTGATAAGGAGCAATTGACCTTGGAGTATGAGATTGAGCTTTGTTCTGATAGCATGGGTTGGGTGGATGGGAAGATCCACTGCCACCTTTGCTCTTCTGCTGGTAGGGCTGATGGAACGGAGGAGGAGGAGGCAACCAGAACTTTTGTTGCTTAGCTACCACTTGAGTTGAAGAAGAAGATTGAACTGCATCCCTGACTCTCTTCTTAGATGCATCACACTTAATCTGAGCGGCTTCTTGCTTTAGTGCCATGTTGTAGAATTCATCATACTTAGTTGGCTCAAGAAGCACGAGAGCTAATTGCAGATCTTCTCTAAGGCCACCTCTGAGTTGATAAATCATGCTCTTTTCATCAGGGACGTCTTGTTTAGCGAAGCGAGCGAGTCTTTGAAACTGGATATTGTATTGATACACAGACATGCTGCCTTGCTTGAGATTGCGGAACTCCTCACGCTTGCTCTCAGCAACACTTTGTGGAATGTGGTGAGCTTTGAAGCCTCGACGGAAATCATCCCAGGTAATCACACGACCTCCTCTGGAATCTTTGTATTGTTGATACCACTCAGCAGCTTGGTCTTTGAGTTGGAACGAAGCAAACTTGACAAAGTCCTCAGGCCTTACATTGCTACACTCAAAATGTTTGCAGATATCCACGAGCCAGTCATCGACGTCTGTGGCCTCAACATAGTTGCTAAAGGACTTTGGCTGGTTTGCGAGGAACTGATTGAGGGTAGCAAACTGAGGCTGATTGTTGCCTTGGCCTTGATTTCCTTAGTTGCCTTGCCCTTGGTTGTGCTCTTGCAAGATTTGCAAAAGCATCTGAGTGTTGGCATTGGTGGCTGCCATGACAGCTTGCCAAGCCTCCGGAGGTGGAGGTGGTGGTGGAGGGTTCGGATTCTGACACGTTGGAGGAGCAATCCTGAAGAGGTTGAGATCCGTTAGCATCTTGAAAGACATATATTCAAGCTGAATCAATGGATCAAAATTGCAACATAAAGCCTTAACATTCGAACAAGAATGAACGAATGAATTCCAAAGTAAATCATCACATTTCCATAAATTGAGAAGCCACTTAGATAAAGGTAGAAGAATAAATCAACAAGGTACGAATATGAACAAATAATTGGTAAGGATTACCCAATCACAAACCAAATATCTGCTGGAAGAAATACTAGAGCTACATGAATTCCCACCTATGAAACTCCCGAAACTTTCTGGTTATGCAATCAGGTGTTGGTGATACATGGGAAGCATAATATCTCACCCAAAACTAGCAAATCCTACATCCAGCTGTATCCATCCTTCAACACATAACCAAGAAACCTTCGGAAATCATTTACCTCAACCTTCGAAAAGCATCTGTTATATGAGTTATGGCAATACTCCCGAACTCCCGCCCCAATACTGGGTGGCGTCGTGGTTATCTCACCAACAACTGCATAAAAGAGATTTTCGATGTCGGCGAACTCAGGTATTCCAGAACTGCAACGATAAAATTGTGACGACAACACCTCGGAGCTCAACTCCCCGGGACACTGCCACAACCCCTAAATGTCAGGAGGCACCAAGAACAATGTTCTCGTCACAAAACCATCGGAACGATTCCAAGATACCCGCTTGATCCTAATTTTTTTTCGTGAAATTTGAGGAGAGAAGAGTCAAAACTCTACGCCAGGAGGCCTCACCAGAGCGACGAAGGGACTGAGGAGTAAAAATAATCCTACTCTTCGATATATATAATCCTAAGACTCAAAACATTTTGTTCTAGACTCAACAACGCCAACGATTTGATCAAGCAGGGGGGCTCCTAAGTCAGGGAAGGCTCTGATTACCAACTTGTAACACCCACAATGCGGCTATATCTCCCACGTGTCGGGGCATGACTTAGAGGCATAGCCGCATGGTAGGTCTGTCGCAAGAGGGGTAATCTTTACACATCCCATGTACTGAAAAAGAAAGGGATAAAGAGTCGGCTTACAATCGCCACTTCACACAATACACAAATAGTCATACATCATCCAGAATACAATCAAGGTCCGACTACGGAACCAAAACAAAGAAAGACAACCCCAAATGCTAGATCCCCGATCGCCCCAACTGGGCTCCTCTACTGATCATCTTGAAAAGAAACATAGTAACAACCCGAATCCTCGTAGAACTCCCACTTGAGTTCGGTAGCATCCCCTACACTGGCATCATCGACACCTGCATCTGTTTGGAAGTATCTGTGAGTCACGAGGACTCATCAATCTCACACCCTCGCGATCAAGACTATTTAAGCTTAAGGGTAGGAAAGGGGTAGTGAGGTGGAGCTGCAGCAAAGCACTAAGCATATATGGTGGCTATCTTATGCAAAAGAGAGCGAGGAGAGAAGCAATGCACGGTTGAGAAGCTAAAAGTGATCAAGAAATGATCCTTTAGCTACTTACGTTCAAGCATAACATGATACCGTGTTCTCTTCCCGGACTCTGCCGAAAAGAGACCATCACGGCTACACACACGGTTGATTCATTTTAATTAAGTTAAGTGTCAAGTTTTCTACAACCGGATATTAACAAATTCCCATCTGCCCATAACCGCGGGCACGGCTTTCGAAAGTTCAAAACCCCGCAGGGGTGTCCCAACTTAGCCCATCACAAGCTCTCACGGTCAACAGAGGATATTCCTTCTCGCGGGAAGATCTGATCAGACTCGGAATCCCGGTTACAAGACATCTCGACAATGGTAAAACAAGACCAGAAAAGCCGCCTGAATGTGCTGACAAATCCCGATAGGAGCTGCACATATCTCGTTCTCAGGGCACACCGGATAAGCAATCCGTACAACTAAAATCAACCTCAAGTTACCCCGAGGTGGCGCTGCAAGGGGCTCTAGTTTGGACCAACACTCAGAGGAGCACTGGCCCAGGGGTTTAAAATAAAGATTACCCTTGAGTCCACGGAACCCAAGGGAAAAGGCTTAGGTGGCAAATGGTAAAACCAAGGTTGGGCCTTGCTGGAGGAGTTTTATTCAAAGCGAGCTGTCAAGGGGTTCCCATAACACCGAACCGCGTAAGGATCGCAAAATCAAAGAATATAACACAGGTATGACGTCAACTAGGGTGGCAAGAGTGGAACAAAACACCAGGCATAAGGCCGAACCTTCCACCCTTTACCAACTATATTGATACATTAAAGTAAATAAGAGATAATAGTGATATCCCAACAAAATCCATGTTCCAACAAGGAACAAACTTCATCTTCACCTGCAAGTAGCAACACTATAAGAGGGGCTGAGCAAAGCGGTAACATAGCCAAACAACGGTTTGCTAGGAAAGGTGGGTTAGAGGCTTGACATGGCAATATGGGAGGCACATCAATAGAGCGAGCAACTAGCAAGGAAAGATAGAAGTGATTTCGAGGGTATGGTCATCTTGCCTGCAAAGTTCTCAGAGTTGACGAAAGCTTGATCCTCGTTAGCACACTCAACAGGTTCCTCGATCACGTACACATCTCCTGGCTCTACCCAAACCAAGAACACAAGCAAAGGACCAACAATCAAACACGGTGCAATGCACAAGCAACATGATGCAAAACATGGCATGATATGCAAGACATGATATGCAATGCATATGCGTGCTTCGGAAGAGGGAATAAAGAACAAGGCATCGACATGGCAAACCAAGTGTGCCTCTGGAAAGATGAGATGATTTCGGTCGAAATCTATATAAGGATAACCAGAATCGGATGCACGGTTTGCAAATGGCAAGCAAAACAATAATGGCACAATTCTGCGATTAACAGCACGATGCCATCTAGAATGCAACAAGAAACTAAGCTACTGCACTCCAAGATAGCAACAAGGCATATGGCGGTGATTTACTAAAGATTCATGACAAAATATGAACACTGAGCTACGGCTAAATCACACTAGAACAAGTTCAAACAAGCATGTCAAAAGTGCAAAAGATATCGGCTTCACAGACTTTGTGAAAATACTAACATGCCAGGAATGACATCAGGAAGCCATGTTTAAAGCAAGCAAACAACATGCTACAAGAACATTTCATAGAAAACTAAGGCATGACATGAATCTACTAAATGCATACACCAAAAGTCTCTTACTGATCATGAGCCAAAAAGGCACAGAAGATATGATGGAACCCATGTAAACATAGCAAGTTTTATTAACAGTTTCATACTTAGCAGACAACAGAGCATGGCATAAACAGAATTATGAAGGCATCTTTGCGAGCTCAAATCACTCATCATAAAGCCTTGCATGACAAAACAAGCATGGTAACAGTAAGGTGACATGTTCATGAAGCTAACCATGGCAAGAGAAAGTTCATAGCATGCATGGATCACTAGCAACAACCATGGAAAAATTGATTAACATGGAAACAATCTGCCAGGAACATTTTATAGCAAAAGTAGAGCAAGATTAAGACATGCTAGGGCACACCATAAATGCAAACAGGGGCATAGATGGTTAGAGCACAACCATATGTCCAAAACACCCTTACTGAAGATACTCAAAACAAGCATGGATATCACTGTAGCATCATGTTTACATGGCATAAAAAAAACAACAGAACAAGGACATAGCAAAATCCTAAGTCCCTGAAATCAACAATATCATGAAGGCTACTTTTCATGCTTGTCCTAGCCAACACATTGATCACAAAATACATGGAAAGTACCCCTGTAAAGATGGCATGGCATATATCAAAACACATGTAGAGCTCATGCCCATATGATGCACACAACAAATGTGACAAAAAGACAAATCGTCATAATCTGCTAAGTAACAGGAGTAAACATTTTATAGCACTCTTTCATCAATGATTAGGACATCTAGATGGACTCAAACAAGCATGTCACAATGGAATGAAATGAAGAGCATCTCCCAATGAACATTTTGATATATCATGTGCATGAAACGGAGCTACAGTCATGGAGTTATGATGCAATGAATAGAGGCATAATATGTTGCAGAAAAAAAGACTTAGTGGGAAAAACGTGGTCAACACTTTGGATCTAGGGTTTGTGCACGGAAGCTGAGGTTCGTCGGGGACGGATGGATCTGGCCGGCGGCGAGGAAAAGCGGCGGCGCGGGACGCCGGAGCCGGGCGGCGGCGCTGGGTCTCCGGATCCGGGAGGCGAAGCGGAGCGAGGCGGCGGGGGAGCTTGCGGGGTCGGGCGTTGACCCCGCGCGGCGGAGGTCACCGGTGGCGTGCTTGGACGGCGGCGGGGCGAAGCCCGGCGCTGAGGAGTCGGGCGGCTCGGGGAAGACGCGGGCGAGCGGCGGCGGCGCGCGGGCCGGCTGCAAGCCTCGCGGGCCGCCGCTGGTGGCGGATCTGGGGGCCACGTGGCGGCTCGCTACTGGCGCGGGCGCAGCGGCGTATGTATCCGGCGGTGCGTGGACATGTCCGACGGGCGAGAGGGAGGTTTGCTAGGGTTTGGACTGCGCGAAAAATCAGGGAGGGGCACCTATTGATAAGTAGGAGGAGGTAGGAGTGTCCAAATGGAGTGTAGTTTTCGCCCACACGATCGTGATCCGACGACGGAGGACATGAAAGTGGTTTGGATGGGTTATTGAGCCGTTTTGGAGGGGTGTTGGGCTGCAACACACAAGAGGCCTTTGCGGTTCCCTGGTTAACCGTTGGAGCATCAAACGGACTCCAAATGACACGAAATTTGGCAGGCGGTCTACCGGTGGTGTACCAAGGCCTCTTGGCAAATCTCGGTCCATTCCGAGAATGTTTAACACCCGCTCACGAAAAGAGACAAAAGGGGACGCTAGTGCACGTAGGAGTGTCGGATTGCAAAACGGACAACGGGGAAAAAGCTTGGATGCATGAGACGAACACGTATGCAAATGAGATGCACATGATGACATGATATGAAATGCATGACATGAACAAAAAACAAAATGAAGACAAACCCAACCACGAAGGGAAATCTCATATCTTAAAGCCGAAAAAGGCAAGAGTTGGAGTTACAAATATGGCAAGTTACATCCGGGGTGTTACAAGAGTATGGGGAGCAAACATCTACTCTTCATCGAGCCAACGCAATCAAGAAAGGTGGTCCAACTTGAGGGAGTCAAGATCGTCATCATCTAGCTCAAGTGGACTATGTGCAAGGCAAAGTTTTGCCCCTGATAGGTTCTCTATTTTACCGGTCTCATGGTGGTAGTTTGAAGACCGGGTTATAGGATCGATTGCCGTACTACCAAGGGGGGCTCTCAAGTGAGTAGCTTGATCGTATCGTTCGTAGAGAGCTCAAACCATTGCATTCTTGCATCATCTTTCTTGGTTCTTGTTTGGTTTTCTCCTTGTGAGATTTGGAGCTTATGGTCATCTTCTTAACAAGCTCGAGTTCATCGAAAATGGAGTTCACATGCTTCATCTATTGCGTTTTCGGTGTTGGAGGTTTTACCGGTCTTTTTCGAGGAAGGGTTATCACCATTTTCTTATGGGACTTTTCTTATTTCCTTCTCATTGTTGTTTTTATCAAGTTTGTGTTAGCCCTTGTTGCTAGCCTTCCAACAAACTTGGTTTCGTTCAATTCGGAGTCCGTTTGCAGAAGTTGTGTCAGTTTTGGTGTCCTTAAAAAGGCTGCAGCGGTACTACCGCTCATGGGAGCGGTACTACCGCTTGGAGGGGATGTAATTTTTTACTACCGCTCTTGGGAGCGATACTACCGCTTGGAGCAGTACTACCTCGGCTAATTCCGTGGCTACTTCCGCTCCAGACCAAAAACTCGTCATAAGTCCAACGGTGGTAGGCACAGATGTATTTTTTCAGTACCGCTCGTAAGCAGTAGTACCGCTACCCTTTGAGGTAGTACCGCTACCCCTAGTGGTAGTACCATGAGGTCGAGCGGTAGTATCGCTCTGTGCGGGCTGTGAGCATAACTGTTGGATTTTTTCCCTCCTATAAAAGGGGGTCTTCTTCCCCAATGAACCTTATCCTTTGAGCTCGTGTTCTTACCCATTGGTGACCTTCTTCGAGCTTGCTATCTCTCAATCCCTCCATGGATTCTTGCTAGTTTGGGGGGGGGGGAAGAGAGGGTAGATCTAGATCCACATTTCCACCAATCACTTTCTCCTCTATGTGAGGGGAACCCCTTGGATCTAGATCTTGGAGTTCTTGGTGTTCTCCTTCTTGTTCTTCCTCTCATTTCCCTCCCTAGCATTAGTTGCTTTGGTGGGATTTGGGAGAGAAGGACTTGGGCACTCCGTATGCCATTGCCATTGCCATTGCCATTGCATTTGGTGCATAGGTTTGAGTTCTCCATGGTGATACGTGGAAGTTACAAGTTGTAAAGCTTATTACTCTTGGGTGCTTGGTACTCTTGAGGTTGTTCCTCTTGGGTGCTTGGGCGCCCTAGATGGTTGGTGGTGTTCAGAGCTCAATTATTGCGGTGTAAAGCTCCGGGCAAGCGTCGTGGTCTCCAATTAGGTTGTGGAGATCACCCCGAGCAATTTGACGGGTATCGGTGACCTCCCCCAAGGGTTGCCAAAGTGTACGGGTTCGGTGACCGCCCCAAGGGTTGCCATTTGTACGGGTTCGGTGACCACCCTCAATGGCCCCTTAGTGGAATCACGACATCTTGCATTGTGCGAGGGCGTGAGGAGATTACGGTGGCCCTAGTGGCTTCTTGGTAAGCATTGTGCCTCCACACCACTCCAAATGGAGATGAGCATCCGCAAGGGTGTGAACTTAGGGGAACATCGTCGTCTTCGCGTGCCTCGGTTATCTCTTACCCGAGCCCTTTACTTATGCACTTTACTTTGTGATAGCCATATTGTTTCTTGTCAAATATCTTGCTATCAACTAGTTGTTTATCTTGCTTAGCATAAGTTGTTGGTGCACATAGGTGAGCCCAGTAATTTTAGGTTTTGTGCTTGACAAATTAACCGCTAATTTTATTCCGCATTTGTTCAAGCCTAAACTGTAATTATTTTAAAGCGCCTATTCACCCCCCTCTAGGCGACATCCACGATCTCTAAATTGGTATCAGAGCCTTGTCTCTCTTTATAAGTCTTAACTGCCTAGAGAGTAAGGATGTCAACTAGGGGCTTTGGATTCTCTGACACTCTTTGTTTCGATGGCACACATTTTGATGTTTGGGTAATTCACATGCTTAATCTCTTTAGGGCCATGGACCCAAATTTAGAGCGAATTGTAGATATGAGTTTCTCTCCTCCAAAGGATCCCCAAAGATTATCTTTAGAGGATGAGAAAAACTCTTATCTCAATGCTCAAGCTTCTAATGTGCTTTTCGATGCTTTGAGCAATGTAGTTATATTTCAACTCATGTCGTTCCGGGATGCTCATGAGTTGTGGACAAAGCTTCAAGATAAATATGGCGTGTCCAAGTTTTGTGGGGATGATTGTTCTCCCTCCACCTCCGGCCATGTTGTTCTCAACTTCTTCTACTTCACCTACATGTGGTTTTCTACAAGGTAATGACATGGTGAGTAGTGGTGTTCATTGCAATAACAGTAGTGGGATTATTGTTGATAATCCTTCATCACTTTCTTATTGCAATGCTTCACCTTTGGACTTTAGCACTCCAAATGTTTCACATGCTTGTGTTGATAGTCCTTGCATATCATGTAGAAATTGCTTGACTAAATCTCATGATGACATGCTTACTATGTCTTGTTGCCATGATAAAAATGCATCTAGTTCCTCGAATTGTTGTGCTAACAACGTATAGGAAACCCAACACCCCATGGAACAAGATGTGGTCTTGAATGGTACTTCAAGGGATCCTACATCATCATCTATTGCAGTTTGCCTTATGGCCAGGGCTTCAAAGGTATCTCCCACTTTGAATCCCAATATATCTTGTGATGATATTGATGATGGCAAGAAGAATGATGATGTTGATTATGATGAAGAGAATGATAATGTTGCCTCCTTAAAAATTAAGGGGGAAATGATCTTTAAAGCTCTTCTTAAGAATAAAATTGCTCGTTCCAACTTCATGGAAATCATGTCTATTGCTATTGAGGGCAAGAAATATATTGATGAGTTGGAATCTCGTCTTGAGGAGCTTGAGGTCACCATTAATAAAATGGAAGGTCATGAGCATGATTACACTAATGAGATTGCGGACCTCTCCCAAGCTCTCGAACTTGAACAAACCACCAAGGAATCTCTTGAGGAGACTTTTGCTCTAGAATTATCTAGAGTGAAGGAATCTCATGATAGAGCTCTTGAGGTGGCCAATGTTTTTGAAACTAAAAATGAGAAGCTTGAAGTTCTGCATGCTAAACTCCTTCAGGACTTTGGGCACCTCGAAAATGGCTCAAGGTTCATTAAGAGTGAGCTCATCAAACTCACCAAGTCTCATGCTCAACTTAAAGCTTCATATTCTAAAGAGCTTGCCAAGTTGCCTTCTGTAACGCCCCGAGACCGATGTGCCAGGTGTCGTCCAGTTTTTTGCTTTTGTTGCCTTGTCATTGCTTGCGTGTCATGCATTGCATATCATGTCATCATGTGCATTTCATTTGCATACGTGTTCATCTCATGCATCCGAGCATTTTCCCCGTTGTCAGTTTTGCATTCCGGCGCTTCGTTCTCCTCCGGTGGTCATTTCTACCTTCCTTTCATGTGTGGGGGTTAAACATTTCCAGATTGGACCGAGACTTTTCATGCGGCCTTGGTTTACTACCGGTAGACCGCCTGTCAAGTTTCGTACCATTTGGACTTCGTTTGATGCTCCAACGGTTAACCGAGGGACCGAAAAGGCCTCGTGTGTGTTGCAGCCCAGCACCCTTCCAAAGTGGCCCAAAACACACCTAAACCTCTTCCATCATCTCGGTCGTTCGATCACGATCGCGTGGCCGAAAACCGCACCTCATTTGGACTCTCCTAGCTCCCTCTACCTATAAATATGTGCTCCCCCCCGAAATTCGTGGAGGAACCCTAGTTTTCTTCCACCTCCAGCCGCCGGATGTGTCCATCCCGGACCGGACATGTCCGTGCCGCCCTCCTCGGCGAATCCCGCTTCGCCACCTGTCTCCGCCGCCTTCTCTCTCCTCACCTCTGCCGCCGCGGCCCGCGGAGCCCATCCGGGGCCCGCGCGGGCCCATCTCGCCGCCGCCGCCGCCCCACGGGAGCCCGCGCCCGCAACCTCGCCGGATCTTCGCGCCGCCCTCACGACCGTCGCCGGCGACCAACCCCGGCGACCGGAGCTCGCTGCCGCCGTTTTTTCTCCCACCGCCGCCCGCGCCAGAGGTCGCCGGAGCCGCGCCCCCATCTCCGGCAACGGCCGCCTCCCGCCTCTGCCTCTCCGCCGCAGGAGCTCGCCGCTCCGCCGCGTCACCTTCCGGCGCTGCCATGCATCACCAGAGTTCGCCCCGCCGCCTCGTCCTTCGAACCGCCGCCCGCCGGCAGCCTTCCTCCGCCGCCCCGCGCCGGGATCCGGCCGGATCCGGCGAGATCCGGCCCGGATCCGCCATCTCCGGCGAGTTCCATCTCTCTCCCCGCCATCTCCGGCGAGAACCGCGCCGGCGAACCTCGGATTTCGTGAAGTTGACTTTTCACGGAGGTATAATTTCACTAAGTCCCCGAAATTCCCAGATCCATATGCCCATGTTCATCGTGCCGTAACTTTGCATCCGTAGATCCGTTTTGGGCATATAGCATATCAAAATGTTTGCCTCAGAGAGTACATCATTTCGTCTCATTGCATAATTTTCATTTGAGTTCATCTTGATGCCCGAAATGCTGTTGGAAGAGTGCTAGTTGAGATAATTGTCAGATCTGCTGTTCCAATTAGATATTTGTCATTTTTGTCATGATTATTGTGTGCATGATATGCCCCTGAGCTCTACATGTGTTTTGTCATATGCTTTGCCATCTTTCCAGAGGTGCTACCCATGTATTTTTGTGATGTGTGTGGTGACTAGCACAAGCTTGCAAAGTGGTGCACTTGTTAATGCTGATTTCAGGGACTTAGCAATTCCACTAAGTCCTTGGTCTGTTTATCTCTTTATGCCATATGTTCATGTTGTTTCCTAGTGATCCGTGCCTCTTTTGAGGATAATCATTAAGGATGTTTTGTTAATCTTGTAGTGCTCTATCCATCCATGTCTTTGTTTGCAATTATGGAGCAACCTAGATTGAGTCAATCGAGCTCTACTTTTGCTATTTCGTGAATCTGGGCAGATTGTCTACTTGTTAGCGATTTTGCCGAGGATGTTGTAGTTGATCCGTGCATGCCATGTTATTGTTCTTGCCATGTATAGCTTGTATATTGTGTATTCTTGATGGGTGTATGCTTAGATTGTCATGCCTTGCTTTGTAGTGAGTGCATCGAGCTCGTAAACATGCCTACTTGATATCTGTTTTAGCATGCCCCAGTTTTCACTAAGTCTGTAACCTGATTATGTTTTTGCCATGTTCACATGCTTGCAAATGTATTTTCTGATCCCTTTTGGCTCAAGGTCACTAAGGGACTTTTGTTAAGATCTTTGAGTAGCTCCATGCCATGTTTTACTTTGCCATGTTCAGGCCGTGTAGCATATAGTTTTCATGCTCCAAAGTGTGCTACCTGATCTGAAATTCCAAGCTTGTGTTAATTTCACTAAGTCTGAGATCTGTTTACCAAATGCATTTTTGCCATGCTTGTTTGAACCTGTTAATGGATAAATTGGCCGTAGCTTAGTGTTCATCTTTTGTTAAGCATCTTGAGTGGATCCCTGCCATGTATTTTGTTGCCATGTTTGGGTGCTGTAGCATGTTCATCTTGTTACATTTAGATGGCTACTTGCTGTATATCACAGACCGTTGTCATATTTAAATTGCTTGCCATTTCCAAACCGTAACTCCGATTCCGGTGATCTTTATGTCAATTTCAACCGAAATCACCTCATCTTTCCAGTGGCACTCTTGGATTTCCATGTTGAGGCCAGGTTCATGCATTCCTTGTACAATCATGCATATGCATTGCATACCACATCTCACATATCATACCATGTTCATGTGTGGTTTGTTTACTATGTTGTGTGCTTCTTTCCGGTGTTTGCTTCTTCGGGTTGGATCCGGTAACGTTGCGTTTGTGAGGACCCGTTTGACTACGTCCGTTTGTCTTCTTCATGGACTCGTTCTTCTTCCTTGCGGGATTTCAGGCAAGATGATCATACCCTCGAAATCACTTCTATCTTTGCTTGCTAGTTGCTCGCTCTTTTGCTGTGCCTATGCTGCGATACCTACCACTTGCTTATCATGCCTCCCATATTGTTGAACCAAGCCTCTAACCTACCTTGTCCTAGCAAACCGTTGATTGGCTATGTTACCGCTTTGCTCAGCCCCTCTTATAGCGTTGTTAGTTGCAGGTGAAGGTTGAAGTTTGTTTCTTGTTGGAACATGGAGATGTTGTTCCTTGTTGGAACATGTTTTACTTGTTGGGATATCACAATATCTCTTATTTAAATTAATGCATCTATATACTTGGTAAAGGGTGGAAGGATCAGCCTTATGCCTGGTGTTTTGTTCCACTCTTGCCGCCCTAGTTTCCGTCATATCGGTGTTATGTTCCCGGATTTTGCGTTCCTTACGCGGTTGGGTTATAATGGGAACCCCTTGACAGTTCGCTTTGAATAAAACTCCTCCAGCAAGGCCCAACCTTGGTTTTACCATTCACCACCTAGCCTTTTTCCCTTGGGAGTCGCGCATCCCGAGGGTCATCTTATTTTAACCCCCCCGGGCCAGTGCTTGTCTAAGTCTTGGTCCGAACTAGAGTCCTTTGCAGCGCCACCTCGGGGAAACTTGAGGGCTGGTTTTAGTTGTACAGAGCGCTCATCCGGTGTTGCCCTGAGAACGAGATATGTGCAGCTCCTATTAGGATGTCGGCGCATCGGGCGGTCTTGCTGGACTTGTTTTACCATTGTCGAGGATGTCTTGAAGAACCGAGATACCGAGTCTGATCGGAATGTCTCGAGGGGAGGTCTATTCCTTCGTTGACCATGAGAGCTTGTCATGGGCTAAGTTGGGACACCCCTGCAGGGATTTGAACTTTCGAAAGCCGTGCCCGCGGTTATGGGCAGATGGGAATTTGTTAACGTCTGGTTGTAGAAAACCTAAAGTTGACCTTAAATTAAAATGCATCAACCGTGTGTGTAACCGTGATGGTCTCTTTCCGGCAGAGTCCGGGAAGTGAACACGGTGTTGGAGTTATGCTTGACGTAGGTTGTTCTAGGATCACTTATTGATCATACTTTTATCGACCGTGCTTTGCCTTCTCTTCTCGCTCTCATTTGCGTATGTTTAGCCACCATATATGCTAGTCGCTTGCTGCAGCTCCATCTCATACCTTTTACCTTACCCATAAGCTTAAATAGTCTTGATCGCGAGGGTGCGAGATTGCTGAGTCCCTATGGCTCACAGATACTTCCAAAACCAGTTTGCAGGTGCCGATGAGTCCGTGCAGATGATGCAACCAAGCTCAGGAGGAGCTCGATGAAGATCTTGTCCTTTGTGTTGTTTCATTCTAGTTGATCAGTAGTGGAGCCCAGTTGGGGTCGATCGGGACCGTGTCGCATTTGGGGTTCTTCTTTTATTTTGGCTCCATAGTCGGGCCCTGATTGTATCTGGATGATGTAATGTTTTATTCATGTAATTGTGTGAAGTGGCGATTGTCAGCCAACTATGTATCTCTTTCCCTTATGTATTACATGGGTTGTGTGAAGATTACCTCACTTGCGACATTGCTTTCAATGCGGTTATGCCTCTAAGTCGTGCTTCGACACGTGGGAGATATAGTCGCATCGAGGGCGTTACACCTTCTCCTCTTGCTATTATTGATAATGCTTGTGCTACTAACTCTATTTCTAGTGAAGCATCCATTTTGAAGGAGAATGTTGAGCTAAGGGCTCAACTTGAGTTGCTATCTAGCAATTATGAGAAATTGGAAAAAAGTCATGTAAAGCTCACAAGCTCTCATGATGATCTTCTAGTATCCCATAATGTGCTAAAGATAGCTCATGAGGCTATGATTATCAAGGTAACATCTAGTGAGTCTCATGTGGATACTAGCACTACTTTTAGTCAAAATGCTATATTGCATTGTGCTAGTCCTCGTAATTCATCTATGCATAACATTGGAAGATCTTGTGATGAATTTCTTTCCTTGCCTTGTTGCTCTAAAGATGAAGCTTATAATTCCTCTAGTGCTTGTGTTCAGACTAACCATGTAGAGGAAATCAAAGAGCTCAAGGCCCAAGTCACTTCTTTGAAGAAATACTTGGAAAAGTGTCATGAAGGGAAACCCACACTCAACAATATCTTGAGTGTGCAAAAATTCCCCAATGACAAAGGTGGACTTGGATTCAACTCCAATAAGAAGAAGTCCAATATGAACAAGAAGAAGGGCCAAGAACAAGTCAAGAATTCGGCCAAGATTGTTTGCCTCAAGTGAAAAATTGAAGGGGATCATGTTAGATCTTGCCCATTGAAGAAGAAGGCCATTAGTGAGAAGCAACAAGGGAAGCGGCCACAAGTTCAATCTCATGCTCAACCACAAGTTGAGGAAAGGCCTCTTCCCAATAATAATCAAGCTAATGCTTCTCAAGTTGATAAATCAAGTGAGAAGAAAGTGAAGAGTAGACGTTGCTACTTATGTCGTGAGAATGGTCACCTTGCTTCTTCATGCACTAGTGGTAACTCATCCAACCCAATTATTATTCATGATATCTATTCTCTTGGGAAGGATAAGGTTGGCAATGTGTCTGCCAAGTTTGTTGGTACTCAAAGTGGTGTCAAGCAAAGAACCATTTGGGTAGCCAAGCCTATTGTGACTAACCTCTTAGGACCCAACTTGGTTGGGGACCAACTAGCTCAAACTTGATCAATAGGTGTCATGGAGGGCATTGGAGACTTGGCTACATTATGAAGAATTAAGGGGACTTCATCATTCTTATTGTCTCAAGCCAAGCCAATTGGGTTATCAAGTTTCTATCTTATATCCAATGTGCCTCCTTGCGGTAACTTGTACTTAATGTGTTTACATTGAAAGTTACTTGCCCATTTTGCGTGTGTTTGTTTTGTTCCTTGCATGTGTTTGTATATTTTGTGCCTCCAATTTGCTTATCTTGAGAAATCAAGTATGTGTATGTTGGTTTGCACATCATGTACATGTGTGTCGTACGTTGAGCCCTTGTGCATCTTGTTTGTATCTTGGTTGGCTCTTGTGAGATATTAATGGAATATCCCATTGTGGGGGAGTGATGTTCCTTGTGCACCTCACAATCCTATAAATTTGTGTACATGAGGAATACCATCTAGTATTGATATTACAAGTTTATCTAGTCGCTACGTGGTATGTCTTCTCATGAGAAATTCAAATTTTAAATAGTCCATTAATTATCTCTTGTTGAGTTCTTATTACCTCTTGTGAAGTTTTCTTTGGTATCACATTATGGGGGAGTAATGTGCTATGTGCAAATTACTAGCCTAGAAAATGTGTACATTTGAGATATTGCCACCTAGAATTGATATTGTAAATTATCTTGTTCCTAGGTGGCATGTTATCTCTACAAGTTGCAATTTGCTTTTGTATTTGGTGTGAAGATGATGATGGATATCTTTGAAATATACCACCGGGAATCATTTCCAAATACTTCCTGTCTCTTGACAATTGGTAATCATTTGTGTGGTAGAAATTATTGATCATCTTTACATTGGCCTTTGCTTTTATTTGCCTTATCTCTTGCCTAGGATTGTGTCAACTTATATTGTATTCCATACCACTTGTGGATCTTATTATTTCCTTGAACTTTTCTAATGTTTGTATAGATATAGTGAAAGTGGTGATCCCATCTTGTGCTTTTTGTATTCGAATGCAAATTCTCTATAATGCACAATGCTTGGGGGACCTATCCTTTTTCTTAGAATGCTCATCTTGTGATCCTTATCAAGTGTGTTAGTGGAAGGCAAGCCGTTTCTTTTTGGTACTTTGTGCCATCATGAAACTTTGTAGAGAGCTTGGATTGTTTGGAACCAACCTCTCTTTTGGGGGTTTGACATCTTTTTTTTTGCGTGTTTAATGGATATCTCATTCCTTGATGTATCTTTTTATGATATCTTCCAAGTGATGATTTCTCCATTCGGTATTCTATTTTCATTTGGTATTTCTTTTTCATTTGGTTTCAGTCCTTCAAAGTCTTAAGCATGCATATTTACTTCATGTATTTTCTTTGGCATGTCTTCTTTATTTGACCCATTATATAGGGGAAACTCCACCAAGTATCAAATTGGATGGATGTGCATGAAATTTTATTTCATATCAACGTGCACATATTTATGTGGAGTTTGTCATATGTATTGGTGTTTCTAACTCTATGGTCCCAATGAGTTTGGGTACCATTTTGTTTGTGTTGTTGTTCTAGGAACAATTGGAGATGCATTGGATGCTCGGCTCACCCACAAGGAAGGTGGTGTCAGCATGTGCTTATTGGAGTCAAGCTAGGATGATCAATGAACTACTATCTAATGCTTAATGTGAAGGAAATATGCCCTAGAGGCAATAATAAAGTTATTATTTATTTCCTTATATCATGATAAATGTTTATTGTTCATGCTAGAATTGTATTAACCGGAAACATGATACATGTGTGAATACATAGACAAACAGAATGTCACTAGTATGCCTCTACTTGACTAGCTCGTTAATCAAAAATGCTTATGTTTCCTAGCCATAGACATGAGTTGTCATTTGATTAATGGGATCACATCATTAGGAGAATGATGTGATTCACTTGACCCATTCCGTTAGCTTAGCACTTGATCGTTTAGTATGCTGCTATTGCTTTCTTCATGACTTATACATGTTCCTATGACTATGAGATTATGCAACTCCCGTTTTCCGGAGGAACACTTTGTGTGCTACCAAACATCACAACGTAACGGGGTGATTATAAAGGTGCTCTACAGGTGTCTCCATAGGTACTTGTTGGGTTGGCGTATTTCGAGATTAGGATTTGTTACTCCGATTGTCGAAGAGGTATCTCTGGGCCCACTAGGTAATGCACATCACTATAAGCCTTGCAAGCATTGTAACTAATGAGTTAGTTGCGGGATGATGTATTACGGAACGAGTAAAGAGACTTGCCGGTAACGAGATTGAACTAGGTATTGAGATACCGACAATCGAATCTCGGGCAAGTAACATACCGATGACAAAGGGAACAACGTATGTTGTTATGCGGTTTGAACGATAAAGATCTTGGTAGAATATGTAGGAGCCAATATGAGCATCCAGGTTCCGCTATTGGTTATTGACCGGAGACATGTCTCGGTCATGTCTATATAGTTCTCGAACCCATAGGGTCCGCACGCTTAAAGTTTCGGTGACGATTGTATTATGAGTTTTTGTGTTTTGATGTACCGAAGGAAGTTCGGAGTCCCGGATATGATTATGGATATGACGAGGAGTCTCGAAATGGTCGAGACATAAAGATCGATATATTGGACGACTATGTTCGGACACCGGAATGGTTTCGGGGAGTTTCAGACATATACCGGTTTACCGGGGGGTTACCGGAACCCCTCGGGGAGTTTAATGGGCCAAGATGGGCCTTAGTGGAGAAGAGGAGGGGCGGCTAGGGCAGGCCGCGCGCCCCCTCCCCCTCTAGTCCGAATTGGACAAGGAGGGGGGTGGCGCCCCCCTTTCCTTCTCTCTCTCCTTCCCTTCCTTTCCCCCTCCTACTCCAACTAGGAAAAGAGGGAGTCCTACTCTCACCGGGAGTAGGACTCCTCCCTGGTGCGCCCTCCCATGGCCGGCCGCCTCCTCCCCCCTGGTCCTTTATATACGGGGGCAGGGGGGCACCTCTAGATACAACAATTGATCTCTAGATCTCTTAGCCGTGTGCGGTGCCCCCTCCACCATATTCCACCTCGATCATACCGTAGCGGTGTTTAGGAAAAGCCCTGCGCCGGTAGCAACATCATCACCATCACCACGCCGTCGTGCTGACGGAACTCTCCCGTCAAGCTCTGCTGGATCGGAGTTCGCGGGACGTCATCGAGTTGAACGTGTGCTGAACTCGGAGGTGCCATACGTTCGGTACTTGGATCGGTCGGATTGTGAAGACGTACGACTACATCATCCGTGTTGTGCTAACGCTTTTGCTTTCGGTCTACAAGGGTATGTAGGCAACACTCTCCCCTCTCGTTGCTATGCATCACCATGATCCTGTGTGTGCGTATGATTTTTTTTTTGAAATTACTACGTTCCCCAACAGTGGTATCAGTGCCTGGTTTTATGCGTAGATGTTATATGCACGATTAGAACACAAGTGAGTTTTGGGTGATACAAGTCATACTGTTTACCAGCATGTCACACTTTGGTTCGGAGGTATTGTTGGATGAAGCGTCCCGGACCAACATTACGCGTACGCTTACGCGAGACTGGTTCTACCGACGTGCTTTGCACACAAGTGGCTGGCGGATGTTAGTTTCTCCAACTTTAGTTGAACCAAGTGTGGCTATGCCCGATCCTTGAGAAGGTTAAAACAACACTAACTTGACGAACTATCGTTGTGGTTTTGATGCGTAGGTAAGAACGGTTCTTGCTCAGCCCGTAGCAGCCACGTAAAACTTGCAACAACAAAGTAGAGGATGTCTAACTTGTTTTTGCAGGGCGTGTTGTGATGTGATGTTGTCAAGGCATGATGCTAAATTTTATTGTATGAGATGATCATGTTTTGTAACCGAGTTATCAGCAACTGGCAGGAGCCATATGGTTGTCGCTTTATTGTATACAATGCAATTGCCCTGTAATTGCTTTACTTTATCACTAAGCGGTAGCGATAGTCGTAGAAGCAATTGTTGGGGAATGTAGTAATTTCAAAAAATTTCCTACGCACACGCAAGATCATGGTGATGCAAACGAGAGGGGAGAGTGTTGTCTACGTACCCTCGTAGACCGAAAGTGGAAGCGTTAGCACAACGCGGTTGATGTAGTCGTATGTCTTCTCGGCCCGACCGATCAAGCACCGAAACTACGGCACCTCCGAGTTCTAGCACACGTTCAACTCGATGACGATCCCCGGACTCCGATCCAGCAAAGTGTCGGGGAAGAGTTCCATCAGCACGATGGCGTGGTGATGATCTTGATGTTCTACTATCGCAGGGCTTCGCCTAAGCACCACTACAATATTATCGAGGAATATGCTGGAGGGGGGCACCGCACACGGCTAAGAGAACGATCACGAAGATCAACTTGTGTGTCTAGGGGTGCCCCCTTCCCCCGTATATAAAGGAGCAAGGGGGGGAGGCCGGCCGGCCCTAGGGCGCGCCAAGGAGGAGGAGTCCTCCTCCTAGTAGGAGTAGGACTCCTCTCTTTCCTACTCCTACTAGGAGTGGGAAAGGAAGGGGGAGAGGGAGAAGGAAAGGGGGGCGCTGCCCCCCTCTCCTAGTCCAATTCGGACCAGAGGGGGAGGGGGCGCGCGGCCCACCATGGCCGCCCCTCTCTCTCTCTCCACTAGGGCCCATAAGGCCCATTACTTCTCCCGGGGGGGTCCGGTTGTTGGGGAACGTAGTAACTTCAAAAATTTCCTACGCACATGCAAGATCATGGTGATGCATAGCAACAAGAGGGGAGAGTGTTGTCCACGTACCCTCGTAGACCGTAAGCGGAAGCGTTAGCACAACACGGTTGATGTAGTCGTACGTCTTCACGATCCGACCGATCAAGTACCGAACGTACGACACCTTCGAGTTCAGCACACGTTCAGCTCGATGACGATCCCCGGACTCCGATCCAGCAAAGTGTCGGCGAAGAGTTCCGTTAGCACGACGGCGTGGTGACGATCTTGATGTTCTACCTTTGCAGGGCTTCGCCTAAGCACCGCTACAATATTATCGAGGATTATGGTTGAAGGGGGCACCGCACACGGCTAAGAGAACGATCACGAAGATCAACTTGTGTGTCTAGGGGTGCCCCTTGCCTCCGTATATAAAGGATCCAAGGGGGGTGCGGCCGGCCCTAGTAGGAGGCGCGCAGGAGGAGTCCTACTCCTACCGGGAGTAGGACTCCCCTCCCTTTCCTTGTCCAAGTAGGAGAGGGGGAAGGAAGGGAGAGAGGAGAGGAAGGAAAGGGGGGGCGCCGCCCCTCCCTCCTGGTCCAATTCGGACTAGGGGGGAGGGGGCGCGCGGCCCGCCCTGGAAGCCCCTCCTCTTCTCCACTTTAGGCCCATGAGGCCCATTAACCCCCCGGGGGGTTCTCGTAACCCCCCGGTACTCCGGTTTTATCCGAAACTTCCCCGGAACACTTCTGGTGTCCGAATATAGCCGTCCAATATATCAATCTTTATGTCTCGACCATTTCGAGACTCCTCGTTATGTCCGTGATAATATCTGGGACTCCGAACTAACTTCGGTACATCAAAACTCATAAACTCATAATATAACTGTCATAGAAACCTTAAGCGTGCGGACCCTACGGATTCGAGAACAATGTAGACATGACAGAGACACGTCTCTGGTCAATAACCAATAGCGGAACCTGGATGCTCATATTGGCTCCCACATATTCTATGAAGATCTTTTATCGGTCAGACCGCATAACAACATACGTTGTTCCCTTTGTCATCGGTATGTTACTTGCCCGAGATTCGATCGTCGGTATCTCAATACCTAGTTCAATCTCGTTACCGGCAAGTCTCTTTACTCGTTTCATAAAACATCATCTCGCAACTAACTCATTAGTTGCTATGCTTGCAAGGCTTATGTGATGTGCATTACCGAGAGGGCCCAGAGATACCTCTCCGACAATCGGAGTGACAAATCCTAATCTCGAAATACGCCAACCCAACATGTACCTTTGGAGACACCTGTACAGTACCTTTATAATCACCCAGTTACGTTGTGACGTTTGGTAGCACACAAAGTGTTCCTCCGGCAAACAGGAGTTGCATAATCTCACAGTCATAGGAACATGTATAAGTCATGAAGAAAGCAATAGCCACATACTAAATGATCGGGTGCTAAGCTAATGGAATGGGTCATGTAAATCATATCATTCTCCTAATGATGTGATCCCGTTAATCAAATGACAACTCATGTCTATGGTTAGGAAACATAACCATCTTTGATCAATGAGCTAGTCAAGTAGAGGCATACTAGTGACACTCTGTTTGTCTATGTATTCGCACATGTATTATGTTTCCGCTTAATACAATTCTAGCATGAATAAGAAACATTTATCATGATATAAGGAAATAAATAATAACTTTATCATTGCCTCTAGGGCATATTTCCTTCAGTCTCCCACTTGCACTAGAGTCAATAATCTAGTTCACATCACCATGTGATTTAATACCAATAGTTCACATCACCAAGTGATTAACACCCATAGTTCACATCGACATGTGACCAACACCCAAAGGGTTTACTAGAGTCAATAATCTAGTTCACATCGCTATGTGATTAACACCCAAAGAGTACTAAGGTGTGATCATGTTTTGCTTGTGAGAGAAGTTTAGTCAACGGGTCTGCCATATTCAGATCCGTACGTATTTTGCAAATTTCTATGTCAACAATGCTCTGCACGGAGCTACTCTAGCTAATTGCTCCCACTTTCAATATGTATCCAGATTGACACTTAGAGTCATCTGTATTAGTGTCAAAACTTGCATCGACGTAACCCTTTACGATGAACCTTTTGTCACCTCCATAATCGAGAAACATATCCTTAGTCCACTAAGGATAATTTTGACCAATGTCCAGTGATCTACTCCTAGATCACTATTGTACTCCCTTGCCAAATTCAGGGCAGGGTATACAATAGGTCTGGTACACAGCATGGCATGCTTTATAGAACCTATGGCTGAGGCATAGGGAATGACTTTCATTCTCTCTCTATCTTCTGTCATGGTCTGGCTTTGAGTCTTACTCAATTTCACACCTTGTAATACAGGAAAGAACTCTTTCTTTGACTGTTCCATTTTGAACTACTTCAAAAACTTGTCAAGGTATGTACTCATTGAAAACTTATCAAGCATCTTGATCTATCTCTATAGATCTTGATGCTCAATATGTAAGCAACTTCACCGAGGTCTTTCTTTGAAAACTTCTTTCAAAACACTCCTTTATGCTTTGCAGAATAATTCTACATTATTTCCGATCAACAATATGTCATTCACATATACTTATCAGAAATGTTGTAGTGCTCCCACTCACTTTCTTGTAAATACAGGCTTCACCGCAAGTCTGTATAAAACTATATGCTTTGATCATCTCATCAAAGCGCATATTCCAACTCCGAGATGCTTGCACCAGTCCATAGATGGATTGCTGGAGCTTGCACATTTTGTTAGCACCTTTAGGATTGACAAAACCTTCTGGTTGCATCATATACAACTCTTCTTTAATAAATCCATTAAGGAATGCAATTTTGTTTTATCCGTTTGCCAAATTTCATAAAATGCGGCAATTGCTAACATGATTCAAATAGACTTTAAGCATCGATACGAGTGAGAAAATCTCATCGTAGCCAACACCTTGAACTTTGTCAAAAACCTTTTTCGACAAGTCTAGCTTTGTAGATAGTAACACTACTATCAGCGTCCGTCTTCCTCTTGAAGATCCATTTAATCTCAATGGCTCGCCGATCATTGGACAAGTCAATCAAAGTCCATACTTTGTTCTCATACATGGATCTCATCTCAGATTTCATGGCCTCAAGCCATTTCGCAGAATCTGGGCTCATCATCGCTTCCTCACAGTTCGTAGGCTCGTCATGGTCAAGTAACATGACCTCTAGAACAGGATTACCGTACCACTCTGGTGCGGATCTCACTCTGGTTTACCTACGAGGTTCGGTAGTAACTTGATCTGAAGTTACATGATCATCATCATTAGCTTCCTCACTAATCGGTGTAGTAGTCACAGGAACAGGTTTCTGTGATGAAATACTTTCCAATAAGGGAGCAGGTACAGTTACCTCATCAAGTTCTACTTTCCTCCCACTCACTTCTTTCGAGAGAAACTCTTTCTCTAGAAAGGATCCATTCTCAGCAATGAATAACTTGCCTTCGGATCTGTGATAGAAGGTGTACCCAACTGTCTCCTTTGGGTATCCTATGAAGACACATTTCTCCGATTTGGGTTTGAGCTTATCAGGATGAAACCTTTTCACATAAGCATCACAACCCCAAACTTTAAGAAACAACATCTTTAGGTTTCTTGCCAAACCATATTTCATATGGTGTCGTCTCAACGGATTTAGATGGTGCCCTATTTAATGTGAATGTAGCTGTCTCTAATGCATAACCCCAAAATGATAGTGCTAAATCGGTAAGAGACATGATAGATCACACCATATCTAATAAAGTACGGTTACGATGTTAGGACACACCATTACACTGTGGTGTTCCAGGTGGCACGATTTTGTGAAACTTTTCCACATTGCTTTAATTGAAGACCAAACTCGTAACTCAAATATTTTACTTCTGCGATCATATCGTAGAAATTTGTATTTTTGTTACGATGATTCTCCACTTCACTATGAAATTCTTTGAACTTTTAAAATATTTCAGACTTGTGTTTCATCAAGTAGATATACTCATATCTGCTCAAATCATCTGTGAAGATCAGAAAATAATGATATCTGCCGCGAGCCTCAATATTCATCGGACCACATACATCAGTATGTATGATTTCCAACAAATCTGTTGCTTGCTCCATTGTTTCGGAGAACGGAGTATTAGTCATTTTGCCCATGAGGCACGGTTCGCAAGCATCAACTGATTCATAATCAAGTGATTCCAAAAGCCCATCAACATGGATTTTCTTCATGCGCTTTACACCAATATGACCTAAACGGCAGTGCCACAAATAAGTTGCACTATCATTACTAACTTTGCATCTTTGGCTTCAATATTATGAGAATGTGTATCACCACAATCGAGATCCAACAAACCATTTTCATTAGGTGTATGACCATATAAGGTTTTATTCATGTAAACAGAACAACAATTTATTCTCTTACTGAAATGAATAATCGTATTGCAATAAACATGATCAAATCATATTCATGCTCAACGCAAACACCAAATAACACTTATTTAGGTTCAACACTAATATCGAAAGTATAGGGAGTGTGCGATGATGATCATATCAATCTTGGAACCACTTCCAACACACATCGTCACTTCACCCTTAACTAGTCTCTGTTCATTCTGCAACTCCCGTTTCGAGTTACTACTCTTAGCAACTGAACCAGTATCAAATACCGAGGGGTTGCTACGAACACTAGTAAAATACACATCAATAATCTGTATTCAAATATACCTTTGTTCACTTTGCCATCCTTCTTATCCGCCAAATACTTGGGGCAGTTCCGCTTCCAGTGACCAGTCCCTTTGCAGTAGAAGCACTTAGTCTCAGGCTTAGGACCAGACCTGGGCTTCTTCACTTGAGCAGCAACTTGCTTGCCGTTCTTCTTGAAGTTCCCTTTCTTTCCCTTTGCCCTTTTCTTGAAACTAGTGGTCTTGTTAATCATCAACACTTGATGCTCTTTCTTGATTTCTACCTTCATCGATTTCATCATCATGAAAAGCTTGGGAATTGTTTTTGTCATCCCTTGCATACTATAGTTCATCACGAAGTTCTACTAACTTGGTGATGGTGACTAGAGAATTCTGTCAATCACTATTTTATCTGGAAGATTAACTTCCACTTGATTCAAGCGATTGTAGTACCCAGACAATCTGAGCACATGCTCACTGCTTGAGCTATTCTCCTCCATCTTTTAGCTATAGAACTTGTTGGAGACTTCATATCTCTCAACTCGGGTATTTTCTTGAAATATTAACTTCAACTCCTGGAACATCTCACATGGTCCATGACGTTCAAAATGTCTTTGAAGTCCCGATTCTAAGCCGTTTAAGCATGGTGCACTAAACTATCAAGTAGTCATCATATTGAGCTAGCCAAACGTTCATAACGTCTGCATCTACTCCTGCAATAGGTTTGTCACCTAGTGGTGCATCAAGGACATAATTCTTCTGTGCAGCAATGAGGATAAACCTCAGATCACGGATCCAATCCGCATCATTGCTACTAATATTTTTCAAGTTAGTTTTCTCTAGGAACATATCAAAAATAAAATAGGGGAGCTAAACGCGAGCTATTGATCTACAACATAGATATGCTAATACTACCAGGACTAAGTTCATGATAAATTAAAGCTCAATTAATCGTATTACTTAAGAACTCCCACTTAGAAAGACATCCCTCTAATCTTCTAAGTGATCACGTGATCCAAATCAACTAAACCATAACCGATCATCACGTGAAATGGAATAGCATTCAATGGTGAACATCAATATGTTGATCATATCTACTATATGATTCACGCTCGACCTTTCGGTCTCAGTGTTCCGAGGCCATATCTGCATATGCTAGGCTCGTCAAGTTTAACCTGAGTATTCTGCGTGTGCAAAACTGGCTTGCACCCGTTGTAGATGGACGTAGAGCTTATCACACCCGATCATCACGTGGTGTCTGGGCACGACGAACTTTGGCAACGGTGCATACTCAGGGAGACCACTTTTATCTTGAAATTTAGTGAGAGATCATCTTATAATGCTACCGTCAATCAAAGCAAGATAATATGCATAAAAGATAAACATCACATGCAATCAATATAAGTGATATGATATGGCCATCATCATCTTGTGCTTGTGATCTCCATCTCCGAAGCACCGTCATGATCACCATTGTCACCGGCGCGACACCTTGATCACCATCATAACATCATTGTCATCTAGCAAATCTTATGCTTCCATGACTATCGCTACCGCTTAGTGATGAAGTAAAGCATTACAGCGCAATTGCATTGCATACAATAAAGCGACAACCATATGGCTCCTGCCAGTTGCCGATAACTCGGTTACAAAACATGATCATCTCATACAATAAAACTTAGCATCATGTCTTGACCATATCACATCACAACATGCCCTGCAAAAACAAGTTAGACGTCCTCTACTTTGTTGTTGCAAGTTTTACGTGGCTGCTACGGGCTTTAGCAAGAACCGTTCTTACCTACGCATCAAAACCACAACGATAGTTTGTCAAGTTGGTGCTGTTTTAACCTTCACAAGGACCGGGCGTAGCCACACTTGGTTCAACTAAAGTCGGAGAAACTGACACCTGCCAGCCACCTGTGTGCAAAGCACGTCGGTAGAACCAGTCTCGCGTAAGCGTACGTGTAATGTCAGTCTGGGCCGCCTCATCCAACAATACCGCGGAACTAAAGTATGACATGCTGGTAAGCAGTATGACTTATATCGCCCACAACTCACTTGTGTTCTACTCGTGCACAACATCAACGCATAAAACCTAGGCTCTGATACCACTGTTGGGGAACGTAGTAACTTCAAAAATTTCCTATGCACATGCAAGATCATGGTGATGCATAGCAACGAGAGGGGAGAGTGTTGTCCATGTACCCTCATATTCTACGAAGATCTTTTATCGGTCAGACCGCATACCAACATACGTTGTTCCCTTTGTCATCGCTATGTTACTTGCCTGAGATTCGATCGTCGGTATCTCAATACCTAGTTCAATCTCGTTACCGGCAAGTCTCTTTACTCGTTTCGTAATACATCATCTCGCAACTAACTCATTAGTTGCAATGCTTGCAAGGCTTATGTGATGTGCATTACCGAGAGGGCCCAGAGATACCTCTCCGACAATCGGAGTGACAAATCCTAATCTCGAAATACGCCAACCCAACATGTACCTTTGGAGACACCTGTAGAGTACCTTTATAATCACCCAGTTACATTGTCATGTTTGGTAGCACAGAAAGTGTTCCTCCGGCAAACGGGAGTTGCATAATCTCATAGTCATAGGAACATGTATAAGTCATGAAGAAAGCAATAGCAACATACTAAACGATCGGGTGCTAAGCTAATGGAATGGGTCATGTCAATCATATCATTCTCCTAATGATGTGATCTCGTTAATCAAATGACAACTCATGTCTATGGTTAGGAAACATAACCATCTTTGATCAACGAGCTAGTCAAGTAGAGGTATACTAGTGACACTCTGTTTGTCTATGTATTCACACATGTATTATGTCCGCTTAATACAATTCTAGCATGAATAATAAACATTTATCATGATATAAGGAAATAAATAATAACTTTATCATTGCCTCTAGGGCATATTTCCTTCACCGGTAACGCTGCGGCACTCCGGTTTTCTCCGAAATCACCCGGAACACTTCCGGTGTCCGAATATAGCCGTCCAATATATCAATCTTTATGTCTCGACCATTTCGAGACTCCTTGTCATGTCCGAGATCACATCCGGGACTCCGAACTAGCTTCGGTACATCAAAACTCATAAACTCATAATATAACTGTCATCGAAACCTTAAGCGTGCGGACCCTATGGGTTCGAGAACAATGTAGACATGACCGAGACACGTCTCCGGTCAATAACCAATAGCGGAACCTGGATGCTCATATTGGCTCCCACATATTCTACGAAGATCTTTATCGGTCAGACTGCATAACAACATACGTTGTTCCCTTTGTCATCGGTATGTTACTTGCCCGAGATTCGATCGTCGGTATCTCAATACCTAGTTCAATCTCGTTACCGGCAAGTCTCTTTACTCGTTTCTTAATACATCATCTCGCAACTAACTCATGAGTTGCAATGCTTGCAAGGCTTATGTGATGTGCATTACCGAGAGGGCCCAGAGATACTTCTCCGACAATCAGAGTGACAAATCCTAATATCGAAATACGCCAACCCAACATGTACCTTTGGAGACACCTATTGTAACACCCCGGATGTAACTTTCCCTATTTGTACTCCAACTCTTGCCGTTTCCGGCGTTAAGTTATATTTATTTCTCGGGTTCGGGTCTTTGTCTCCGTGTGTCGTTTTCGTTTTCATGCATCTCATATCATGTCATCATGTGCATTGCATTTGCATACGTGTTCATCTCATGCATTCGAGCTTTTTCCCCGTTGTCCGTTTTGCATTCCGGTGCTTCGTTCTCCTCCGGTGGTCATTTCTAGCTTTCTTCCATGTGTGGGGATTAAACATTTCCGGATTGGACCGAGACTTGCCAAGCGGCCTTGGTTTACTACCGGTAGACCGCCTGCCAATTTTCGTACCATTTGGACTTCGTTTGATACTCCAACGGTTAACCGAGGGACTGAAAAGGCCTCGTGAGTGTTGCAGCCCAACACCCCTCCAATTTGGCCCAAAACCCACCAAACTCTGCTCCATCACCTAGAGCGTTCGATCACGATCGCGTGGCCAAAAACCTCACCTCATTTGGACTCTCCTAGCTCCACTTATGCCTATAAATAGCCCCCCCCCCGTTTTCGGATCATCTCCTCCTATGAAACCCTAGCCAAAAAAAAGGATCCCCGCGTCGGCCGGACACGCCTGATCCGACCGGACGCATCGCCGCAGCCAACCCGCCGTTGCCACGTGGCCTCCGCCACCTACCGCGCCGCCGGCCCGGGAGGCCCACGCCCGGCCCCCGACTCCGCCACCGCGGGCCGCCGCCTCGCGCTCGTCTCCGCGGCCAGCGCCCGCCTCCTCTGCCCTCTTTCCTCGCGCCCGGTGACCAGAGCCACCGCGCCGCCTCGCCAACTCCGGCCGTCGCCGGCCTCGTCTTCTACACCGGCGGCCGCCGCCGCCCGCCGCCTCGGGCCACCACTCCGCCCCGAGCCGGCCGGCCGCCGCCCCGGCCTCTCCTCCACTCCGGCGAGCTCCACACGCCCGGCCTCCTCCTCTCCCAGTCCGGCAGCTACAATAACGGCGGCGAACCTCGGGAACCGCGCCAGATCCAGATCTGGAAAAAAAATCATCTCGGTTGACTTTTCTTCTCCGAACCCTAATTTTTGTGCATACTTTGACCGGTGATATCTCCGCATTCGTAGCTCCGTTTTGGACGTATAGTTTATCAAAATGTTCGCCTCGACGAGTACATCATTTCATTCCATTGCATTATTTTCATTTGAGCTAATCTTGATGCCCGAAATGCTGCTAGAAAGGGGCTTCGTGAGATATTTGTCAGATCTGCTAGTTCATCTTAGACTTTTGTCATTTTTGCCATGATTGTTGTGTGCATGATATGCCTGTGAGTCCTTCATATATTTTGTTAAGGATTTTGTCTTCTTTCCAGAGGTGCAACCCATGCATTTTTAGGATGTGTGTGGTGAATTGTGCAAGCTTGCAAAGTGAGGCACCCGGTAAACCTGTTTTCGGGGACTTTGTAGTTTTCACCAAGTCTGGGATTATTTAGTTTATGATGCCATATGTTCTTGCTGTTTCCTAGTGATCCGTGCCTCTTTTGAGGTTGATCAGTGAAGGAGTTTTGTTAATATTGTTATGATCTATCCATCAATGTCTTTACTTGCAATTATGGAGCACCCTAGCTTGAGGCAATCGAGCTCTACTTTTGCTTCATGGTGAATCTGGGCAGATCGGCAACTCGTTTGCGATTTTGCCGATGTTATTGTGGTTGATCCGTGCATGCTATGCCATTGTTCTTGCCATGTCTAGCTAGCATTTTGTGTCTTTTGTATGGATGTATGCTTGCCTTGCCATGACTTGCACCGTAGTGAGTGCATCGAGCTCGTTTACATGCCTTCGTGAGTTATATTTCAGCATGTCTCAGTTTTCACTAAGTCTGAAAATTGATTATGTTTTTGCTATGTTCGTGTGCCCGTTAGTATATTTTGTGAACCCTTTTGGCCCCAGGTCACTTTGGGTATTTTGTTAAGCTTGTTGAGTAGCTCCATGCCATGTTCTTACTTGTCTTAATCAGGTCATGTATCATGTTGTTTTGCTCCTCCGAAGAGGGCTTCGTGATCTGAAATTTCAGACAAGTGTTAATTTCACTAAGTCTGAAATCTGTTTTGCATTTGCGTTTTTGCCATGCTCGTTTGAACCTCATAATGGATGAATTAGCCGTGGCTCAGTGCTAGTATTTTGTTAAGCATCTTGTGTGCATCCCTGCCATGTATTTTGTTGTCATGTTTGGTGGCTGTAGCATGTTCATCTCATTGCATTTAGATGCCTACTTACTGTAAATCGCAGACCGGTCTCAATTTTGAATCGCTTGCCATTTCCAAACCGTAACTCTGATTCCGGCGTTCTTTATATTGTTTTCAAGCGATTTCATCTCATCTTTCCAGTGGCACCCTTGGAATTCCAAGTTGAGGCCAGGTTCATGCATATCATGTCATATCTTGCATTTTGCATCCCGCATCGTATCCCGCATAGCATATCATCATTTCATCATATTGCTTGGTCTTGCACATGGTTGATTGTATCCTTGTTGCTTGTTTGTCTTGTTGGGTAGAGTCGAGAGACGAGTTCGCTACCGAGGAGCCAGTTGAGTTTGCTCTTGAGGATCCAGTCAACTCTGACAACTGTGCAAGCAAGATGATCATACCCTCGAAATCACTACTATCTTTGCTATGCTACTTTGCTCGCTCTTGCTATGCCAATGCTACGATGCCTACCATTTGCTTGTCAGCCTCCCAATTGCCATGTCAAACCTCTAACCCACCTTGTCCTAGCAAACCGTTGATTGGCTATGTTACCGCTTTGCTCAGCCCCTCTTATAGCGTTGCTAGTTGCAGGTGAAGATTGGAGGCCGTTCCTTGTTGGAACATTTATTTACTTGTTGGGATATCATTATATTGCTATGTTATCTTAATGCATCTATATACTTGGTGAAGGGTGGAAGGCTCGGCCTCTCGCCTAGTGTTTTGTTCCATTCTTGCCGCCCTAGTTTCCGTCATACCGGTGTTATGTTCCCGGATTTTGCGTTCCTTACGCGGTTGGGTTATAATGGGAACCCCTTGATAGTTCGCCTTGATTAAAGCTTTTCTAGCAATGCCCAACCTTGGTTTTACCATTTGCCACCTAGCCTTTTTTCCCTTGGGTTCTGCAGACTCAAGGGTCATCTTATTTTACCCCCCCGGGCCAGTGCTCCTCTGAGTGTTGGTCCACCTGTCAGCTGCCGGTGGCCACCAGGGGCAACTCTGGGCTGGCCTACCCGTACCTAAGACAATCTTAGTGTGCCCTGAGAAAGAGATATGTGCAGCTCCTATCGGGATTTGTCGGCACATTCGGGCGGTGTTGCTGGTCTTGTTTTAACCTGTCGAAGTGTCTTGAATTACCGAGATACCGAGTCTGATCGGAATGTCTTGGGAGGAGGTCTATTCCTTCGTTGATCGTGAGAGCTTGTCATGGGCTAAGTTGGGACTCCCCTGCAGGGTTTGAACTTTCGAAAGCCGTGCCCACAGTTATGGGCGGATGGGAATTTGTTAATGTCCGGTTGTAGATAACTTGAACCTTAATTAATTAAAATGAATCAACTGAGTGTGTTACCGTGATGGCCTCTTCTCGGCGGAGTCCGGGAGGTGGACACGGTGTTGGAGTAATGCTTGTGCAGGTTGTTCCTCTAGCTTTTCACGCTCGCGCTTTGCCTCCTCTTCTCGCTCTCTTTTGCGTATAAGATAACCACCATATATGCTAGTCGCTTGCTGCAGCTTCTCATATTTCGCCCTACCCTTCCTATAAGCTTAAATAGTCTTGATCGCGAGGGTGCGAGATTGCTGAGTCCCTGTGGCTCACAGATACTATAACTCCAGATGCAGGTCCAGGTGATTCCGCTCCAGGTGACGAGTACGAGCTCAAGTGGGAGTTCGACGAAGACTCTCAGCGTTATTACGTGTCTTTTCCTGATGATCAGTAGTGGTGCCTAGTTGGGGTTTGATTCGGGACCGTCGTTGCATGTTGGGTTCTCTTTTATTTTGGCGCCGTAGTCGGGCCTTGAGTGTATGGATGATGTAATGTTATTTATGTACTTTGATGTGACGTGGCGAGTGTAAGCCAACTATGTTATCCCCCCATTTATTATTCATATTACATGGGCTGTTGTGAAGATTGCCTAACTTGCGACATATGCCTTCAATGCGATTATGCCTCTAAGTCGTGCCTCGACACGTGGGAGCTATAGTCGCATCGAGGGTGTGATAAGTTGGTAATCAGAGCCTTTCCCGACCTTAGGAGCCCCATTGCTTGATCGTTTTTAGCGGCCGAGTTGTGTCTAGAAAAATGTTTTGAGTCTTTAGGAATTATATATCGGAGAGATTATGAATTCTTTTTACTTCCCAGTCTCCTCATCGCTCTGGTAAGGCATCCCGACGTAGAGTTTTGACTCTTCTCTTCTAAAATTTCACTAAATTTTTTTAGGATCACGCGGGTATCTTGGAATCGTTCCGATGGTTTATGATGAGAACATTGTCTTGGTGCCTCCTGTCAGGGGTTTAGTGGAAGTGTCCCGGGGAGTTGAGCTCTGAGGTGTTGTCATCATAATTTTATCGTTGCAGTTCTGGAATACCTGAGTCTAGTACGCCGACATCGAAAATCTCTTTTATGCAGTTCGTTGGTGACATAACCTCGACGCCACCCAGTACTGGGGCGGGAGTTCGGGAGTATCGCCATAACTTGTATAACGGATGCTTTTCGAAGGTTTAGGTAGATGGTTTCCGAAGTTTTCTTGGTTATGTGTTGAAGGATGGATACAGCTGGATGTAGAATTTGCTAGTTTGGGTGAGATATTATGCTTCCCCTGTATACCCAACACCTGATTGCATAACCGGAAAGGTTCGGGAGTTTCATAGGTGGGAATTCTAGTAGCTCTAGTTCTTCTTCCACAGATATTGGTTTGAGATTGGGATTTCTTACCGATTATTCGTTCTCGAGCCGTATCTTATTGTTTTACTTCTTCTACCTTAATTCTACGTGGCTTCTCAACTTATGGATATGTGACCATTTGAAGAGGAATGCATTCGTTCATTTTGTTCGGATGTGAAGACTATATGTTGCAATTTTCATTTCGTTGGATTCAGCTTCAATATTTATCTGTCAATGTGCTAATGGTGGTCAACCTCTTCAGGATGGCTCCTCCAACGCACACGACTCCGAATCCTGATCCGCCACCACCTCCACCTCCTCCGGAGGCATGGCAAGCTGTGATGGCCGCAACCAATGCAAACACACAACTGATCATGCAAATTCTTCAAGAGCGCAATCAAGGCAGTCAAGGGAATCAAGGCAGCAATCAGAGTCACTTTGCTACACTCAACCAGTTCCTTGCTAACGGTTCAAAGACTTTCAGCAATTGTGTTGAGGCAACCGATGCTGACGATTGGCTTGTGGATCTCTGTAAGCATTTCGAGTGTAGTAATGTCAGGCCTGAGGACTTTGTCAAGTTCGCTTCCTTCCAACTCAAAGATCAAGCTGCAGAATGGTTCCAGCAGTACAAGGACTCCAGAGGTGGACGTGTTATCACTTGGGATGATTTCCGTCGAGATTTCCGAGCTCATCATATTCCCCAGAGCGTGGTTGAAAGCAAGCGTGAGGAATTCCGCAATCTGAAGCAAGGCTCTTTGTCTGTCTATGACTACAACAAGTTGTTCCAGAAGCTCGCCCGCTTTCCCAAGCAGGACGTCCCTGATGAGAAGAGCATGATATACCAGTTCAGGGGTGGTCTCAGAGAAGATATTCAGCTAGCTCTTGTTCTCTTCGAGCCCTTGAGGTACGATGAGTTCTACAACATGGCACTGAAGCAAGAGGCTGCTTAGTTGAGGTGTGATGCTTCCAAGAAGCGAGTCAGAGATGTTACTCCTTCTTCCTCTACTCAAGTGGCCAAGCAGCAGAAGTTTTGGCTTCCTCCTCCTCCGTTCCGTCAGCCGTATCAGCAGAAGAGCAAAGGTGGCAGTGGTTCTTCCCACCCACCCAACCCTGGCTTTCAGAACAAGACTTCGTCTCAAACTCCAAGATCGAGTGCTCCGTATCACCGTCCGCTTTCAGAGGTCACGTGCAACAAGTGCCAACAGAAGGGTCACTATGCCAACAAGTGTCTCAACCAGAGGCGTCTTCCTCCTCCTCCTCCTTTCAGATCGACAAGTTCAGCTGTGGTCAAGCATAACCCCAAGCATGCCAAGGTCAATTTGATGAATGCAGCTCAGGCAGAGGACTCGTCAGATGTGATCATGGGTAACCTTCTTGTTAACGATATTCCTGCAAAAGTTCTTTTTGACACTGGTGCATCGCATTGTTTCATCTCGAGACCATTTTCATCTAAGCATGGTTTGCCTTTGCAAATTTTGCCTAGTCCTTTAGCAGTTGTCTCTCTTAGTAAGTGCATGCAGGCTAACTCCATAGTTCCAGATGTTTCTATCACTTTGGGTGACTACAAGTTTCTATCTTCTCCAACGGTTCTCGGTGACTCGGATATTGATCTTATTCTCGGGATGGATTGGCTTTCTAAGCACAAGGCTTAGCTTGATTATGCAGCCAGGCAGATTCAATTGACTCATTCGTCTGAGGATGTAATTGTCTTTGCCGCTCGGGATAATACTATCCGTCTGTTTTCTCTCAATGAGAAGGGTGAATTGGATGCCATCTCTCAAATTCCAGTCGTTTGCGAATATCAAGACATCTTTCCAGAAGAGCTCCCAGGAATGCCTTCGCACTGGCCAGTTGACTTCGTTATTGAGCTTGAGCCTGGCACGGAACCTGTGTGCAAACGTCCTTACAAGCTCGGACTTGAAGAGTTGAAGGAGCTGAAGAAGCAACTCGATGAGCAAGAAAGAATGGGTCTTATCCGGCCTAGTTCTTCTCCATGGGGTTGTGGTGTTCTTTTTGTGAAGAAGAAGGATGGAACGGACCGACTTTGTGTTGATTACCGTCCAGTGAATAAGAAGACCATCAAGAACAAATACCCACTTCCCAACATCAATGAGCTATTCGAACAACTCAAAGGTGCCCAAGTATTCTCCAAGCTTGATCTCTGTATGGGTTATCACCAAATTCGCATTCGTGAAGAAGATATTCCCAAGACAACATTCAGAACAAGCTTTGGTTCATATGAATACACTGTCATGTCTTTTGGCCTCGCCAACGCTCCTCCGACGTTCTCTCGCATGATGAACTTCATCTTCAACGCCTACACCAATGACTTCGTTTTGGTCTATCTCGACGACATTCTGGTTTTCTCCAAGAACAAGGAAGATCATGCCAAGCACTTGCGTTTGGTTCTTGATAAGCTCAGAGAACATCAGTTCTACGCTAAGTTCTCCAAGTGCGAATTTTGGCTCGATGAGGTTCTTTATCTTGGCCATATCATCTCTGCCAAGGGCATTACCGTGAATCCTGAGAAGGTGTCTGCAATTGTGAATTGGGAACCTCCTCAGAACGTGAAGCAACTCCGCAGTTTTCTCGGTCTCGCAAGCTATTGCCGAAGATTCATTGAAAACTTTTCCAAGATCGCAAAGCCTCTCTCTAATCTTCTTCAGAAGCACGTCAAGTATGTTTGGTCTCCGGAGTGTGATATCGCTTTCAACACTTTGAAAGAGAAGTTGATCTCTGCTCAAGTTCTGACTCCACCTGATGAATCCAAGCCGTACGAGGTCTTTTGTGATGCCTCTCTCCAAGGTCTTGGCGCAGTTTTGATGCAAGAGAAGAAAGTTGTTGCTTATACATCTCGCCAGTTAAAGCCTAATGAGAAGAACTACCCCACTCATGATCTCGAGTTGGCGGCAGTTGTGCATGCTCTTTTGACTTGGAGACATCTTCTATTGGGGAGAAAAGTGGATATTTTCACTGATCACAAGAGTCTCAAGTACATCTTCACTCAGCCTAATCTCAACCTCACGCAAACTCGATGGGCCGAAATGATTCAAGAGTATAATCCGAGTATCGAGTATACTCCAGGCAAGGAAAATGTGATTGCTGATGCTTTGAGAAGGAAGGCTTACTACAACAGTCTGATTCTTAAGCCTTTTCAACCCGAGCTTTGTGAAGCTTTCCGCAAACTGAATCTGCAAGTTGTTCCTCAAGGTTTCCTCGCCAACCTTCAAGTCTCTCCTACCTTAGAAGACCAGATTCGCCAAGCCGAGCTTCTTGATGCTATGGTGAAAAAGGTGAAGATTGGGATTGCCAAGAGTCAGTACAAGTACAAGTGCTACCGCCTTGATGACAAGGACACTCTCTTCTTCGAGGATCGTATTGTTGTGCCCAAAGGTGAGCTCCGTAATGTGATCATGAACGAGGCTCACAATTCTCTCCTCTCTATCCACCCTGGGAGCACGAAGAAGTATCAGGACCTCAAGCAAGCTTATTGGTGGACTCGAATGAAGCGCGAGATCGCTCAATTCGTGAATGAATGTGATGTCTGCAGAAGAGTGAAGGCAGAACACCAAAGGCCAGCTGGTCTCCTCCAACCTCTAGCCATTCCAGAATGGAAGTTTGACCACATTGAAATGGACTTCGTGACTGGGTTTCCAAAGTCCAAGCGTGGCAATGATACTATATTTGTTGTCATCGACAAACTCACCAAAGTGGCTCACTTTCTGCCTATCAAAGAGTCGATCACTGCAACCCAATTGGCGGAACTCTATACCTCTCGAATTGTCTCTCTGCACGGTATTCCTCAAGTGATATCTTCAGACCGTGGCAGCATCTTTGCCTCGAAGTTTTGGGATTCTTTCCAGAAGGCCATGGGCACCAACATCCGCTTCAGCACAGCTTTCCATCCTCAAACTAGCGGTCAAGTCGAGCGTGTCAACCAGATTCTTGAAGATATGCTCAGGGTTTGTGTGATATCCTTCGGCATAAAGTGGGAGGATTGTCTTCCTTATGCTGAATTCTCCTACAACAATAGTTTTCAAGCAAGTTCGGGCAAGGCCCCATTTGAAATTCTGTATGGCAGGAAGTGTCGTACCCCTCTCAACTGGTCTGAAACCGGTGAACGTCAGCTGCTGGGTAATGACTTAATCACAGAAGCAGAAGAAACGTGCAAAGTCATTCGTGATAACCTCAAAGCAGCCCAATCCCGCCAGAAGAGCTACTATGATAGTAAGCACCGTGATTTGGCTTTCGAGATCGGAGATCATGTTTACCTCCGTGTCTCTCCTATGAAAGGTACTCGTCGCTTTGGTATCAAAGGGAAGCTTGCCCCTAGATACGTGGGACCTTTCAAGATTGTCAGCAAGAGAGGCGACCTCGCCTATCAACTCGAGCTTCCTTCAAACTTTGCAAATGTTCATGATGTGTTCCATGTCTCTCAGCTTTGAAAGTGCTTCAAGACTCCTGACCGCACCGTCAACTTCGAGGACATTGAGCTCCAAGAAGATCTCTCTTATCGTGAGCACCCAGTTGCTATTCTTGAAGAGACTGAACGCAAGACTCGCAACAAGTCAATCAAATTTCTCAAAGTCAAGTGGTCACACCATTCCGACCGTGAAGCTACCTGGGAACGCGAGGATCACCTCCGTTCTGAGTACCCGGAGTTCTTTCAGTCCTAGATCTCGGGACGAGATCCTTTCGTAGTGGTGGAGTGTTGTAACACCCCGTATGTAACTTTCCCTATTTGTACTCCAACTCTTGCCGTTTCCGGCGTTAAGTTATATTTATTTCTCGGGTTCGGGTCTTTGTCTCCGTGTGTCGTTTTCGTTTTCATGCATCTCATATCATGTCATCATGTGCATTGCATTTGCATACGTGTTCATCTCATGCATTCGAGCTTTTTCCCCGTTGTCCGTTTTGCATTTCGGCGCTTCGTTCTCCTCCGGTGGTCATTTCTAGCTTTCTTTCGTGTGTGGGGATTAAACATTTCCGGATTGGACCGAGACTTGCCAAGCGGCCTTGGTTTACTACCGGTAGACCGCCTGTCAAGTTTCGTACCATTTGGACTTCGTTTGGTACTCCAACGGTTAACCGAGGGACCGAAAAGGCCTCGTGAGTGTTGCAGCCCAACACCCCTCCAATTTGGCCCAAAACCCACCAAACTCTTCTCCATCACCTAGAGCGTTCGATCACGATCGCGTGGCCGAAAACTACACCTCATTTGGACTCTCCTAGCTCCACTTATGCCTATAAATAGCCCCCCCCCGTTTTCGGATCATCTCCTCCTACGAAACCCTAGCCAAAAAAAAGGGATCCCCGCGTCGGCCGGACACGTCCGATCCGACCGGACGCATCGCCGCAGCCAACCCGCCATTGCCACGTGGCCTCCGCCACCTACCGCGCCGCCGGCCCGGGAGGCCCACGCCCGGCCCCCGACTCCGCCACCGCGGGCCGCCGCCTCGCGCTCGTCTACGCCGCCAGCGCCCGCCTCCTCCGCCCTCTTCCTCGCGCCCGGTGGCCGGAGCCACCGCGCCGCCTCGCCAACTCCGGCCGTCGCCGGCCTCGTCTTCTACACCGGCGGCCGCCGCCGCCCGCCGCCTCGGGCCACCGCTCCGCCCCGGCCTCTCCTCCACTCCGGCAAGCTCCCCACGCCCGGCCTCCTCCTCTCCAAGTCCGGCAGCTACAGTAGCGACGGCGAACCTCGGGAACCGCGCCAGATCCAGATCCGGAAAAAATCATCTCGGTTGACTTTTCTTCCCCGAACCCTAATTTTTGTGCATACTTTGACCGGGGATATCTCCGCATCCGTAGCTCCGCTTTGGACGTATAGTATATCAAAATGTTCGCCTCGACGAGTACATCATTTAATTCCATTGCATTATTTTCATTTGAGCTCATCTTGATGCCCAAAATGCTGCAAGAAGGGGGCTTCGTGAGATATTTGTCAGATCTGCTAGTTCATCTTAGACTTTTGTCATTTTTGCCATGATTGTTGTGTGCATGATATGCCTGTGAGTCCTTCATATATTTTGTTAAGGATTTTGTCTTCTTTCGAGAGGTGTAATCCATGCATTTTTAGGATGTGTGTGGTGACTTGTGCAAGCTTGCAAAGTGAGGCACCCGGTAAACCTGTTTTCAGGGACTTAGTAGTTTTCACCAAGTCTGGGATTATTTAGTTCATGATGCCATATGTTCTTGCTGTTTCCTAGTGATCCTTGCCTCTTTTGAGGATGATCAGTAAAGGAGTTTTTTAATCTTGTTATGCTATATCCATCCATGTCTTTACTTGCAATTATGGAGCACCTTAGCTTGAGTCAATCGAGCTCTACTTTTGCTTCGTGGTGAATCTGGGCAGATCGTCAACTCGTTTGCGATTTTGCCGATGTTATTGTCGTTGATCCGTGCATGCTAGGCCATTGTTCTTGCCATGTCTAGCTAGCATTTTGTGTCTTTTTTATGGATGTATGCTTGCCTTGCCATGACTTGCACCGTAGTGAGTGCATCGAGCTCGTTTACATGCCTTCGTGAGTTATATTTCAGCATGTCTCAGTTTTCACTAAGTCTGAAAACTGATTATGTTTTTGCTATGTTCGTGTGCCCGTTAGTATATTTTGTGAACCCTTTTGGCCCCAGGTCACTTTGGGTATTTTGTTAAGCTTGTTGAGTAGCTCCATGCCATGTTCTTACTTGTCTTAATCAGGTCATGTGTCATGTTGACTTGCTGCTTCGAAGAGGGCTTCGTGATCTGAAATTTCAGACAAGTGTTAATTTCACTAAGTCTGAAATCTGTTTTGCATTTGCGTTTTTGCCATGCTTGTTTGAACCTCATAATGGATGAATTGGCCGTGGCTCAGTGCTAGTCTTTTGTTAAGCATCTTGTGTGCATCCCTGCCATGTATTTTGTTGTCATGTTTGGTGGCTGTAGCATGTTCATCTCATTGCATTTAGATGCCTACTTGCTGTAAATCGCAGACCGGTGTCAATTCTGAATCGCTTGCCATTTCCAAACCGTAACTCCGATTCCGGCGTTCTTTATATCATTTTCAAGCGATTTCATCTCATCTTTCCAGTGGCACCCTTGGAATTCCAAGTTGAGGCCAGGTTCATGCATATCCTGTCATATCTTGCATTTTGCATCCCGCATCGTATCCCGCATAGCATATCATCATTTCATCATACTGCTTGGTCTTGCACGTGGTTGATTGTATCCTTATTGCTTGTTTGTCTTGTTGGGTAGAGCCGGGAGACGAGTTCGCTACCGAGGAGCCAGTTGAGTTTGCTCTTGAGGATCCAGTCAACTCTGACAACTATGCAGGGAAGATGATCATACCCTCGAAATCACTACTATCTTTGCTATGCTACTTTGCTCGCTCTTGCTATGCCAATGCTACGATGCCTACCATTTTCTTGTCAGCCTCCCAATTGCCATGTCAAACCTCTAACCCACCTTGTCCTAGCAAACCGTTGATTGGCTATGTTACCGCTTTGCTCAGCCCCTCTTATAGCGTTGCTAGTTGCAGGTGAAGATTGGAGGCCGTTCCTTGTTGGAACATTTATTTACTTGTTGGGATATCATTATATTGCTATGTTATCTTAATGCATCTATATACTTGGTGAAGGGTGGAAGGCTCGGCCTCTCGCCTAGTGTATTGTTCCATTCTTGCCGCCCTAGTTTCCTTCATACCGGTGTTATGTTCCCGGATTTTGCGTTCCTTACGCGGTTGGGTTATAATGGGAACCCCTTGATAGTTCGCCTTGATTAAAGCTTTTCCAGCAAGGCCCAACCTTGGTTTTACCATTTGCCACCTAGCCTTTTTCCCTTGGGTTCTGCAGACTCAAGGGTCATCTTATTTTACCCCCCCGGGCCAGTGATCCTCTGAGTGTTGGTCCACCTGTCAGCTGCCGGTGGCCACCAGGGGCAACTCTGGGCTGGCCTACACGTACCTAAGACAATCTGAGTGTGCCCTGAGAAAGAGATATGTGCAGCTCCTATTGGCATTTGTCGGCACATTCGGGCGGTGTTGCTGGTCTTGTTTTAACCTGTCGAAGTGTCTTGAATTACCGAGATACCGAGTCTGATCGGAACGTCTTGGGAGGAGGTCTATTCCTTCGTTGACCGTGAGAGCTTGTCATGGGCTAAGTTGGGTCTTCCCTGCAGGGTTTGAACTTTCGAAAGCCGTGCCCGCGGTTATGGGCGGATGGGAATTTGTTAATGTCCAGTTGTAGATAACTTGAACCTTAATTAATTAAAATGAATCAACTGAGTGTGTTACCGTGATGGCCTCTTCTCGGCGGAGTCCGGGAGGTGGACATGGTGTTGGAGTAATGCTTGCGCAGGTTGTTCCTCTAGCTTTTCACGCTCGCACTTTGCCTCCTCTTCTCGCTCTCTTTTGCGTATAAGATAACCACCATATATGCTAGTCGCTTGCTGCAGCTTCTCATATTTTGCCCTACCCTTCCTATAAGCTTAAATAGTCTTGATCGTGAGGGTGCGAGATTGCTGAGTCCCTGTGGCTCACAGATACTATAACTCCAGATGCAGGTCCAGGTGATTCCGCTCTAGGTGATGAGTACGAGCTCAAGTGGGAGTTCGACGAAGACTCTCAGCGTTATTACGTGTCTTTTCCTGATGATCAGTAGTGGTGCCTAGTTGGGGTTTGATTCGGGACCGTTGTCGCATGTTGGGTTCTCTTTTATTTTGGCGCCGTAGTCGGGCCTTGAGTGTATGGATGATGTAATGTTATTTATGTACTTTGATGTGACGTGGCGAGTGTAAGCCAACTATGTTATCCCCCCTTTATTATTCATATTACATGGGTTGTTGTGAAGATTGCCTAACTTGCGACATATGCCTTCAATGCGATTATGCCTCTATGTCGTGCCTCGACACGTGGGAGCTATAGTCGCATCGAGGGTGTGATACCTGTGGAGCTCCTTTATAATCACCCAGTTACGTTGTGACGTTTGGTAGCACACAAAGTGTTCCTCTGGCAAACGGGAGTTGCATAATCTCATAGTCATAGGAACATGTATAAGTCATGAAGAAAGCAATAGCAACATACTAAACGACCAGGTGCTAAGCTAATGGAATGGGTCATGTCAATCACATCATTCTCCTAATGATGTAATCCCGTTAATCAAATGACAACACATGTCTATGGTTAGGAAACATAACCATCTTTGATTAACGAGCTAGTCAAGTAGAGGCATACTAGTGACACTTTGTTTGTCTATGTATTCACACATGTATCATGTTTCCGGTTAATACAATTCTAGCATGAATAATAAACATTTATCATGAAATAAGGAAATAAATAATAACTTTATTATTGCTTCTAGGGCATATTTCCTTCAGTCTCCCACTTGCACTAGAGTCAATAATCTAGATCACATTGTCATGTGATTTAACATCAATAGTTCACATCACCATGTGATTAACACCCATAGTTCACATCGTCATGTGACCAACACTCAAAGGGTTTACTAGAGTCAATAATCTAGTTCACATTGCTATGTGATTAACACCCAAAGAGTACTAAGGTGCGATCATGTTTTGCCTGTGAGAGAAGTTTAGTCAACGGGTCTGCCATATTCAGATCCATATGTATTTTGCAAATTTCTATGTCAACAATGCTCTGCACGGAGCTACTCTAGCTTATTGCTCCTACTTTCAATATGCATCCAGATTGAGACTTAGAATCATCTGGATCAGTGTCAAAGTTTGCATTGACGTAACCTTTTACGACGAACCTTTTTTTTACCTCCATAATCGAGAAACATATCCTTATTCCACTAAGGATAATCTTAACCAATGTCCAGTGATCTGCTCCTAGATCACTATTGTACTCCCTTGCCAAACTCAGGGCAGGTTATACAATAGGTCTGTTACACAGCATGGCATACTTTATAGAACCTATGGCTGAGGCATAGGGAATGACTTTCATTCTCTTTCTATCTTCTGCCGTGGTCGGGTTTTGAGTCTTACTCAACTTCACACCTTGTAACACAGGCAAGAACTCCTTCTTTGACCGTTCCATTTTGAATTACTTCAAAATCTTGTCAAGGTATGTACTCATTGAAAACTTATCAAGCGTCTTGATCTATGTCTATAGATCTTGATGCTCAATATGTAAGCAGCTTCACCGAGGTCTTTCTTTGAAAAAACTCCTTTCAAACATTCCTTTATGCTTTGCAGAATAATTCTACATCATATCTGATCAACAATATGTCATACATATACTTATCAGAAATGCTGTAGTGCTCCCACTCACTTTCTTGCAAATACAGGCTTCATCGCAAGTCTGTATAAAACTATATGCTTTGATCAACTTATCAAAGCGTATATTCCAACTCCGAGATGCTTGCACCAGTCCATAGATGGATCGCTGGAGCTTGCATATTTAGTTAACACCTTTAGGATCGACAAAACCTTCTAGTTGCATCGTTTATAACTCTTCTTTAATAAATCCATTAAGGAATGTAGTTTTGTTTATCCATTTGCCAGATTTCATAAAATGCGGCAATTGCTAACATGATTCGGACAGACTTAAGCATAGATAGAGTGAGAAACTCTCATCGTAGTCAACACCTTGAACTTGTTGAAAACCTTTTGTGACAATTCTAGCTTTGTAGATAGTAACACTACTATCAGCGTCCATCTTCCTCTTGAAGATCCATTTATTTTCTATGGCTTGCCGATCAACGGGCAAGTCAACCAAAGTCCACACTTTGTTCTCATACATGGATCATATCTCAGATTTCATGGCCTCAAACCATTTCGCGGAATCTGGGCTCATCATCGCTTCCTCATAGTTCGTAGGTTCGTCATGGTCAAGTAACATGACCTCCAGAATAGGATTACCATATCACTCTGGTGTGGATTTTATTATGGTTTACCTACAATGTTCGATAGTAACTTGATATGAAGTTACATGACCATCATCATTAGCTTCCTCACTAATTGGTGTAGGAGTCACAGGAACAGTTTTCTGTGATAAACTACTTTCCAATAAGGGAGCAGGTACAGTTACCTCATCAAGTTCTACTTTCCTCCCACTCACTTCTTTCGAGAGAAACTCCTTCTCTAGAAAGGATCCATTCTAAGCAACGAATATCTTGCCTTTAGATCTGTGATAGAAGGTGTACCCAACTGTCTCCTTTGGGTATCCTATGAAGACGCATTTCTCCGATTTGGGTTTGAGCTTATCAGGATGAAACTTTTTCACATAAGCATCACAACCCCAAACTTTAAGAAATGACAACTTTGGTTTCTTGCTATATCATAGTTCATATAGTGTCGTCTCAACGGATTTAGATGGTGCCCTATTTATCGTGAATGCAGCTGTCTCTAGTGCATAACCCCAAAACGATAGTGGTAAATCGGTAAGAGACATCATAGATTGCACCATATCTAATAAAGTACGGTTATGATGTTCGGACACACCATTACACTGTGGTGTTCCAGGTGGTGTGAGTAGTGAAACTATTTCACGTTTTAACTGAAGGCCAAACTCGTTAACTCAAATATTTTATTTCTGCGATCATATCATAGAAACTTTTATTTTCTTGTTACGATGATTCTCCACTTCATTCTGAAATTCTTTGAACTTCTCAAATGTTTCAGACTTGTATTTCATCAAGTAGATATACCCATATCTGCTCAAATCATCTGTGAAGGTTAGAAAATAACGATACCCGCCGTGAGCCTCAACACTCATCGGATCACATACATCAGTATGTCTTATTTCCAATAAGTCAGTTGCTCGCTTCATTGTTCTGGAGAACGGAGTCTTTAGTCATCTTGCCCATAAGGCATGGTTCGCAAGCACCAGGTGATTCATAATCAAGTGATTCCAAAATCCCATCACCATGGAGTTTCTTCATGCGTTTTACACCAATATGACCTAAACGGCAGTGCCACAAATAAGTTGCACTATCATTATTAACTTTGCATCTTTTGGTTTCAATATTATGAATATGTGTATCACTACGATCAAGATCCAATGAACCATTTTCATTGGGTGTGTAACCATATAAGGTTTTATTCATGTAAACAGAACAACAATTTATTCTCTTACTTAAATGAATAACCGTATTATAATAAACATGATCAAATCATATTCATGCTCAACGCAAACACCAAATAACACTTATTTAGGTTCAACACTAATCCCGAAAGTATAGGGAGTGTGTGATGATGATCATATCAATCTTGGGACCACTTCCAACACACATCGTCACTTCACCCTTAACTAGTCTCTGTTTATTCCGCAACTCCCGTTTCGAGTTACTAATCTTAGCAACCGAACTAGTATCAAATACTGAGGGGTTGCTATGAACACTAGTAAAGTACACATCAATAACATATATATCAAATATACTTATGTTCACTTTGCCATCCTTCTTATCTGCTAATCACTTGGGGTAGTTCCGCTTCCAGTGACCAGTCCCTTTGCAGTAGAAGCACTTAGTCTCAGGCTTAGGACCAGACTTGGGCTTCTTCACTTGAGCAGCAACTTGCTTGCTGTTCTTCTTGAAGTTCCCCCTTTTTTTGTTTGCCCTTTTCTTGAAACTAGTGGTCTTGTCTATCATCAACACTTGATGTTTTTCTCGATTTCTACCTTCGACAATTTCAGCATTACGAATAGCTTGGGAATCATTTCCGTTATCCCTTGCATATCATAGTTCATCACGAAGTTCTACTTACTTGGTGATGGTGACTAGCGAATTCTGTCAATCACTATTTTATCTGGAAGATTAACTCCCACTTGATTCAAGCGATTGTAGTACCCAGACAATCTGAGCACATGCTCACTAGTTGAGCGATTCTCCTCCATGTTTTAGCTATAGAACTTGTTGGAGACTTCATATCTCTCAACTCGGGTATTTGCTTGAAATATTAACTTCAACTCCTGGAACATCTCATATGGTCCATGACGTTCAAAACGTCTTTGAAGTCCCGATTCTAAGCCGTTAAGCATGGTGCACTAAACTATCAAGTAGTCATCATATTGAGCTAGCCAAACGTTCATAACGTCTGCATCTGCTCCTGCAATAGGTCTGTTACCTAGCGGTGCATCAAGGACATAATTCTTCTATGCAGCAATGAGGATAAACCTCAGATCACGGATCCAATCCGCATCATTGCTACTAACATATTTCAACACAATTTTCTCTAGGAACATATCAAAATAAACACAGGGAAGCAACAACGCGAGCTATTGATCTACAACATGATTTGCAAAATACTACCAGGACTAAGTTCATGATAAACTTAAGTTCAATTAATCATATTACTAAAGAACTCCCACTTAGATAGACATCCCTCTAATCCTCTAAGTGATCACATGATCCAAATCAACTAAACCTTGTCCGATCATCATGTGAGATGGAGTAGTTTCATTGGTGAACATCACTATGTTGATCATATCTACTATATGATTCACGCTCGACCTTTCGATCTCCGTGTTCTGAGGCCATATCTGTATATGCTTGGCTCGTCAAGTATAACCTGAGTATTCCGTGTGTGCAACTGTTTTGCACCCGTTGTATTTGAACGTAGAGCCTATCACACCCGATCATCACGTGGTGTCTCAGCACGAAGAACTTTCGCAACGGTGCATACTCAGGGAGAACACTTCTTGATAATTAGTGAGATATCATCTTAAAATGCTACCGTCAATCAAAGCAAGATAAGATGCATAAAAGATAAACATCACATGCAATCAATATAAGTGATATGATATGGCCATCATCATCTTGTGCTTGCGATCTCCATCTTCGAAGTACTATCATGATCTCTATCGTCACCGGCATGACACCATGATCTCCATCATCTTGATCTATATCAATGTGTCGTCACGTGGTCGTCTCGCCAACAATTGCTCTTGCAACTATTGCTATCGCATAGCGGTAAAGTAAAGCAATTATTGGGCGCTTGCATCTTATGCAATAGAGAGACAACCATAAGGATTTTGTCAGTTGCCGATAACTTCAACAGAACATGATCATCTCATACAACAACTTATATCTCATCACGTCTTGACCATATCACATCACAACATGCCCTGCAAAAACAAGTTAGACGTCCTCTACTTTGTTGTTGCAAGTTTTACGTGGCTGCTACGGGCTGAGCAAGAACCGTTCTTACCTACGCATCAAAACCACAATGATAGTTTGTCAAGTTGGTGCTGTTTTAACCTTCGCAAGGACCGGGCGTAGCCACACTCGGTTCAACTAAAGTTGGAGAAACTGACACCCGCCAGCCACCTGTGTGCAAAGCACGTCGGTAGAACCAGTCTCGCGTAAGCGTACGCGTAATGTCGGCCCGGGCCGCTTCATCCAACAATACCGCCGAACCAAAGTATGACATGCTGGTAAGCAGTATGACTTATATCGCCCACAACTCACTTGTGTTCTACTCGTGCATAACATCAACGCATAAAACCTAGGCTCGGATGCCACTGTTGGGGAACGTAGTAATTTCAAAAAAATTCCTATGCACACACAAGATCATGGTGATGCATAGCAACGAGAGGGGATAGTGTTGTCTACGTACCCTCGTAGACCGAAAGCGGAAGCGCTAGCACAACGCGGTTGATGTAGTCGTACGTCTTCTCGGCCCGACCGATCAAGCACCGAAACTACGACACCCCCGAGTTCTAGCGCACGTTCAGCTCGATGACGATCCCCGGACTCCGATCCAGCAAAGTGTCGGGGAAGAGTTCCGTCAGCACGATGGCGTGGTGATGATCTTGATGTTCTACTGTCGCAGGGCTTCGCCTAAGCACCACTACAATATTATCGAGGAATATGGTGGAGGGGGGCACCGCACATGGCTAAGAGAACGATCACGAAGATCAACTTGTGTGTCTAGGGGTGCCCCCTGCCGCCGTATATAAAGGATCAAGGGGGGAGGCCGGCCGGCCCTACGGCGCGCCAAGGAGGAGGAGTCCTCCTCCTAGTAGGAGTAGGACTCCTCTCTTTCCTACTCCTACTAGGAGGGGGAAAGGAAGGGGGAGAGGGAGAAGGAAAGGGGGGGCGCCGCCCCCCTCTCCTAGTCCAATTCGGACCAGGAGGGGGCACGCAGCCCACCCTGGCTACCCCTCTCTCTCTCCGCTAGGGCCCATAAGGCCCATACTTCTCCCGGGGGGTTCCGGTAACCCTCCGGCACTCCGGTTTTCTTTGAAAGCACCCGGAACACTTCCGGTGTCCGAATATAGCCGTCCAATATATCAATCTTTATGTCTCGACCATTTTGAGAATCCTCGTCATGTCCGTGATAACATCCGGGACTCCGAACTAACTTCGGTACATCAAAACTCATAAACTCATAATATAACTGTCATCGAAACCTTAAGCGTGCGGACCCTACAGGTTTGAGAACAATGTAGACATGACCGAGACACGTCTTTGGTCAATAACCAATAGCAGAACCTGGATGCTCATATTGGCTCCCACATATTCTACAAAGATCTTTATCAGCCAGACCGCATAACAACATACGTTGTTCCCTTTGTCATCGGTATGTTACTTGCCCGAGATTCGATCATCGGTATCTCAATACCTAGTTCAATCTCGTTACCGGCAAGTCTCTTTACTTGTTTCTTAATACATCATCTCGCAACTAACTCATTAGTTGCAATGCTTGCAAGGCTTATGTGATGTGCATTACCGAGAGGGCCCAGAGATACCTCTCCGACAATCGGAGTGACAAATCCTAATCTCGAAATATGCCAACCCAACATGTACCTTTGGAGACACGTGTAGAGATCCTTTATAATCACCCAGTTACGTTGTGACATTTGGTAGCGCACAAAGTGTTCCTCCAGCAAACGGGAGTTGCATAATCTCATAGTCATAGGAACATGTATAAGTCATGAAGAAAGAAATAGCAACATACTAAACGATCGGGTGCTAAGCTAATGGAATGGGTCATGTCAATCACATCATTCTCCTAATGATGTGATCCCATTAATCAAATGACAACACATGTCTATGGTTAGGAAACATAACCATCTTTGATTAACGAGCTAGTCAAGTAGAGGCATACTAGTGACACTTTGTTTGTCTATGTATTCACACATGTATTATGTTTCCGGTTAATACAATTCTAGCATGAATAATAAACATTTATCATGAAATAAGGAAATAAATAATAACTTTATTATTGCCTCTAGGGCATATTTCCTTCAGCAATAGTTGGCGAGACGACAACGACGCTACGATGGAGATCAAGGTGTCGCGTCGATGACGATGGTGATCATGACGGTGCTTCGGAGATGGAGATCACAACCACAAGATGATGATGGCCATATCATATCACTTATATTGATTGCATGTGATGTTTATCTTTTATGCATCTTATTTTGCTTAGATTGACGGTAGCATTATAAGATGATCTCTCACTAAATTTCAAGGTATAAGTGTTGTCCCTGAGTATGCACCATTGCGAAAGTTCTTCGTGCTGAGACACCATGTGATGATCGGGTGTGATAAGCTCTACATTTAAATACAACGGGTGCAAAACAGTTGCACACGCGGAATACTCAGGTTAAACTTGACGAGCCTAGCATATGCAGATATGGCCTCAGAACACTGAGACCGAAAGGTCGAGCGTGAATCATATAGTAGATATGATCAACATAGTGATGTTCACCATTGAAACTACTCCATCTCACGTGATGATCGGACATGGTTTAGTTGATATGGATCACGTGATAACTTAGAAGATTAGAGGGATGTCTATCTAAGTGGGAGTTCTTTACATAATATGATTAAATGAACTTTAATTTATCATGAACTTAGTACCTGATAGTATTTTGCATGTCTATGTTGTTGTAGATAGATGGCCCGTGCTGTTGTTCCATTGAATTCTAATGCATTCCTTGAGAAAGCAAAGTTGAAATATGATGGTAGCAATTACACGGACTGGGTCCGTAGCTTGAGGACTATCCTCATTGCTGCACAGAAGAATTACGTCCTGGAAGCATCGCTAGGTGCCAAACCTGCTGTAGGAGCAACACCAGATGTTATGAACGTCTGGTAGAGCAAAGCTGATGACTACTCAATAGTTCGGTGTGCCATACTTTACGGCTTAGAACCGGGACTTCAACGACGTTTTGAACGTCATGGAGCATATGAGATGTTCCAGGAGTTGAAGTTAATATTTCAAGCAAATGCCCGGATTGAGAGATATGAAGTCTCCAACAAGGTCTACAGTTGCAAGATGGAGGAGAATAGTTCTGTCAGTGAACATATACTCAGAATGTCTGAGTATAACAATCACTTGATTCAACTGGGAGTTAATTTTCGGATGATAGTGTCATTGATAGAATTCTTCAGTCACTGCCACCAAGCTACAAGAGCTTCGTGATGAACTATAATATGCAAGGGATGGATAAGACAATTCCCGAGCTCTTCGCAATGCTAAAGGCTGCGGAGATAGAAATCAAGAAGGAGCATCAAGTGTTGATGGTCAACAAGACCACTAGTTTCAAGAAAAAGGGCAAAGGGAATAAGAAGGGGAACTTCAAGAAGAACATCAAACAAGTTGCTGCTCAAGAGAAGAAACCCAAGTCTGGACCTAAGCCTGAGACTGAGTACTGGGCATTTTGACTGTGCATCATATGAAGATGTGCTATGCATGAATGTTGATCAGCATGATGTTAACTGGCTGGTAGTTCCATTTTCGACCATGAATAAAATTTCCAACATGATGTTAACCCTGTTTGAAAAGGCCTTGTTAATGTAAATGCTCTGCCTCTGAAAGTTGCAGTTTCTTATCTGAAACTGAACTTGCAGTTTCTTATCTGAAACTAAAACTTGTAGTTTCTTTTCTGAGAATCACATTGTCTGCACTTTTATACTCCTATGAAACTACATTTTTTAAGTGCTAAAAATAGATCTCTAGAATTCATAAAATACTTTATATGCTCAATACTGCAAATCTGAAATTCAAAAGACATTCATATCTGAAAGTACTCTCAAAATACACAACACAAAACACAATTCACAACCTGCAAAAACTGACAATCCTAAGCTCCTCCTGACAATTCACAACCTGCCCGACTATTGGGCTGGGGGGGGGCAGCCCCCTCCTATTCCTCGGCGGCAGACAGCCGCCCCGTGAGATGATGTGAACGACGAGGCAGACGATGGCGGGGAAGCGTCGTCGGGCCAACTGCTTCTCTCCTCTTGCAGTTGGGTTCGGTCGACGAAGACTCCACCGGCTCGCTCTAGCAGGAAACCCTCACAAACAGCACCCTGTAGATGCTCGATCCTTCAATCTCTGGTGGATGCTCCATCTGGGATCGATACTCCCACCACCGCTGCCTCACGGTCGGATTTGGTGAATCTGTTTGCTCCATGGCCCAGAGGAGCAGCTCTATGTACTCCGGCGCGACTCCCTCCGGGAGTATCGCCGACTTTTTGCTCTGTTGCAGATATTTGGCCATGGATGTCGCCGTCACCGCTAGTTGGTCCTTGTTGTCAAACCAAGGCTGTATCTCCAACATCCTAGCTAGCTTCACAGGGTCGCCGTCTGCGGTCCTCACGTATCGGTTGTACTCCTCCATCGATCTACTTCTCCATAGCACCTTCACTCGCCGGTGGTGGTTTTTGAATGGAAGAGGAGAGGAGCAGTGCTGGTTTTGGATTAGAACAGGAGAGGAGCGACGCTGTTTTTGGACTGGAACAGGAGAGGAGGGCGGTAGTTTTGAAATGGAAGAGGAGAGGAGCGGCGCTGCATTTAGATTGGAACAGGAGAGGAGCGGCGGTGGTTTAAGAGGAGAAGAGCGGAAGAGCGGCGCTGGTCTTGGAAGTATTTTTGTTGTTGTTTCACGTATTTTGGGTCAAAGTTTGACCACGTACTGTATTTGACAATCAAAATGTGAATGCATGTCACCAAACATTGTATCATTTGGTTCGTATCTGAATGTACTTTCAAATTATACTCCCTCCATTTTTGTATACAAGGCCACAAACTCATATTACAGGTACCAAGGTAAAAATCAATGCTATGTTTAAGTCGATGTTGCAAGCTAGCTTGTCACCTTGATTGTCATGTTAATTAATGTGGTTTTTCTCTCCCAAGCACAACAAGCCAGCCATCTTACTCCTCATTGGTTGATTAATGTTGGGAATGCAAGCTAACCTTCTCACTCCCGCATGCACACAAGGGATATTAATGTCCTCGGGTGCTAGTACGAGGCAAACGCCATCAATTTTGCCTCGATTAATGTTAGTGGCTTTGTATAGTTGCCAATTGTAATTTTGATAGTGGCCTTGTATACAATGTATAACATATATTTTATGTGCAAAAATCATGGTCAATTATGACCCAGAATAAAAGGGAGACTAGTTAATGTGGGGTCGCTTTCTTAATTGAAGGGTAAATTGATTTTGATTTTGATCCAGTCAGAGCGCGCCGGCCCTCTCGTCCAATCCTAAATCGCTGCCGCACGCTCCTCTCCCTCTTCTCCATTGCAAAACCACCTCCTCCCCTCTCCATCATCTCCATTCCAAAACCACCGTCTCGCCTCTCCCTCTTCTCTATTGCAAGACCACCATCTCTCCTCTGTTTTCTAGACGCTTTGCTCCATGGCGCGGGCGCAATCCATGGATACAAAATTAGTATACTGTATACTATTTAAAAGTCGAGGGCGGGGCTTTTCCTGCGCGGTAGGCGGCGGGCAGTTCCGCCTAGTCGGTTCGACAGAGACGCGAGAAGACGAGGGAGTAGGCTGCTGCAAACGTAGGGCTGTGTGATTTGACAGCGAGTTACTGCTGGACAGGTGGGGCCCCGTGATTTGACTTGCCATTATCATTTTAACTGCGGCGCTACGACCGGCGTGAGTCTCCCAGATTCCTGACCACCTCCATACAGGTGCCTCTCCCAATGCTCCACCATGTAGTAGAGGCTGGCTCTTGCATGAGAGCCCACTTCTCCACTTTTTCCTTGCCTCTCTTTCCTCCACATATGCAAAAATGCCATGTAAAGCGCACTATTGTACTTACTTTTACTTGCTGCTACAGGTGCTTAAGCTTGCCACATAGGCATAAAGTCTGATGTGGCAAGTTAATCAAGAAGAGAGAGACTAGTTTGGTGACCCAAGGAAGAAACAGTGCTAAGCGCGTGTACCTAGGTGAAAAGACAATTTTGAGTCTATAGCTAATTAAATGAAGCAAACTTAGCAACACCATTTCATTGGAAGAGGTCACTCCTTGGCAAATGCAATAAATACACGCGCTTAGCACCGTTTCTTCCTTGAGTACGAAGAAAGAGATAGAGAGGAGTAAAAAATACACTTATAGCCAACCTTGTTGTAGTATGAGTGACTAAGTGATGACTATGTATGACATGCCAACATCAGATAGCCTAACGCACCGTGTTAAATCTCCAAGGGCGCGACCGCGCGAGCGACGCGGCGGTCGTGGTAGGCGCGACCATGATACGGGCTGCTGGCAGCCCTTGGATCTGAGATCAAACGGTCGCATGCTAAGTTGCTGAAAATTTGCAGAATAACCCTCCAGGATAGGATATTCACCCATAGGTCTAGAATCACGCCATGCAACCGTTCAATCTCAGATCCAAGGGCTCTCGGAAGCCCGTATCATGGGAGAATGGAAAGCCACTACCCAGGCATTCGCACGCTGGCAGTTCACTCCTACTCATCCCCGCACGTCCTTCAATACTACGACGGTTCACTCCTAGTCGTCCCGTCCATTCACATTACGGCAGTTCCACTAATCCTAACCCTCCTCCCAAATCCATGGCGTCCCAAATCTCCATGATCGGCGGTGAGTACAAGGTTAGAACCATCACCAGCGATGAGTTCAACGTCATCTACACCCGTTCTTCCGCGACGGTGAAAGGATGCCTTTCTAGCTTCAGCCGCATGTTCGAAAACTTAGATGATGAGTGGGTCGCTGGGCTAGATGTTGAGTACACCACAGTCCTAGGACGAGAGAAGGATCTAAAGGACGAAGAGAGGAAGAAGCCCGCCATGATCCAGGTTTGTGTACATAACGTTTGCTTGGTCTACCACATATGCCATGCCAACGTTGAGTGCCAGGATTTTAAGAACTTCCTCATGGACAAAACAGTGAAATTCATTATTGTAGACTTTGGTAATGAAAAAGAAGTCCTGCGTCGGATAGGCCTCATTGTAGGCAACCCCTTCGACCTCCAGAAGAATCGGCTGGTGTCCTCTTGTCAGCCTTCAATGCTGACCCTGGCAGGAGCCATGGTTCATCCTTCGTACGGTAAACTAGAGAAACCTCATTACACATTTCATCGTCATGCATGGCAGCGGAATGTACTAGATATAGACCACATCCACTACGCTGCAATGGATGGCTACCTTTGCTTCAATATCTACAAGGGTTGGATGAAGAGCAACAGCCAAGTGTGCGGTTCAAGCAAAGAAGTATCGGCCAAGAGGAAGAGGGACAAGGACGAAGTCGAGGACGTGGACAAGGACTCCGAGTAAGGTGGCAGTGTCGTTGCTCATGGTGGTTCTAATGCAGTGTCTACCGGAATAGTTGCAAAGTTTAATTTCAGGTGTGCTTAATTTAATTTGAGGGGTGTGTTGTGCTGAGCCCCCAGCAGAACTATGTTATGTTTCTTCTCGTTACTTTAACTCTTCAGTATGTACATACTAGTATTTCTTACATTTCATCTTTTAGTTGGTATAGTACTACCACTCGTTTCTTCACATTATATACGTACAATATATATGGCCAACATCATATAGCCAGCAGTTTAGTTGTCAAAGAATTTCAGGGTGCTTAGTTTTGTCAAAGAATTCCAGGATGCTTAGAGGGTGCTTGGATCCAAGGGACTTATTTTAGTCTGACTAAAAATAGTCTCTTTAAGAGGCTAAAGTTCCAAGCACCCCTGACTAAAGAGGGGCTAAAACTAGTCTTGAGACTAAATTTTTTTAGTCAGGGGTACCCCTACTAAAATGTGGATTAGTCCTCTCTCTACTCATTTAACTCCTCTCCTTTAACACAGGCGAGTTCTGGATTGGAGGGTTTGGAGGATAATAAATGCTCATCAACCTGATTTTAGCCTTTTTAGTATTTGGATCCAAGCATGGGTGAGGCTAGCATGTTTTAGTCCCACTACTTTTAGTCATGTGACTAAAACGTATCCAAGCACCCTCTTAGTTTTATTTGAGGGGTGGGTTGTGCTGGACACCATTATTGTGACTAGCCTTTGGCGATGAGCGCTCTCTATATGTACCACCTTTTTTTAATTTCAAGTTTTGCTCCATGGCGCAATCCATCGATACTACTGTTGTACAAAAGTATACATTTTTTAAAAGGCTAGAGGGCGGGGCAGTCTAGCTTGGTCGGTTTCACGAGAGGCGAGGGCCTTTGTGATTTGACGGCTCATTACTGCTGGAAGGCAGGGCCTTGTGATTTGACTGCTCGTATAAATGCACCGACGACCTGATCGAGGAGGAGCAAAGAACCATGCGGTATACTCAAGTTTTCCACTTGAGTAGTACTGCGACCGAGGAGCACGAAACATGGTAGCCCAGTGCCATATGGCGATAAAAAATGATCTAATTTGCTAGTCATCTCATTGTTAGCATTGTTCTATTCATTCCCTCAAAAAAACATTGTTCTATTCATGCCTCGCAGAGAACGTGCCACGTGCGGCGAAACACCCGAAGCAAAAGATGAAACACAGGAGCAAAAGAAGAAGGAAGATTATCACCCCAAATGATCTAATTCGCCGCGGAGTCGTAACTGCTTCTTCATCGCCTCCACGACCTCCATCTCCTTGCGCGTCTCCTCCGCCATCTTCATCATTGTGTCCATGACGCGACATTTCTCGACGCGAGCCTTCATCATCTGTTCCACGGCCATATTACGTACCTTGACAGCAGCCGGGTGCTCGATGCGGAGCTTCGCCAACTCTTCCTTCTGTTCCATGGCGAGGGCCTGCAACATCTTCATCGAGGAACTACTATTCTCATGCAGCTTCTTCCAGCCGGCGTTCTTCTCCTTCAACAGGTCGATCTCGTGGCAGAGCTTCGCATTGTCCTCCCGAAGTCGCAGGATTTCGCCGGTCGCCTTCTTCTCCGAGGCAATGCTCTTCTTCAGCAGCATCACCAAGCCGGCGGTCAACTCCCCCTGTTGATTGAGCTCAGCGGGCATGTCGTCGAGGCTCTCCTTCAGCAACTCCATCAAGCCTTGGATGAACTCCTTCTGCTTATTGAGCTGATCGGGCATGCCGTCGAGCGATAACGACTCCAGCTCCGCCGGCTCGGCATGTTCGCCTCCGCGGCTAGGGCGCTCCTGGGAGCCATCGCCTGCCCGTGAGAGATCTTTCGAGGTCTCTGCGTGGCGGCGAGCCCTCTTCTTTTCTGCAGCCTTGGTTGCCGCTCCCTTGTTACGAGTAGTTCTCGACCTAGAGCTCTGCTCACCGGCCATGGCAACGACGGACGAAGAAGAAGCACTTATGAGGAGGAAAGGTAGAGTGATTTTCGGTTAGGTAATTCCCCTTTTTACAACCTAAGTACTAGCACTAGTACTAATACCTGCATAGTGGGAACACGTTCAGGTTTGGTACATACTACTAGTAGGTGTGAGCAGGCTTTCGAATGTGATGGGAACAAGGTAAAGATTAATTGATGGTTTTGGTTTCGAGGCCCGAAACGGCTCCCGATGAGTTTAGCGGAACATAAATTTCAAGTACTACTACCACTACTGAAATGCGTAAATATTATGTTAGTGTCAAAAATTGGCACAAAATACGAAGGAGACCAATGTAAGTACTACCAGCAACCCATGATTTAACTACTCGCATGCGCATAGTGGAGTAATAATGTCTTTCTTTCGCCCTCACGTCCACTCAATTTGCATGCGCTGTATTAATTGACCATCAATGAAGTGAACGACTTTACACGCGTCAAATTATCACATGGGGTGGATCTTGGTACAAAATTGCGTCCGCCGTGTACCCGCGTGTGCGTGTGAGGAATGAGTGCGTGCATGGCATGCGTGCACATCTTCGCTTCGTGCATGTACCGCCAGTATGGCTCAGGGAGGACGAGTACATTCTTCTGGAACCAGCAGCACGTCACTGTGATCAATCCACGCAAGGAGGTCGCGACAACACCTACACATGTGCCACGTGGCTTCATGAACTGTAAGAGAGACACTGTGTAGCGTGCCATTGGTATTCTAATTTACGTGTTTTGCACATACTCGAAGTACTAGTAAGGTACACGTGCATTGCACGCATCAGATTTTGCAACCAAATTATGAATAAATACCACACTATAGCATGTAAGCTCTGAGTCATATATGCCTGATGTAGCCCTTCGTTTAATTCTTATAGTTCATCTCATTCAAAATCAATTAGTTTTTATAAAAAAGCTAAGAACGTGGGAATAGGAAAAACATGGGATTATAGTGGAATGTCGTCTTGAATCCTACAGGATTGTACGAGTGTTTGATTGTGCATAGAAAAAACGCAGAATTCTTTCAAAGAGGTTTGAGTGGATGGGATGTTTCCTATGAAATCTAGTGCAAATGAATCATATGGAAAAATTCCTATGGTTTACAATCCTACGAATCAAACAACCAAGATAGGAAAAATTCCTAATGATTAGAATCCTCCAAAATTCCTTTGAGAATCCTTTGAATCAAAGAAGCCCTTAATCTATTTTATGATTCATGGAATTGTGCGTTGTAAAGCATAAAGTAAAAACAAATAATGGCAATTCAACTAGAAAAAAGTTTGGGCAGTTATGATACGGAAGATTCTAGAACAAAAGAGAACCACTGTTGTTTTGAGGTTTGTGCATTATGCTTAAGTTCAACCATGGAGTCTGCTAGATTGTACATGTGGCAAAATCCGGTGGGGGGCTAGAAGATGGTGCGAGGGGCCGAGTGGAGGGAGACTATGAAGGAATGCACAAGTGCGAGATCGATATTTAGAGAGAGGGGGCGAACACGTGCGCTGATGCGCGCAGTGGCGGAGCCATGAAAAATAAATGAGCTAGGGGGCCAAGCATTGCTAATCCTTTACGAGGAGGGTCAATTCATGAACTTAAACCATTTTTAGCAGCAATTGTCTAATGATCACATTCATATTAGCCTTGATATATAGTGATGTTAGGGGGGAGGGGGCAGGGCCCTTACTGCCCCCTGTCTTCGCCATTGTGCACGCGTCTGAGAGATGAAGCGGAAGGCATGGATGATGAGAGGGGGACGTTGGATACATAATTAATGTGGGTGTATTAGCTATATATGTTAATCCTATATAGAGAGGCATAGATTGATCGATGTGGACGTGGGAAAGAGGGTGAGACCTCACTGGATATATCGATTGATCGGTTTGTGTGGAAAACTATGAAAGACCTAGCTATATACACACATACATAGAGGAACATCGATCGTTGCGCATGCACGCGTGAGAGATAAAGAATGCCCGATATGATGGAGAGGGGGATGTGTGTTGGTGTGTGCCTTCATGGGAGACCGACCTGAAGAAAAAGATTGCATGCGTGCGATGGATAATGCCGACTGGTAGTGTGTGTGCATGCATGCACGAGAGAAAGTTAGTGGTACAATTATAAAGAGAAGACTACTGTGTGGGTGTAAAAGAATAGCTGAATAGGTGAGGTCACAATCAATGTAAAGTTGAATTCAAATATTTGAATAAGAGATCCTGATGTTTGAAACCCATGCATGCATGAATATAACGGAGATCTGCGCGGTGTGGTTTGGAAACGAGCATGTTGTAATGTATACACATTGAACAAGGTCAGACTGATTTGAATTTGAGATACCGATGGCAGACATCATTTGGCCACGTCGCATCCGTGCATGGACACACTATTCTAATTGGAGATGATGGGCGGCTTTTGCATCACATATCTATATCTATACCCCTATATATATATTATATTTATATATTTTTTATATTGTGTGCGGGTAACTTTAACTTTGAAAGATGGTCGTTGGATGAGGCGAATCCGATGGTCCAAAGATGGCAAATTTGAGCACTACTGGCCGTTGGATATCATCTAGATTCCACCAGATTTCGCCACATGTATAATCTAGAAGACTCCATGGTTGAACTTAAGCATAATGCACAAACATCAAAACACAAGCACTTCTTATTTGTTCTAGAATCTTCCGTATCAGAATTGCCCAAATGTTTTTCTACATGATTTGCCATTATTTGTTTTTACTTTATGTCTTACGACGCACAATTCCATGAATCTTAAAATAGATTAGCTTTCTTATAAAAACTAGATGATTTTGAATGAAATGAACTATAAGAATTAAACGAACATCTACATCATGCATATATGACTCAAAGCTTGCATGCTATAATGTGATATTTATTCATAATTTGGTTGCCAAATCTCATGCGTGCAATGCACGTGTACCTTACTCTAGTCTAAATGGTGTTTGTGTGTGTGTTGTGCGTGTTGAGGTGCAAATTGTCTTTTTTTGGGTACACGTTAAGCTTGTTCTTCCGAAATTTCAAGCCGCGCCTTGTTATGCTGAAAATTCAAGCTAGCGTCTCTGTCTATCGTGCTGCGAAACTCCTGCCTCATCAACCCGCGCCTTGTTAGCCCGAAATATTTAAGATATATCTTTGTCTCGTTGTGCTCCAACAACTCCCTCCATCTCAACCCATGCCTTGCTATTCCGAAATTACAACACGCATGAAAACTCCCACCTCCTGTGAAATCCCGACACGCGAAATGCCCGTGGTACCCCTAAACCAAAAGAACTGCCTCAAATCGGTGGGGGTACTTTCGTAACTTACCCCACATTTCGGACAAGCGCGTCTCTAAGCCATGGTTCCCCACTGCCATCCCATCCGCCCACCCATTCGTACACCGAGGCCGCGAGAACCCGCGACGAAACCCCACACCCTGCTCCATCCGCCACCCAGCCGGAGCCTCTTCCCCGATGACGTTGTCTATAGCAACACCTCGACGTCCCTCATCCACCGTACCGGATGAGGATCCGTCGTCGATCTCATCGTCCCGCCGCTTCAGCCACCCCGTCCTCCACCTCCAAGGAGCTGCCCCGATGTTCCCCTCGTCTTTCGCGCCACCTCCATTCCCACACTGCCGTCTTCACCTGCACCACCGGAAGAGCATCATCATCACCGTTTCCTCGGATGAAGCTGCAGCCTAATCGGCGCCACCAAAGAGGTTGTACACCAATCGCCGCATTTTCTTCTTGATTCAATCTCACGGTGGTGTCGGCGCTCGGTCCCGAGCCGACACGGCGTGGCTCCATCCACGGCGGCGTCGCCGGCCACTTCCTCCACGGTGTTGCTCCCTCAACGGCGATGTCTACGTCAGTAGGACCTGCTGCTGCTTTAGCTCTCGCTCGCACTGCTGCTCTGCTCTTGCTCTCGGTCCCCTGCCTGGTCTTCTATTGCTATTGCTCTTGCTCGCGCTGCTGCTCTCGCTCTTACTCTTGCTTGCGATGCTACTCCGATTTAGCTACACTTCACTCCGATGCCGCAGGGGTGAAGGAAGAACCAGCTGCAATAGGGAGGGGGGCTCGCCGGAGAGGTACCCCACTATCTATCTTAGGGTTCAGGATGGGGGCAGTGGTCGCCGGTGGTGGTGGGGCGGTGGCGTGGGGATCGCCGGAGAAAAAGCTCGACACGGGGGCGGGGGGGGGGGGGGGGGGCTAGAGGGATGGCCGGGGCGGTGGCGGACCGGCGGTGGGGAGTATTTTCATGGCGGGCGGGGCGGCACACCGCCGTCCGCGGGCGGCGGGAGGCTGCTGTTTGGCCGGCTCAGGGGGGTGGAGGTTGAAGATGAACCGCATGCCCTTGATTTCGTATCCAACGGCTGCAAAATCGACTGACTAGAGATGAAAAAGCCAGTCGGCCGACGTGTAGCCTCACCTAGCTAGTGCGTTCAGTTTCGACAGCAAAATTCAGTTTTGACAGTTAAGTTCAGTTTCGACAGTTAAGTTCAGTTTCGACAGTTAAATTCAGTTTCGACAGTTAAGTTCAAAGATGAGCAGATGATGTATTTTACATGTAGCACTTTGTGGTTATGTATTTTACATCATGTATTGGAGATGCTATTAGAATTCCACTCAGGTTAACGTTGCTCATTGTCTCTCTTGTCCTGCTTCAGCCTCGGCGTCGTACAACTCACCGGAGCTGCTCCAACGACGAAACCCTCCATCACAGCGGAGTAGTACCTCAGGCTCCATCTCCAGACGCCTAAGATCTTCTTCCCCTCCTCCGATAGCCAAGTCAGCCGGAGCATCCTCACCGGCCAACCCAATCACGCTGAGATCGACATGGCTTCGCCAAAGAGGTTGTACACTTGTTGCATCTCTTTTTTACTCTACATGTTATATATATTGTCCACTGAGCACTCATAGTAACGGGAAATACGATTATTTTATCCTACTATATGACAAGCAGTGAGGTACCAGGAAACTTAGCTATCCGTGATGGACTCTCTTGAATGCCATCATTATTTATCTCTGCGCGTTTGAGCTGTGCATTTGTCGATGGGCCTGGGAGTTGAGCTAGTATGGCAGTGGCCTGGGTCCAAAGTAATAGAAGTAGCACAAAAACATTTTTTAGTGTAGGATTTTCCTTGCTCAAGCCTGCCTACTAGAATCGCCAGTGCTTGAAAGGAAAAGTGAATGAAAAACATCGGAATTGGAAAGTTTCCTATGGTACTACTTTTCATGAATTTGGTGCAAAGGAATGGAGCAAAGGAAAACTGTAGGATTTGTTCCTTTAGTGTCTCCTTGAAAGAAAAACCGTAGGAATTCTAATTTCCACTTCTCCTCCTTTTCATATTCCTATTCATCAAGCACAAGACTAAGAGATAGTAGCATAATAGAATTATAACCGTACATTTTCTTGTGGTTTGACTTAATCTCACCATGCTTTTTTGCATCATGTGATCTTCCAATTATTGTGAATCAAACACCCAGATTGGCAGAAATCCTATGTTTTTAGATTCTCTGTTTTGCACGTGCATTCCTATCCTCCTGTCTATTTCCTATCCCTGCATTGTTAGAATCCTCAAATTCAAACAACCCTTACTCAATTACTTCTGTTACAGATATGTGTCAAAGAAAACCTTGTGTGGTTTGTCCTGCTCCTGCGGCGCTGTGTTCCACCCCAGCTCAGCTGCTCCAATGACAGAAGGGTTCACCACAGCAGGGATCCGCTCTCCAGACTGTCTTTCGCCGCCTCAGATCTTCTTCCCCGCTGCCGGCAGCCACGACAACTGCATTACCATCATCAACTGAGCAGATGACCTTGAGGACTACACAGGTCCGCAAGAGAGGTCACACTCTTCCGTGTCTGCTTATGTTATGCGTCGCTTAATATGATGACATGCTACATTATCGTTGTGTTCACCTATTAGACTCTGAGTCATGTCCAAACTAATGCTGAAACTTGAGTCTTTAAATGGTTGTGGGGTACATATTGGGGCAGCAATCAGTACTATCTGTCTACTATCTGGTTAATCTCCGGTGTCTACTATGAGTTTCATGTTGGGTGCAAACAAACATTAAAGGAGCCATTATCTGTATTTTTTAACTAAAGCTATTATCTGCCTGCTATCATTGGTTTTGGGTCTATCCACAGTTTGCTACCATCACTCTGGATTTATGCATGCACTCCTTGCATAATCTCACTATGTTTTATTCCTATGCATGTCAGTTATTGTACACAATGGAACTAATCATGTAGAGCAAAAGAGACGAGCCTTGCGTGGCAATAAAATTTCATGCAGACGTCGTTCCATGGTGGGCGCAAAGGCAGCCCCCCCTCCACCCATTTCGGATCGTAACCAAGAGGAAGATAACTATTATGAGGGGGATTCAGAAGGAGAAGACCACTCCTATTTACCCCATGAGGTCTTCGCTCTAACTTGGCATGCTGATGTTGGTAATATCATGCATATGGTGCCTTGCATTGCTTACTGTATACATTAAAGATGTCATCTGCTTAGTTTAGACATGCTTTGTGTCAATGCCATCTGTTTAGTTTCTTTATCGTATATGTGAATCATGCAATGCCATCTTGTCTAGCCAGGCATCATATATGTGAATTTTGCAATGCCACCCTGGTTAGCCAGTCATCTTATATGTGAATTATATCATGCCATCATTTTTTTATTACGTGTTAAATTTGTCAACAATTTTAGTACATTCAATTACTCTTCCTGTGCATTAGCCATTTGGCACGGTCATGGAAAAATCCGGAGTGGAAACAAGGTCTTCAGAGCAGACAATGCTATCTGACGAAGCGCATGTCTTGCTGGTTACCGATAGCTCCTCAGAGGAGGATTCAGAGACAGATGACCAGTCATATCCCCCCCCGAGGTGCATGCCCTATCGTGCGTATGGTATCTTGCATTGCTATGACATTTACTTAGTTTAGACATGCTTTGTGTGAATGCCATCTGTTTAGTGTCTAATTACCATATATGTGAATTACCGAAAAAGGCTTTCGCCCCGCTATATTGATATAGCAACCGCCCGATACAACAAAGAGTCCAATGCTGGGACAAACAGCACAAGCATGCCCAAAAGAAACAAAAGAGAAAGAAGAGAGAAAATAATGTCCACAGCGTCGGATCGACGAAAACGATGATAACCCAAAACCGTTGCGCCCACCGGAGATGTACCACCTCGCTCCAGGCACCTCGAACCTCCGCATACCAAGCAGCACCTTCAGGAAGGAACACGACGACGACAACGACGCTGCTGCCCGGACAGGTCCTAGGGTTTCCCCCGGTACGCGGAGAGGCGTGGGGAAGGGGAAGACCCGACGCCCTTCAGGAAGGAACGATGGCGCCCACGGGCGTCACCGCGTCGGGGCCGGCAAGCCGGCCCGGATTTCTCCCATCCGCCAAACACCCACAACCCCGAACGGTCCGACGCGCACCACCAGACAAGCCACCCACGAACGTGCGCCACCACGGACTTTGCCATCATCACCGCCGCTTCACCGTGGTCATCGAAGCGAGACCGACAAGGACGAAAGGGAGCAGCTGGGAACGAGGAACGGCAGCGAGAGCAGCCATGCCGGGGGACACAACCTCCACCGCCATCGGCGGTCACCGACCGGACGCGGCAAGGGGAGCGTACCAGGCCCTCGAGGCCCGGCCAAGCCGAAAAGGGGCTCGTGAAGCACCCGTCGCCGAGCTGTAGTAGACGTGCCGCCGTCTCCACCACCCCCCGCACGAGCCGCACCACCACCGCCCTGGCCGGAGCCGCCGCAGGAGAGACCGAGTCAGGCCCACCCAGATCCAGATGACGCCCAAAAGGGCCCAGATCTGGGCCGGGCGGGCGCCGCCACCATCCACCGCGCCAGCGCGCCGCCAAGGGGCTGCGCCGCCGCCTCTAGGCCACCCGGAGCTGCGCCGCCTGGAGCAGCCGCCGCTGCCGGAATCACCATGGACCGAGGAGCACCGCCGCGGGACGCCACCACCCGAGCCGTGGCACCGCGCGCGGGGAAGGGACGGCCGCCGCCGCCGCCAACACCACGCGGGCAGGGCCCGGTGGCGCAGGCCGGCGGCGGCGGGAGGAGGGGAACGGGAGGGGGAGGCGCTCGAGGGCGGGGAGATGGGCCCCCGGTCGCCTCGCTCGGGGAGGCGACGCGGGGGGCGGGCCGGGAGGGAGAGGGAGGCGGGGCGCGGCGTGGCGCACGCGGCCGGAGGCGCGGGAGGGTGGGGGGAGGGGGCCGGCGGCGGCGGCGGAGCGGGGGGAACCCTAGGAGGAGCGGAGCGAGTTTCCTTTGGATTAGTTTAGAGTGTGCTCGCCTCGCTTCGTTCTATATGTGAATTATGCAATGCCATCTTGTTGCAAGACATTATATATGTGAATTATGCAATGTTATCTTGTTGCAAGGCATTATGTATGTGAATTATGCAATGCCATGCTGTTTAGGCAAGCGTCATATATGTGAATTATATCATGCCATGCTTTTTTTGTATTTCTCATTGCTTTTGTCGACAATGTTTGTATATTCAACTGCTCTTCCTATGCATCAGCCATTTGAATTGGTGATGGAGAAATCTGGAGTGAAAACAAGGTCTTCAGAGCAGACAATGCTACCTGCTGAAGCAGATATCTTGCTGGTTATAGATAGTTCTTCAGAGGAGGATTCAGAGGTAGATGACCAGTCCTATTATCCCCTTGAGGTGTATGCTCAAACTTGGCAGGGTTATATTACTCATATAATGCATATGTTGTATTGCAATGCTTAGTTTTTACATCATATACACAATATTGAATGCCATCTCCTTAGTTGACACATCATATATGCGATTGCCCTCTGCTCACTTCCTTAGTATATAAATCATATATTGAATTATGTCATGCCATGATGTTTACATAGACAGCATGTATCTGAATTATGGCATGCCAACCCATTTTCTAAAGACATAATATAGTTATATCATCTCATCCTGTTTACATAGTCATCATATTTAAATTATGTCATTCTATCCGTGAATTATATCATGCCATCATGTTTCCATTGACGACATGTTTGTGATTTATGGCATGCCAACCACTTTAATAGACACATCGTATAGTTATATCATGTCATCCTGTTTACATAGTCATCATATTTTAAAGTATGTCATTCTATCCTGTTTAGTTGGCCATCATACATGTGAAATTGTGTCATGCTATCCTGTTTAATTAGCCATCATATATGTGAAATTATGTCCTGCTATTCTGTTTGCTTAGACAACATAAATGTGAATTATTTCATGCCCTGTTTTCTTCCCTACTATCCATTGCACCTGTCTATCTTGCAATGTCTGTACATTCAATTACTTTTCTTGTTTATCAGCCATTTCAATTGGAGGGAGTGATGGCACTATCTGTGGGAGTAAAAACATGGTCTTCAGAAAAGATCGTGCTACCTGTCGATGCAGATAGAACCACGGTTGTACTTGCCCAAGAACCAGCCCCACCACACATAACCCACACTCATGCAGATTGTACCCCTACCCAGTTGGACAGAGAACCAGCTACACCCCTTCTAACCCCAACCCTAGCAGATAGACACCCAGTTCTCGTTGACACAACACCGTCTCCACCACAGAGCACCCAAACATGAGCAGTTAGTAAGGCAACTGCAGTGCCCAAATCATGAGGACCACCACTCCGAACCCGAAGTCAACGCTTAAAGCAGAAGAAGAATTGTTCTCAGGTCAGGTTCCGTAGCTATGGTTCATACTACTTTGCTCTTGCATCACTATATTTACTGATACCAACTAATTTCAAATTTGAAGGATGCAATTGAAACTCCAATGGCGCAACAGGTATGTTTTTAACCTGTTTCTTTAACGTGTTTGGCTGTTTGCTGTTGTAACTTGCTCTATGTTGATTTCAGTTTCAATTGAATAAACAGTTATGTTCTCATGCCATGCACATTACAAGTGTTGTTATTGCTGTGTAGTTTCCCACTCTTATATTCTGTCTATGCTTCTTTGTCTTAAATAGATATGATTCAAACTGTATCTATCTTGATTTGGCAACATAAACTAGAATGATATAGATCATACAGTGACCATACTACATAGATATATGTTTGTTTCATGCTGTTATCCTGTCCACCTTACTACTGAACTGGTTTACCAAAATGAGTTTCATATACTACATTGTAAACCTGAGATGTGTTTGTTTGTTTCTCTTTTAGAACGCGGATAAAATATTGGAGAAGAGTACCCTGTTATGCAATGGTAAAGGAAGGGCAGATAAGGTTCAAGATAGTGAGACATCCCTGTTGGTCTCCAAGAAAGTTGATAAAAACTATATTGAAGACACTGAGACAACCCCAAAAGTCCTGTCTTGATGTAGTGTTTGAGTTACTGGCTACCACTGCTGGCACCACCTCTTCGATCTCATTACCTGAATCAGTTCGGCTTCTTGACTCTCAACTTCAAGTTGAAAGACATCGATCAGATGTTATGTGATAGGAAGCCGAAGGACTGAGGAAGTCCCTACAGAATTCAGATGCATACTTTCTGGTGCAACAGCAAGCGCTGGAGGACTTAAGCGCCAAACAAGAGAAAGTTAATGAGCTTGCTAAGCATCTTGCCAGCATTATGGGTACCCAGGATATTGTTTCTTGAGCTCTTCTGAAGTGGTTTCAGTTCTGGACTTGTTTTGCTGCATCGTTTATATGTTGTTGTGTTCCCTATATTTGCACTGGTGGCGAACTTTGATGCCAAGTGGATGTAATATGTGTAATAGCCGTGATAGCCTAGTGTAAGTTGCTTGCTTATTTATTTCCTTGTTGTCTTGTTTATTTGTTTGCTTGTAGTCAGTGCAATTCTTTTCAATAACCTATTTTTTAAAACTAGGCCACAATAACCATGGGCTAATATTTACTGTAGTGACACTGGGCCTCCTAATGGCCGTAGAAACAGTGGGCCTTCTGTGGGCCATATAAACAGTGGGCCTTCTACGGACGTAGAAACAATGGGCCTTCTACGGGCCGTATCATCAATGGGCCTTCTACGGGCCGTATCATCAATGGGCCTTGTACGGGCCAAACAAACCGCATTCTGGCTGTAAACGGGCTAGAGTTGGAATCGTCCGTTCATGGGCCGACCATAACGGGCCATCGTTAATAGGCCGTATTTGATGACGCTATGAAAACAGCCCAACGTATTAACGGACCACAAACGGGCCGAATGTAACCACATGCTGAATTTGGCACACAAGCAGAAAATGACAGTAACGGGCCATAAGTAAATGAATGCTGGAAATGAGCCCAAGAATAAATGGGCTCTGAGAAGGCCGCAAGATAACATGGGCTGGAGACGGCCCAACGGAATAATGGGCCATTAATGGGTATAAAGTGATACACTGTTCATTATGGGCTAGTTTCACACGGGCCGTTAATGGGTGTAAAGTGATACACTGTTCGTTACAGGCCAGTTTCACCACGGCTTGTTAATAGGCCAAGAGTTACATAGGGCCTCATATGGGCCGAAAGACGTCATGGGCCATACATGGGCCAGAAGTGAAAACGGGCTGGAATCATATTGGACGGCCCAGATGACGCTACTGGGCCTAATTCGGATAGGGCGTAACGGGCCTTGGGTTAGCGGGCTGTAAATGGGCTATATGCGAACATGCCGTTAATAGGCTTTCCATGGGCCGGCCCACCACATTTTGACCAAGTCAAATGGGCCGGCCTTTTCACAGGAATGGGCCTCTGTTGGGCCGTGCCACGTGTCAACGTATCATAGGCGCCTTCTGTCCAATGAGTGGATGACATCTGTCCCGATGATGAGCCGACACGTGTTTCCTCCAGCCAATGATGATTTTACACGTGGAAAATCCCCATTGGTCGGGGCTGTTAAGGGGTTATCGGATCCAAAACCCGTCCCAATAGCTTAACGGCGTTCCGTTATGGTGGATGCAACGTGTCGGTCACCCTTGACGAAAGCACTTCTGTGACGCACGATTTATCGTCATGGAAGTGGGCACTTCCGTGATGATAATTTTGATAATGTCATGGAACACTTCTACGACAGCACAGGTATGACTATCTTGATTCTGTCATAAATTTGTCATGGATGTACATGCATGACAAAAAACGCGACCTAATGTGACAAACACATATCATCACGGAAGTGTATTCTTTTGTAGTGATGCTGCAAAACATGACACGATATGCGAGATGTGATATGCAATGCATATGCATGCTCCGGAAGGAAAAGATTGAACCAGGCCTCAACTTGGCAAACCAAGAGCGCCGCTGGAAAGATGAGTTGATTTCGGTCGAAATCGATATAAAGATCACCGGAATCGGATGCACGGTTTGCAAATGGCAAGCAAAACAATAATGGCACTATTCTGCGATTAACAGCACGATGCCATCTAAAATGCAACAAGAAACTAAGCTACTGCACTCTAACATAGCAACGAAGCACATGGCAGTGATCCACTCAAGATGCTTGACAAAAGATGAACACTGAGCTATGGCTAAATCACACAATAGCAGGCTCAAACAAGAATGGCAAAAGTGCAAAAGATATCAGGTTCTCAGACTTTGTGAAAATAACATGTCAGGATTTAACATCAGGTAGCAATGTTTAGAGCAAGATAACAACATGCTACAGGAACATATCATGCCAAATCAAGGCATGGCATGAAAGTACTCAAAGCATATAACAAAAGTCCCTTACTGACCATAAGCCAAAAAGGATAAGAAGATACAATGGCACCCGTGTAAACATAGCAAGTTTCGTTAACAGATTCAGACTTTGGAGAAAACTGGACATGGCAAAAACGGAGTTATGTAGGCATGTTTGCGAGCTCGATGCACTCACCACAAGGCATTGCATGACAAACTAAGCATACACCCAGCAAGAAGACATGATCAAGTAACTAACCATGGCAAGAACAATCTCATAGCATGCACGGAACAACTACAACAACCTCGGCAAAATTGATTAACACGTAAACAATCTGCCAGGAACATTTTATAGCAAAAGTAGAGCAAGATTGGGTCATGCTAGGGTACTCCATAATTGCAAACAAATACATGGATGGATAGAACATAACAATATCTCAAAAACATCCTTACTGAACATGCTCAAAAGAGGCATGGATCACTCTGTAGCAACAAGAATACATGGCATAAAAATAACATCAGGGAAATGACTTGGAAGAATTCCAAGTCCCTGAAAACAGCAACATCACGAGAGATACTTTGCATGCTTGTGCTAGTCACCACATTGGTCACAAAAATACATGGCATACACCCCTGTAAAAATGGCATGGCATAGCCCAAAAAACATGTAGAACTCAAGTTCATAGGAGGCACACATTAAACATGGCAAAAATGACAAATGTCCATAATCTTTTAAGAAACAGAAACTAACATTTTATAGCACTCCTACAACAGCATTTAGGACATCAAGATGAACTCAAACAATCATGGTGCAATGGAATGAAATGAAGAGCACATCTAGGCGAACAATTTGATGTATTACATTCCCAAAACGGAGCTACGGATGCAAAGTTATGATGCGATGAACATGCCAGAAAATGTTAGGGACTTAGGAAGAAAACTGGGTCAACCCTAGAATTTTGGATCTGGATCTGGGGACACGCTTCCTGAGGTTGGCCGGCGAAGCTCGCCGGAGTTTGTGCTCTGTGGTGAGGGAGATGACCGGAGAGGAGATCCGGCGACGAGGAGCTCGCCGGTGGGGGGGCCGGAGCCGGTGAGGGGGCGGCGGAACGGCGAGGCGCTCGGCGGACGGCGGCCGGAGCACGGGGCGGCGCTGGCATGGGGATGTCGGAGATGGCCGGCGCTGGAGAAGAGGCGCGCCGGTGTTCCTCGGGCGCGGGCGTCTCGCGGACGCAGGCGGCGGCGGAGGCTTGCAGGCGCGCGGGGGAGGCGACGGGCCTCGGGCGGCGGCGACTGGCGAACGCACGGGCCGGGGAGGGCCGTTGTCGGGCCCCGCGGGCCGGTGCGGTGGGAGACGGCAGCGAGCCATGTGGCGGCGGGCGGTTGGCCGTGGGCGTCGGCGCGGGCGTGTCCGGCCAAAACGGACACGTCCGGCGGCGCAGAGGGAGGTTAGGGTAGGGTTTCGCCCGGAAATTTTTGGAGAGGTGCACATATATATAGGTAGAGGGAGCTAGGAGTGTCCAAATGGAGTGCGGTTTTCGGCCACGCGATCGTGATCGAACGGACGAGAGGATGGATGGGGTCTAGCTGGGTTTTGGGCCACTTTGGAGGGGTGTTGGGCTGCAACACACACGAGGCCTTTACGGTTCCTCGGTCCAACAGTTGGAGTATCAAACGAAGTCCAAATGGCACGAAACTTGACAGGCGGTCTACCGGTGGTATACCAAGGCTGCTTGGCAAGTCTCGGTCCAATCCGAGAACATTTAACACTCGCACACGAAAAGAGGCAAAAGGGGGACGCCGGAGGACATAGGAGTGCCAGAATGCAAAACAGACAACAGGGAAAATGCTCGGATACATGAGACGAACACGTATGCAAATGCGATGCACATGATGACATGATATGAGATGCATGACATGGACAAAATGCAAAATGAAGAAAAAACCCAACCACGAGGAATATCATAACTTAGTACCGAAAATGGCAAGAGTTGGAATACAAATACGGCAAGTTACATACGGGGCATTAAAAACAACGACCACCTCGACTACATCTTGGTATTCGGTCCACCATTTTGACACCATACCGTCCACAAGAAACTGTAACCTCGTCTTGGTATCGTGATACATCATTCTTGCCATTACATTGATAGCCATCATAGCCTTACTCCTTTGCGTTGCTTACCCGTCGAGACTAGCCATTGAGTATTGCCGGCAACGAGACTTGTGCACATTAGTGATCATACTTCCCATAGCATACATACATCATTGTTGCATATATTGGTATCATCTCTTGTGTCACAAAGTTGTCATCGCATACACAATTGCTATCTTTGTTCGTGAAGCATTGCATGAGAAAAGAGCTCCAACATTAAAGAAGTCATTGCATTTTTGCTAAGTAGGTTCTGCACAAGATCTTGTATCCGCCTATTGTGCAATCGTGCTAGCGTCTCTCTAGTGTTGTGCAACACGAGCATTTTGTGGATCCCACATTTTGGCTCATCCTTGGTTGCACGACCCCACCTATCGTTTTGCGTGGGTGTTTCCATGTACCTTATATGTTTGGTCTACTTGTTACATTGCATCTTGCGAATCTTTTCCAACATTATTGAAGCTCACTTACAATTGCATCAAATTTTGTGCCACCATCCTAACCAAGCTCCACCATAAGCTTTTACTTGTGTAGGTGTGAGAAACCGACAAGAACTAGTACCAATTGTGCCATTTCCTTGTCCTACATTGGAGTGATCATCGATCCACTTTCAACTTCGGTCAAGGTGCATTTGGTATTTGTTCTTCTCTTTCTACCACTCACATATTTCTTGGAATGATGGATATGCCAAGTACTTCTACCAACCCACTCTTCATTGAGCATGACAACGACATGAACTCCTACGTCACCAATAGCCACCTCTTTTGTGCACAACGTGCTTTGCATCAAGAGCAATAAGCAATGAGTGAACGCATCGACAACCTCGCTGCTAACTTGCGACTCTCCGAGCAACGTACAAGGGACTACTTCGACCACAAGCTCAATGATCACAAGCAAGAGAATGACGCAAGGATGGATGAGATTTGCGCTTTGTTGCTCAACCACTCTTCTTCCACTTCGTCTTTATCAAGAAGGACCCGCTCATGTCGACACTCCGAATTCACCCTCTCTGGCTCAAGTACACCGACATCGAACACTCTTCATCGTGCCGCACGCAATGATCGTCAAGCAAGCCTCAATCCTCTACGCGACACCGACTCTCAAGAGCACCGACAACGTCAAACCCAAGAGGCTTTTGCACTAGCATGAGAACGGCAATGACAACACCAACATGAAGAGGAAGAGCGAGCGCGTCTACACCAAGATGCACAAGATGCCGAGGCACAACGCCAAGAACAACAACTCCGTGAAGCTGAAGCACTTGAGGCGCAACAAGCCCTACGAGATTCCAGTCGAGCCGTAGCCAACCGAGGTTGACAAGCTCGTGAACAAGAAGAAGCACTTCGCGAAGAAATTCATGAACGAAGATTTCAAGATCGCATGCATCGTCAAGTTCCTCAAGTTCCTCCTTGAGCTCGACAAGCTCCTCCACAAGCTCGCCAAGAACATCAAGTTCATCAAGAGCATGAAGACAATGGAATTCTTCCACGACAAGTGCAACATGTGGTTCACAACCCTCCTCACCAAGAGCAACACGGGCTTGACAGTCATCAACAACATGGACGTCATCATCCCCGACCCAACACAACGAAGAGCAACGCTACGACAAGCTAAAGTTCACCATGCCCAAGTTCAAAGGAAGCAACGATACCGAAGAGTATCTTTCATGGGCATTAAAGTTCAACAAAATCTTCCATTTGCACAACTTTGACGAAGAGAAGAAGATCGCAATAGCATCCCTTGAGTTCCAAGACTATGTCGTCATTTGGTGGGAACAAGTTATCAAGCGCCGAGAGGCAAGAGGTGAACCACTCATCACTACTTGGGTACAAATGAAGGATGTCATGAGAGCGCATTTTGTGCCTACCTACTACAACTGCGACCTCTTCAAGAAACTCCAACTACTCAAGCAAGGAACCAAGAGCGTTGAAGAGTACTACAAGGAGATGGAGGTTGCCATGATACGAGCCAATGTCACAAAAGACGATGAGCAAACTATGGCATGTTTCTTGAATGGACTCAACCATCCTATCAAGAAGATCGTCGACTTCCAACCATACTCGAACCTCATCGAGCTAGTCCATCAAGCTTCAAAGGCGGAACGTCAAGTGCAAGACGATTTCAAGTATGCCAAGTTCTCATCCAAGTCCTACGGCTTCTCCAACAACCAATCTTCAACGACTCCAACACCGTCTACCAAGCCTTCTACAAGCAATGTCGACAAGTCAAGTTCCAAGAAAGCTTCGTCAACTCCATGTCATCCTCCTACTACAAGTAACTTCAAGCCGAGAGCTTCATCATAATCCACTCCAACCGATGAGACCGTCAAGACGAGTTCGTTCAAATGCTTCACATGCGGAGGCCGAGGACACAAGTGCTATGAGTGCACCAATAAGCGGACCATGATCCTCAACGACGATGGCACCTACAACTCGATGAGTGAAGCAGAAATGGATGCTCTTGAGCAAGTCGCCATGCACCGGCAAGTGAACGATGAAGAGGAACATGTCTTTTGTGATGAAGATTCAAGTCCCGCTCTTGTTGTCTCCAAGGTCTTGACTCTCCAACATCACCAAGAAGAAGACCAAAGGTGCCACATATTCCACACCAAGGCTGGCATCAATGGAAGATCCGTCAAGGTCATCATCGATGGAGGGAGTTGTCATAATCTAGCAAGTGAAGAACTTTGTTCCAAGCTCCAATTGCCCAAGACAAAGCACCCACATCCATACAAAGTGCAATGGCTTAGCGACTCCGGCACTATCCAAGTCAAGCATCAAGTACAAGTCTCCTTAAAATTGGCGCCTACGAATACACCTTAGAGTGCGACATCGTTCCAATGACCGTTCGCCACCTTCTCCTTGGACGCCCATGGCAATTTGATAGAGGAGTCATCCACAAGGGCCGAATGAACCACTATATCTTCAAGATGAAGGGAAAGGAGTACGTACTTTGTCCCATGTCTCCAAGCCAAGTTGTTGCCGACAAGCAAGCCACCCATCGTGGAGATAATAGTGAGAGAGCGAGCCACCAAAAAGAGAGTGAGCGCCACAAGCCAAAATCGAGCGCCTCCATGATGAGCGACAAGAAGAACTTAGTCCTATTTGCCACCAAAAGTGAGATAAGAGGAGTGTGTGAGAACCCATGTAGTGTCCTACACTACGTCCTTTTGTGCAAGGACAATGAACCACAAGCTAACACTTCTCACACTCTTCCTCTAGTGTTGTCTTCTCTTTTGCAGGAATTTCATGATGGTTTCCCCGACGAGCTACCTCCGGGACTACCTACACTACGAGGCATTGAGCACCGCATCAACCTCATCCCCGGAGCACTGCTTCCGAACAAAGCTCCCTACCGCATCAACCCCGAAGAAACCAAAGAAATACAAAAGCAAGTAAAGCATCTCATAGACCATGGACATGTGCGTGAAAGTTTGAGGCCTTGTGCCGTCCCGGTCATTCTTGTGCCAAAACGAGACGGTAGCTTTCGCATGTGCTCTGATTGTAGACCTATCAACGCTATCACCGTTCGCTATAGGTATCCCATTCCACGCCTTGATGATATGCTTGATGAACTTAGTGGTGCCACTATCTTTTCCAAAATTGATCTTAAGAGTGGTTACTATCAAATCCGCATACAAGAGGGTGATGAATGGAAAACCGCTTTCAAAACCAAGTTTGGCTTGTATGAGTGGTTAGTCATGCCTATGGGTCTCTCGGAAGCACCGGGTACTATTATGCGTCTTATGAATCATGTTTTTCGCCCTTACATTGGTGTGTTTGTTGTGGTCTACTTCGATGATATCCTTGTTTTTAGCAAGTCTCTCAAAGAGCATGTCACCCATGCCCGAACCGTTTTGCAAACTCTTCGAAAAGAGCATCTCTATGCTAATATGGAGAAATGCCTTTTTGGAGTTGATAAGCTTGTTTTATTGGGTTTTGTTGTTTCCTCTAAGGGTGTTCATGTTGATGAGTCCAAGATCAATGCTATTAAGACTTGGCCACAACCAACCAACTTGCAACAAGTGCGTGCTTTCTTGGCCTTGCGGGTTTCTATCGTCGCTTTGTGAAAGATTTTAGCACCATTGCTTTGCCTTTGCATGCTTTGAGCAAGAAGAATGCGCCTTTTGTTTGGGGACCATCCCAAGATACCGCTTTCAATGAGCTTAAGAATTTTCTTACTCATGCTCCTGTGCTTGCATTACCCAACTTTGACAAACCCTTTGAGATTCATTGTGATGCTAGTGGTAATGGCATAGGAGGTGTGTTAACGCAAGAGAAGCGCCCCATAGCTTACTTGAGTGAGAAACTATTGGAGTGCAACTCAATTACCCCATATATGACAAAGAGCTATATGCTTTAGTTCGCGTTTTGCATGAATGGGAACACTATCTTCGCCCTCATGAGTTTATCAGTCATACCGATCATGAAACGCTCAAGTACCTTAAGGGCTAAACCAAGTTGAACAAGCATCATGCTCAATGGAGTGAATTTATTGAGTCTTTTCCTTATGTCATCAAGTACATTAAGGGTAAAAACATTGTGGCAGATGCCCTTTCCCGCATATGCATGCTTGTTACTCAACTTGAGTTGAATCTCATTGGCTTGGAGCACATAAAAGACTTGTATGAGCATGATCCCACTTTTGCTACTACATATGCCAAATGTTTGACGCATACATCTTGGGAACGCTATTACGTTAAAGATGGATATCTTATGAGAGCTAACAAGCTTTGCATCCCCGAGTCTTCTCTTCGTTTGTTGCTTTTGCAGGAATCTCAATGAGGCGACTTAATGGGACATTTTGGACGCGACAAGACTTTCACCATGCTCTCAAAGAACTACTTTTGGCCCAAGATGTTTCGCGACGTCAACCGCCTCACCAACCGATGCTCTACATGTCGCAGAGCTAAGTCCAAAGCTCAATCCCATGGCCTTTAAATGCCTCTCCCAATTCCTTATCAACCATGGGAAGACATTAGCATGGACTTTGTACTTAGATTGCCTAGGACTCGCAATGGAAAGGATTCGGTATTTGTCGTTGTGGACTGTTTCTCCAAGATGGCACATTTCATTCCTTGCAACAAGATAGATGATGCTTCACATGTTGCCAATCTCTTTTGTAGGGAAATATTGCGTCTACACAAAGTGCCAAAGACGATCGTCTCAGACCGCGACGTCAAGTTCCTAAGCTACTTTTGGAAGACCCTATGTGCCAAGCTCGGAATCAAGCTACTCTTCTCCATGGCTTACCATCCTCAAACCGACGGCCAAATGGAGGTGACCAACCGCACACTCTCCGCTCTACTTCGAGTACTCATCAAGAAGAACATCAAGGAGTGGGAGGAGTGTATACCTATCACCGAGTTCTCCTACAACCGCACAAGACACTCAACAACCGGCAAGTCCCCCTTCGAGGTCGTCTATGGATTCAACCCTTTGTCCCCATTGGACATTCTCCCTCTACCACTCCAAGAGCGCATTAATTTGGACACAAGTGCACGTGTGACTCATCTCAAGAAGGTGCATGAAGATACAAGACATACTATCAAGCTCCAAATACAACAACTTGCGATCTAGCTCAACATCAACAAGCACCCCATGGTCTTGAACATTGGTGATCTTGTGTGGCTACACCTTCGCAAGGACCGCTTTCCCCAAGAACGCAAGTCAAACATCGACCACGAGCAGACGGACCCTTCAAGGTGTTTGCACGCTACAACGACAATGCTTACAAGATCGACATCCCACGTGACAAGTACTCCGTGAGCGGCATCTTCAACATCAAAGATCTCTCGCCCTACCATGGTGATGAGGATTTCGATCCGAGGACGGATCTTCTCCAAGGGAGGGGAGATGATGTGGAGCATCCCATGATCATCCCCATGGACACACCTACACCTCCAACGACACCACTTGGACCAATGACAAGAGCCCGAGCCAAGGCTATCGAAGATAAGGTGAACTCACTCCTTTCCGACCTTCCACTTTCTATGCATGAGACATGGCTACTACCTAAGTCCGAGATGTTGTGCATGATTAGGTACCAAGAGGACCGTCCCGAAGATGCACGTGAAGACGGACAAGTCCCCGAGTCCACGGATGAAGAGAACCAATGGAAAGAGCCAAGAACATCTCCCAGGCCCCGGACATCCGGCCCCTGGAGCGTCGTCCACTACAGCTGCTCAACCACCAAGCGCCTACAGGCCCCAGACATCCGGCCCCGCAAGACCGGACATCCGGCCCTTCCCGAGGTCCCGGATATCCGGCCTCCTGCCCGGAAATCCGGACACCCCCGAACCCGAGAGCAACATGGCCACCTTCACCAGCCCGGACATCTGGCACTCCGCGAACGCCCGGACATCCGGCCCAACGCCCGGATGTCCGGCCTCCCTGTCTGCGCACAGTGAAGGGCCGAGGCCGGTGTACCCCTTCTACCCCCTAGACTATATATACCCCACCTCGTCCAACTTTCTGGGGTTAGCAAAGGATTAGCTCATATTTTGTGTGAGAGCTTTGCTCATCCACTGGGATACCTTCTCCTCGGAGATTCGGGCCTCCACTGGAGAAGATCCCCCAAGCGGATTCAAGACCCCTTTTAGGGAAGAACTCAAGACCTCCTCACGGAGAAGACCGGCTACCCTTGTATCGTCCTTAATTGTCCGTGGATCGTGTATCTTTCCTTATGTACTCGAGGATCTAGCACATGTGTGACTTATTCATGTTGGTTTAGTGTTTCCTCGTGTGTTTCACCTTGTGTTTTCCCTCTTTTTCCCCTTGTGTTCCTCGTGTTCTTCCGGGATCCGCTCCTTTCATGAAAGGTCCGCCGATTAGGGTTCCATCCTACACCAAGTGATCATAGAATTTCTTAGAGGAATAGGCCCCACCGAGTGTGTGCATTCCCAAGTTTCCTTGCAATCCCTCTAGAGAAGTACGTGCATCGATCCACATTGGATTTCTCGCACTTCCTCCCTAGCCTGAGCCAACGGCGGCAGGTGAAAGAGCATGTTTGGATCTATGGACGTGAGAACATTGACGAGGGACGCATCCTCATAAGCAGAATGAGAAGGCCCTGGGAAAGAGCTCCATGAGGGGGACATCACAATCACTATCAAACCAGGCATCTTTCCAGAACAGAGAGGAAGATCCGTCACCCAGAGTGACTTTGGTGATACCACGAAACACATCGCTGAGATGCAGTACATCGCGCCACCAGAAGGAGCCGACAGGGTCCACAACATGCAGATCTTGTTCATGCAGTAAGCATCCCAGATCAAGGTCACCTAGGGGACATCATCGCGGTTATAGAATTTAAAGAGATGCTTCAGCAGAAGGGCCACATTCTGGGTTTTGATGTTAATGACACCGAGACCACCTTTGCATTTTGGCCTACAAACCAACTCCCAGGCTGCCAACGAATTGTTCTTAACTCCATCCTCAGAATTCTTAGCCCAAAGACAGCATCTGCACAGTTTATCAAGGTGTTCAATCACTCTAGGGTGCAGTTTGATCGTGCACATGGCATAGATTAGTATCGACGTCACAGCCGAGTTGACCAGAGTGAGTTTGGCCCCGGCCGACATCAGAGACAATGTTGTGGACATCTTCCTTTCCACATCATGCACAAGTGGCATGAGCTCCAACAGCGCTGGCCTTGTCATGCCCATGAGGAGGCCAAGGTACGTGAATGGGAGTGAGCCAACTGAACAACCAAAGACATGCACCAATTCCATCGCATACCGCTGTTCAATGTTGATGGGGATCAACGGGGATTTGTGGAAGTTGATTTTCAATCCCACCGAGTCAGCATAGTCTTCTAAAATGTTCTTCATGCCGGCAGCTTGAATCGGGCAGGCTGGCATCACCAAGATGGTGTCATCCGCGTATTGCACTACAGGATAATCACCACTGCGATTGCACGAGATTGGCAGGTCAATCAGACGTCGAGCAAAAGCATCGTTGACCGCAGATTGTAAAAGATCAGCAGCGAGGATGAAAATCAGCGGTGATAGGGGATCTCCTTGCCTCACCCCGCATTTGCATTGAAACTTTCTACCAGGGACTCCATTAAGGAGAACAGAAGAAACACCAGAGCCAAAAATAGTTTCCATCCAGTCCAGCCACCTGTCATCAAACCCCATGTCTCGCATGATCTCCAACATTGGTGCATGCTCAATTGTGTCAAAGGCCTTGGCGAAGTCTAGTTTGAGCAGCACAATCTGACGTGTCGACGTCTGACACTGATGAATATATTCGAATGTCCACGCGACACAATCTTGGATGGTCCTCCCTTTAAGAAAGGCATATTGATTCTTGTCAATGATTTTTAGAATGACTTTTTGTAACTGATTAGCCAAGATTTTCGCGACAATTTTGAGGTAACAGTTGAGCAGCATTATCGGTCTGTAATCATTGGAAGTCTCAGGGGATGAGATCTTTGGGATCAGGGTAATGTACCCTTCACTGATGCTAGATATATCAAGCTTTCCCTCATGGAAATCCTGACACATCATGTAGAAATCCTCTTTGATGATCTGCCAACAACTTTTAAGAAAGCAACCATTAAAACCATTAGGGCCAGAAGCCCTGTCGGCCGGCATTTCTTTGATCACAGCATCGATCTCCTCTTTCGAGAAGGGTGCCGACAGTTCATCCAAGCCGTCAATCCGTCGAATGATCTGAGAGAGGTCAAAACGCATGCTGGTAGGCTTAGAGGAGCCCAAGCATTCCTTGTATGTTTTATACAATACTCCCTCCTAACCAACATGGTCACTTACCACCACATCACCATCCCGCAAGGTGGCAATGGAGTTATGCCTAAACTTATCAGTCGCAAGAGATTGAAAGAGTTTAGTGTTTTCGTCAGCGAATCTGAAATACCTAATTGTGCATCTTTTCCTCCAATATTCATTTTTATATTTGAGCAATGTATTGAGGTGGACCTTAAGAATGCGCCTGAAGTTCTTTTCTTGAGTGAAAAGAGCTCTTTTTTCCTCAATATCATCCAACCGAGCAAGAGCCTCATTACTGTTCTGAATCATGATTTTCAGCTTTGAAATGCCCCGGCTCCAACGCTTGAGATCATAGCATAAGTTTTTTAGTTTTTTGCAAATGAGGGCAGCAGAGTTAGGAGCATGGCAAGGCTTGGACCAAGAGCCAGCTACCACATCCAAGAATCCCACATTTTCCAACAAGTCTGTTAAACTGTTGTAATTTGCATTTTTGCCATGCTATTTTAGGCTTTTTCTAGTGAGTTCTAGTAGGAGATCAGTGTTAATGTTTTGTAGAGATTCACTTGTACTTCACTGCCATGTGCTTCGTTCCTATGTTGGAGTGCTCTAGCATAGTTTCATGATGCATCATAAGTGTTATGATGTTGTTAAGCGCAATTTTGCATTGTTCTTGTTTTGCTCGTCATTTGCAAACTGTGCATCCGTTTCTGGTGATCCTTATATCGGTTTCGACCGAAATCACTCCATCTTTCTAGTGGCATGCTTGGTTTTCCAAGTTGATGCCATGATCATTCTTCCCTTCCGGAGTACCCATATGCATTGCACATCATATCTTGCATTCCATGCCATGTCTTGCATCATGTTGCTTGTGCATTGCACCGTGATTGATTGTTGTTCTGTTGCTTGTGTTCTTGCTTTGGTTAGAGCCGGGAGACGAGTTCGTGAACGAGGATCCTGTTGAGTACGTTTACGTGTAGCAAGCTTTCGACAACCCTGAGAACTTTGCAGGCAAGATGATCATTACCCCTGATATCACTTCTATCTTTGCTTGCTAGTTTTTCATTCTATATCTATGTCACTCTACCTACCACTTGTTTCTCATGCCTCCCATATTGCCATGTCAAGCCTCTAACCCACCTTCCTAGCAAACCGTTGTTTGGCTATGTTAACGCTTTTGCTCAGCCCCTCTTGTAGAGTTGCTAGTTGCAGGTGCCTTGCATGTTGTTCCATGTTGGAACATGGATATGTTGGGATATCACAATATTTCTTGTTTAATTAATGCGTCTATATACTTGGAAAGGGTGGAAGACTTGGACTTTTGCTTGGTGTTTTGTTCCACTCTTGCCGCCCTAGTTTTCGTCATACCGGTGTTATGTTCCTTGATTTTTGTGTTCCTTACATGGTTGGGGTTATGGGACCCCCTTGACAGTTTGCTTCGAATAAAACTCCTCCAGCAAGGCCCAACCTTGGTTTTACCATTTGCCTAATAACTACTAAAATTTGCCTAGGGAGTAATTAACCCGAGGATTTTATTAATCAACCCCCCCGGGGCCAGTGCTCCTCTAAGTGTTGGTACCGAACAGGGCAGCCTGCGAGGCCACCTACAGGAAACTTGAGGGTTGGTTTTACTCGTAGCTTGTCCCATCCGTTGTGCCCTGAGAATGAGATATGTGCGACTCCTATTGGGATTTGTCGACACATCGGGCGGTCTTGCTGGTCTTGTTTCACCATTGTTGAAATGTCTTGTAACCAGGATTCTGAGACTGATCGGGTTGTTTCGGGAGAAGGAATATCCTTCATTGATCATGAGAGATTGTGATGGGCTCAGTTGGGACACCCCTGCAGGGTACAAACTTTCGAGAGCCGTGCCCGCGGTTATTTGGCAGATGAGAATTTGTTAATATCCAGTTGTGGAGAACTTCACACTTGACTTAATTAAAATGCGCCAACCGCGTGTGTAACCGTGATGGTCTCTTTTCAGTGGAGTCCGGGAAGTGAACACGGTTGGGTTATGTATGAACATAAGTAGTTCAGGATCACTTCATCACTTCTAGTTTACGACCGTTGCGTAGTTTCTCATCTTACTCTTGTAATCGTATGTTAGCCACCATATTTTCTTAGAGCTTGCTGCCACTCCACCTCATAACCACATCTTATCCATAAGCTTAAATAGTCTTGATCTCGCGGGTTTTGAGATTGCTGAGTCCTCGTGACTCATAGATACTACCAAAACAGTTGCAGGTGCCGATGATACCAGTGCAGGTGATGCAACCGAGCTCAAGTGGGAGTTCGACTAATACCTTGGCCGTTACTACGTTCCCTTTCCGGATGATCACTAGTGGTGCCCAATTGGGACGATCGGGATTTAGCATTTGGGGTTGTCTTCTATTCATTTTGATTTGTCTGTAGTTGGACTTTGTGTGTGTACTCTGAATGATGTATGAATTATTTTGGTCATTGTGTGACGTGGCGATTGTAAGCCAACTATTTATTTATCATTGTTCTTGTACATGGGATTGTGTGAAGATGAACCTTTTTGCGACAAAACCAAAATGCGGTTATGCCTCTAAGTCGTGCCTCGACACGTGGGAGATATAGCCGCATCTTGGGCATTACAAGTTCGTATCAGAGCCATCCCCGACTTAGGAGCCCCCTGCTTGATCGAATAGCTGACGTTGTTGAGTCTAGAGAAAAATGTTTGAGTCTTAGGATTATATATATCGGAGAGTAGGATTCTTTTTTACTCCTCAGCCCCCTTCGTCGCTCTGGTGAGGTCTCCTGACGTAGATGTTTTGACTTTCCTCTCCTCATTTTCACTAAATTTTTTAGGATCACGCGTGTATCTTGGGATCGTTCCAATATTCCTGTGACGAGAACATTGTTCTTGGTGCCTCCTGGCATTTAGGGGTTGTGGCAGTGTCCCGGGGAGTTGAGCTCTGAGGTGTTGTCGTCACAATTTTGTCGTTGCAGTTCCGGAATACCTGAGTTCGCCGACATCAAAAATCTCTTTTATGCAGTTAGTGGTGAGATAACCTCAACGCCACCTAGTACTAGGGAGGGAGTTCGGGAGTATTGCCATAGCTCGTATAACGGATGCTTTTCGAAGGTTGAGGTACACGATTTCCAAAGTTTTCTTGGTTATGTGTTGACGGATGGATACAGTTGGAGCATATGGCTTGTTAGTTGTGTGATATATATTGTGCCTCCCTGTATCCCCAACACCTGATTGCATAACCAGAAAGTTTCGGGAGTTTATAGGTGGGAATTCAAGTAGCTATTAGTTATTCTTTCGGTAGATAATTGGTATGGGATTGGGTAATCCTTACCACTTATTTGTTCCAGTCATACCTTGTTGTTTCTTTCATCAACCTTTGTCTAAGTGGCTTATACCTTAATGGTCGTGTAATGTTAACTTTGGAATCCATTCGTTCAATCTTTGTTCGAATTTTTATTGTGAAGACGTTATGTTGCAATTTCTATCGATTGATTCAGCTTGTCTATCTGTCTATCATGGTTCTAACGGATGTCACCCTCTTTAGGATGGCTGCTCCAACGCATCTGAATCTGAACCACAATGATGGGGATCATGCAAACCCTCCACCTCCGCCACCTCCTCCGCCTTCGGAGGCATGGCAAGCTATCATGGCAGCCACCAATGCCAATAGTCAGATGCTTTTGCAACTCTTGCAAGAGCGCAACCAAGGTGAAGGTAACCAATGGAATCAAGGTCAAGGGCAATTCAACAATCAGCCTCAGTTTTCTACCCTCAACCAGTTCCTTGCGAATCAGCCAAAGTCTTTCAACAATTGTGCCGAGGCCATGACGCCGATGATTGGCTCGTAGACATCAGCAAACATTTTGAATGTAGCAATGTCAGGCCTGAGGACTTCGTCAAGTTCACCTCTTTTCAGCTCAAGGACCAAGCAGCTGATTGGTATAAGCAATACAAAGATTCCAGAGGAGGTCGAGTGATTACCTGGGATGACTTCTTCCAGGATTTTAAAGCTCATCAAATTCCAACAAGTGTTGTCGAGAGCAAGCGTGAGGGATTCCGCAATCTCAAGCAAGGAAGCATGTCCGTGTATCAATACAACATCCAATTTCAGAAACTTGCTAGCTTCGCAAGGCAGGACGTTCCTGATAAAAAGAGCATGATCTATCACTTCAGGGGTGGCCTCAGAGAGGATTTGCAGTTAGCGCTCGTTCTTGTTGAGCTTACTCAGTTCGATCAGTTCTATAACATGACCCTCAAGCAAGAAGCTGCTCAGCTCAAGTTTGAGGCTTCAAAGAAGAGAATCTGGGATGCAGTTCAATCATCTTCTTCCTCTCAAGTGGCAGCTAAGCAACAGAAGTTCTCGCTTACTCCGCCTCCTCCGTTTTGTTAGCCCTACCAGCAGAAGAACAAAGGTGGCCATGGATCTTACCACCCACCCAACCCAGGCTATCAGAACAAGTCTCAGACTCAGGCTCCGAGGACAGGTGGTACTCCTCCTCCTTATCATCGTCCGCTCTTAGAGGTTACTTGCAACAAGTGTTAGCAGAAAGATCACTATGCAAACAAGTGATTCAACCAAAGGCGCCTTCCGCCTCCTCCTCCCGTGAGGTCTTCAAGCAGTGCAATGGTCAAGCATAATCCCAAGTCTGCAAGGGTGAACATGATGAATGCAGCTCAAGCAGAGGATTCTTCAGAAGTGATCATGGGTAATCTCCCAGTTAATGATATTCCTGCAAAAGTTTTATTTGATTCGGGTGCATCACATTCTTTCATGTCATATCCTGTTGCATCGAAGCACAATTTTGACACAGATGTATTACTAGAGAATTGCGAGTTGTTTCTCCGGCTAAGCGTTTGAGCTCTAGTATGTTGGTTCTGAATGTCGGTATCAAGATGGGAAACAACAAATTCCTGGCTTCCCCAATTGTTCTCGGTGACTCTGATATTGATTTAATTCTCGGCATGGATTGGCTTTCTAAGCACAAGGTCTTCCTTGATTGTGCTGCCAAGGAAATTAAATTGACACACTCTTCTGAGGATGTGATCATCTATGCCCCTCGTGATGAAACCATTCGGTTGTTTTCTCTCAATGAGAAAGGCGAGTTAGACGCAATTTCTCAGATTCCAGTTGTTTGTGAGTACCAAGATGTCTTTCCAGAAGAGCTTCCGGGTATGCCTCCTCACCGGCCAGTTGAGTTCGTTATCGATCTTGAGCCTGGTACAGAACCCGTTTGCAAGCGTCCATACAAGATTGGGCCAAAGGAGCTGAAAGAATTGAAGAAACATCTCGATGAACAAGAGCGTCTGGGTCTGATCAGACCGAGTTCATCTCCATGGGGTTGTGGTGTTCTTTTTGTCCAGAAGAAGGATTGCACGAACCGACTTTGCTTCGATCACCGTCCATTGAACAAGAAGACAATCAAGAACAAGTATCCACTTCCCAACATCAATGAGCTATTTGAGCAACTCAAAGGTGCAAATGTGTTCTCCAAGCTTGATCTCCGTATGGGTTATCATCAGATTCGCATTCGTGAAGAAGATATCCCCAAGACAACATTCAGAACAAGCTTTGCTTCTTATGAATATACTGTCATGTTTTTCGGCCTTGTCATTGCCCCTCAAACATTCTCTCGTATGATGAACTTCATCTTCAGCCCCTACACAAATGAATTTGTCCTGGTGTATCTTGATGATATCTTGGTGTTCTCCAAGAATAATAAGGATCATGCCAAGCATTTGCGATTGGTGCTCGACAAGCTCAGAGAGTATCAATTCTATGTGAAATTCTCCAAATGTGAGTTTTGGCTTGATGAAGTTCTTTACCTTGGTCACATCATCTCCGCCAAGGGCATTGCTATTAATACGGAAAAGGTTTCTGCAATTGTGAACTGGGAGCCTCCTCAGAATGTCAAGCAGCTCGGCAGTTTCCTTGGGCTTGCAAGCTATTGCCGAAGATTTATTGAGAATTTCTCAAAGATTGCAAAGCCTCTTTCCAACCTCCTCCAGAAGCATGTTAGGTATTCCTGGACGCCTGAGTGTGACGTTGCTTTCAACACTCTCAAAGAGGGACTCGTCACAACTCCTGTCTTAACTCCTCCTGATAAGTCCAAGCCCTTTGAAGTCTTCTGTGATGCCACGTTGCAAGGTCTCGGTGCCGTGTTAATGCAAGAGAAGAAATTTGTGGCCTATACTTCTCGTCAGTTGAAGCCCAATGAAAGGAACTACCCCACTCACGATCTTGAGTTGGCGGCAGTTGTCCATGCATTTATAACATGGTACATCTCTTGTTGGGAAGGCAAGTGGACATTTTCACTGATCACAAGAGCCTCAGATATATCTTCACTCAACCCAACCTCAACCTCCGGCAAACTCGTTGGGTCAAAATGATCTATGAGTACAATCCAAGTGTTGAATATACTCCAGGCAAGGCGAATGTGATTGCAGATGCCTTGAGCAGAAAGGCTTATTGCAACAGCTTAATTCTCAAGCCATTCCAACCAGATCTTTGTGAAGCTTTCCACAAGCTCAACCTCCAAGTTGTTCCTTAAGGTTTTCTTGCCAACCTTCAAGTCACTCCAACTTTGGAAGATCAAATTCATGAGGCACAACTCCTTGATTCCATGGTGAAGAAGGTGAAACAGGGTGTTGCCAAGGGCTTACCCACATACAAGTCCTATCGCATTGATGACAAGGACACCTTATTCTTCGAGGACATGATTGTGGTTCCTAAAGGTGATCTAAGGAAGGTCATAATGAATGAAGCACACAATTCTCTTCTTTCCATTCATCCAGGCAGTTCGAAGATGTACCATGACCTCAAGCAGTAGTATTGGTGGACTCGAATGAAGCAAGAGATCGCTCAATTCGTGAAGGAATGTGATGTCTATCGAAGGGTGAAAGCAAAACATCAACGACCAGCTAGTCTCCTTCAACCTCTTGCTATTCCAGAATGGAAGTTTGATCATATCGAAATGGACTTTGTCACTGGCTTTCCCAAGTCCAAGCGTGGGAATGATGCTATCTTCGTTGTCATTGAAAAGCTTACTAAAGTGGCTCATTTCCTTCCAATCAAAGGATCTATCACGGCAGCTCAGTTGGTAGAGCTATACACCTCTAGAATTTTCTCGTTGCACGGGATTCTGCAATTGATCTCTTTAGGCCGCGGAAGCATTTTCACTTCCAAGTTCTGGGACTCCTTCCAGAAGGCCATGGGCACAAACATTCGCTTCAGCACGGCTTTCCATCCTCAAACAAGTGGCCAAGTCAAGCGAGTCAATCAAATCCTCGAAGACTTGCTTAGAGCTTTTGTCATCTCTTTTGGTATGAAGTGGGAAGATTGCCTCCCTTATGCTGAGTTCTCCTACAACAACAGTTTCCAAGCAAGTTCGGCAAGGCCCCATTCGAAATTCTATATGGAAGAAAGTGTCGTACTCCTCTCAATTGGTCTGAGACTGGTGAACGCCAACTTCTTGGCAACAACTTGATCACAGAAGCTGAAGAAATGTGTAAAGTCATTGCTGAAAGTCTCAAATCCCCGCAATCACGCAAGAAGAGTTACTATGATACAAGCATTGTGACTTGGCTTTCGATATCGGAGACCATGTCTATCTCCGCGACTCTCCAATGAAAGGCACTTAATGCTTCAGTATCAAAGGGAAGCTTGCCCCGAGATACGTGGGTCCTTTCAAGTTCATAGGCAAAAGAGGCAACCTCGCCTATCAACTTGAGCTTCCGTCCAATTTCTCAGATGTGCACGATGTGTTTCACGTGTCACAGCTTCGCAAGTGCTTCAAGACGCCCGAGTGCACTATCAACTTCAAAGAGATTGATCTCCAAGAAGACTTGTCTTATCATGAGCATCCCGTTGCCATTCTTGAGGAAACCGAGCGCAAAACTCGCAACAAGTCGATCAAATTCCTGAAAGTGAAGTGGTCTCACTATTTCGACTAAGAAGCCACATGGGGGCGCGAGGATCACCTTCGTTCCAAATATTCGAAGTTCTTTTAGTCCTAGATCTCGGGTCGAGATCCTCTTGTAGTGGTGGAGAGTTGTAACACCCCAGATGTAACATTCCATAATTGTAACTCCAACTCTTGCCATTTCCGGTTAAGTTATATGCTATATCCTTCATGGTTGGGCTTTTGTCTTTCGTTTTGCATTTTGTTCATGTGATGCATTTCATCTCATGTCATCATATGCATCTCTTTTGCATTCGTGTTCGTCTCATGCATCCGGTCATTTTCCCCGTTGTCCAGTTCGGAATCCGACACTCACACATGCACCCATCGCACCTCTCACTTCTCGTTTCATGAGAGGGAGAAAAACGTTCTCGGAATGGGCCAAGATTTGTCAAGTGGCCTTGGTACATCACCGGTAGGCCGCCTGTCAAGTTTCGTTCCATTTGGAGGTCGTTTGATAACCCAACAGTTAACCGAGTAACCGCAAACCCGTCTCTCTTTGCAGCCCAGCACGCCTCCACAACAGCCCACTAGCCCATCTAAACCCCCTCCATGCTCTCCATCGTTGGATCACGATCGTGTGGGCGAAAACTACACCTCATTTGGACTCTCCTAGCTCCATCTACCTATAAATATGCCTCTCCCCCCAAAATTTGCGGATCAAACCCTAACCTCCCCCTTCCTCCATGCGTCGGACATGTCCGGACGGCGCCGGACGTGTCCGCCGCCACCCCGCAGCCAGTCAGAGAGCAACACATGTCGCCGCCGCGGCCCGTGAGCCCGCAGCAGGCCCTGAGGCCCATTGACTGCGCGCCGCCCTTCGCCGTCGTCCCGCCGGACTTCCTCGCCGCCGCGTCGGAGCATCACTAGCTCCCTCGCCGCTCCGCCGCCACACCGACTCATGCCGGTTGCCGCCCGTGCCCGCCTGCGCCGCGGCGTCCTTTGCCTCGCCGCCCGTATCTACTCCGGCCAGATCCGGCCGTGGGTGAACCGGATCCGGCGCCCCCCTCGCTGGAGCGCCCCTCTCCGACCCCGCCGGCCACCTCCCCGTCATCTTCTCCGGCGAACTCGCCTGCCTCGGTTCGCGTACTGTCAGAAACCCTAGATTCGCGAGGTAAAATATCTTCTAAGTCCCGAAATATTCTACATCATGTGCACCTGTTTGACCGCCCATATCTCTATGCTCGTAGCTCCGATTTGCGCATATGATATATTGAAATGTTCATCTTGTGATGCTCTTCATGTTGGTGTCATTTGCATGCATGTTACTGTCCATATTGATGCCTTAATCTTCGTTGCAAAAGTGCTATATGATGTTGTCTGCTGGAATTCATCATAACTTGCTGATTTGTCATTTTCATAGCATTTTTTGTGTGCATGCTTTGAGCATCATGTCTACATGTTTTAGGAGCATCTTCATGCCATCTTTACAGTGGTGGAAGCCTTGTATTTATTATGATCTCTGTGGTGACTAGCACAAGCATGCAAAGTAGGCCACACGGTGTTGCTGATTTCAGACACTTAGTATTTTTGCTAAGTCTTTTCCGGTTACATTATGTTGCTATGTTGACTTGTTGCCAAAACTAGATCCATGCATGTTTTGATGAAGTTCATTAAGGATGTTTCAAGATATGGTTATGCTCTATCCATTCATGCCACTGGCTGAATTATGGAGCAGTGTAGCTTGTCATTACCATGCTCTACTTTTGCTAAATATTGTTGCTCTCAGTTTGTTAACAGGAAGTGCATTCTTGCCATGTGTTTTGCTAGTGATCCATGCACCCTATGAACTTGCTCTTGCCATTTTTAGCTTCATAAATGTGTCTTCTTACTATTGGTTGCCTTGTTATGCCATTAAATGCTTTGTGGTGAGTGGCATGAGCTTGCAAAGTTGCTATCATGAATCTGTTTCTGCCATGCTATGTTTTTATACCAAGTCTGAAACTGTTCATATCACTTGCCCTGTTTGCATTGATGCTACCATCTTTTTTGTGCATCTTTGGCTAAAGTTCAGTAAGGCAGTTTTGTTCATTGCCTTTAGTACTAGCATGCCATGCTCTTGTTTTCCATGTTATCTTCCTGTAGCATGTTGTTTGCTAGCTCTAAACATTGCTACCTGATGCTGTTTATGCCTTGTTTAGTATTTTCACTAAGTCTGTTAAACTGTTGCCATTTGCATTTTTGCCATGCTGTTTTAGGCTTGTTCTAGTGAGTTCTAGCAGGAGATCAGTGTTCATGTTTTGTAGAGCTTCACTTGTACATCACTGCCATGTGCTTTGTTCCTATGTTGGAGTGCCGTAGCATAGTTTCATGATGCATCTTAAGTGCTTTGATGCTGTTAAGCACAATTTTGCATTGTTCTTGTTTTGCTCGTCATTTGCAAACCGTGCATCCGTTTCCGGTGATCCTTATATCAATTTCGACCGAAATCACTCCATCTTTCTAGTGGCATGCTGTAACACCCCGGATGTAACTACCTTAATGGTATTCCAACTCTTGCCATTTCCGGCACTATGTTATGATATTTCCTCGTTGTCGGGTTTTTGCCTTCGGGTGTTTTCGTCTTTGTCATGCATCTCATATCATGTCATCATGTGCATTGCATTTGCATACGTGTTTGTCTCATGCATCTAAGCATTTTCCCCGTTGTCCGTTTTGCATTCCGGTGCTCCTATATCCTCCGGTGTCCCTTTCTACCTCTTTTCGTGTGCGGGTGTTAACATTTTCGGATTGGGCCGAGACTTGTCATGCGGCCTTGGTTTACTACTGGTAGACCGCCTGTCAAGTTTTGTACCATTTGGACTTCATTTGATACTCCAATGATTAACTGAGGGAAGGCCTCATGTGTGTTGCAGCCCAACACCCTTCCAAACTGGCCCAAAACCTACCTAAACCTGTTCTATCATCTAGATCGTTTGATCACGATCGCGTGGCCGCAAACCGGACCTCATTTGGAGCCTCCTAGCTCCCTCTACCTCTATATAAAGACACCCCATTCTAAATCCCGGATCTTCCCCCCTCCACCCGCTTGGGCCGCCGCGTTCTCCGCGGCGCCGCCGCGGTTCCCAATGCCGGCGAGCTCCGCTAGTCCATGCCGGCGCCGCGCCCAACCACCGCCATCGCCGCACCGTCCTCCTCTCGCCGGATCCGGCCCCGGCTACCTCCTCCTCGGCGCCCTCGCCGTCTCCGGTGGCTCCAAGTCCAACTCCAGCGTCGACGAACCTCGTAACCCGCGCCGGATCCAGATCTGAGAATCTCGGGGTTGACTTTTTCGTCCCTAACCCTAACTTTTGTGCATACTTTGACACGCCATAACTCCCTCATCGTACCTCCGATTCGCGCGTGTAGCACATCAAAATGTTCGCGTCGACGAGTACATCATTTCATCTTATTGCATCATTTTCATTTGAGCTCATCTTGATGCCCGAAATGCTGTTGGAAGAGGGCTATGTGATGATTGTTTCAGATCTGTTTCAGCAAATGCACTTTTGTCATTTTTGCCATGATTAATGTGTGCATGCTATGATCCTGAGCTCTACATGTGTTTTGATGTATGTCATGCCATCTTTACAAGGGTTTATGCCATGTATTTTTGTGATCTTTGCGGTGACTAGCACAAGTATGCAAAGTAACTTACTCAATGATGCTGATTTCAGGGACTTAGTTTTTCACTAAGTCCTTGCCCTGTCCTTATTTTTATGCCATATGTTCATGTTGTTTCCTAGTGATCCGTGCCCCTTTTGAGCATGATCAGTAAGGATGTTTTGTAGATATGGTTGTGCTCTATCCATCCATGTCTTTGTTTGCAATTATGGAGCACCCTAGCTTGACTCAATCGAGCTCTACTTTTGCTATAAAATGTTCCTGGCAGATTGTCAACATGTTTAGCAAATTTACCGAGCTTGTTGTTGTTGGTCCGTGCATGCTATGTTATTGCTCTTGCCATGTCTAGTTTCTATGCCATGTCTATTTGCTGGGTGTATGCTTAGTTTGTCATGCAATGCCTCATAGTGAGTGCATCGAGCTTGTAAACATGCCTACTCGTTATCTGTTTTGCCATGCTCCAGTTTTTCACTAAGTCTGAATCTATTTATCTTTTTGCGATGTTCACATGCTTGCAATTGTATTTTTTGATCCCTTTTGGCTCATGGTCACTAAGGGACTTTTATTGTATGCTTTGAGTGGCTTCATACCATGCCTTTCTTTGCCATGATATGTTCCTGTAGCATGTAGTTATCATGCTCTAAACATTGCTTCCTGATGATAAATTCCTAACTTGTTGTTAATTTCACTAAGTCTGAAACCTGTTATCTTTTGCACTTTTGCCATGCTTGTTTGAGCTTGCTATTGAGTGAATTATCCGTAGCTCAGTGTTCATCTTTTGTCAAGAATTATGAGTGTATCCCTTCCATGTATTTTGTTGTCATGTTTGAGTGCAGTAGCGTATTTATCTTGATGCATTTAGAAGGCTACTTGCTGTTAATCACAGACTGGTGCCATATTTGTTTTGCTTGCCATTTCCAAACCGTGCATCCGATTCCGCTGATCTTTATATCGATTTCGACCGAAATCACCTCACCTTTCCAGTGGCACTCTTGGATTTCCAAGTTGAGGCCAGGTCCAATCATTCGTTTGCAAATCATGCATATGCATCACATATCGCATCCCGCGTATCATACCATGTTTGCATCATGTTGCTTGAGCATTGCACGTGGTTGATTGTGTTCCTTTTTCCTTGTTGTTCTTGCTTGGGTAGAGCCGGGAGATGAGTATGTGATCGAGGAGCCTGTTGAGTACACTTACGAGGATCAAGGCAACTCTGAGAACTTTGCAGGCAAGATGACCATACCCTCGAAATCACTTCTATCTTTGCTTGCTAGATGCTCGCTCTTTTGCTATGCCTATGCTACGATACCTACCACTTGCTTATCATGCCTCCCATATTACCGTGCCAAACCTATAACCCACCTTGTCCTAGCAAACCGTTGTTTGGCTATGTTACCGCTTTGCTCAGCCCCTCTTATAGCGTTGCTAGTTGCAGGTGAAGATTGGAGATCGTTCCTTGTTGGAACATGTTTATTGTTGGGATATCACAATATTATCTTGTTTATCTTAATGCACCTATATACTTGGTAATGGGTGGAAGGCTCGGCCTTATGCCTGGTGTTTTGTTCCACTCTTGCCGCCCTAGTTTCCGTCATATCGATGTTATGTTCCCGGATTTTGCGTTCCTTACACGGTTGGGTTATAATGGGAACCCCTTGACAGTTCGCCTTGAATAAAACTCTTCCAGCATGGCCCAACATTGGTTTTACCATTCGCCACCTAGCCTTTTTCCCTTGGGTTTCGCGGACTCAAGGGTCATCTTTATGTTGACCCCCCCGGGCCAGTGCCTCTCTAAGTGTTGGTCCAACTAAGCGATGTCTGGGGCTACCATGGGAAACTATGGACTGGCCTACCCGACGTCTGGCTCATCTGAGTGTGCCCTGAGAACGAGATATGTGTAACACCCCGGATGTAACTTTCCCAATTTGTACTCCAACTCTTGCCGTTTCCAGCGTTAAGTTATTTTATTTCCTCGGGTTTGGGTTTTGTCTCCGTGTGTTGTTATCGTTATCATGCATCTCATATCATGTCATCATGTGCATTGCATTTGCATACGTGTTCGTCTCATGCATTCGAGCATTTCCCCCGTTGTTCGTTTTGCATTCCGGCGCTTCGTTCTCCTCCGGTGGCCATTTCTAGCTTTCTTTCATGTGTGAGGATTAAACATTTCCGGATTGGACCGAGACTTGCCAATCGGCCTTGGTTTACTACCGGTAGACCGCCTGTCAAGTTTCGTACCATTTGGACTTCGTTTGATACTCCAACGGTTAACCGAGGGACCGAAAAGGCCTCGTGTGTGTTGCAGCTCAACACCCCTCCAATTTGGCCCAAAACCCACCAAACTATGCTCCATGTCCTAGAGCATTCGATCACGATCGCGTGGCCGAAAACCGCACCTCATTTGGACTCTCCTAGCTCCCTCTATGCCTATATATACACCCCCATTCCAAATTCGCGGATCCTCTCCCCCCTAACCCTAAAAAAATCCCAGATCCACCGCTCCGGACGTGTCCGGGCGGAGCCGGACAATGTCCGCCGCCACCGCCGCCACGTGTCGCCGCCCCGTTGGCCGCACCGCCGCCTCACATCCCCGCCGGCCCGGGAGCCCAAGGCCGGCCCCCGCGGCCCGCTAGCGCCCGCCGCCGCCTGCCGCGTCCCCGCCGCCGTCGTCCTCAGCGCCGCCGCGCGCCGCCGCCGCCGTGCCATTGCCGGCCATCACCGCCTCGCCCCAAGCCGCTCCGACGCCGCGCCGCCTCCGCCGCCTCGTCACCGGGCCGCCGCCGCCCGTCCCCGGCCGTGCCGCCCCTCCTCGCCTCCCCTCCGTCCGGCAAGGCTCCGGCCGCCACCGTCCATCGTCGCCGGCGAGTGACCTCGCCGGATCCAGCCTCGAGAGGCGCGCCTGATCCAGATCCGCGTCGGCTACAGTAACCCTAGATCTAGGTCATTTTTTTTCTAAGTCCTGAATCTGCAGATCCAAGTGCCTCTGTCCGGGGCCCCGTAACTTTGCATCCGTAGCTCCGATTTGGGCGTATAACATATAAAAATGTTCACCTCAGAGAGTACATCATTTCATTCCATTGCATCATTTTCATTAGAGTTCATCTTGATGCCCGAAATGCTGTTAGAAAAGGGCTACTTGAGTTAATTGTCAGATATGTTACTCTGTTTAGCACTTTTGTCATTTTTGCCATGATTAATGTGTGCTTGATATGCCCGTGAGTTCTTCATATGTTTTGTTAAGGGTTTTGTCATCTATCCAGAGGTGCAACCCATGTATTTTTAGGATGTGTGTGGTGACTTGTGCAAGATTACAAAGTGGTGCACTTGCTAATTCTGTTTTCAGGGACTTAGTGATTTCACAAGTCCTGGGATTGTTTATCTCATGATGCCATATGTTCTTGTTGTTTCCTAGTGATCCGTGCCTCTTTTGGGGATGATCAGTAAGGGAGTTTTGTTAATCCTGTAGTGCTCTATCCAACCTTGTCTTTTTTGCAATTATGGAGCACCCTAGCTCGAGTAAATTGAGCTCTACTTTTGCTTCATTGTGAATCTGGGCAGATCGTCAACTTGTTTGCGATTTTGCCAATGTTATTGTAGTTGATCCGTGCATGCTATGCTATTGTTCTTGCCATTTCTAGCTTCTATTTTGTTCCTTCTTGATGGGTGTATGCTTGTCTTGCCATGACTTGCACCGTGGTGAGTGCATCGAGCTCGTAAACATGCCTTCGTGAGTTATGTTTCAGCATGTCCCAGTTTTCACTAAGTCTGAAAACTGATTATGTTTTTGCTATGTTCGTGTGCTTGTTAGTATATTTTGTGATCCCTTTTGGCTCAAGGTCACTAAGAGACTTTTGTTAAGCTTGTTGAGTAGCTCCATGCCATGTCTTTCTTTGTCATGTTCAGGTCCTGTAGCATGTTGTTTTGTTGCTCCAAAGAGGGCTATATGATCTGAAATTCCAGACAAGTGTTAATTTCACTAAGTCTGAGATCTGTTTTACCATATGCGTTTTTGCCATGCTTGTTTGAACCTCCTAATGGATGAATTGGCCGTAGCTCGGTGCTAGACTTTTGTTAAGCATCTTGAATGCTTCCCTGCCATGTATTTTGATGCCATGTTTGGGTGATGTAGCATGTTCATCTCATTGCATTTAGATGCCTACTTGCTATAAATCGCAAACCGGTGTCATTTTTGAATCGCTTGCCATTTCCAAACCGTAACTCCGATTCCGGCGTTCTTTATATCGTTTTCAAGCGATTTCATCTCATCTTTCCAGTGGCACCCTTGGAATTCCAAGTTGAGGCCAGGTTCATGCATTTCCTGTCATATCTTGCATTTTGCATCCCGCATCGCATGCCGCATAGCATATCATCATTTCATCATATTGCTTGTTCTTGCACGTGGTTGATTGTATCCTTGTTGCTTGTTTGTCTTGTTTGGGTAGAGCCAGGAGACGAGTTCGCTAACGAGGAGCCGTTGAGTTTGCTTTTGAGGATCCAGTCAACTCTGACAACTGTGCAGGCAAGATGATCCTACCCTCGAAATCACTACTATCTTTGCTATGCTGGTTTGCTCGCTCTTTTGCTATGTCATTGCTACGATGCCTACCACTTGCTTGCAAGCCTCCCAAATTGCCATGTCAAACCTCTAACCCACCATTGTCCTAGCAAACCGTTGATTGGCTATGTTACCGCTTTGCTCAGCCCCTCTTATAGCGTTGCTAGTTGCAGGTGAAGATCGGAGGCCGTTCCTTGTTGGAACATCTTTTGTTTATTTGTTGGGATATCATTATATTGCCATGTTATCTTAATGCATCTATATACTTGGTAAAGGGTGGAAGGCTCGGCCTCTCGCCTAGTGTTTTGTTCCACTCTTGCCGCCCTAGTTTCCGTCATATCGGTGTTATGTTCCCGGATTTTGTGTTCCTTACGCGGTTGGGTTATAATGGGAACCCCTTGATAGTTCACCTTGATTAAAGCTTTTCCAGCAATGCCCAACATTGGTCTTACCATTCGCCACCTAGCCTTTTCTTTCCCTTGGGTTCTGCAGACTCAAGGGTCATCTTATTTTAACCCCCCCCGGGGCCAGTGCTCCTCTGAGTGTTGGTCCAACCGAGCGATGTCTGGGGCTACCAGGGGCAACTCTGGGCTGGCCTACCCGACGTCTTGCTCAACTGAGTGTGCCCTGAGAAAGAGATATGTGCAGCTCCTATCGGGATTTGTCGGCACATTCGGGCGGTGTTGCTGGTCTTGTTTTAACCTGTCGAAGTGTCTTGAGTTACCGAGATACCAAGTCTGATCAGAACGTCTTGGGAGGAGGTCTATTCCTTCGTTGACCGTGAGAGCTTGTCATGGGCTAAGTTGGGACTCCCCTGCAGGGATTGAACTTTCGGAAGCCGTGCCCGCGGTTATGGGCAGATGGGAATTTGTTAATGTCCGGTTGTAGATAACTTGAACCTTAATTTAATTAAAATGAATCAACTGGGTGTGTTGCCGTGATGGCCTCTTCTCGGCGGAGTCCGGGAAGTGGACATGGTGTTGGAGTAATGTTTGCGCAGGTTGTTCTCTAGCTTCTCGCTCGCGCTTGCCTCCTCTTCTTGCCCTCTTTTGCGAATAAGTTAGCCACCATACTTGCTAGTCGCTTGCTGCAGCTCCACTCATATTTTACCTTGCCATTCCTATAAGCTCAAATTGTTTTGATCGCGAGGGTGCGAGATTGCTGAGTCCCTGTGGCTCACAGATTACTATTACACCAGATGCAGGGCCTGATGATTCTGCTCCAGGAGACGCATATGAGCTCAAGTGGGAGTTCGACGAAGACTCTCAACGATACTATGTTTCCTTTCCCGATGATCAGTAGTGGTGCCCAGTTGGGGGTGATTGGGACCGTGTCGCATGTTGGGTTCTCTTTTATTTTGGCGCCGTAGTCGGGCCATGAGTGTTTGGATGATGTAATGTTATTTATGCACTTGATTGACGTGGCGAGTGTAAGCCAACTATGTTATCTCCCTTTTTATTATCATATTACATGGGATGTTGTGAAGATTGCCTAACTTGTGACATATGCCTTCAATGCGATTATGTCTCTAAGTCGTGCCTCGACACATGGGAGCTATAGTCGCATCGAGGGTGTTACAATATGTGCAGCTCCTATCGGGATTTGTCGGCACATTCGGGCGACTTTGCTGGTTTAATTTTACCATTGTCGAAATGTCTTGTAACCGGGATGCCGAGTCTGATCGGATTGTCTTGGGAGAAGGAATATCCTTCGTTGACCTTGAGAGCTTGTGATGGGCTAAGTTGGAACTCCCATGTAGGGATTTGAAGTTTCGAAAGCCGTGCCCGCGGTTATGGGCAGATGGGAATTTGTTAATGTCCGGCTATAGGAAACCTAAAACTTAACTTAATTAAAATGCACCAACCGCGTGTGTAACCGTGATGGTCTCTTCTCGGTGGAGTCTGGGAAGTGAACACGGTGTTGGAGTAATGCTTGACGTAGGTTGTTCCAGGATCACTTCTTGATCATAGTTTGTCGCTTGTGCCTTTGCCTTCTCTTCTCGCTCTCTTTTGCCCATATGTTAGCCACCAAATATGCTAGTCGCTTGCTGCAGCTCCACATCATACCTTTTACCATAACTATAAGCTTAAATAGTCTTGATCGCGAGGGTGTGCGATTGCTGAGTCCCCGTGACTCACAAATTCCTTCCAAAACCAGATGCAGGGACCGATGATACCACTCCAGATGATATGACCGAGCTCAAGTGGGAGTTCGATGAAGACTCTCGTCGTTACTACATGTCTTTCCCAGATGATCAGTAGTGGTGCCCAGTTGGGGCGATCGGGGACTATGTTGCATTTGGGGTTTATCTTCATTTTGGTTCCGTAGTCGGACCTTGAGTGTAATTGGATGAATGTAATGTTATTCATGTTATTTGTGTGATGTGGCGAGTGTAAGCCAACTATGTACTCTTATTCCCTTATTGTATTACATGGGTTTTTGTGAAGATTACCTCACTTGCGACATTGCTTTCAATGCGGTTATGCCTCTAAGTCGTGCTTCGACACGTGAAGATATAGCCGCATCGAGGGCGTGACAAGTTGGTAATTAGAGCCTTCCCCGACCATAGGAGCCCCCTGCTTGATCGAATCTCTGGCGTTGTTGAGTCTAGAAAAAAATGTTTTGAGTCATTTAGGAATTATATATATCGGAGAGTTAGGAATTCTTTTTACTCCTCAGTCCCTTCGTCGCTCTGGTGAGGCATCCTGACGTAGAGTTTTGACTCTTCTCTTCTCAAATTTCACTAATTTTTTTAGGATCACGCGGGTATCTTGTAATCATTCCGATGGTTTTGTGACGAGAACATTGTTCTTGGTGCCTCCTGTCATTTAGGGGTTGTGGCAGTGTCCCGGGGAGTTGAGCTCCGAGGTGTTGTCGTCACAATTTTATCATTGAGATTCTGGAATACCTGAGTTTCGCCGACATCGAAAATCTCTTTTATGCAGTTGTTGGTGAGATAACCTCGACGCCACCTAGTACTGGGGTGGGAGTTCGGTAGTATTGCCATAACTCGTACAATGGATGCTTTTCGAAGGTTGAGGTAAATGATTTCCGAAGGTTTCTTGGTTATGTGTTGAAGGATGGATACAACTGGATGTAGGATTTGCTAGCGTTGGGTGAGATATTATGCTTCCCCTGTATCCCCAACACCTGATTGCATAACCGGAAAGGTTCGGGAGTTTCATATGTGGGAATTCTTGTAGCTCTAGTTGTTCTTCCGCGGATATTTGGTTTGGGATTGGGTAATCCTCACCAAGTATTTGTTCTTGTCCATACCTTGTTTTTATTCTTCTACGTCTATCTAAGTGGCTTCTCAATTTATTGAAATGTGACCATTTCAATCGGAATACGTTCGTTCATTCTGTTCGGATGTGAAGACTATATGTGCAATTTCAATCCATTTGATTCAGCTTAAAAATTTGTTTGTCAAGATGCTAACGGATGTCACCCTCTTTAGGATGGCTCCTGCTAAGGGTCAGAGTCAGAATCAGGATCCGCCACCACCACCTCCACCTCCGGAGGCATGGAAAGCTGTGATGGCCGCTACCAATGCAAATACGCAGCTAATCATGCAAATTCTGCAAGAGCGCAACCAAGGGAATCATGGCCATGGCAACAATCAGAATCAGTTTGCTACACTCAACCAGTTCCTCACTAATTAGCCAAAGACCTTCAACAACTGTGTCGAGGCCTCAAACGCTGATGATTGGCTCATGGATATCTGCAAGCATTTCGAGTGCAGTAACGTCAGGCCTGAGGACTTTGTCAAGTTTGCCTCCTTCCAACACAAAGACCAAGCTGCAGAATGGTTTCAGCAATACAAAGATTCCAGAGGAGGCCGTGTGATTACCTGGGATGAATTCCGTTAAGACTTCAAAGCTCATCACATTCCTCAGAGTGTTGTTGAAAGCAAGCGTGAGGAATTCCGCAACCTGAAGCAAGGCAGCTTGTCTGTTTACCAGTATAACAGTCTATTCCAGAGGCTCGCTCGTTTCGCCAAGCAAGACGTCCCTGATGAGTAGAGCATGATTTATCAGTTCAGGGGTGGCCTCAGAGAAGATCTCCAACTAGCTCTCGTCCTTTTTGAGCCGAAGAAGTACGATGAGTTCTACAATATGGCAATGAAGCAAGAGACTGCTCAACTCAAGTGCGGTGCTTCCAAGAAGCGAGTCAGAGATGCAACTCCTTCTTCATCAACTCAAGTGGCTAAGCAGCAAAAGTATTGGCTGCCTCCTCCTCCGTTCTGTCAGCCTTATCAACAGAAGAGCAAAGGTGGCAATGGATATTCCCACCCACCCAACCCTAGCTTTCAGAACAAGACTTCGTCTCAAGCTCCAAGATCAAGTGCTCCGTATCACCGTCTGCTCTCGGAGGTCATGTGCAACAAGTGTCACCAGAAGGGTCACTATGCCAACAAATGCTTCAATCATAGGCGTCTTCCTCCTCCTCCTCCTGTGAGATCTGCCAGCACCACAGTGGTCAAGCATAACCCCAAGTCTGCTAAGGTCAACTTGATGAATGAAGCTCAGGCAGAGGACTCGTCAGATGTCATCATGGGTAACCTTCCTGTTAACGATATTCCTGCAAAAGTTCTTTTTGACACTCGTGCATCGCATTGTTTCATCTCGAGACCATTTGTATCTAAGCATGAGTTGCCTTTACAAGATTTGCCTAGGCAGTTATCAGTGGTTTCTCCGGGTAAATTCATGAATGCAAGCGCTATGATCCCGGATGTTACTATCACGTTGGGCGACTATAAGTTTCTATCCTCTCCAGTGGTCATTGGTAACTCGGATATCGATCTTATTCTTGGAATGGATTGGCTTTCTAAGCACAAGGCTCAACTTGATTGTACTGCCAGGCAGATTCAATTGACTCATTCGTCTGAGGATGTAATTGTCTTTGCCACAAGGGATGATACCATCCGACTGTTTTCTCTCAATGAGAAGGGCGAGCTGGATGCCATCTCTCAAATTCTGGTCATTGGCGAATATCAAAATGTCTTTCCATAAGAGCTTCCAGGAATGCCTCCGGACCGGCCAGTTGTATTCATCATCGATCTTGAGCCTGGCACGGAACCTGTTTGCAAACGTCCTTACAAGCTTGGACCTGAAGAGTTGAAGGAGCTGAAGATACAATTCGATATTCAAGAGCGAATGGGTCTCATCCGACCAAGTTCTTCTCCATGGGGTTGTGGTGTTCTTTTTGTGAAGAATAAGGATGGAACGGACCGACTCTGTGTCGACTACCGTCCATTGAACAAGAAGACCATAAAGAACAAGTACCCACTTCCCAACATCAACGAGCTGTTGGAACAACTGAAAGGTTCTCAAGTATTCTCCAAGCTTGATCTCCGTATGGGCTATCATCAGATTCGCATTCGTGAGCAAGATATCCCTAAGATAACGTTTAGAACAAGCTATGGTTCATATGAATACACTGTCATGTCTTTTGGTCTTGTCAACGCCCCTCCAACATTCTCTCGCATGATGAACTTCATCTTCAATGCCTACACAAATGACTTCGTCTTGGTCTACCTCGATGACATTTTGGTCTTTTCCAAGAACAAGGAGGATCATGCCAAGCACTTGCATTTGGTGCTGGATAGCTCAGAGAACATCAGTTCTATGTGAAGTTTTCAAAGTGCGAGTTTTGGCTCGATGAGGTTCTCTACCTTGGGCATATCATCTCTGCCAAGGGCATAGCGGTTAATCTTGATAAGGTGTCTGCAATTGTGAATTGGGAACCACCTCAAAACATGAAGCAACTCCACAGCTTCCTTGGTCTCGCAAGCTATTGTCAAAGGTTCATTGAGAACTTCTCAAAGATCGCGAAGCCTCTTTCCAACCTTCTCCAGAAGCATGTGAAGTACGTCTGGTCTCCTAAATGTGACATCGCTTTCAACACCCTGAAAGAGAAGTTAGTCACTGCTCCAGTTCTGACTCCTCTTGATGAATCCAAACCGTTTGAGGTCTTCTGTGATGCTTCTCTTCAAGGTCTTGGTACAGTGTTGATGCAAGAGAAGAAAGTTGTGGCCTATACCTCTCGCCAGTTGAAGCCCAATGAAAAGAACTACCCCACTCATGACCTCGAGTTGGCGGCAGTTGTGCATGCTCTTTTAACTTGGAGACATCTCTTATTGGGAAGAAAAGTGGACATCTTCACTGATCATAAGAGTCTCAAGTACATCTTCACTTAGCCAAACCTCAACCTCAGACAGACTCGTTGGGTTGAAATGATTCAAGAGTACAATCTGAGTATCGAATATACTCCAGACAAGGCCAATGTAATTGCTAACGCATTGAGCAGGAAGGCTTACTGCAACAGTTTGATTCTCAAGCCTTACCAACCCGAGCTTTGTGAAGCTTTCCGCAAACTCAATCTGCAAGTTGTTCGTCAAGGATTTCTGGCCAACCTCCAAGTCTCTCCTACTTTGGAAGATCAGATTTGCGAGGCTCAACTTCTTGTTGCTATGGTGAAGAAGGTGAAGATTGGGATTGCCAAGAGTCAACCCAAGTACTAGTGCTATCGCCTTGATGACAAGGATACTCTACTCTTCGAGGATCGAATTGTTGTTCCTAAGGTGACCTCCGTAAAGGCATTATGAACGAGGCTCACAATTCACTCCTATCTATCATCCTGGAAGTACCAAGATGTACCATGACCTCAAGCAGTCGTATTGGTGGACTCGAATGAAGCGTGTGATTGCTTAGTTCGTGAATGAATGTGATGTCTGCAGAAGAGTGAAAGCAGAACACCAACGGCCAGCTGGTCTCCTCCAACCTCTTGCCATTCTAGGATGGAAGTTTGACCATATTGAGATGGACTTTGTACCTGGATTTCCCAAGTCCAAGCACGGAAATGATGCTATCTTTGTTGTCATCAACAAGCTTACTAAAGTGGCTCATTTCCTTGCTATCAAAGAATCTATCATGCAGCTCAGTTGGCAGAGCTATAACCTCCAGGATTGTCTCTTTGCACGACATTCCATAGTTGATATCTTTAGATCATGGAAGCATCTTTACTTCTAAGTTCTAGGATTCCTTCTAGAAGGCCATGGGCACTAACATTCGCCTCAGCACAACTTTTCATCCTCAAACTAGTGGCCAAGTCGAGCGAGTAAATCAGATTCTTGAAGATATTCTCAGGGCTTGCGTCATCTCTTTCGGTATGAAGTGGGAAGATTGTCTTCCATATGCCGAGTTCTCCTACAACAACAACTTCCAAGCGAGTTCGGGCAAGGCCCCATTTGAAATTCTCTATGGCAGGAAGTGTCGTACTCCTCTTAACTGGTCAGAGACTGGTGAACGTCAACTTCTCAGAAATGACTTGATCACAGAGGCAGAAGAGATGTGCAAAGTCATTCGTGATAATATCAAAGCCGCGTAATCACGTCAGAAGAGCTACTATGATAGCAACCATCGTGACTTGGCTTTCGAGATCGGAGACCATGTCTACCTCCGCGTCTCTCCAATGAAAGGTACTCGTTGCTTCGGTATCAAAGGGAAGCTTGCCCCTAGATACGTGGGTCCTTTCAAGATTGTCAGCAAGAGAGGCGATCCCGCCTATCAACTTGAGCTCCCCTCCAACTTTGCAAACGTGCACGATGTGTTTCACGTGTCTCAACTCCGCAAGTGCTTCAAGACTCCTGACCGCACCGTCAACTTCGAAGACATTGATCTCCAAGAAGACCTGTCTTATCATGAGCACCCCGTTGCTATTCTTGAAGAAGCTGAGCGCAAGAATCGCAACAAGTCTATCAAATTCCTCAAAGTCAAGTGGTCACATCATTCTGACCGTGAAGCCACCTGGGAACGCGAGGATCACCTCCGTTCTGAGTACCCGGAGTTTTTACAGTCCTAGATCTCGGGACGAGATCCTTTCGTAGTGGTGGAGTGTTGTAACACCCCGGATGTAACTACCTTAATGGTATTCCAACTCTTGCCGTTTCCGACACTAAGTTATGATATTTCCTCGTTGTCGGGTTTTTGCCTTCGGGTGTTTTCGTCTTTGTCATGCATCTCATATCATGTCATCATGTGCATTGCATTTGCATACATGTTCGTCTCATGCATCCGAGCATTTTCCCCGTTGTCCGTTTTGCATTCCGGTGCTCCTATGTCCTCCGGTGTCCCTTTCTACGTCATTTTGTGTGCAGGTGTTAAACGTTTTCGGATTGGACCGAGACTTGTCATGCGGCCTTGGTTTACTACCGGTAGACCGCCTGTAAAGTTCTGTACCATTTGGACTTCGTTTGATACTTCGACGGTTAACCGAGGGACCGAAAAGGCCTCGTGTGTGTTGCATCCCAACACCCTTCCAAACTGTCCCAAAACCCACCTAAACCTGTTCCATCATCTAGATCGTTCGATCACGATCGCGTGGCCGCAAACCGCACCTCATTTGGAGCCTCATAGCTCCCTCTACCTCTATATAAAGACACCCCATTCTAAATCCCGGATCTTCCCCTTCCAAACCCTAGTTCATTCGTCCCTCAGCGCGCCGGACATGTTCGGGCACGCTGGACACACCGCCCCGCCACTCAGCTCGCGCCACGTGGCACCGCAGACACGACGCCGCCGACCCGGGGAGCCCGCGTCCGGCGCCCGAGACCCATCTGGATCGCGCCGCCCGCGCCGTCCTCCTCCTCCCGCGCGTCGCCCGAGCCGCCTGCTCCAGTCGCCGCATTCTCCGCCACGCCGCCGCGGTTCCCGACGCCGGCGAGCTCCGCCACCGTGCCGGACTTCACCACCACGCCGCCAGTCCACGCCGGCACCGCGCCCGACCACCGCCGTCGCCGCACCGTCCTCCTCTCGCCGGATCCGACCCCGGCTACCTCCTCCTCGGCGCCCTCGTCCTCTCCGGCGACTCCAAGTCCAACTCCGGCACCGACGAACCTCGTAACCCGCGCCGGATGCAGATCTGAGAATCTCGGGTTGACTTTTTCGTCCCTAACCCTAACTTTTGTGCATACTTTGACATGCCATAACTCCCTCATCGTACCTCCGATTCGCGCGTGTAGCATATCAAAATGTTCACGTCGACGAGTACATCATTTCATCTCATTGCATCTTTTTCATTTGAGCTCATCTTGATGCCCAAAATGCTGTTGGAAGAGGGCTATGTGATGATTGTTTCAGATCTGTTTCAGCAAATGCACTTTTGTCATTTTTGCCATGATTAATGTGTGCATGTTATGATCCTGAGCTATACATGTGTTTTGATGTATGCCATGCCATCTTTACAGGGGTGTATACCATGTATTTTTGTGATCTTTGTGGTGACTAGCACAAGCATGCAAAGTAGCTTACTCAATGATGCTGATTTCAGGGACTTAGTTTTTCACTAAGTCCTTGCCATGTCCTTATTTTTATGCCATATGTTCATGTTGTTTCCTAGTGATCCATGCCCCTTTTGAGCATGATCAGTAAGGATGTTTTGTAGATATGGTTGTGCTCTATCCATCCATGTCTTTGTTTGCAATTATGGAGCAACCTAGCTTGACTCAATCGAGCTCTACTTTTGCTATAAAATGTTCCTGGCAGATTGTTAACATGTTTAGCAATTTTGCCGAGCTTGTTGTTGTTGATCCGTGCATGCTATGTTATTGCTCTTGCCATGTCTAGTTTCTATGCCATGTCTATTTTCTGGGTGTATGCTTAGTTTGTCATGCAATGCCTCATAGTGAGTGCATCGAGCTCGTAAACATGCCTACTCGTTATCTGTTTTGCCATGCTCCAGTTTTTCACTAAGTCTGAATCTGTTTATGTTTTTGCAATGTTCACATGCTTGCAATTGTATTTTCTGATCCCTTTTGTCTCATGGTCACTAAGGAACTTTTGTTGTATGCTTTGAGTGGATTCATGCCATGCCTTGCTTTGCCATGATATGTTCCTGTAGCATGTAGTTATCATGCTCTAAACATTGCTTCCTGATGATAAATTCCTGACTTGCTATTAATTTCACCAAGTCTGAAACCTGTTATCTTTTGCACTTTTGCCATGCTTGTTTGAGCTTGCTATTGAGTGAATTAGCCATAGCTCAGTGTTCATCTTTTGTCAAGAATTATGAGTGGATCCCTGCCATGTATTTTGTTGTCATGTTTGAGTGTAGTAGTGTATTTATCTTGATGCATTTTGAAGGCTACTTGCTGTTAATCGCAGACCGGTGCCATATTTGTTTTGCTTGCCATTTCCAAACCGTGCATCCGATTTTGGTGATCTTTATATCGATTTCAACCAAAATCACCTCACCTTTCCAGTGGCACTCTTGGATTTCCATGTTGAGGCCAGGTCCAATCATTCCTTTGCAAATCATGCATATGCATCACATATCGCATCCAGCATAACATACCATGTTTGCATCATGTTGCTTGAGCATTGCACGTGGTTGATTGTGTTCCTTTTTTGCTTGTTGTTCTTGCTTGGGTAGATCCGGGAGACGAGTACGTGATCGAGGAGCCCGTTGAGTACGCTTACGAGGATTAAGGCAACTCTGAGAACTTTGCAGGCAAGATGACCATACCCTCGAAATCACTTCTATCTTTGCTTTATAGATGCTCGCTCTTTTGCTATGCCTATGCTGCGATACCTACCACTTGCTTATCATGCCTCCCATATTGTCGGATTTCGGGTTCCGACAGACCCTTGAGGTTCGAACACTGGGGTGCGCGCGGAGATTTCGCCTTCTACCTACCTGCACCCCACCACCATGCTAAGATCTAAGCTATGGAAAGAACATCACAAGAGACACAGGGTTTATACTAGTTCGGGCCACCATTGTGGTGTAATACCCTACTCTAGTTTGTGGTGTTGTGGATTCCCTCTTGGGCTGATGATGATGAGCAATACAAGGAAGAACAGCCTCGCGAGGGTCTGTTCTTGGCTGGGGGATGAACTACTAGGAGGAGTTTAGTCACCCTTCTCTCTCTCTGCGTGATGCTACTCGATCCGATCCCAGCTTGTTTCTGGATTGGCCGATCCTCTCTTCCCTGGGGGTGGCTAGTCCTATTTATAGGCAAAGGCCCTGGGCCTCTTCTCAAATATTGAGCGGGAAGGGCGCCAACAATTGGCCATTTTGAAGGGGAACATCTGGTACACTTATCCTGACTAAAGTAGGTCCTCGCCTGCCAAAGGCTCGGGTGGTGACGCTGGCTTGGGCTCCACAATGACTTCCTCCCTGCAGTTGGGCTGGTCTTGGTCTCGTTGCACCGAAACGGGTGCCTTTGCTTGATGCTCTCGCCTGCGCTTTCTCCCTTTGCACCAAAGAGGAAAGGAGGACAGTGCGCGGGCTGGCGCCCGCCTGGCGCCCTTGGTCGTCATGGCTTGCTTCACGGGCACCTCGTGAGGTACCCCGCCTTGATCTCTCCGCCTCCTCGCGAGCCAGCCTGATGAGGCCGTGCCTGAGGAAGCCACGTGTCATCCGCCCCGTGAGGCTTGGCCCCTCGCGAGGGTCTTGGGTCTGTGTTGATGAAGATGGGTCGTGCTGGGCCCCCCTTTGAGCCACGCCGGAGGCCGCAGGCAGGCAAGTCTGGGGACCCTCGTTCCCAGAACACCGACTGTAGCCCCTGGGCCCAAGGCGCGCCCGGACTTGGCCGTGCGGGGAGGCGAAAGGGCAAGAGCGAAGCGCCACGGGCCCTAACAGCCTGCAGCCTTGGGAGCCACGTGGCGGTAAGCGCCTCAGCAACCGCGCGTGTTGATAAAGGAGCGGCATCTGCCTAGGCTTTGCTTTTTTTGCTTTCTCCGGTTGCTGCTTAGATCCCCTTTCCTGTGCCTCTCCTTCCTTCCTCCAAAATTTCCCAATCTACTTCGACCGCGTGACCTAGGAAGCCATGGCACCTCGTCAGTCCCCGGCCGGAGCTTGGTACTCATCTGCCCTAGATTCACCAAATGTGTCGGAGGCGAGCCTCGCCCGGTTGCGCTGGATGGCGGCGGCGTAGGGCATCGACGGGGAGAAGGTGTTCAAGGCCGGCTCCGCCACCCCTGAGGGCCAAGGGAGCACCTTCTATCCGCTCTTTGTAAGCGCCATTGCTGCTGGCCTGGTGCCTCCCTTCTCCGAGTTCTTCTTCTTTGTCCTTCGTTATTATAAGCTACAGGCTCTACATCTCCACCCCAACTCCGTCCTTCTCCTGGCAATCTTCGCCTATTACTGCGAGGCTCATGTAGGGGTGCAGCCCTCAGTGGCCTTGCTGCGCCACTACTTCTACCTCCGGACCTCTCACGGTCCTGCTTCCGCGTGCGCGAGCTTCGTCGCGTACGGTGGCGCCATTGCCATTTCGAACCCCGGGAAAAGGATTGAGGGCTTCAGGAGCAAGTGGGTCTTGGCAAATGCTGGGCGCGTCCACCCTCGGCTGATCTTGCCCAAGGAGCAACCCACGAGCTCCAGCGATTGGGGTCGAGCGGAGCTCGTGGACCCCCGCGCGAAGCTGGTGTTGGAGAAGATGGACGCGGATCTGAGGCCAACCAACATGGCGGCGGCGAAGCTGACCGGCGCGTCGCTGCTGAGGGAATTCCTGGAGCACCAACTGGCTCCGCTTCGGCAGTACTCACTTCCGATGTGGAGGCCCCATCCGAGCCCCGCGGTCTTGGCTGACGAAGATCTGGCTGCGGTCCTCCAATCTCTGGTTGGGGGCGATGTGGCGAGGTTGGAGAGCGCTCCTACGCCCTTGTTCCTCCGCGACGACTGGGAGCAGGTAGTGGAGTCCATGCCCGTCTTCAACGGGGACGGGCCCGTGCCCACGGAGGTTCCTGAGGAACCGGTGGACGTGTCCTCCGACGACTCCAGTGAGGAGGAGGAAGGAGGGGAGCGGGAAAAAGGGCCTGACTCCGAGGCGACTGACGGAGAGTCGAGGGCTCCCCTCCTTCGGCGCAGGTCCCACGCTCTCCGCCTCTCTCCGAGCGATGACGACGAGGATGATGACGAGGAGGGCGGCGGGAGCTTTGCCCCCAATCCCGAAGAAGGACATGACCGGGCTGATCTCCCGCGGGTCTGCCCCGGCCCCGAGGCAGACCGCAGATGCGCCTTCCGCTTCCGAGCTTCCCGAGGTTGACCCTTCCAGCTGGCTTTCAGGCTTCAAATTTGGCCGGAGGCTGCCTGAGCTCACTGGCGACGACCCGTAAGCGCTTGATTCTTGTCTTTATTTCTTGTTCTGCTGCTGAGGCTTGTTCTCCGCATCTCTTGGATAGGCTGGCGCCCGCAGCAAAGAAGCCGAAGGGAGCTCCTGAGGTTCCATCCAGGGCAGCGCCTCTGCCCGCGAAGGAAGGTGACCGTGACGCACGGGCCTCTCCTGCCCGGTTGTCCTCAGGAGGCCTAGCTGAGCCGGCTGGGGTGAGCTCAGCCCCCATGGCCCAAGCGACTCCCGAGGTGCCTGTGCCTACTGCCGCCACCACAGCCGTTGGGGCGCAACAGGCTCCGCCTCAGGATGCTATGGTCGCGCCGCCGCCTTCTCCTCCTACTCCACCGACTGCTATCTCTCTAACTCCTCTTGCCATTCTGGATCGTGTTGCTGCTGAGCTGGGCCGGCTGCGGCAGGATCTTCTTGGCGCCGACCCTCGCTTAGTGGCCGGGCGCTTGGAGCTGGCTTCAGGATGGATTCGCTTCGACGCTTCGATTCAGGCGGTGCTGGTCCAGGCCTCGACGGCTTGCGATGAGGAGAGGCAGGCCGTCCTTGAGGCGAAGGCTGCTCGTGATGCAGCCCTGGGGGAGGTGGTCGACGTCCGTGGTCGCTGCAAGGTGCTGGAGGACGAGCTGCAAGGCCTGCGGGACCAGCTCGCGAAAGAGGCCCACCTTCGCCAAGAGCAGGAAGAAGGCGTGAAGGCTCGCGAGGCGGCCGTCAAGGACCGGGAGGCCAAGCTCAGGAAGCGCCGTGACCGCCTAGGCGCGCTGGAGCAGGAGTTGGGGGTGAGGAAGGTCGAGCTGGACGACAAGGCCCAGGTTCTTGCCGAGGACCGCGTGGCCTTCGCGGAGATGGAGGCGAAGGCTCGCTCCTCGCTGAGGACGCTTTATGACAGCGGCCTGGAGAGCCCGCTGGCTGGCGCCGAGGACGGCCCCGCCAAGCTGCTTCCCTTCCTGGTTCGCGCTCTTGAAGATGTCGCCCTTGGCCTTGGCCCCACGGCCGAGGCCGAGGCGCGTGTCCTGTCTTCTGCAGCGCTGACGTGGGTCCTCACCCACATCTACCTTCGCGATCCCAGTGTCGACCTCGACAGCCTGTTGGAGCCAGCAAGCGGCGAGCGTGCTACTGCCGCTGCCGAGGCCGTGAAGGGTCGCGCGGAGGCTCTGCTGGGGAGGTTCTGGGCCTTCAGCACCAAGCCGAAGTGAGGCGCTGCCGACCCTGCTGCTCCATGAGGCGAAGCCACTCCGCGCTGCTCCGCCGCCGACAAGTGACTCCGTTGTGGCTCCTGTCCTGCCTTCAATTCCTGCACATGTATCATGCCTCGGGGAGGCATTTAAACTTGCGTTTGGCATTGAGATAACAGTGTGGACTGTAATATTTGCTTTTGAATTCCTTGAAATTTGCGCTTTTCCTTCCTACTTGCTTATGTTCTACGCCGGCAGAGCCCGGCCCCGCGCATACCTCAGCCGCCGTTAGCCCCGACCGGAAACCAGGACGGGACCAAGGAGTGAGAGGCTACGTGACAAGTTAGGCTCCTGAGTCGCGATGCTCAGGAGTCCCCCTTGGCGCACGAACAGCAAGTAGGGAGGTGAGATGTGGGTGGATCTACCGTTCTACGTCTGGAGAGCCCGGCCCCGCGCATACCTCAGCCGCCGTTAGCCCCGACCGGAAACCAGGACGGGACTAAGGAGTGAGGGGCTACGTGACCAGTTAGGCTCCTGAGTCGCGATGCTCAGGAGTCCGCCTTGATGCTCAAACGGCCTTCGTACCTTGGCTCCGCTCGGGGAGAGACGCGCAACGAACCAGGCCCGGGGGGGCCTGGCTGGGTGGCATGCGTCTGGGCGTGACCCAGGCGCAGCCCCCGTGCCCAGCCCCCTCGCGCGGCACTCCCGAGGGGAGGCGTTACGATGAGGCTAGACACTGAGCTCTGGGCTCCCTGAGGTTAATGCAGCCCGGGGCCACCCTCAGTTGTTTATCACCAGCGCGGAGCATAGCGCTTCCGTATGTGTACGGGCATAGCCGCTCCTCGGCAGTGTCGTCAGCCAGCGCAGAGCATGGTGCTTCCACTGGTACATGGGAGGGGGCTCCCCTCCGGGAGGAGCCCCGGGGGCGTGTACAGCCCCGCCCTGACACATGGCTGGCACGGTAGGGCCTGGCGAGGTGTATCTGGGCACCTGTGAGCCAGCGCGGGACTCACGGGGCCCTACCTCTAGGCGGGTTGCGCCTGGCACTGGGCCTTATCTTGTGATGTGTTCCTGCACATTTGGTTAGATGCCGGCACTCTACGTCCTCGGGTGCCGGCCCACGAGCTGGTCTTAGCCGTCGCTGGTATGCCAGGTCGCGATGCCGTGGACAAGGCCAAAGGGTGAGGGCTGGAGAGCCAGTAAGAGCCCTGAGTCGCGAGGCTCAGGTACCCCCCCTTTAACGTGCAAGTGGTCGGCATGGAGAAGAAGAGGTGCCATGCACCGGCATCAAATAATCAAGCATGGTGGGTCGAACGCATAGCCGGAAATAAACGCTAAAGGGATACGTGCCGCTGGGTCTGGCCCGAGCGACTTGGGGATGATGCAGCCCGAGGGGCGCCCCCAACAAAGTAAGCTAACAACATGAAATAAAAGGGATACATGCCGCAGGGACGGACCCATGCGGCCTGGGAATAATGCAGCCCTGGGGGCGCTCCCAGCTGGAAATGAAACTTGAAAGATGTCACCTGATGATGTTGAGGATGAAGCAGCGTTGGTGTAGCAGACTCGGTGGACTACGGAAGCCGATCCTCATGAGCCCCTAGGCCCAGGGGCCTCGGGAGGCTCCGGAGGCGTTGGTGGCTCCTCGCGGGCCATCTCAATCTCCGCCAGGGCTGCGGAACGCCTGGCCTCTTGAGCCTCCATGATGCCCCTCATGAGGCGCTAATACGTGGAAGCTGCGCTCGGCAAGCCGTAAGGCATGCGAACGTAGCTGTGGGGTGGACCTTCGCAGCACCCCGCTCGCGAGGGCCAGAGGCGCTCCAGAGAGGCGACTCGATTGAGCCCTGGTATGTTGATGCAGATGCGTAGCCCACCATCCTCGCCTGGATGGGGAGCCACAGCTGGTAGGCGGCGGCCGCCTCTCATGACTCTTGACTCCTGTAGCTCCTGAATGGCCTTGCTGGCGAACTCATGAGGGTCTGGCCCTCCTTGCCTTACTCCTTCTTGAGGGAAACGTGCTTCGAAACACGCCTCCATGTGGTGCCCAAGCGCCTCCCTCGTGACCCTAGCCAGGTCGGTGGCCCTCCAAGGGAGAGCCCTCGAGCCCTGCCTGAGGAGGGCGCTGGGCGCGCTTTCCTATGCGATGGAAGGAGGTTCCCCCTGGGCAGGCGCGGGCCTTGAGGGGCTTGCCTCCTGAGGAGCCGGGCCGGACAATGTCTTCTTCTTCTTGGGGGCCTCGGGAAGCCTCCTGCTTCCGCGATCCGGGTCTTCCAGTGATGCGGCCTGAAAGGCTCGTTCCAGGGAACACACCGCGTCCTTCTCTTCACAGGGCACCATGATGACTCCGCCACTTCCTGGCATCTTGAGGACGTTGTAGCCGTGGTGAGTTACGGCCATGAACTTGGCCAGCGTTGGGTACCCAAGGATGGCGTTGTACGGCAGGCAAATGTGAGCGACGTCGAAGTCAATGAGCTCGGTGCGGTAGTTGTTCCGTGCCCCGAAGGTGACAGGGAGGCGGACCTGCCCAATCGGGACCGTGGAGCCGTCGGTGACTCCAGAGAAAGGCTTGGTTGACTGAAGCTGGTTGTAGGGCACTTGGAGATTGTTGAATGTTTCCATGGACAGGACGTTGAGCCCTGCCCCGCCATTGATGAGGGTCCTGGTGACCAGCACGTTGCTGATGATTGGGGAACAAAGCATCGGGAGGACTTTGGTCGTGGCCGCACACTTGAGCTGATCCGCCGACCACCTAAGAGGGCGCGTGGCTTCGAGCTTGGGGAGGACTGCATTCACTTCGCGGGCGAACTGCTTGAAGATGCGTTGAGAGGCTGGGGCTTGAGCCTCGCCCAGGATGCAGGCGATCGCGCGCGGCTCCTGGAAGCCCCCAGCCCCCTCGTCCTGATGGCGGTCCTCGTTTCTCCTTGGCTGCGGCGGCAGCGGAGGGAGGCCTGTGTTGCCTTGCGGGCAATCCTCGCGAGGCTGATCCCTCCAGTCTCCCTCGCGAGGCAGGTCTTGCCAATGATCCTCGCGAGGTCGATCGCGCCACCCTTGGCGCGGGCAGTGGTCTTCCCAGCGTCCTGCGTTCCTTCCTCCTCCTCGACCATAGCCCCGGTCACCGCGGTCGGGACGACGGCCGATCCTTCCTTCTCGCACGGCTCGGAGCTCTTGACATTCATTGGTGTTGTGGGTGTGGAGGTCGTGGTACACATAGTACCGACTGCCCTTGGAAGATTCGGGCTGATCTCTGCCCCTCTTGGTGTCTGGTTCTGCCACGAGCACGGCAGCCCCCTTGCGCTTCACAACCTTGGCCTTGGGCTTATTCTCTTCTGGGTCTGGGGCAGGAAGCTCGAGGAGGGAGAGACGCCCTTCCTCAGCCCTGGCGCACTTGGTCGCCAGGTTGAACATCTCCAAGGAATTGCACAGGTCTTCATGCATCGCCAGCTCCTCCTTCATCTTTACATCGCGCACGCCGTCGGAGAAGGCTGAGATGATGGCCTCCTCAGTCACCTTGGGAATCTTGAGGCGTGCGTTGTTGAAGCGTTGGATGCACTTCTGCAGGGTCTCTCCGGGTTGTTGCTTGATGCGGCGCATGTCGCTCACGGCGGGTGGCCGGTTGTGAGTACTTTGGAAGTTGGCGATGAAGCGGGTGCGCATCTCATCCCAGGTGCGGGCCCCCTCCTTGAGCGCCATGGGAAACCAGTTCGCCATGACCTTCTCGTCTCCGTTGGCAGCTTCGATGCCCAGCTCATAGAGCTGGAGGAACTCCGCAGGGTCGGTCGTGCCGTCGTAATGAGGAGGCAGGTCTGGCTTGAACTTGCCGGGCCACGCGACGCTACATAGCTCGGTGGTGAAGGCACGGCAGCCTGCTGTGGCCACAGGAGGCCTTGGGTGACAGAGAGCTTGGTCTTGCAGGTCCCCATGCGCTGCAGCTGGGAGCAGCACGGGGTCTCGACATGCGGGAGCAGGAGCATGGCCGCGACGTGCTGGAGCAGGGAGAGCCCGGGCAGCTTCTTGCGGGCGAGGGACTTCATGGCAGCTCTGCTCTTGCCGCGCTGGCACCTGACGGAGCGGGTTCCGCCCAGGGGCCACGCGCCTTGGAGCCTGGGCGCCTTCTTGAGGAGAAGGCGGCTGGGGCGCCCCCGGAGCTTCGTCGCCCACGTAGGGCGGGGTGCGGTGCAGCGGAACGGACGGCGCAGGAGAGCCTCCCGCGACGCGGACGATCTCGGCGACGCGGTCGAGCCATTCTTCGTAGACGTCATCGACGGGACGGTAGCGCAGGAGCTCGTTTGCCGCGATGAGCGTAGCTCGAGCCTCCATGGGTGCGCGGAGCGCGCGGGATGAAGAACCGGCTGGGGTGAGCGAGGGAGTAGCGGTGCGGCCGTCTTACCGCATGGACGGATGCTGAGACGACGCTTGCTGCTCATTTCCCGCCGGGCCAGTGGCGGTGTTGACGGCAGGTGACGGGGAAACGGCGAGGACACCCGCCGACAGGAGCCGTCTGGGTGACGCGGGAAGCGAGAGTGGCTCGGCGCTCGGCGCGAGCCCGACGAGCGTCAGACATGGACGCGATGGTCGGAGGAGAACGGGGCGGTGGAAGACGAATCCCGGCGCACCCCTACCTGGCGCGCCAAATGTCGGATTTCGGGTTCTGGCAGACCCTTGAGGTCCGAACACTGGGGTGCGCGTGGAGATTTCGCCTTCTACCTACCTGCACCCCACCACCACGCTAAGATCTAAGCTATGGAAAGAACAGCACAAGAGACACAGGGTTTATACTAGTTCGGGCCACCATTGTGGTGTAATACCTTACTCTAGTTTGTGGTGTGGTGGATTGCCTCTTGGGCTGATGATGATGAGCAATACAGGGAAGAACAGCCTCGTGAGGGTCTGTTCTTGGCTGGGGGATGAACTGCTAGGAGGAGTTCAGTCACCCTTCTCTCTCTCTCTCTCTCTCTCTGCGTGATGCTACTCGATCCGATCCCAGCTTGTTTCTGGATTGGCCGATCCTCTCTACCCTGGGGGTGGCTAGTCCTATTTATAGGCAAAGGCCCTGGGCCTCTTCTCAAATATTGAGCGGGAAGGGCGCCAACAATTGGCCATTTTGAAGGGGAACATCTGGTACACTTATCCTGACTAAAGTTGGTCCTCGCCTGCCAAAGGCTCGGGTGGTGACGCTGGCTTGGGCTCCACAATGACTTCCTCCCTGCCGTTGGGCTGGTCTTGGTCTCATTGGACCGAAACGGGTGCCTTTGCTTGATGCTCTCGCCTGCGCTTGCTCCCTTTGCACCAAAGAGGAAAGGAGGACACTGCACGGGCTGGCGCCCGCCTGGCGCCCTTGGTCGTCATGGCACGGGCACCTCATGACGTACCCCGCCTTGATCTCTCCGCCTCCTCGCGAGCCAGCCTGATGAGGCCGTGCCTAAGGAAGCTCCGTGTCGTCCGCCCCGCGTGGCTTGGCCCCTCGCGAGGGTCTTGGGTCTGTGTTGATGAAGATGGGCCGTGCTGGGCCCCCCTTTGAGCCACGCCGCAGGCCGCAGGCAGGCAAGTCTGGGGACCCCCGTTCCCAGAACGACGCCACATATTGCCGTGCCAAACCTCTAACCCACCTTGTCCTAGCAAACCGTTGTTTGGCTATGTTACCGCTTTGCTCAGCCCCTCTTATAGCGTTGCTAGTTGCAGGTGAAGATTGGAGATCGTTCCTTGTTGGAACATGTTTATTGTTGGGATATCACAATATTATCTTGTTTATCTTAATGCACCTATATACTTGGTAATGTGTGGAAGGCTCGGCCTTATGCCTGGTGTTTTGTTCCACTCTTGCCACCCTAGTTTCCATCATATCGGTGTTATGTTCCCGGATTTTGCGTTCCTTACACGGTTGGGTTATAATGGGAACCCCTTGACAGTTCGCCTTGAATAAAACTCTTCCAGCATGGCCCATCATTGGTTTTACCATTCGCCACCTAGCGTTTTTCCCTTGGGTTTCGCGGACTCAAGGGTCATCTTTATTTTAACCCCCCCGGGCCAGTGCTTCTCTAAGTGTTGGTCCAACTGAGCGATGTCCGGGGCTATCAGGGGAAACTCTGGGCTGGCCTACCCGACATCTGGCTCATCTGAGTGTGCCCTGAGAACGAGATATGTGCAGCTCCTATCGGGATTTGTCGGCACATTCGGGCGGCTTTGCTGGTTTAGTTTTACCATTGTCGAAATGTCTTGTAACCGGGATGCCGAGTCTGATCGGATTGTCTTGGGAGAAGGAATATCCTTCGTTGACCGTGAGAGCTTGTGATGGGCTAAGTTGGGACTCCCCCTGCAAGGATTTGAACTTTCGAAAGTCGTGCCCACGGTTATGGGCAGATGGGAATTTGTTAATGTCCGGTTGTAGAAAACCTGAAACTTAACTTAATTAAAATGCACCAACCGCGTGTGTAACCGTGATGATCTCTTCTCGGTGGAGTCCGGGAAGTGAACATGGTGTTGGAGTAATGCTTGACGTAGGTTGTTCTAAGATCACTTCTTGATCATAGTTTGTCGCTCGTGCCTTTGCCTTCTCTTCTTGCTCTCTTTTGCGCATATGTTAGCCACCAAATATGCTAGTCGCTTGCTGCAGCTCCACATCATACCTTTTACCATACCTATAAGCTCAAATAGTCTTGATCGCGAGGGTGTGAGATTGCTGAGTCCCCGTGACTCACAGATTCCTTCCAAAACCAGATGCAGGGACCGATGATACCGCTCTAGATGATATGACCGAGCTCAAGTGGGAGTTCGATGAAGACTCTCGTCGTTACTGCGTGTCTTTCCCAGATGATCAGTAGTGGTGCCCAGTTGGGGCGATCGGGGACTATGTTGCATTGGGGTTTATCTTCATTTTGGTTCCGTAGTCGGACCTTGAGTGTAATTGGATGAATGTAATGTTATTCATGTTATTTGTGTGACGTGGCGAGTGTAAGCCAACTATGTACTCTTATTCCCTTATTGTATTACATGGGTTGTTGTGAAGATTACCTCACTTGCGACATTGCTTTCAATGCGGTTATGCCTCTAAGTCGTGCTTCGACACGTGGGAGATATAGCCGCATCGAGGGCGTTACACATGCTTGGTTTGCCAAGTTGATGCCATGATCACCCTTTCCCTTCCGGAGTACCCATATGCATTGCACGTCATATCTTGCATTCCATGCCATGTCTTGCATGATGTTGCTTGTGCATTGCACCGTGATTGATTGTTGTTCCATTGCTTGTGTTCTTGCTTTGGGTAGAGCCGGGAGACGAGTTCTTGCTTTCGACAACCCTTAGAAATTTGTAGGCAAGATGATCATTACCCTCGATATCACTTCTATATTTGCTTCCTAGTTGTTTGTTGTATCACTATGTCGCGCTACCTACCACTTGTTAATCATGCCTCCCATATTGCCTTGTCAAGCCTCTCACCCACCTTCCCAGCAAACCGTTGTTTGGCTATGTTACCGCTTTTGCTCAACCCCTCTTGTAGCGTTGCTAGTTGCAGGTGCCTTGCAGGTTGTTCCATGTTGGAACATGGATATGTTGGGATATCACAATATCTCTTATTTAATTAATGCATCTATATACTTGGAAAGGGTGGAAGGCTTGGCCTTTTGCTTGGTGTTTTCTTCCACTCTTGCCGCCCTAGTTTTCGTCACACCAGCGTTATGTTCCTTGATTTTTGTGTTCCTTACGTGGTTGGGGTCATGGGACCCCCTTGACAGTTCCGTTTGCATAAAACTCCTCCAGCAAGGCCCAACCTTGGTTTTACCATTTTCCTAATAACAACTAAAATTTGCCTAGGGAGTAATTAACCCGAGGATTTTATTAATCAACCCCCCGGGCCAGTGCTCCTTTGAGTGTTGGTCTGAACCGAGCAGCCTGCGAGGCCACCTCGGGGAAACTCGAGGGTTGGTTTTAGTCATAGTTTGTCCCATCCGGTGTGCCCTAAGAACGAGATACGTGCGACTCCTATTGGGATTTGTCGGCACATCGAGCGGTCTTGCTGGTCTTGTTTTACCATTGTCGAAATGTGTTGTAACCGGGATTCCGAGACTGATCGAGTTGTTCCAGGAGAAGGAAAATCCTTCATTCATCATGCGAGCTTGTGATGGCTAAGTTGGGACACCCCTGCAGGTTATAAACTTTTGAGAGCCATGCCCGTGGTTATGTGGCAGATGGGAATTAGTTAATATCCGTTTGTAGAGAACTTGACACTTGACTTAATTAAAATGCCCCAACTGCGCATGTGACCGTGATGGTCTCTTTTCAGCGGAGTCCGGGAAGTGAATACGGTTGTGTTATGTATGAATGTAAGTAGGTCAGGATCACTTCTTGATCACTTCTAGTTTACGACCGTTGCGTAGTTTCTCATCTTACTCTTGTACTCGTATGTTAGCCACCATATTTGCTTAGCACTTGCTGCCACTCCACCTCATAACCACATCCTACCCATAAGATTAAATAGTCTTGATCTCGTGGGTTTTGAGATTGCTGAGTCCTCGTGACTCACAGATACTACCAAAATAGTTGTAGGTGCCGATGATACCAATGCAGGTGATGCAACCGAGCTCAAGTGGGAGTTCGACGAAGATCTTGGCCGTTACTATGTTTCCTTTCCGGATGATCAGTAGTGGTGCCCTGTTGGGATGATCGGGATTTAGCATTTGGGGTTGTCTTCTTTTCATTTGGATTCGTCCGTAGTCAGACTTTGTGTATGTACTCTGAATGATGTATGCATTATTTTGATCATTGTGTGATGTGGCGATTGTAAGCCAACTATTTATTTATCCTTGTTCTTGTACATGGGATTGTGTGAAGATGAACCTTTTTGCGACAAAACCAAAATGCGGTTATGCCTCTAAGTCGTGCCTCGACACGTGGGAGATATAGCCGCACCTTGGACGTTACAGTGCATAAGCTCTCACCCATGTGGGAGGGACCGTTCAGGATAGCCCATGTCTCCAGGCCTGGCGCCGCGTGCCTGGAGACGCAGGATGGGATCCCCATCCAGAATGCTTAGAACATCTAGCACTTTCAGAAGTTCTACCCATGAAGCAAGGCCCCATGCCTGTGAAGGTCTCCGCTCGTGACACTCTCGTGTAATAATGAGTTGGGGCTGTACATGCCCCGGGGTCTCCTGAGCGCCGCCCCTGGGCCTCACGGGGGCTCCCACCCACGTCCTAATGGAGGCTCCATGTTGTGCGATGGTGGGAAGACAAGAAGACTAGTCTAGGTGCCAGACGCGACTGTTCTCTTGCTTGTTTTCTGTAGCCAGTTTTCAACTTCTTGAATGAAATTTGGAGCTTTCGCGTCTTTCGTTCACCAGAGTTGGAATTTTCTCTCTTACTCGTTCGCCTTTTCAAACTTGGCCCGGGAAGAGCGGCAGTTGCCCGTCGCTCCTCCACGCGCATCTCGCGCGTGGGGGCTAGGTAGTTGTTTACACCTGGGCTCGCCCGCAATCACAACTCGCCGAAGCCTTGTTGCCCCAGAGCTTCAGCGTCTTTAATCCTCGCGAGACTCTCGAGAGAGAGCTCGTGGGCATGAGTACCCTCTTAAGTCCGTGCCTCCGAGCATCGCGATGGGGTGTGCCGGTGTAACACCCACGATGCGGCTATATCTCCCACGTGTCGGAGCATGACTTAGAGGCATGACCGCATAGTAGGCATGTCGCAAGAGGGGTAATCTTTACACATCCCATGTACTGAATAAGATAGAGATAAAGAGTTGGCTTACAATCACCACTTCACACAACACATAAATGTAGCATTACATCATCCAGAATACAACCAAGGTCCGACTATGGAACCAAAATAAAGACAACCCCAAATGCAAAAGATCCCTGATCGCCCCAACTGGGCTCCACTACTGATCGTCTGGAAAGGAAACATAGTAACGCCCTGAATCCTTGTCGAACTCCCAATTGAGTTCCGTCGCATCCCCTGGAATGGCATCATCGGCACCTACATCTAGTTTTGGCAGTAATCTATGAGTCACAGGGACTCAGCAATCTCACACCCTCGCGATCAAGACTATTTAAGCTTATGGGTAGGAAAAGGGAGTGAGGTGGAGCTGCAGCAAGCACTAGCATATATAGTGGCTAACTTACGCAAATGAGAGCGAGAAGAGAAGCAAAGCACGGTCGAGAAACTACAAAGATCAAGAAGTGATCCTGAAACTACTTACGTTCAAGCATAACATGAGACCGTGTTCTCTTCCCGGACTCCGCCGAAAAGAGACCATCACGGCTACACACGTTGTTGATTCATTTTAATTAAGTTAAGTGTCAGGTTTTCTACAACCGGATATTAACAAATTCCCATCTGCCCATAACTGCGGGCATGGATTTCTAAAGTTCAAATCCCTGCATGGGTGTCCCAACTTAGCCCATCACAAGCTCTCACGATCAACGAAGGATATTCCTTCTCCCAGGACGACCCGATCAGACTCGGAATCCCGGTTACAAGACATTTCGACAATGGTAAAACAAGATCAGCAAAGCCGCTCGATGTGCCGACAAATCCCGATAGGAGTCACATGTATCTCGTTCTCAGGGCACACCGGATAGGCCAAGCTACAAGTAAAACCAACCCTCGAGTTGCCCGAGGTGGCCCCGCAGGCTGCCCGTTTCAGACCAACACTCAGAGGAGCACTGGCCCGGGGGGGGGGGGGTTTAAAATAAAGATGACCCTCGGGCTCGCGAAAACCCAAGGGAAGGTTATAGGTTGTTAGGCAAATGTAAAACCAAGGTTGGGCCTTGCTGGAGGAGTTTTATTCAAGGCGAACTGTCAAGGGGTTCCCATTATAACCCAACTGCGTAAGGAACGCAAAATCAAGGAACATAACACCGGTATGACGGAAACTAGGGTGGCAAGAGTGGAACAAAACACCAGGCATAAGGTCGAGCCTTCCACCCTTTACCAAGTATATAGGTGCATCAAAGTAAACAAGATATAATAATGATATCCCAACAATAAACATGTTCCAACAAGGAACAAACTCCATCTCCACCTGCAACTAACAACGCTATAAGATGGGCTGAGCAAAGTGGTAACCTAGCCAATCAATGGTTTGCTAGGAAAAGGTGGGTTAGAGGTTTGACATGGCAATATGGGAGGCATGATAAAGCAAGTGGTAGGTATCGCGGCATAGGCATAGCAATAGAGCGAGCAACTAGCAAGCAAAGATACAAGTGATTTCGAGGGTATGGTCATCTTGCCTGCAAAGTTCTCTGAGTTGATGTAAGCTTGATCCTCGTAAGCGTACTCAACGGGTTCCTCGACCACAAACTCTTCTCCCGGCTCTACCCAAGACAAGAACACAAGCAACGGAAACCACAATCAACCATGGTGCAATGCACAAGCAACATGATGCAAAACATGGCATGATATGTGGGACGTGCTACGCAATGCATATGCGTGCTCCGGAAGGAAAAATTGAACCTGGCCTCAACTTGGCAAACCAAGTGCGCCGCTGGAAATATGAGTTGATTTCGGTCGAAAACAATATAAAGATCACCGGAATCGGATGTACGGTTTGCAAATGGCAAGCAAAACAATAATGGCACTATTCTACAACACGATGCCATCTAGAATGCAACAAGAATCTAAGCTACTGCACTCTAACATACCAACAAAGCACATGGCAGTGATCTACTCAAGATGCTTGACAAAATATGAACACTAAGCTACGGCTAAATCACACAAGAGCAGGTTCAAACAAGCATGGCAAAAGTGCAAAAGATATCAGCCTCACAGACTTAGTGAAAATACTAACATGTCAGGAATTAACATCAGGAAACAATGTTTAGAGCAAGATATCAACATGCTACAGGAATAGAACATAGCAAACATAGGCCTGGAATGAATCTACTCAAATCATATAACAAAAGTCCCTTACTGACCATAAGTCAAAAGTGACCAAAAGATATGATGGCACCCATGTAAACATAGCAAGTTTCGTTAACAGATTCAGACTTAGCAGAAAAACTGGACATGGCATCAACAGAATTACGAAGGCCTCTTTGCGAGCTCGATGCACTCAACACACGACATTTCATGACAAACTAAGCATACACCCAGCAGAAGACATGATCAAGAAGCTAAACATGGCAAGAACAAACTTATAGCATGCATGGATCAACTACAACAACCTTGGCAAAATTGATTAACACATAAACAATCTGCCAAGAACATTTTATAGCAAGCGTAGAGCAAGATCGAGTCATGCTAGGGTGCTCCATAAATGCAAACAAGGACATGGATGGATAGGGCATAACCATATGTCAAAATCATCCTTACTGAACATACTCAAAAGAGGCATGGATCTCTCTGTAGCAACATGAATACATGGCATAAAAATAACATCAGGGAAATGACTTAGTGAAATTCTAAGTCCCTGAAATCAGCAACATCACGAGAGCAACTTTGCATACTTGTGCTAGTCACCACATTGATCACAAAAATACATGGCATACACCTCTGTAAAGATGGCATGGCATATCCCAAAACACATGTAGAGCTCAAGTCCATAGGAGGCACACAATAATCATGGCAAAAATGACAAATGCTCATAAACTGATAAAAATCAGGAACTAACATTTTATAGCACTCTTGCATCAACAATTTGGGCATCAAGATGGAGTCAAACAAGCATGATGTAATGGAACATAATGAATAGGATAACCTGACGAACATTTTGATATATGGCACTGCCAAAACGGAGCTACGAGCACAAAGTTATGATGCAATTAACATGCCATGAAAATGTTAGGGACTTAGAGAAAAAATGGGGTCAACCTCATATTCCGAATCTAGGGTTTGGGGTGGCGCGGTTCCCGAGGATCGCCTGAGAAGGGGTTCACCGGAGAGGAAGCACAGGGTGGCGGTTGGAGCTTGGGGCGCCGGATCCGGTCGCTACTCGTCCGGATCTGGCCGGAGCTGAAGAGGAACGAGGCGGCGAGGCGACGGGAGTGGCAGGTGTGGCGCGAGGTCCGCGGCGGTGGCCGGTGTCGGAGATGGCGTGGCCGGGCGGCGTTCCGTCGACCAAGGCAGCGGGGAGCGGTCGCGAGCGGCGGGGCGAGGCACTGGCGGCAGCGGGCGAGGCGTGGAGGGCGCAGGCCGCGGGGGGCGGCCTCGGGCCCAGGCGGGCCGGTGGCGCGGGGGCGGCGCGGGCGACACGTGGCGCTGCGCGATTGGTCCGGGCGGCGGCGGCGGACATGTCCGGTGGCGGCGGGGGTAGGTTTTTAGGGTTTCGTCCTGGAATGGAGGAGGAGGAGACGTTTTTATAGCTAGAGGGAGCTAGGAGAGTCCAAATGGGGTGCGGTTTTCGGCCACGCGATCGTGATCGAACGACCGAGAGGATGGCAGGGGTTTGGATGGGTTTTGGGACACTTTGGAGGGGTGTTGGGCTGCAACACACACGAGGCCTTTACGGTTCCCCGGTTAACCGTTGGAGTATCAAACGGACTCCAAATGGCACGAAACTTGACAGGCGGTCTACCGGTGGTGTACCAAGACTGCTTGTCAAATCTCGGTCCAATCTGAGAACGTTTAACACCCATACACGAAAAGAGGCAAAAGGTGACGCCGGAGGACGTAGGAGTGCCGGATCGCAAAACGGACAACGGGGAAAAAGCTCAGATACATGAGACGGACACGTATGCAAATGAGATGCACATGATATGAAATGCATGACATGGACAAAATGCAAAACAAAGACAAAACCCAACCATGAGGGAATATCATAAGTTAGAGCCGAAATGGCAAGAGTTGGAATACAAATATGGCAAGTTACATATGGGGCGTTACAACACTCCACTACTATGAAAGGATCTCGTCCCAAGATCTAGGACTGGAAAAACTCCGGATATTTGGAATGGAGGTGGTCCTCACGTTCCCAGGTGGCTTCTCGGTCGGAATGATGTGACCACTTCAGTTTCAGAAATTTGATAGACTTGTTGCGAGTCTTGCGCTCGGTTTCTTCAAGAATAGCAACGGGATGCTCATGATAAGACAGGTCTTCTTGGAGATCAATCTCTTTGAAGTTGATGGTGCGTCCAGGAGTCTTGAAACACTTGCGAAGCTAAGACACGTGAAACACGCCGTGCACATTTGCAAAGTTGGATGGAAGCTCAAGTTGATAGGCGAGGTCGCCTCTTTTGCCAATGATCTTGAAAGGACCCACGTATCTAGGGGCAAGCTTCCCTTTGATACCAAAGCGACGGGTACCTTTCATTGGAGAGACATGGAGGTAGACATGGTATCCGATCTTGAAAGCCAAGTCACGATGCTTGCTATCATAGTAACTCTTCTGGCGGGATTGCGCGGCTTTGAGATTTTCACGAATGACTTTGCACATTTCTTCAACCTCCGTGATCAAGTCATTTCCAAGAAGTTGGCGTTCACCAGTCTCTAGCTAGTTAAGAGGGGTACGACACTTTCTGCCATAGAGAACACGATGCGGCTATATCTCCCACGTGTCGGAGCACGACTTAGAGGCATAACCGCGTAGTAGGCATGTCGCAAGAGGGTTAATCTTTACACATCCCATGTACTGAATAAGATAGAGATAAAGAGTTGGCTTACAATCGCCACTTCACACAACACATAAATATAGCATTACATCATCCAGAATACAATCAAGGTCCGACTACGGAATCAAAATAAAGACAACCCCAAATGCAAAAGATCCCCGATTGCCCCAACTGGGCTCCACTACTGATCGTCTGGAAAGGAAACATAGTAACGCCCTGAATCCTCGTCGAACTCCCACTTGAGTTCGGTCGCATCCCCTGGAATTGCATCATCGGCACCTGCATCTGGTTTTGGAAGTAATCTGTGAGTCACGGGGACTCAGCAATCTCACACCCTCGCGATCAAGACTATTTAAGCTTATGGGTAGGAAAAGGGAGTGAGGTGGAGTTGCAGCAAGCACTAGCATATATAGTGGCTAACTTACACAAATGAGAGCGAGAAGAGAAGCAAAGCACGGTCGACAAACTACAAAGATCAAGAAGTGATCCTGAAACTACTTACGTTCAAGCATAACACGAGACCGTGTTCTGTTCCCGGACTCTGCCGAAAAGAGACCATCACGGCTACACACGCTGTTGATTCATTTTAATTAAGTTAAGTGTCAGGTTTTCTACAACCGGATATTAACAAATTCTCATCTGACCATAACCGCGGGCACGGCTTTCGAAAGTTCAAATCCCTGCAGGGGTGTCCCAACTTAGCCCATCACAAGCTCTCACGGTCAACGAAGGATATTCCTTCTACCAGGACGACCCGATCAGACTCGGAATCCCGGTTACAAGACATTTCGACAATGGTAAAACAAGACCAGCAAAGCCGCTCGATGTGCCGACAAATCCCGATAGGAGTCGCACGTATCTCATTCTCAGGGCACACTGGATAGGCCAAGCTACGAGTAAAATCAACCCTTGAGTTGCCCCGAGGTGGCCCCGCAGGCTGCCTGTTTCGGACCAACACTCAAAGGAGCACTAGTGTAACACCCCGGATATGATTTACCCTTTATGTATTCCAACTCTTGCTGTTTCCGGCGTTAAGTTATTCTATTTTCTCGGGTTCGGGTTTTTTTCTCCGTGTGTTGTTGTTGTCATGCATCTCATATCATGTCATCATGAGCATTGCATTTGCATACGTGTTCATCTCAGGCATTCGAGCATTTTCCCCATTGTCCGTTTTGCATTCTGGCGCTTCGTTCTCCTCTGGTGGTCATTTCTATCTTTCTTTCGTGTGTGGGGACTAAACATTTCCGGATTGGACCGAGACTTGTCAAGCGGCCTTGGTTTACTACCGGTAGACCGCCTGTCAAGTTCCGTACCATTTGGACTTCGTTTGATACTCCAACGGTTAACCGAGGGACCGAAGAGGCCTCGTGTGTGTTGCAGCCCAACACCCCTCCAAGTTGGCCCAAAACCCACCAAAAACCTCTCCATCATCTAGAGCGTTCGATCACGATCACGTGGCCAAAAACCGCACCTCATTTGGAAACTCCTAGCTCCCTCTACCTATAAAACTAGCCCCTCCTCCGAAATTTCGGGTCTCTCCTTCCTCAAACCCTAGCCTCGCTCCATCCGCGCGCCGGACGAATCCCGCCACCGCGCCCGCGCCAATCGGCGCGCGACACGTGGCATGCCGCCACCCACCGCCGCCACGGCCCGCTCGGCCCACGGGGAGCCCGCCCCGGGCCGGATCGGGCCCGAGCCGCCCCGCGCCTCGCGCCTCCTTCGCCCCGCCGCCCGACGCCGCCTTCACCTCGCCGGCCGGCGCCGCCACGCCGCCGCGGTCCGCCTCGCCGACCATCGCCTCCATCGCCGCCCGACGTCATCTCCTCGCCCCGGCGCCGCCCCACCGCGCTGCTCCCTCTGGCCGCCAACCGCCGCCTCCTCCGGCCACCACGAGTCCTCTGGCGAGCCTCCTCCGGCGAACCCTCTCCCTCCGGCGTACAGGAGCTCCGGCACAGACCACGGCGGACCTTGGTTCCCGCGCCCCAGATCTGGATCTGGAAACCCTAGGGGTTGTCTTTTTCCCCAAGTCCCTAAATATTTTGCATTCTTGTTCATGCTATATCTCTGCATCCATAGCTTCGTTTTGGGCATATAGCATAGCAAAATGTTCGTCTCAGAGAGCACATAATTTCATCTCATTGCATCATTTTCTTTTGAGTTTATCTTGATGCCCGAAATGCTTTTAGAAGAGTGCTATCTGAGATATTTGTTAGATCTGCTGCTCCAATTAGATATTTGTCATTTTTGCCATGATTAGTGTGTGCATGATATGCCCCTGTGCTCTACATGTGTTTTGTTATATGTTTTGCCATCTATACAGAGATGCAACCCATGTATTTTTGTGACGTGTGTGGTGACTAGCACAAGCTTGCAAAGTGGTGCACTTGTTAATGCTAATTTCAGGGACTTAGCATTTCCACTAAGTCCTTGGTCTGTTTATCTCATTATGCCATATGTTCTTGTTGTTTCCTAGTGATCCGTGCCTCTTTTGAGGATGATCAGTAAGGATGATTTGCTAATATTGTAGTGCTCTATCCATCAATGTCTTTGTTTGAAATTATGGAGCACCCTAGCTTGAGTCAATCGAGCTCTACTTTTGCTATTTTGTGAATCTGGGCAGATTGTCTACTTGTTAGCGATTTTGCCGATGATGTTGTAGTTGATCCATGCATGCTATGTTATTGTTCTTGCCATGTCTAGCTTGTATTTTGTGTATTCTTGATGGGTGTATGCTTAGATTGTCATGACATGCTACGTAGTGAGTGCATCGAGCTCGTAAACATGCCTACTTGATATCAGTTTCAGCATGCTCCAGTTTTCACTAAGTCTGAGAACTGATTATGTTTTTGCCATGTTCACATGCTTGCAAATATATTTTCTGATCCCTTTTGGCTCAAGGTCACTAAGGGACTCTTGGTAAGCTCTTTGAGTAGCTCCATGCCACGCTTTACTTTGCCATGTTCAGGTCCTGTAGCATATAGTTTTGTTGCTCCAAAGAGGGCTATCTGATCTGAAATTCCAGACAAGTGTTAATTTCACTAAGACTAAAATCTGTTTACCAAATGCATTTTTGCCATGCTTGTTTGAACCTGTTAATGGATGAATTGGACATAGCTCAGTGCAAGTATTTTGTTAAGCTTCATGAATGGATCCCTGCCATGTATTTTGATACCATGTTTGGGTGCTTTAGCATGTTCATCCCGTTGCATTTAGTTGGCTACTTGCTGTAAATCGCAGAACGGTGCCATATTTGAATTGCTTGCCATTTCCAAACCGTAACTCCGATTCCGGTGTTCTTCATATCGTTTTCAAGCGATTTCATCTCATCTTTCCAGTGGCACACTTGGTTTTCCAAGTTGAGGCCAGGTTCATGCATTCCTTGTCAAATCTTGCATATGCATCACATATGGCATCCCGCATAGCATACCATCTTTGCACCATGTTGTTTGAGTTTGCACATGGTTGATTGTGTCCTTGTTTGTTTGTTTGTCTTGTTTGGGTAGAGCCAGGAGATGAGTTTGCTAACGAGTAGCCCGTTGAGTTTGCTTTCGAGGATCCAGTCAACTCTGACAACGTTGCAGGCAAGATGATCATACCCTCGAAATCACTTCTATCTTTGCTTTGCTAGATGCTCGCTCTTTTGCTATGCCTATGCTACGATGCCTACCACTTGCTTATCATGCCTCCCAAATTGCCATGTCAAACCTCTAACCCCCCATGTCCTAGCAAACCGTTGATTGGCTATGTTACCGCTTTGCTCAGCCCTCTTATAGCGTTGCTAGTTGCTGGTGAAGATTGGAGGCTGTTCCTTGTTGGAACATTATTTACTGGTTGGGATATCATTATATTGCCATGTTATCTTAATGCATCTATATACTAGGTAAAGGGTGGAAGGCTCGGCCTCTCTCCTAGTGTTTTGTTCCACTCTTGCCACCCTAGTTTCCGTCATATCGGTGTTATGTTCCCGGATTTTGCGTTCCTTACGCGGTTGGGTGATAATGGGAACCCCTTGATAGTTCGCCTTGAATAAAGCTTTTCCAGCAATGCCCAACCTTGGTTTTACCATTTGCCACCTAGCCTCTTTTTCCCTTGGGTTTCCGGAGCCCGAAGGTCATCTTATTTAAACCCCTTGGGCCAGTGCTCCTCTGAGTGTTGGTCCGAACTTGGCAGCCTGCGGGGCCACCTTGGGGCAACTTGAGGGTTGGTTTTACTCGTAGCTTGACCTATCTGAGTGTGCCCTGAGAACGAGATATGTGCAGCTCCTATCGGGATTTGTTGGCACATTCGGGCGGTGTTGCTGGATTTGTTTTAACTTGTCGAAGTGTCTTGTAGAACTGGGATACCGAGCCTGATCGGAATGTCTCGGGAGAAGGTCTATTCCTTCGTTGACCGTGAGAGCTTGTCATGGGCTAAGTTGGGACCCCCTGCAGGGATTGAACTTTCGAAAGCCATGCCCGCGGTTATGGGCAGATGGGAATTTGTTAATGTCCGGTTGTAGATAACTTGAACCTTAACTTAATTAAAATGAATCAACCGTGTGAGTTACCGTGATGGCCTCTTCTCGGCGGAGTCCGGGAAGCGAACATGGTGTTGGAGTAATGCTTGTCGCAGGTTTTCCTCTAGTTATTCGACCGTGCATTGCCTTCTCTTCTCGCTCTCTTTTGCGAATAGGATAGCCACCATATATGCTAGTCGCTTACCGCAGCTCCACATATTTTACCTTGCCTTACCTATGAGCTTAAATAGTCTTGATCGCGAGGGTGCGAGTTTGCTGAGTCCCTGTGGCTCACAGATTACTATTACACCAGATGCAGGGCCTGATGATTCCGTTCCAGATGATGCGCTTGAGCTCAAGTGGGAGTTCGATGAGGACTCACGCCGATACTACGTGTCTTTCCCTGATGATCAGTAGTGGTGCCCAGTTGGGGTGATCGGGACCGTGTCGCATATTGGGTTTATCTTTTATTTTGGCGCCGTAGTCGGGCCATGAGTGTTTGAATGATGTAATGTTATTTATGTACTTTGTGTAACGTGGTGAGTGTAAGCCAACTATGTTACTATTTCCCTTATTATGTATTACATGGATGTTGTGATGATTGCCTAACTTGCGACATTGCTTTCAATGCGGTTATGCCTCTAAGTCGTGCCTCGACACGTAGGAGATATAGCCGCATCGAGGGCGTTACAAGTTGGTAATCAGAGCCATCCCGACCTTAGGAGCCCCATTGCTTGATCGTTATTAGCGGTCGAGTTGAGTCGAGAAAAATGTTTTGAGTCATTTAGGAATTATATATCGGAGAGTTTAGGAATTCTTTTTACTTCCCAGTCTCCTCATCGCTCTGGTAAGGCTTCCTGCGTAGAGTTTTGACTCTTCTCTTCTCAAATTTCACTAAAAAAATTTAGGATCATGCGGGTATCTTGGAATCATCCCGATGGTTTTGTGACGAGAACATTGTCTTGGTGCCTCCTGTCAGGGGTTTTGTGGCACTGTCCTGGGGAGTTGAGCTCCGAGGTGTTGTCGTCACAATTTTATCGTTGCAATTCTGGAATACCCGAGTTTAGTACGCCGACATCGAAAATCTCTTTTATGCAGTTCGTTGGTGAGATAACCTCGACGCCACCCAGTACTGGGGCGGGAGTTCAGGAGTATCGCCATAACTTGTATAACGAATGCTTTTCGAAGGTTGAGGTAGATGGTTTCCAAAGTTTTTCTCGGTTATGTGTTGAAGGATGGATACAGCTGGATGTAGGGTTTGCTAGATTTGGGTGAGATATTATGCTTCCTCTGTATCCCCAACACCTGATTGCATAACCAAAAAGGTTCGGGAGTTTCATAGGTGGGAATTCTTGTAGCTCTAGTTCTTCTTCCACGGATATTTGGTTTGAGATTGAGATTTCTTACCGAGTATTCGTTCTTGATCCGTACCTTGTTGATTTATTTCTCTACCTAAATTCTAAGTGGCTTCTCAATTTATGGATATGTGACCATTTCAAGTGGAATGCATTCGTTCATTTTGTTCGGATGTGAAGACTATTTGTTGCAATTTCATTCCGTTGGATTCAGCTTCAATATTTGTCTATCAATGTGCTAATGGATGTCAACCTCTTCAGGATGGCTCCTCCAACGCGCACGACTCCGAATCCTGATCCGCCACCACCTCGACCTCCTTCGGAGGCATGGCAAGCTGTGATGGCCGCTACTAATGCAAACACGCAGTTGATCATGCAAATTCTTCAAGAGCGCAATCAAGCGAATCAAGGCAACCAAGGCAACCAAGGCAACAATCAGAATCACTTTGCTACACTCAACCAGTTCCTTGCTAACGGGCCAAAGACTTTCAGCAAATGTGTTGAGGCAACTGATGCTGACGATTGGCTCGTGGATCTGTGCAAGCATTTCGAGTGCAGTAACGTCAGGCCTGAGGACTTTGTCAAGTTCGCTTCCTTCCAACTTAAAGACCAAGCTGCAGAGTGGTTCCAGCAGTACAAGGATTCCAGAGGTGGACGTGTGATTACCTGGGATGAATTCCATCAAGATTTCCGAGCTCATCATATCCCTCAGAGCGTGGTTGAAAGCAAGCGTGAGGAATTCCACAACCTGAAGCAAGGCTCTTTGTCTGTCTATGACTACAACAAGTTGTTCCAGAAGCTCGCGCGCTTTGCTAAGCAGGACGTCCTTGATGAGAAGAGCATGATATATCAGTTCAGGGGTGGTCTCAGAGAAGAAATCCAGCTAGCTCTTGTTCTCTTTGAGCCCTTGAAGTACGATGAGTTCTACAACATGGCATTGAAGCAAGAGGCTGCTTAACTGAGGTGTGATGCTTCCAAGAAGCGAGTCAGAGATGCTACTCCGTCTTCCTCTACTCAAGTGGCTAAGCAGCAGAAATATTGGCTTCCTCCTCCTCCATTCCGTCAGCCATATCAGAAGAGCAAAGGTGGCAGTGGATCTTCCCACCCACCCAACCCTGGCTTTCAGAACAAGACTTCGTCTCAAGCTCCAAGATCGAGTGCTCCGTACCACCCTCCGCTTTCAGAGGTCACGTGCAACAAGTGCCAACAGAAGGGTCACTATGCCAACAAATGCTTCAATCAGAGGCGTCTTCCTCCTCCTCCTCCTGTGAGATCGGCAAGTACAACTGTGGTCAAGCATAACCCCAAGCACGCCAAGGTCAATTTGATGAATGCAGCTCAGGCAGAGGACTCGTCAGATGTCATCATGGGTAACCTTCCTGTTAACGATATTCCTGCAAAAGTTCTTTTTGACACTGGTGCATCGCATTGTTTCATGTCAAAGCCATTTTTTACCAAGCATGAATTCGTTTCTTCTCATTTGGGTAAACAAATGGATATTGTTTCTCCTGGCAAACGCTTGAGTGCAAGTCTGGAGGTTCCAGATGTTACTATCACCTTGGGCGACTACAAGTTTCTTTCTTCTCCAATGGTCCTTGGCAACTCAAATATTGATCTTATTCTCGGAATGGATTGGCTTTCTAAGCACAAGGCTCAGCTTGATTGTGCAGCCAGGCAGATTCAATTGACTCATTCATCTGAGGATGTAATTGTCTTTGCCGCTCGTGATGATACAATCCGTCTGTTTTCTCTCAATGAGAAGGGTGAACTCGACGCCATCTCGCAAATTCCAGTCGTTTGCGAATATCAAGATGTCTTTCCAGAAGAGCTTCCAGGAATGCCTCCGCACCGGCCAGTTGAATTCGTCATCGATCTTGAGCCTGGCACGGAACCTGTGTGCAAATGTCCTTACAAGCTCGGACCTGAAGAGTTGAAGGAGCTGAAGAAACAACTCGATATTCAAGAAAGAATGGGTCTCATCCGGCCTAGTTCTTCTCCATGGGGTTGTGGTGTTCTTTTTGTGAAGAAGAAGGATGGAACAGACCAACTTTGTGTTGATTACCGTCCATTGAACAAGAAGACTATCAAGAACAAGTACCCACTTCCCAACATCAACGAGCTGTTCGAACAACTCAAAGGTGCCCAGGTTTTCTCCAAGCTTGATCTCCGTATGGGTTATCATCAGATTCGAATTCGTGAGCAAGATATTACCAAGATGGCTTTCAGGACAAGCTATGGTTCTTATGAATACACTGTCATGTCTTTTGGCCTCGTCAACGCTCCTCCGACTTTCTCTCACATGATGAACTTCATCTTCAACACCTACACCAATGACTTCGTTTTGGTCTATCTCGACAACATTCTAGTCTTTTCGAAGAACAAGGAAGATCATGCCAAGCATTTGAGTTTGGTGCTCGATAAGCTCAGGGAACATCAGTTCTACGCCAAGTTCTCCAAGTGCGAATTTTGGCTCGATGAGGTTCTTTATCTTGGACATATCATCTCTGCCAAGGGCATTGCGGTGAATCCTGAGAAGGTGTCTGCAATTGTGAATTGGGAACCTCCTCAGAATGTGAAGCAACTCCGTAGCTTCCTCGGTCTAGCAAGCTATTGTAGAAGGTTCGTGGAGAACTTTTCTAAGATCGCGAAGCCTCTCTCAAAATCTTCTCCAGAAGCACGTCAAGTACGTTTGGTCTCCGGAGTGTGACATTTCTTTCAACACTTTGAAAGAGAAATTGGTCACTGCTCCAGTTCTGACTCCGCCTGATGAATCCAAACAGTATGAGGTTTTTTGTGATGCATCACTCCAAGGACTTGGTGCAGTTTTGATGCAAGAGAAGAAAGTTGTTGCTTATACCTCTCGCCAGTTGAAGCCCAATGAAAAGAACTACCCCACTCATGACCTCGAGTTGGCGGCAGTTGTGCATGCTCTTTTGACTTGGAGACATCTCTTATTGGGAAGAAAAGTGGACATCTTCACTGACCACAAGAATCTCAAGTACATCTTCACTCAGCCTAATCTCAACCTCAGGCAGACTCGATGGGTCGAAATGATTCAAGAGTATAATCCGAGTATCGAGTATACTCCAGGCAAGGCCAATGTGATTGCTGACGCATTGAGCAGGAAGGCTTATTGCAACAGTCTTATTCTCAAGCCTTATCAACCCGAGCTTTGTGAAGCTTTCCGCAAACTTAATTTGCAAGTTGTTTCTCAAGGTTTCCTCGCCAACCTTCAAGTTTCTCCTACCTTGGAAGACCAGATTCGCCAAGCCCAACTTCTTGATGCTATGGTAAAGAAGGCGAAGATTGGGATTGCCAAGAGTCAACCCAAGTACAAGTGCTACCGCCTTGATGACAAGGATACTCTCTTCTTCGAGGATCGTATTGTCGTGCCCAAAGGTGACCTTCGTAAAGTGATCATGAATGAGGCTCACAATTCTCTCCTCTCCATCCACCCTGGGAGTACGAAGATGTATCAGGACCTCAAACAGGCTTATTGGTGGACTCGAATGAAGCGCGAGATTGCTTAGTTCGTGAATGAATGTGATGTCTGCAGAAGAGTGAAGGCTAAACACCAAAGGCCAGCTAGTCTCCTCCAACCTCTTGCCATTCCAGAATGGAAGTTTGACCATATTGAGATGGACTTCGTGACTGGGTTTCCAAAGTCCAAGTGTGGCAATGATACTATATTCTTGTCATCGACAAACTCACTAAAGTGGCTCACTTTCTGCCTATCAAAGAGTCAATCACTGCAGCTCAATTGGCGGAACTCTATACCCCTCGGATTGTCTCTCTGCACGGTATTCCACAAGTGATCTCTTCAGACCGTGGCAGCATCTTTACCTCCAAGTTTTGGGATTCTTTTCAGAAGGCCATGGGCACCAACATCCGCTTCAGCACAACTTTCCATCCTCAAACTAGCGGTCAAGTCGAGCATGTCAACTAGATTCTTGAAGATATGCTCAGGGCTTGTGTGATCTCCTTCGGCATGAAGTGGGAGGATTGTCTTCCATATGCTGAATTCTCCTACAACAACAATTTTCAAGCAAGTTCGGGCAAGGCCCCATTTGAAATTCTGTATGGCAGGAAGTGCCATACCCCTCTCAACTGGTCTGAAACCGGTGAACGTCAGCTTTTGGGTAATGACTTAATCACAGAGGCAGAGGAAATGTGCAAAGTCATTCGCGATAACCTCAAAGCAGCCCAATCGCGCCAGAAGAGCTACTATGATAGTAAGCATTGTGATTTGGCTTTCGAGATCGGAGATCATGTTTACCTCCGCGTCTCTCCTATGAAAGGTACTCGTCGCTTCGGTATCAAAGGGAAGCTTGCCCCTAGAGATCGTCAGCAAGAGAGGCGATCTCGCCTATCAACTCGAGCTTCCTTCAAACTTTGCAATTGTGCATGACGTGTTCCATGTCTCTTAGCTTCGAAAGTGCTTCAAGACTCCTGACCGCACCGTCAACTTCGAAGACATTGAGCTCCAGGAAGATCACTCTTACCGTGAGCACCCCGTTGCTATTCTTGAAGAGACTGAACGCAAGACTCGCAACAAGTAAATCAAATTCCTTAAAGTCAAGTGGTCACACCATTCCGACCGTGAAGCCACCTGGGAACGTGAGGATCACCTCCGTTCTGAATACCCGGCGTTCTTTCAGTCCTAGATCTCGGGACGAGATCCTTTCGTAGTGGTGGAGTGTTGTAACACCCCGGATATGATTTACCCTTTATGTATTCCAACTCTTGCCGTTTCCGGCGTTAAGTTATTCTATTTTCTCGGCTTCGGGTTTTTGTCTCCGTGTGTTGTTGTTGTCATGCATCTCATATCATGTCATCATGAGCATTGCATACGTGTTCATCTCAGGCATTCGAGCATTTTCCCCGTTGTCCGTTTTGCATTCCGGCGCTTCGTTCTCCTCTGGTGGTCATTTCTATCTTTCTTTCGTGTGTGGGGACTAAACATTTCCGGATTGGACCGAGACTTGTAGTGCTAATCTTGTAGTGCTCTATCCATCAATGTCTTTGTTTGCAATTATGGAGCACCCTAGCTTGAGTCAATCGAGCTCTACTTTTGCTATTTTGTGAATCTGGGCAGATTGTCTACTTGTTAGCGATTTTGCCGATGATGTTGTAGTTGATCCGTGCATGCTATGTTATTGTTCTTGCCATGTCTAGCTTGTATTTTGTGTATTCTTGATGGGTGTATGCTTAGATTGTCATGACATGCTCCGTAGTGAGTGCATCGAGCTCGTAAACATGCCTACTTGATATCTGTTTCAGCATGCTCCAGTTTTCACTAAGTCTGAGAACTAATTATGTTTTTGCCATGTTCACATGCTTGCAAATATATTTTCTGATCCCTTTTGGCTCAAGATCACTAAGGGACTTTTGTTAAGCTCTTTGAGTATCTACAATCCATGATTTACTTTGCCATGTTTAGGTCCTGTAGCATATAGTTTTGTTGCTCCAAAGAGGGCTATCTGATCTGAAATTCCAGACAAGTGTTAATTTCACTAGTCTGAAATCTGTTTACCAAATGCATTTTTGCCATGCTTGTTTGAACCTGTTAATGGATGCATTGGCCGTAGCTCAGTGCAAGTCTTTTGTTAAGCTTCATGAATGGATCCCTGCGATGTATTTTGATGCCATGTTTGGGTGCTTTAGCATGTTCATCCCGTTGCATTTAGTTGGCTACTTGCTGTAAATCGCAGAACGGTGCCATATTTGAATTGCTTGCCATTTCCAAACCGTAACTCCGATTCCGGTGTTCTTTATATCATTTTCAAGAGATTTCGTCTCATCTTTCCATTGGCACACTTGGTTTTCAAAGTTGAGGCCAGGTTCATGCATTCCTTGTCAAATCTTGCATATGCATCACATATGGCATCCTGCATAGCATACCATCTTTGCACCCGTTGTTTGAGTTTGCACGTGGTTGATTGTGTCCTTGTTTGTTTGTTTGTCTTGTTTGGGTAGAGCCGGGTGACGAGTTCGCTAATGAGGAGCCCGTTGAGTTTGCTTTCGAGGATCCAGTCAACTCTGACAATGTTGCAGGCAAGATGATCATACCCTCGAAATCACTTCTATCTTTGCTTTGCTAGATGCTCGCTCTTTTGCTATGCCTATGCTACGATGCCTACCACTTGCTTATCATGCCTCCCAAATTGCCATGTCAAACCTCTAACCCCCCATGTCCTAGCAAACCGTTGATTGGCTATGTTACCGCTTTGCTCAGCCCTCTTATAGCGTTGCTAGTTGCAGGTGAAGATTGGAGGCTGTTCCTTGTTGGAACATTATTTACTGGTTGGGATATCATTATATTTCCATGTTATCTTATTGCATCTATATACTTGGTAAAGGGTGGAAGGCTCAGCCTCTCTCCTAGTGTTTTGTTCCACTCTTGCCACCCTAGTTTCCGTCATATCGGTGTTATGTTCCCGGATTTTGCGTTCCTTACGCAGTTGGGTGATAATGGGAACCCCTTGATAGTTCGCCTTGAATAAAGCTTTTCCAGCAATGCCCAACCTTGGTTTTACCATTTGCCACCTAGCCTCTTTTCCCCTTGGTTTCCGGAGTCTGAAGGTCATCTTATTTAAACCCCTTGGGCCAGTGCTCCTCTGAGTGTTGGTCCGAACTTGGCAGCCTGCGGGGCCACCTCGAGGCAACTTGAGGGTTGGTTTTACTCGTAGCTTGACATATCTGAGTGTGCCTTGAGAACGAGATATGTGCAGCTCCTATCGGGATTTGTTGGCACATTTGGGCGGTGTTGCTGGATTTGTTTTAACTTGTCGAAGTGTCTTGTAGAACCGGGATACCGAGCCTGATCGGAATGTCTCGGGAGAAGGTCTATTCCTTCGTTGACCGTGAGAGCTTGTCATGGGCTAAGTTGGGACCCCCTGCAGGGATTGAACTTTCGAAAGCCGTGCCCGCGGTTATGGGCAGATGGGAATTTGTTAATGTCCAGTTGTAGATAACTTGAACCTTAACTTAATTATAATGAATCAACCATGTGAGTTACCGTGATGGCCTCTTCTCGGTGGAGTCCGGGAAGCGAACACGGTGTTGGAGTAATGCTTGTCGCAGGTTGTCCTCTAGTTATTCGACCGTGCATTGCCTTCTCTTCTCGCTCTCTTTTGCGAATAGGATAGCCACCATATATGCTAGTCGTTTGCCGCAGCTCCACATATTTTACCTTGCCTTACCTATGAGCTTAAATAGTCTTGATCGCGAGGGTGCGAGATTGCTGAGTCCCTGTGGCTCACAGATTACTATTACACCAGATGCAGGGCCTGATGATTCCGTTCCAGATGACGCGCTTGAGCTCAAGTGGGAGTTCGACGAGGACTCACGCCGATACTACGTGTCTTTCCCTGATGATCAGTAGTGGTGCCCAGTTGGGGTGATCGGGACCGTGTCGTATGTTGGGTTTATCTTTTATTTTGGCGCCATAGTCAGACCATGAGTGTTTGAATGATGTAATGTTATTTATGTACTTTGTGTGACGTGGCGAGTGTAAGCCAACTATGTTACTATTTCCCTTATTATGTATTACATGGATGTTGTGATGATTGCCTAACTTGCGACATTGCTTTCAATGCGGTTATGCCTCTAAGTCGTGTCTCGACACGTAGGAGATATAGCCGCATCGAGGGCGTTACAACTAGCCCGGGGGGTTAAAATAAAGATGACCCTCGGGCTCGCGAAAACCCAAGGGAAGGTTATAGGTTGTTAGGCAAATGTAAAACCAAGGTTGGGCCTTGCTGGAGGAGTTTTATTCAAGGCGAACTGTCAAGGGGTTCCCATTATAACCCAACCGCGTAAGGAACACAAAATCAAGGAACATAACACCGGTATGACGGAAACTAGGGCGGCAAGAGTGAAACAAAACACCAGGCATAAGGCCAAGCCTTCCAACCTTTACCAAGTATATAGGTGCATTAAAGTAAACAAGATATAATGATGATATCCCAACAATAAACATGTTCCAACAAGGAACAAACTCCATCTCCACCTGCAACTAACAACGCTATAAGAGGGGCTGAGCAAAGTGGTAACATAGACAATCAATGGTTTGCTAGGAAAAGGTGGGTTAGAGGTTTGACATGGAAATATGGGAGGCATGATAAAGCAAGTGGTAGGTATCGTGGCATAGGCATAGCAATAGAGCGAGCAACTAGCAAGCAAAGATAGAAGTGATTTCGAGGGTATGGTCATCTTGCCTGCAAAGTACTCTGAGTTGACGCGAGCTTGATCCTCGTAAGCGTAGGGTTCCTCGACCACAAACTCGTCTCCCGTCTCTACCCAAGACAAGAACAGAAGCAAAGGAAACCATAATCAACCACGGTGCAATGCGCAAGCAACATGATGCAAAACATGGCATGATATACGAGACGTGCTATGCAATGCATATGCGTGCTCCGAAAGGAAAAGATTGAACCAAGCCTCAACTTGGCAAACCAAGTGTGCCGTTGGAAAGATGAGTTGATTTCGGGTGAAAACGATATAAAGATCACCGAAATCGGATGCACGGTTTGCAAATGGCAAGCAAAACAATAATGGCACTATTCTGCGATAAACAGCACGATGCCATCTAGAATGCAACAAGAATCGAAGCTACTACACTCTAACATAGCAACAAAGCACATGTTAGTGATCTACTCAAGATGCTTGACAAAATATGAACACTGAGCTACGGCTAAATCACACAAGAGCAGGTTCAAACAAGCATGGCAAAAGTGCAAAAGATATCAGCCTCACAGACTTAGTGAAAATACTAACATGTCAGGAATTAACATCAGGAAGCAATGTTTAGAGCAAGATATCAACATGCTACAGGAACATACCATAGCAAACAAAGGCATGGAATGAACCTACTCAAATCATATAACAAAAGTCCTTTACTGACCATAAGCCAAAAGGGATCAGAAGATATGATGGAACCCATGTAAACATAGCAAGTTTCGTTAACAGATTCAGACTTAGCAGAAAAACTGGACATGGCATCAACAGAATTACGAAGGCCTCTTTGTGAGCTCGATGCACTCAACACAAGGCATTGCATGACAAACTAAGCATATACACAGTAAGAAGACATGATCAAGAAGCTAAACATGGCAAGAACAAACTTATAGCATGCATGGATCAACTACAACAACCTTGGCAAAATTGATTAACACGTAAACAATCTGCCAGGAACATTTTATAGCAAAGGTAGAGCAAGATTGAGTCATACTAGTGTGCTCCATAAATGCAAACAAGGACATGGATGGATAGGGCATAACCATATGTCAAAATCATCCTTACTGAACATACTCAAAAGAGGCATGGATCTCTCTGTAGCAACATGAATACATGGCATAAAAATAATATCAGGGAAATGACTTAGTGAAATTCTAAGTCCCTGAAATCAGCAACATCACGAGAGCAACTTTGCATACTTGTGCTAGTAACCACATTGATCACAAAAATACATGGCATACACCTCTGTAAAGATGGCATGGCATATCCCAAAACACATGTAGAGCTCAAGTCCATAGGAGGCACACAATAATCATGGCAAAAATGACAAATGCTCATAAACTGATAAAAATCAGGAACTAACATTTTATAGCACTCTTGCATCAACAATTTGGGCATCAAGATGGAGTCAAACAAGCATGATGCAATGGAACATAATGAATAGGATAACCTAACGAACATTTTGATATATGGCACGCCCAAGACGGAGCTACGAGCATAAAGTTATGATGCAATGAACATGCCATGAAAATGTTAGGGACTTAGGGAAAAAATGGGGTCGACCTCAGATTCGGGATCTAGGGTTTGGGGTGGCGCTGTTCCCGAGGATCGCCGGAGAAGGGGTTCACCGAAGAGGAATCAGAGGGCGGCGGCCGGAGCTTGGGGCGCTGGATCCGGTCGCTCCTCGACCGGATCTGGCCGGCGTTGGAGATGGCGCGGCTGGGCGGCGTTCCGGCGACCAAGGCGGCGGGAAGCGGTCGTGGGCGGCGGGGCGAGGCACTGGCGGCGACGGGCCGGCGGTGCGGGGGCGGCGCGGGCGACACGTGGCGCTGTGCGATTGGTCCGGGCGGCGGCGGCAGACGTGTCCGGTGGCGGCGGGGGGGGGAGGTTTTTAGAGTTTCGTCTGGGAATGGAGGAGGAGGAGACGTTTTTATAGCTAGAGGGAGCTAGGAGAGTCCAAATGGGGTGCGGTTTTCGGCCACGCGATCGTGATCGAACGACCGAGAGGATGGAGGGGGTTTGGATGGGTTTTGGGCCACTTTGGAGGGGTGTTGGGCTGCAACACACACGAGGCCTTTACGGTTCCCCGGTTAACCGTTGGTGTATCAAACGGACTCCAAATGGCACGAAACTTGAAAGGCGGTCTACCGGTGGTGTACCAAGACCGCTTTTCAAATCTCGGTCCAATCCGAGAATGTTTAACACCCGCACACGAAAAGAGGCAAAAGGGGACGTTGGAGGATGTAGGAGTGCCGGATCGCAAAACGGACAATGGGGAAAAAGCTCGGATACATGAGACGAACACGTATGCAAATGAGATGCACATGATGACATGATATGAAATGCATGACATGGACAATATGCAAAACAAAGACAAAACCCAACCACGAGGGAATATCATAACTTAGAGCCGAAATGGCAAGAGTTGGAATACAAATATGGCAAGTTACATACGGAGCATTACAACCAGCCACAACCAACCCACGCTCGGGGCTTGTGCGAGGTAGGGCGAGACGCCTCCTAAGGCCTTCTAAAACTCTGCATCTACACAATGTCTCCTGAGGCTCGACGTCCATTGAGTCATCAAGGAGGAAGCCTTTGGAACATGCCCCTAGAAAGGCGTGCCCTCGCGACATGGGAGACTACCATAAGCACATCAAGCTAAGTTACCCTAATCGCGCCTAGTAGAAACACAGGTATCATGACACGATAGGAAAATAACAAGCATAGCATAGAGGCGCAAGCGCTGTGGTTCATTACATGCCCCAGCAGGGCCCTATACTTTTTTCAAATGCAGAAAAAGGGAAAAAACAAAAGCAGGCAGCACGACTACAGCAGCTCCCGAGGCCAGGCTCCAGCTGTGCCCGAGCTCAGTCCGAGTCTTCCTCCCGCTTCACCGGGGCACGACGGTGAAGCGGCTCGTCGCTTTCCCCGATCTGAGCCAAGCGACATGGTGGTTCATCGCAGGTGCCGTCGCTGGTACTCTCACCGGAGGAGGAGCCGCTGCCGCTGGAGGTGGCGCGGCCGTCTCCAAGGGCAAGCTCACCCTCGTCGTCGTCATGGCCATCGCCAAGGGCAAGCTCGTCGTCGCACTACAAGAAATGTCAACTTGTGACCCTCACTATTGGCCGCTGAAAGGTCATAGTTTTTCATTTGCGACATTTTTGACCAAAAACAGAAGGTCAAAAGCTGGCGGTCATAAACTGAAATTAATGACCTTTTGTAAAAGGTCATTGGTTCTTCGACCAAAATTTTGGTCACTAGCAACCTCCCCAGGCCACGTAGGCATCCAACGTGGAAAGCTGATGTGGCACAAGAATCAACCCGGTCCAATTCGGTTTTCTACATGGGCCTAGCCCAACAATTCGGCTCATTTATGATTTTTTTCCTTTTAATTTTGGTCAGCTACATTGGCCTAGCCCAACAATTCAGCCTTTTTAGTTTTTGAGATTCATGCAACTTTTTTAACCCTCGACCCTTTTTGAAATTGTTCGATGCTTGTTGGGATGTGGCCTTTTTCGGCCCAATTATTTGTCCAGTTTCGACCAGCCTTTTAATGTTGAGAATTATTTGGCCCAAGCCGAATTTAGCCCAATCACACATACATACAACATTATTTCATTCAAATTAGGAAAACTCCAGGTCAAATTCAAGTCAACCATCATATCACATCACATAACACATCTCCCAGGTTTACATCTCTACTCCTATAAAATACCCAGTTGGTGGTGATGGTGTGCCTGCCATACCTGATTTTTGACCGTCAGATGTGCATCCAACACATGGAAGCTAACTATGGTTTATGTTTGTAAAAAAACCTTATTCTCTTACGTTCAGCTCCAGCCATCCCCTCCTTATCCAAATCCTATGAGCGAAGGCATTGGATCCTTCACGAAAACGAAAGAAAACAGTGGAACCAAAGACGGCAGCGCCGCTGCCGCTCCACACACCGCCGGCGCCGCCGGCGCTGCCGACGCAGTCCGCTCCTAACACCCTCTTCCGCCTCCTCACTGCAGCAACATCCCCACCGCTCACTACCACCTCCCCCTCCGACCCTCCCCGATTTCTCCCCCCGCCTGCCCCGTCTCCTCCGACGCCGACGTCGGCAAACACGCAGCCGCCGCCGCTCATCCCCAGAGTCCGCGACGCCTTCCCTCCCTGGTCCTCTGAGGTAGCAGCCCCTGCGCCCACCGATTCCCCCTCCTCCCGGTTGTCTCCCCTATCCCATCTACTCCGACGCCGATGTCGGCAAGTACGCCGCCGGCGCCGTCCGCCTCTGATTCCGCGACCCCTCTCTTACCTTATTCTCTGACGCAGCAGCCCAGCCGCCCACCTTCTCCCCATCCTTCCCGGCGTCTCCTCCTTCCCCCACCCCATCTCCTACGACGCCGACGTTGGCAAGTACGCCGCCGGCACGTTCCGTCCCCCGAGCTCGCGACGCCACTCCTGCCTCATCCTCTGATGCAGAAACCCGGCCGCCCACCACCTCCTCCTCCTGGCCGGCTCTTCAGCGACGCCGGCGCCAGCTTCCCTGCGACGCGCTCCAGGCCATTCCCTTCGAGTACTTGCTGGTCCACACCCGTTTCCTCCAGTAAACTCTGTTTCAGAGACGGCTGGTCTGGTGTGATGGTTTCCTCTGCTGTTGCCTCTCCTTCCTACCCGTCCCGCCTCCAAATTTCAAATTTTCTGTCACTCAAAGTTCAAATCCGCGCACCCAGTTCGAACTGTCCAGAAACTACTCCTGCAGCCCAATATAAATAAGTGGGCAGGCATATGGGACTCAGGCTGCTCAAACTACACCCCCAAGAAGTCACACATTGGTCACGCCAACCTTTAGATCGAACGGAGTGTGAGGAAGTGTGATTCACTGCTCTTCGCCATCTAATCTTCTTCGTCAAGGGCAAGGTATGGGTTGTGAATGAATATTAAAATCTTCTCTACGATCTCATCAACCATTGCTTCATCTTTGTTATTAGACAACCCCGTCTGAATACTGTATCAGTAGCAGTTGGAGAAGTACTGAATGATACACATCTTACATAGCTGACTCCCAACATCCTGGATTATTTATATCTAATCTGACTCCAGTTTTTATGCATTTCATAGCTTATTTCCCGTCTGAATACTGTATCAGTAGCAGTTGGAAAAGTACTGACTGATACAAACTTTACATAGCTGACTCCCAACATCCTGGATTATTTATATCTAATCTGACTGCATTTTTTATGCATTTCATAGTTTATATTTCATCTAACCAGTCTGCATTTTGAATGCATTATTTTGTAGCCAAGTCCAACAGAACTTGCTCCGGTGGCACGCCAATTCCTCATACAAGTATATTTATACGCGAGCCAATAGATATGACAAGTTCAAGTCAGTCGTCTTTGGATGATGAAGTGACAAAAGAATCATCTACGATTTTTCCTACTAATGGCATGCTCATATCAACTGAGGGCTTGGAGCGAGGAGAAAGCTCAAAAGGTAAATCTATAAGGTGAAATTCTGTGCATAAGTAATTTTATTTAACTACTTAATTAATTTCTCATTAAAATGCTATAGGACGAAAGCGTGTACGTGAAGCAATAAGATATGCTAGCCGTACACCAGAACAAATCCAAGCAAGGCGAGAACGTGTTAGAGCACGTCGGCAAAATTTAACACCTGCTGAGAGGGAAAAGATTAATGCACAAAGAAGAGAGAAAAGACAACGAATGGCACTTGATGAGAGGAATGCAAGCCAACGAGCACGTAGGCAAAGTTTGACAATAGATGAGAGGCAAGAAATAAATGCACGCCGGCGAGCACGTAGGCAAAGCCTACCACCTGAAGAGCGGCAAGCACTCCTAGCTCAACGTAATGCAAGCTACACATCTAAACGAGATGCCCTCTACAGGGATTCTGTTGCACTACAGTGCCCTGCAGGTTCATTGATGGGACATCCATCATCAAGTTCTTATGTCTTTAGCCACCCAGGTATGCTCGCACAAACTTCTGCTACAATTCAAGGTAATTCTCACACACATCTATATATATGTAACAACATCGATCTTCAAATTACATTTAGGAGATGATGATACTATCCAGCACATGGAACTCACATCGGTGCAATGTCCAACATCTACATCAGTGGACAATCCATTATCACCCCATGATGGTCTCGTATATTCAGATTCCCCAATAGAAAGCTTTGTCGCCGATGATGATGATTCTCACATGTCTGAAGAACAAGATGATGAGTACTTCGCATTTGCTGGGAGAGGTATTGCCAATGCCATGTATACCTTATTTCTCTACATACAAAAAAAGCAAGACCTATATAAGGCCATTCATCTCATTATATGTAGGTGACGATGAATACTTGGTAGATGCCTTTACAACAGACACCATTGTCCCTGACCTATATGATCGTGTCTACCACAATATACCAGTAAGTACTCACATGTTGACACCAAAACCTGATTGCAATCACTGTGGTGCAAAGAGGTTCCAGTATGAAACAAGTGGATTTTGTTGTCGGTCCGGAAAGATTAACCTAGCACACTCAGAACCTCCCTTGGAACTTCAAATGTTATACACAAGTTCAGATCCCAATGCCGTGCATTTTAGGGAGAACATTCGGTACTTTAATGGACACTTCTCATTCACCACCCTTGGAGTCAGTCTGGACAATAGATACACAAACATGAGTTCAGGAGTGTATACGTTCCAAGCTCACGGTCAGGTTTACCACAACATCTTTTCATTTGGTCCAACTCAAGATGGAACTAAGCATTTGGAGCTCTACTTCTATGATGATGATCCCAGTTTACAACATAGGTTTCGGCGCTCCCCAAACCTAGACCGAGATGTCATTCGTAAGCTTGTCGACATCCTCAAGGATAATCCTTATTCTGAGACATTCAGGAATCTAGGTGGAGTCGATGACCTTGAGGAATACCGTATTGAACTAAACACCGACATGAGGTTGGACCAACAGAGATATAACTTGCCTATATCATTGGAGGTTGCGGCTATTTTGGTTGAGGGTAATGAACTATGTAAGCACTTTGATCATAGCATAGTACTGTTTGGTAACGACAACAAGAGATATAGCATCCAGCCATATTATGGATGCTATGATCCATTGTCTTACCCTTTATTCTTTCCAAGAGGGGAGATTGGTTGGCATCCCGAAATCCCAAAGAATGGCGTCAACTTGAATGATATACTTCAATCTCGTCGCAGTGGTCGACATAGTCTAGGTAATTCATATAACGGAAATAGCATGTGTTCATTTTGTTTATCCTCATTGTACTTACTTTTCTTAATATTTCCTCTTGTTAGCTCTCATTTCCATAGGTACATATACAAATAGTCGATTATGCGTATCTGTTAGAGACTACTATTGCTACAAGTTTCAAATACGTCGTGGTGTATTTAACACCATGCTATACGGTAAACGACTGTTCCAACAGTATGTGGTTGATATGTACATCAAGGTTGAAAGCTCAAGATTGGACTATATCAGAAATCACCAGAAACAAATACGTGCTGATCTATACCAAGGTGTTGTTGATAGCCTTCAAGCTGGGGAAAACCGTGTGGATGCAGTGGGCAAATGGACTATACTTCCTACATCATTTATTGGGGGAAAAAGAGATAGGAGACGAAGGTATCTTGATGCCATGGCCTTGGTGCAAAAGTATGGGAAACCAGATATATTTTTAACCATAACTTGCAATCCAAATTGGGATGAGATAATTAGTGAGCTAGAGCCTGGACAAACCCCACAGGATCGCCCTGATCTTATCGTACGAGTATTTCGAGCAAAGTTGGAAGACCTCAAGATACAACTTTTTAAGAAGCACATGCTCGGTAAGGTAGCAGCATATGTGTATGTCGTTGAGTTTCAGAAAGGAGGTCTACCACATGCTCATTTCCTCCTAAGCATGGAGGGGAGGTACAAGCTAACTTGCCAGAGCAATATGACTGTCTAATATCTGCTGAATTGCCAGACAAATCCAAGTACCCAAAGTTGTACAAAATGGTCGTCAAGCACATGATGCATGGCCCGTGTGGAGTCCTCAACCCCAAGAACGTGTGCATGCAAAATGGTAGCTGCAAGAACTACTATCCACGACCATTTAATGCGTCAACCCTTCAGGGAAAGGACTCATATCCCATATACCGGAGGAGAGATGCTGGACGTCGTGCGAAGGTATGGGGTGAAGATTTAGACAATAGGTGGGTTGTTCCATACAATCCTTACCTACTAAGAAGGTATAACTGCCACATCAATGTTGAGGTTTGCTCAAGCATAAAAGCTGTGAAGTACCTCTTTAAATACATATATAAGGGGCATGATCGAGCATCTGTTTCTATCGACGCGGTGGATAGTGACGGAAACATTGATGAAATAAAGCAATACAGAGATTCCAGATGGGTTACACCACCAGAAGCATTATGGAGGATCTATGGTTTTGACCTTAGTGAGATATTTCCTTCTGTTAGGCAGCTACAACTCCACCTCCCTAATATGCACATGGTGTCATTCCCGGCGGGCGTGAATCTGAATGATGTCCTCTCCCAGGAAGGAGCTTCCAAGACCATGCTAACCGAGTATTTTGAAGCAAACAAGAAGTATGAGTTGCCCCGGGGAATTTTATATAAGGATTTTCCGGCATCTTTTATTTGGATCTCGGGTGGAAAGTATTGGAAAAGGAGGGATGAACGCACACAGATCGGGAGAATTGTGTCTGCTCATCCAGCCGAAGGGGAGAGGTATTATCTTAGAGTGCTTCTAAACCATGTCACAGGTGCTACATCTTTCCAAGACCTAAGGACAGTGGATGGTATTGTTTTCCCGACATTTCGTGAAGCTGCTGAAAGGAGGGGTCTTATCGAGTCAGATAATACTATTGACGAGTGTCTTAATGAAGCTGAGGTTTTTCAGATGCCATCTTCCCTTCGAAGGCTATTTGCCACTATATTGGTCTTTTGTGAGCCTAGCAATGTGTGTGGTCTATGGGACAGGCACTTGGAAGCTATGACAGAAGACTATCGACTAAACCACATGTCCCCTCATGCAGTTGAGCAGATGGCTTTGTTAGATATAAAAAGTATGCTTGAATCGATGGGGAAGGACATATCATCATTCCCTCTTCCAGAAATTGATGAGTCGTATGATGGCTCAAATAACGAGGCTAGGGAGATCACAGAGGAGTCGACGATAGGGGTGAACCCAGAACACCTTGGCTTTTCATCTTTCCTAAACCCAGAACAGAGATATGCATATGATGAGGTACTTGCAACAATCAATAGTGGCCAAGGAGGTGTGTTCTTTGTTGATGGACCAGGAGGCACTGGAAAGACTTATCTATACAAAGCACTACTTGCAAAAGTATGTGGTGAGGGTAAAATAGCTATTGCAACAGCGACATCAGGCGTTGCTGCATCCATCTTGCCCGGCGGGAGGACTGCACACTCATGGTTTAAAATACCATTGAACATTGAAGATGGTGGAGTTTGCAGCTTCACCAAGCAAAGTGGGACAGCTAAGCTTCTTATGAGCGCCTCCCTCATAATTTGGGATGAGGCCTCCATGACAAGGAGACAGGCAGTCGAGGCCCTTGATAATAGCATGAGGGACATCATGGCTCAACCTGACCTGCCATTTGGCGGAAAGACTATCGTGTTTGGCGGAGATTTCAGACAAGTGCTTCCTGTTGTTCGCAAGGGAACAAGGTCACAAATAATTGACGCGACGCTACGCAAGTCTTACCTTTGGGAGAGTATGAGACATATAAGACTTGTCCGTAATATGAGGGCTCAAAGTGATCCATGGTTTGCTGATTATCTTCTGCGTGTTGGGAATGGCACCAAAGATACTATGGATGATGGTTACATACGATTCCCAGATGAGATTTGTGTACCATATACCGGCGTTGCCTCTGATATTGACAAGCTTATTGAAAGTGTTTTCCCGATGCCGCTAGATGAAAACCTCTTGGATCGAAACTACATAACGTCATGAGCAATTCTATCAACTCGGAATGAGTACGTTGACAAAATCAATATGAGGATGATTGAGAGATTTCCTGGGGAGGAGATGATATACTACAGTTTTGATCGCGTTGAGGATGATCCACACAACTACTACCCTGCAGAATTCTTGAATTCATTGACACCTAATGGTCTACCTCCCCATATCCTCAAGTTGAAGATTAATTGTCCTATTATATTGTTACGGAACATTGACCCAGCGAGTGGGTTGTGCAACAGGACGAGGCTGATTGTCCGAGGGTTCATGAGGAATGCAATTGATGCTGAGATTGTGCTGGGCCAGCATGCCGGTAAGAGGGTGTTCCTTCCTTGAATTCCTCTTTGCCCATCAGATGATGAGATGTTTCCATTTAGGTTCAAGATGAAGTAGTTTCCAGTCAGGCTTAGCTTTGCTATGACCATTAACAAGGCACATGGACAAACTATACCAAATGTTGGTGTATACCTCCCTGAACCGGTATTTTCACACGGGCAACTCTATGTTTCTCTTTCTAGAGCTATATCAAGAAGTAATATGAAGGTTCTTACTGTCCCAGAAAAGCAAAAGGAAGGCCAAACCAACTCCAATGCAAATTTTACAAAGAACATAGTCTACAAAGAAGTTCTCAGCGTGTAGTTCAAGGTATGAATCACTCGAGTACAATTCGATGGCTGTAGAAATTCAATCTATCTAGATTACTAGGGTCAATCATCTAAAATTGCTTTCCAGCTATTATGGTTCTGAAGTTTGTGTAGAGGACTTTAAGAAAAACAACTAAGATGCTTGCATTAGCGTTCATGATATTTTTTGCAGAAAATATTATACATGTATTCAAATTGTTTTTGGTAGTTTTCTTTATTACTTCCACTGTTCAAATAATTTTGGATGACACCTACAGCAGGCCGTTTTTCATCGACGCCCCTCATTTGCTTGGTAGCTCCACATCAAAAATTTCAATTCACACCTCGAATATTTATTTCCTTGCTGTCTATTATCGGCATCTTTTTTTTTGTGTATGTGTGGAAACCTGGTTGATGCAAGAAAGTGAAAAGAGGGCCAGTACTGATGTTTTTGTATGCATAATATGTGCATGTGCATTCGCCCCTTCTATATATACACATGATTCAAAAGCATGTTTTACTGTACATTTTGTTCCTTTGCTTGGTACAAAATGCATTGCAAGTGTTATTCATTGTTTTTTCCTTGACTAAATATACTACAAACCATCTACAGGCTAATATTTGTTCCTTTCCCTGAATATACCTGACTGTTACGTATGCTGTATTGATTGTCTAATATCCTTTATTCTTTTTAGGTGAGCAGATGGATGATGTGAGAGTCCCAAAACTAATATGGTTGGCATAAATGTTTTGAGCAAACAACTAAAGAGGAGTTCACAGGGCTTGCATTTGACGAAGCCACTGTTCGAAGGATGCTGGCACATGGCACATCATTTTGCCATAGTAATCTTGCTTATGGAGCCCGATTATTTTGGTTGTACTTGTATGTACTCATGTATGCAAGTTATGCACCAAGTGTTTTATTTTATTGTTTTCTCTTTTCTCATGTGAGTTATCGTGGCTTGTTACTGGATGTGATATGTTTGTGAGGTGCTCAATGTCTTTACCATTTCTAGCAGATAATTGTGTGCGGGCTGGAGTTGTAGTCCATGTTAAGCAAACAGAAGCCAAAGACAGGCAAATGGAGAGATAAAGCTGGTGAATGTTGTCACAGTTGCTACGTGTGTAAGTTGCTACGTGTGTAGACGAATTTTATATTTGCCGCATGCTCTCCCCTTGATATAGGATAGAGCGAGCAATTAGAGAGTTGAGTAGGGAGAAGGGTCTTCCTACGAGATGTAGATGGACAATAAAGAGTTTGGCTTCATGACGAAGGGGTTCATCGATTAAAAAACATATGTTTGATTGTGCTCGATGTCTATTTATCAATAATAATATATCACTACTTTAATCAATGTATGAGTTCCTGACTATAACTTAGGTCCACCTTATCTTTTTTGATCCCGTAGCGTAGCACGGGCATCTTACTAGTAACACAAAAAATCATCTCAGGAATACATTTCCCTACACAGAAATATAGCAGGAACAGAGGGAATATACAATAAAGAAAATGAAGGCACATCTGCTACTATCATAATAGTACAATGTATTTTTTTACAGAACAGCCTTTTTACGGAATATACAATAGAGGGATTTCATTGCTCTCTCTTACGAGACATGCTCCAGCTGCCACAACTTGCCATCCTACAATGAGAGGTATATAACAATGGACTTCATGAACATTAGAGGAGCAAACGCTCAATCAACACCAAGGGCTAGATAAAGCCTTAGCTAGCATGCATTCGAAATTTAGACAGAGGCAATCAGTTACAGAAAGTAAATGAGGACCAGACTTTACAATTACAGTACCATAGGACAAATCCATCAATCCACGAGGCAAAATATGAGTGAATCCAAAAAGAGGCAGAAAGGAATACCTATTTTGATCCAAAGGGGCTCGTGAGCATGGCCATCTTCCGTAAGAGGTTGGCCCTAGCACCCTGGATCAGACGCGCTGGGAGCTTGTAGCTTGTCCTGGTCATACTGCTATCCTAAGTAACAGGAAAAATCAAAGCAACAGTTTGGACTTGGTGTTAACGAACAGACACTGTAAATCAATAGCATATAAAGCACCAATTTCCTCGGATGCAAGGAGAAGAGGAGCAAAACGACAGAGAGGTGGGACATTTTTCGTACCTATAGATGATATTCACAGCCAAGGAAGATACATGGGGCCAGCCTTGCATGTGTGCTTGCTTCACCGGTACATGCATCACCATAGCAGCCAAGTAAGTAGGCATCATCAACATCTCCTCACCACTTTCCTGGCCACAAACAAAGAGTCAAAACAAAATATATTAGACCATAATATGACACCAGAGAGTAACTGTAAATCACAAAGTATATCCACAACACCATAAAATAGTCCCAGACCCTAGTGCTATTTGAGTATATCGCATGTAGTTTATTTTCATGAAGGGTTGTGTATGCACGATAAATCCAGAAATAGGAGGAGGATGGCTTATCAACAAACTGAACTTAGAAATGAAACTTTGTAATGCTCAAGTTTCAGCTAATAGGGATTACAGAATTTTACATGGGACAAATTCTTCTAGTTGCATTTATCACAGATAGAAGAGTTTATAGTGAATAAACATTTGCAATCAAAGACACAGCCTGGAACATATTAATTTCAAGGTGCAGTTTGTATACAATCGAACATCTTAGGTTGTATACTACTCATGATAATTCCACTGATCTACGGAGTCAAGGCATGCAACTCAAGAAGGTATTTCTTCACTATTACAGAAATATATCATTGTTAATGTAAATGATCTAGAATAAATATACAGATATTACCACAAACACCTATCAGGCAAAATCCCATCGCAAGTGAACTCGAACATGTGCTGGACACACCCAAAAGAAACACCTAGTCGTACAACTTCGTGTACAAGTCACCTGTGCCCAAAAGAAACACCCAGCCACCGCAGGCCATGGTTAGACAGCAGCTAGCACAATATAATTAATAGCCAGCTAAAGCTTAATGCAAGATCATATTCATAGTTGGCATGCATCAATACAGGAATCTACAATGTTGGATAAGGTGATAAAGAAAAATAGAAATAGTGGAGTTAGAAACATATGCAGCACAATGATAAAACAGAACAATAGATTTAATGTGTATATATTCTGTTTGCTCTGCTAATTGTTACATGATACACTCGTGTGTGTATATTCTGATGAGCCATTACCATCTAGACAACAACAACATGGACATAATACTAATTACCTACACAAGGCATCAATACTCTACATGAGAAGGCCACGGTTACTCTTTGGAGCAGTATGAGAACGACAAGCATTGCATCCTTGCCCTTTACTCGAGGCTCCAGGACACAATAACAACATCAACGCCCACCTTTTTTTGCTTGAACACACACCTAAACTAGGGACACAAGAAACAAAAAGGCTAAATTGCGCAGACACCCATCTGGACCTAAATCAACATCTTTACCTACAAAGAGAAATGGGGACAGGCCATAGAATCCCCTCATGTGAAGGCCATAGTTACGTTTGGAGCAATATGAGAAAAGACAGGCATTGCAAGCCTGCTCTTCACACATCATTAGACCTGCAAACAACCTTGCAGGTAGCTGGCTCTCACTTAACTAAACATGCAGGCAATGAAAGCACCCAACATTTTTATTTTAGCAGCCTGATTAATAAATTTATACCAAACAAACAGAAATTGCAATGACCTAGTATGAACCATGTAATACATACACTTCAATATGTATCCTAGTTTATCGTCATCACCTCATGAGCTTAATAATTACATAAAGTAATTATCATCATATCCAGAATTACAATAGCAGCAGCCAGCACTAGGACTACCAAATTGATTCAAAGTTCTTGCCATTGTGCAACAACTAGAGCTCTCAACTACTAGCTCCTGGTACTAGCTGATCTGAATGTGTAAGAAGTTTGATATAAAATGTGAGTAGAACAATTCTTCAGAGCTAAATGTGCAATGAGCTTCTGAATATTATCACTTTGGAGGGTTACTATTCTTAGTTCTAAGAAGCCAAGACAACATCAAGCTTATAATCAATCCAAGATGACAGCAAGTCCAAGATCTTATGGCCAAAGCAGAAATTTCCATGGCGCCAAGGCCATCATAAGATTTACCACATAGAGCATGGGAGATAAGCAGAGGGGAGGAATCAGTGGGATAACTTAGAGGAGAGAAGCCGACGGTGAGGACGGCCAAGGCGATGGACCACCTCCCCTTGCAAGTCAGCCTTGTAGTCAATCCACCTCCCCATGTGCATGACGACGGCCTCCCACTCGGCGACGTGCTTGGTGACGATGCTGCAACAGGTCTTGTTGTACTTGCCGATGCCGAGGTCGAGCTTGTCGATCTCAGCATGGGAGCTTGCTGATGCCCATCCATGGGAGCGTCTGCGACGACGTCATAGTTGTACCTTCAATCCAAAGCACAAGATCCAAACGTTAGAAAAGAACAGGAATAGTACTGCTCTACCAACTTCACTTTTTGTTTCTGGAAATATAATTGCTTGAGCTAATTTGAAAGATACAAAAATTAAGTTGGAACCATTTTTCCCTTTGCTGTTGAGAAATGTCCCAATCCATTTAGTTTTTTTTACAAAAGACCAAGATCCCAAAAATTACTTTGGGGGGGGGGTGCTCAAAACAGTCTATATGTGTGGTGATTTTGTTCAAATTCCTTCATACACTAGCACCAACAGCTGGCCTTTTCAATCAAGAGAAAAAGAAAAATGGCGACAGAGAATTGGAGGGCAAAGCACATGCTTGGCGTTTTTCTTTACTGTGTGAGTGTGCGTGTGCTGTGTGCAACACCAAACTGACTGACAACCGAGATATTCACCAGAGGCTCCTTGAGCAGAATTTACAGGCCCACTCCTACACATACATTGCTAAGCTACTCCCATATAAATCCGCAGCAGCTTTTCCTCAAGAGCATAGGACTAGTAGGATGAAGCTGTTGCCAAGCCTAACCCATGCATGCACGGTACTCATTTGGCAGCGAAGCGCCGCGCGACGTCGCCCTCCGCCGCGGCGAAGAAGGCCTCCATCTCCTCCGCCAGCGGCGACCTCCCCTTCTTCGCCTTCTTCGCCCTGCACACCATGACAAACAGCAGCCAAAGCGTGAGTAGAGGAACTCCACACGCAACAGCACGGCTTGGAACGGCCAGCACCGTGCCGTGAGGAGAAGGAAGGACGAGGGCTGGAGACTGACAAGTCGGCGGGGAGGCCGTGGCAGTCCAATCCGAAGTGGCGCATCACGTGGCGCCCGCACATCCATTGGCGCCCCTTGACGACGGCCGCCCCGCCTGAGAAGAGTTGAAGCCCTCCCGCACCAGCCGCGTCGTCGGAGGGGGGGGGGGTCTGTCCTGGCGGCGCGAGCCCCTCCCACTCCGCCCGTCTCTGGTGACTTGCCATGGTCGCCGCCGGCTATGGGGTGAGGAAGATATGCGCCATGGCCGCCGCCGGCTGACCTGCTTTGGATCCTTGCCATGGCCGTGGGCAAAGAGGTTGTTGGGAGGAAGGGGCGCCGGCAAAGGAAGGGAGGATGGATGGCATTGGGTGGCGGAGGGGTGGCGGCGGCGATCTGGATCGGGGAGAGGGAGGCGGAGGCGATGTGGATCTGGATCTGGATCGAGGGACTGAGGGAGGAGATGTGTCGTGCGCGTGCGTTTAGGATAGGTGGGAGAGAGACGCTGGATCGAGGGACTGAGGGAGGGTGTGGACGGCTCAGATCAACTACAGTGGGGGGTGATCCGTGGGCTGCCTTTTGATTGGTTCAAAAATATAAAATTATTTCTTAGTGCTAAAAACAGGGGGTTTTGTGAAGCAACTACCAAAACTATTCTGCAAATTGGCATCACTAATTTTTTTTCACTTAATATAGACCATATTTTATGGATGATTACCAATTTTTATGCATTTCCGATCCTTCTAGCTATTTTTGGTCATTTAAACAAATTTCCGCTGATTCGGTAGAAAGCGGGTCAAATTTGAACTACAGGTGCCTCATACTTTCTCTTTATTTTTCTCAAAAATAATTTCTAGGTACATAAGTATCTATTTAATCAGAGATACTTCAATTTTTTTGCAAAATTCGACCCTTAGCTTTGAACGGTCATGCCCGTTGTTTTGACCGCATTTTGAAACGAGCATAAAAAATTCAAAAAGATTCAAAAAATTGGAAAACCTTCGCATTGTGTCATTACATGTGACCAAGTTATTACGAAAAATAATAAACTTGCAATACATCAATTATTTTTAAAAAAGTGTTCTCAGAAACGAGCTACCATGTGTGGAGATCAATGGCTTCCAAGCCAAATGATCAATCTTATGGCCACATTCATGGCATAGTTTGTTCAAATGATCTCATATTATGCACAAAGGTGCATATTGGAATGATAAACAATGTTGCCTAAGGAAGTTTTCGTTTTCAATGGCCGAAAAAATCATTTTCCATTTTCCGAGGGCCCAAAATGAGTTTTTTGTGTGAAGGACCTACCATATATTTGTTGGAAAATTGGACCAAATCATTTTTCTAAAATACTAGGACATATTTAATGCACAATTGACCAAATGGTTGGGTGTAAAAAGTTTTGATCCACCTCTCGTGAAAAAGACAATTTTCCGCTGATTCAGCTGGAAGTGGGTCAAATTTGAACTGTAGATGCCGTGTAGTTTGCTCTTTATTTTTTCCAAAAATCATTTCTAGGTACATAAGTATCTATTTAATCAGAGAAAAAACAAAAAATTCGAAGATTCAACCACTAGCGAGGAATGGTCATTCCGAGCGTTTTGACCGCATTTGAAACGGGCATAAAAAATTCAAAAAAAAACAAAAAATTGGGAAACCTTCGCATTGTGTCATTATATGTGGCCAAGTTCCCAGGAAAAATAGCAAACTTTTAATACGACAAGTATTTTAAAAAAGTGTTCTCAGAAACGAGCTATCACGTATGGAGATCAATGGCTTTCAAGCCAAATGATCAATCTTATGGCCACATTCATGGAATAGTTTGTTCAAATGATCTCATATTGTGCACAAGGGTGCATATTGGAATGGCAAACAATGTTGCCTAAGGAAGTTTTTATTTTCTTTGGATGAAAAAACCATTTTCCATTTTTCGAGTGCCCCAAAGGAGGGTTTTTTGTGAAGGACCTCCCAAATAATTGTTGCAGAAATGGACCAAATCAATTTTTTAAAATACTAGGACATATTTAATGCACAATTGACAAAATGGTTGGGTGTAAAAAGTTTTTATCCACCTCTCGTGAAAAAGACTAATTTCCGCCGATTTAGTTGGAAGCGGGTCAAATTTGAACTGCAGATGCCTCATAGCTTGCTATTTATTTTTTTCCAAAAATCATTTCTAGTTACATAAGTACCTATTTAATCATAAATACATGGTTTGGTGGCATACGTCGAGGTTTGGGCGGTGACCAAGGGCCCCAACTCTAGAGCGCGTAAACTCGCATGCCCACCGCGTGGTCACTGCGTGACCGTGGCATTGCCATGTGTTCTGGGCGGCCTAGGCATGTCTAGTGGGTTGGGCACTCCCCAGGTAGGTGCTAGGAAGATAATTATGACATAAAATTCTCACGAGGAGACCGATCGATGCTCAAACATGAATTAGTAGCCAAGTATTTGATTAGCGGTACAAGAGATGTACATGGATAATGGGTGTGAGTTTTGGCTGAGGATGATTAGTTACTAAGAAGACCGTCTTCACAAATTTTCAGCTCAAAAGGAGGATCCTAGGTGGTACTTACTTTGCAAAGTACCACACCAGACATAAATACGAATGTTGAAGCTGGGCTCAAAATAATGAATGGATTGAGCTGGCATTTGGTGGAGGATGGTTATTTGGGCATAGGAAAGCACTGTAGAAAATGGATACTATTTGGACATTCCAAAGTGGTACTTCCTTCACGAAGTGCTGCTCTGAACAAAATAGGAAAATGGATATTGTTGAAATACTTTTGAACTAGGCAAGGAAGGTTTTTGACATATTTGAAGAAGATATGATCCAAACAATTTATGAGAATTTTTTGCGAATTTTTGGAATAACAGAAATATAGGTTGCTTCACAACCTAGGGTAAAAATTGACACATGGACATGACACATAGGCAAAACTGATGAGATGGCGCCTAGTCATCGCAACCCACCACAATTTACATGGCTATGACCATCTATATTGGTCGTTGACAACTGGAAATAAGGCAGCGGACTAGCGTTGTTTGCTTTATGACCATTTTGTGTAAGAAATTACGACCTTTCTAATCAAAATGGTCGCAATGGTTTAGGGTTTGGAGCCCCCCGAACAGCTTTTGACCAATTGGTCTCAAATGGTCATAGATCTATGACCAATTCTTCAAGGGCCACTAACAGAAGGTCACTAGTTGACATATTTCTTGTAGTGTCGCCGCTGCCATTCTCCAGGCAGCACCCCACGCGACGACTGTCTTCCACAAACACACTCACGTAGAGGGTCGCGAGGCCATCGTACCTGAAATGGAGGGTGCACCTCCAGCTCAGACCCCGCGCGCGGGAAAACGGCTGCCAACCGCGGGTCAAGGACATGTTGCCCGCGGTGCTGACTTCGACCCCCACCCATGAGGCCCTGCTGCAGCAGCCGTCAGCCTACAGCCAGAGGCCATCAAGCACCACGGTTGGTAGCGCATCCGCAAAGAAGCGCGGGAGCGGGAGCCAGATGCCAGCAGGCCTCTCCGACCACACGACGAACTCCGGGAACACGTCTGTCGAGTGGGAGCGCAGCCAAGGAGGCCGGGCGACCACAACACGCCTCCCCCCATCGTAGGGGTTGCCCCATGCTCGGCGGCTCCCACCGCGAGAGGAAGTGTCGTCGCGGCTTCCTGAGGCGACGCTTGCTCTCGAAGGGGTGTGCCCGCGCCCCCGAGGGGCCACCGCCGGGGTCGCGACATACTTGCGGGGGCGTCCTCAGCCTCTCTTGGGAGGCGGCGAACCCGACCCCTCCTTGGGGGTCTTCCCCTTTTCCGCGGCGGAGAACCTCCTCATTGGCGCCATGGACGCTTCGGCAAGAGGGTGAGACAAGGAAGGAGAAGAAGAAAGCGGGCAATAAGAAGATGGAGACGAGCAAGGGGGCTCTGCCCCTCCCCTCATTTATAGCCAGGAGGAGGCCAACCGTCGGGCTCCATAATCCACAGTAATGATGATCTTTCTGCATGCAACAGGTTCTAGTCAAGCCGAACAGTTGCTGAGGCTGCGTGGGGAAGCATAGATGCCCACGTCCCATCAAGCACCACATGTCGACCGAGGCCGCAGGAGGTTGGGGCCCGTGGCGCTCCACCCTTGCCCTTTGGCTTCACCTCGAAGCCAAGTCCGAGTGTGCCTTGTGCCGGGGGCCACTTTTTGCGTTCTGGGAATCTGGGTACCCAGACTTGCCTGCCTACGGCCCATGGTGTTACTCCATCGACGACCTGGTACAGCCCATCTTCAGCACCAACAATGCAAGAGCCCCGGGAGGTGCCAAGCCTCACGAGGTGGACAACGTCCAGACCTCCAGAGGGAGCGGCCTCCTTAGGCTGGCTGCTGAGGGGTAGAGATTCCTATGCGAGCCCTCACCTCGTGAGGTTCGGATGATGCAAGCCATGACGACCAAGGCCGGGCACGCGCCACTGGGTGCCGTACAACATGTTTCCTCTTTGTTGTTGTAGTGACCCGACCTCAGACGGTCAAGTCTCTGTGCTTAAGTGTCATCCCTGGATCGGTACGCTGACACACACAGTACTCGAGGATTTATAACAGAGGTAAATCACATGTATAAAGTAATGTAAATACTATTACCTCAATCCAAATAGCAGAAGTAACAACAAGGTTGTGGTTTCCAATCAACACCAACGACAAAGTTGAGTGTAGACAATATAACCCTAAAGTATCACTTACTCGTCATAAGATTCCTGCAACATGAGACGTTGCAGCCATATAGGTCAGTACATTGAATGTACTGGAAAATTCACACCTAATATTGCTATCATTAAAGATCTCTTGTCTGATAATATAGATGGGCATGTTATTTATTTCTGTGATGAAATTTCTAGAATTGCCAAACCCTGTGATAAAGATAAACCTAGACCTGTGGTAGGCATGCCTGTTATTTCTGTTAAAATAGGAGATCATTGTTATCATGGCTTATGTGATATGGGTGCTAGTGCTAGTGTAATACCTTATTCCTTATACAAAGAAGTTATGCATGATATTGCACCTGCTGAGATGGAAGATATTGATGTCACAATTAAACTTGCCAATAGAGATACTATTTCACCAATGGGAATTGTTAGAGATGTTGAAGTCTTGTGTGGGAAAACTAAATATCCTGCTGATTTTCTTGTTCTTGGTTCCCCACAAGATAGCTTTTGTCCCATTATATTTGGTAGACCCTTCTTAAATATTGTTAGTGCTATCATATATTGCAAAACGGATGTTGTTACTATCGGTTTAGATGATATGACTCATGAATTTAATTTTTCTAAATTTAGTAGACAACACCGTGAAGAAGAATTACCTAGTAAGGATGAAATTATTGGTTTTGCTTCTATTGCCGTACCTCCTAGTGATCCTTTAGAACAATACTTGCTAGACCCTGAAAATGATATGTTTATGAATGAAAGAAGGGAATTAGATGAAGTATTCTTTAAACAGGAACCTATTCTGAAAAACAATTTACATGTTGAAATCCTAGGGGATCCTCCTCCACCCAAGGGTGATCCCGTGTTTGAGCTTAAACCATTACCTAATACTCTTAAATATGCTTATCTTGATGAGAAAAAGATATATCCTGTTATTATTAGTGCTAACCTTTCAGAGCATGAGGAAGAGAGATTATTGAAAACTCTGAAGAAGCACCACGCTGCTATTGGGTATACTCTTGATGATCTTAAGGGCATTAGTCCCACTCTATGTCAACATAAAATTAATTTGGAAGAAGATAATAAACCAGTTCATGATCATCAACGCCGGCTGAATCCTAAAATGAAAGAAGTGGTAAGAAAGGAGATACTAAAGCTCCTTGAGGCAGGTATAATTTATCTCGTTGCTGATAGTCAATGGGCAAGCCCTGTCCATTGTGTCCCTAAGAAGGGAGGTATGCTGTTGTTCCTAATGATAAAGATGAATTGATTCCTCAAAGAATTATTACAGGTTATAGGATGGTAATTGATTTCCGCAAATTAAATAAGGCTACTAAAAAGGATCATTACCCCTTACCTTTTATCGATCAAATGCTAGAAAGATTGTCCAAACACACACATTTTTGCTTTCTAGATGGTTATTCTGGTTTCTCTCAAATACCTGTGTCAGCCAAAGATCAATCAAAGACTACTTTTACATGCCCTTTTGGTACTTTTGCTTATAGACGTATGCCTTTTGGTTTATGTAATGCACCTGCTACCTTTCAAAGATGCATGATGGCTATATTCTCTGACTTTTGTGAAAAGATTTGTGAGGTTTTCATGGACGACTTTTCCGTCTATGGATCTTCTTTTGATGATTGCTTGAGCAACCTTGATCGAGTTTTGCAGAGATGTGAAGAAACTAATCTTGTCTTGAATTGGGAAAAGTGCCACTTTATGGTTAATGAAGGTATTGTCTTGGGGCATAAAGTTTCTGAAAGAGGTATTGAAGTTGATAAAGCCAAGGTTGATGCTATTGAAAAGATGCCATGTCCCAAGGACATCAACGGTATAAGAAGTTTCCTTGGTCATGCCGGTTTTTATAGGAGGTTCATTAAGGACTTCTCAAAAATCTCTCGGCGTCCTACTAATTTATTACAAAAATATATACCATTTGTCTTTGATGATGATTGTGTAGAAGCATTTGAAATACTTAAGAAAGCATTGATCTCTGCACCTATTGTTCAGCCACTTGATTGGAATTTACCCTTTGAAATTATGTGTGATGCTAGTGATTATGCTGTAGGTGCTGTTCTAGGACAAAGAGTTGATGAGAAACTAAATGTTATGTAATATGCTAGCAAAACTCTAGACAATTCTCAAAGAAATTATGCTATTACTGAAAAAGAATTCTTAGCGGTTGTATTTGCTTGTGATAAGTTTAGACCTTATATTGTTGATTCTAAAGTAACTATTCAGAATGATCATGCTGCTATTAAATATCTTATGGAAAAGAAACATGCTAAACCTAGACTTATTAGATGGGTTCTCTTGCTACAAGAATTTGATTGGCATATTGTTGATAGAAAAGGAGCCGAGAACCCCGTTCAGACAACTTGTCTAGGTTAGAAAATGTGCTTGATGACCCACTACCTATTGATAATGGCTTTCCCGATGAGCAATTAAATGTCATAAATGCTTCTCATACTGCTCCATGGTATGTTGATTATGCTAATTACATTGTTGCTAAGTTTATACCACCTAGTTTCACTTACCAGCAAAAGAAAAGGTTCTTCTATGATTTGAGGCATTACTTTTCGGATGACCCACATCTTTATAAAGAAGGAGTAGATGGTGTTATTAGACGTTGCGTACCTGACCATGAACAGGAACAGATCTACGCAAGTGTCACTCCGAAGCTTATGGAGGACACCATGCTGGAGATAGAACTGCACATAAGGTACTGCAATCTGGTTTTTATTGGCCTACTCTCTTCAAGGATGCCTGTAAGTTTGTCTTATCTTGTGATGAATGTCAAAGAATTGGTAATATTAGTAGACGTCAAGAAATGCCTATGAATTATTCACTTGTTATTGAACCATTTGATGTTTGGGGCTTTGACTATATGGGACCTTTTCCTTCCTCTAATGGTTATACACACATTTTAGTTGCTGTTGATTACGTTACTAAGTGGGTAGAAGCTATTCCAACTAGTAGTGCTAATCATAACACCTCTATAAAGATGCTTAAAGAAGTTATTTTTCCGAGGTTTGGAGTCCCTAGATATTTAATGACTGATGGTGGTTCACATTTTATTCATGGTGCCTTTCGTAAAATGCTTGCTAAGTATGATGTTAATCATAGAATTGCATCTCCTTATCACTCTCAGTCTAGTGGTCAAGTAGAATTGAGTAATAGAGAACTCAAATTAATTTTGCAAAAGACTGTTAATAGGTCTAGAAAGAATTGGTCCAAGAAACTAGATGATGCATTATGGGCCTATAGAACTACATATAAAAATCCTATGGGCATGTCTCCGTATAAAATGGTCTATGGAAAAGCATGTCACTTACCTCTCGAACTAGAACACATGGCTTATTGGGCTATTAAAGAACTTAATTATGATTTTAAACTTGCCAGTGAGAAGAGGTTATTTGATATTAGCTCACTTGATGAATGGAGAACCCAAGCCTACGAAAATGCCAAGTTGTTTAAAGAAAAAGTTAAAAGATGGCATGACAAAAGGATACAAAAGCGTGAGTTTAATATAGGTGATTATGTATTGCTATACAACTCTCGTTTAAGATTTTTTGCAGGAAAACTTCTCTCTAAATGGGAAGGTCCTTACGTTATCGAGGAGGTCTACCGTTCCGGTGCCATAAAAATCAACAACTTCGAAGGCACAAATCCGAAGGTGGTGAACGGTCAAAGAATCAAACATTATATCTCAGGTAATCCCATGAATGCGGAAACCAATGTTATTGAAACCATAACCCCAGAGGAATACATAAGGGACACTTTCCAGAACGTTTCAACCTCCGAAAAGGAATAGGTATGTGGTACGGTAAGTAAACCGACTCCAAAATAGTGTTTTAGGCAATATTTCTCTGTTTTGGAATATTTAGAAAAATAGAAAAATAAGCAGCAGTCCGGGAAGGACACAAGGGCTCCACGAGGGTGGAGGGCGCGCCCTACCCCCCTGGGCGCGCCCCCTACCTCGTGGGCACCTCGTGTGCTCTCCAGACTCCGTTTTCATACATGACACGTATTTTGGTCGGTAAAAATTCATTATATAATCTCCCGGGGGTTTTGACTCCCGTATCACGCAAAAATCTCCTGTCTTTGTTTCGAGCTGTTTTTCTGGCAGATCCAGGTCATCATGTCGTCTTCAAGTGCCCCAAAGGACTAGTTCTTCGAGAAGGTCATCAACCCCTACCTCGTAGAAGTGCTGCAACACCCTCAAACCATAGAGATGCGTGAGGGGTTGTTGCACATCCACGATGCTGAGGGACCAAGGAAGACTGGAAGCACGGATTCCAGGCTCGAGGCATTAGAGCAAGAAGTTTTCAAGTGTTAGGAGATGGTGGAGTGTGGACTTGATTCCAATCACATTATGATCACGGAGTTCACCAACAACCACAAGCTAGACGTCAAGGACATTGGGGGAGGCCATCTTCAAGCTTCATGAGAAAATCGAGCACCTCCAAGCCCAGATTTATGACCTGCAAAACCAAAATTGTGAGTATGAATATAGATTCAAGAGGATGAGTTTGGCTGCAGATTTAAGGTTTCAGGAGACTCAATCATCCTTCTATGGTGGTGAGCATATGCCCTGGAAGAAGGACGACAAGCCTACGCCATCAACAAAAGCACCACCGTCTCCACCAATAAAGAAGAATTGAGTATCTGGTATGGGCACTCCACTTGGCAACTTCCAAGCTTGGGGGAGTGCCCCGGTATCGTATCACCATCACTTTTATCTTTACCGTTTTTCTTAGTTCGATCCTTTTGGTAATATCTTGATCTAGTAGAATAAAAGTTCTTAGTGTGATCTAGTTGTGAGTTTTGCTTTATTATCCTTCTATGAAATCGAGTCCGTGATCTATAATAAAGATTAGTGTTGAGTTAAGGGCTTGATTATTTTGCCATGATCCTAAGTGAATAAAAGAAAAGAGAAAGAAATAAAAAGAAACAAAGAGATCATGTGAGTCTTATGGAGAGTAATGAGCTCACATAGAAAAGTATGATGAATAAAACTTGTTGAGGATTGACAATCATAGTTTTGGTCATCGTTGCAATTAATAGGAAGTAATGAAGAAAGAGAGGTCTTCACATATAAATATACTATCTTGGACATCTTTTATGATTGTGAGCACTCATAAAAATATGACATGCTAAAGAGTTGACCTTGGACAAGGAAGACAACGTAATGGGTTATGTTTTCTTACATCTAAGATGAATTATATTGTCTTGGATCTTCCAACATGATGAGCTTGCCTTTCCCCCTCATGCTATCCAAATTCATTGCACCAAGTAGAGATACTACTTGTGCTTCCAAATACCCTTAAACCATTCTTGCCATAAGAGTCCACCATATCTACCTATGGATTGAGTTAGATCCATCAAGTAAGTTGTCATCGGTGCAAGCAATAAAAATTGCTCTCTAAATATGTATGATTGAATGGTATGGAGGAAATAAGCTTTATATGATCGTGTGATATGGAAGTAATAAAAGCGACAGACTTCATAATAAAGGTCCATATCACAAGTGGCAATATAAAGTGACGTTCTTTTGCATTAAGATTTTGTGCATCCAACCATAAAAGTGCATGAAAACATTTGTTTCCCTCTGCGAAGGGCCTACCTTTTACTTTTATCTCCTACATTGCATAAGAGTCATGGTGATTCTCACCCTTCCTTTTTACATTTTATCCTTTGGCAAGCACAATATGTTGGAAAGATCCTGGTATATATGGCTAATTGGATGTGAGTTTTCATGAACTATTACTGTTGACATCACCCTTGAGGTGAAACGTTGGGAGGCAAAACTATAAGCCCCTATCTTTCTCTATGTCCGATTAAAACTCCATACCCATAAGTATTGCGTGAGTGTCAGCAATTGTGAAAGATTATATGATAGTTGAGTATGTGGACTTGCTGAAAAGCTCTTATACATTGACTCTTTCCTATGTTATGATAAATTGCAATTGCTTCATTGACTGAGATTATAGTTTGTTAGTTTTCAATGAAGTTTACGATTCATACTTGATATTGTGATTGAATTATTACTCTAGCATTAGAGATTATATGACAAGAATTATATAAGTTGTTGTTCTAAGAATGATCATGATGCCCTCATGTCCGTATTTTATTTTTATCGACACCTCTATCTCTAAACATGTGGACATATTTTTCGATTTCGGCTTTTCGCTTGAGGACAAGCGAGGTCTAAGCTTGGGGGAGTTGATACGTCCATTTCGCATCATGCTTTTATATCGATATTTATTGCATTATGGGCTATTATTACACATTATGTCACAATACTTATGCCTATTCTCTCTTATTTTACAAGGTTTACATAAAGAGGGAGAATGCCGGCAGCTGGGATTCTGGGCTGGAAAAGGAGCAAATATTAGAGACCTATTCTGCATAGTTCCAAAAGTCCTGAAACTTCACGGAAGATGTTTTCCAAATATATATAAAATATTGAGAGCAAGAACTTCACCAGGGGGGCCACACCCTGCCCACGAGGGTGGGGGCGCGCCCTACCCCCTAGGCGCGCCCTCCTACCTCGTGGGCCCCCTGGTGGCCCTCTGGTGGCCATCTTCTACTATATGGAGTCTTTCGATGGGAAAAAAATTATAAGCCATCTTCTCGGACGAAATTCCGCCGCCACGAGGCGGAACCTTGGCGGAACCAATCTAGGGCTCTGGCGGAGCTGTTCTGTCGGGGAAACTTCCCTCCCAGAGGGGGAAATCATCGCCATCGTCATCACCAACGCTCCTCTCATCGGGAGAGGGCAATCTCCATCAACATCTTCATCAACACCATCTCCTCTCAAAACCCTAGTTCATCTATTGTATCCAATTCTTCTCTCCAAGTCCGGGATTGGTGCTAGTAGGTTGCTAGTAGTGTTAATTACTCCTTGTAGTTGATGCTAGTTGGTTTATTTGGTGGAAGATCATATGTTCAGATCCTATATGCATATTAATACCCCTTTGATTATGAACATGTTTATGCTTTGTGAGTAGTTACTTTTGTTCCTGAGGACATGGGAGAAGTGTTGCTATTAGTAGTCATGTGAATTTGGTATTCGTTCGATATTTTGATGAGATGTATGTTGTCTCTCCTCTAGTGGTGTTATGTGAACGTCGACTACATGACACTTCACCATTATTTGGGCCTAGAGGAAGGCATTGGGAAGTAATAAGTAGATGATGGGTTGCTAGAGTGACAGAAGCTTAAACCCTAGTTTATGTGTTGCTTCTTAAGGGGCTGATTTGGATCCATATGTTTCATGCTATGGTTAGGTTTACCTTAATACTTTTGTTGTAGTTGCGGATGCTTGCAATAGAGATTAATCATAAGTGGGATGCTTGTCCAAGTAAGGGCAGTATCCAAGCACCGGTCCACCCACATACCAAATTATCAAAGTATCAAACGCGAATCATATTAACGTGATGAAAACTAGCTTGACGATATTCCCATGTGTCCTCGGGAGCGCTTTACATCATACAAGAGTTTGTCCAGGCTTGTCCTTTGCCACAAAAAGGATTGGGCCACCTTGCTGCACTTTATTTACTTTTGTTACTTGTTGCTCGTTACAAATTATCCTATCACAAAACTATCTGTTACCACTTATTTCAGTACTTGCAGAGAATACCTTGCTGGAAACCGCTTATCATTTCCTTCTGCTCCTCGTTGGGTTCGACACTCTTACTTATCTAAAGGACTACGATATATCCCCTATACTTGTGGGTCATCAATAACTTCAAAGGGGAAACTCAGTCCATTACAAGAGAGTAGAGAGGGAGAAGAAACATAAGATCCAACTATAATAGCAAAGCTCACGATACATCAAGATCGTGCCAAATCAAGAACACGAGAGAGAGAGAGAGAGATCAAACACATAGATACTGGTACATACCCTCAGCCCCGAGGGAGAACTACTCCCTCCTTGTCATGGAGAAAACCGGGATGATGAAGATGGCCACCGGAGAGGGATTCCCCCTCCGGCAGGGTGCCGAAATGGGTCTAGATTGGCTTTCGGTGGCTACGGAGGCTTCTGGCAGCGGAACTCCAGATCTATTGTGCTCCTCGGTCGTTTTACGGTATATGGATATATATAGGCGGAAGAAATACATCAGGGGAGCCACGAGAGGGGCCCACGAGGGTGGAGGGCACGCCCAGGGGGGTGGGCGTGCCCCCTGCCTCGTGGCTTCCTCGTTGCTTCCCTTACGTACACTCAAAGTCTTCTGGGTTGCTTCCGTTCCAAAAAATAAGTTCCGTGAAGTTTCAGGTCAATTAGACTCCGTTTGATTTTCCTTTTCTGTGATACTCTAAAACAAGGAAAAAACAGAAACTGGCACTGGGCTCTGGGTTAATAGGTTAGTCCCAAAAAGCATATAAAATATCATATAAATGCATATAAAACATCCAAGGTTGATAATATAATAGCATGGAACAATAAAAAATTATAGATACGTTGGAGACGTATCAACATCCCCAAGCTTAATTCCTACTCGTCCTCGAGTAGGTAAATGATAAAAACAAATTTTTTGATGTGGAATGCTACCTAACATATTTATCCATGTAGTTCTCTTTATTGTGGCAAGAATATTCAGATCCATAAGATTCAATACAAAAGTTTAATATTGACATAAAAATAATAATACTTCAAGCATACTAACAAACCAATCATTTCTTCTCAAAATAACATGGCCAAAGAAAGCTATCCCTACAAAATCATATAGTCTGGCCATGCTCCATCTTCACCACGCAACATATTTAAATCATGCACAACCCCGATGACAAGCCAAGCAATTGTTTCATACTTTCGATGTTCTCAAACTTTTCAATCTTCATGCAATACATGAGCGTGAGCCATGGACATAGCACTATAGGTGGAATAGAATGGTGGTTGTGGAGAAGACAAAAAGGAGAAGATAGTCTCACATCAACTAGGCGTATCAACGGGCTATGGAGATGCTCATCAATAGATATCAATCTGAGTGAGTAGGGATTGCCATGCAACGGATGCACTAGAGCTATAAGTGTATGAAAGCTCAACAAAAGAAACTAGTGGGTGTGCATCGAACTTGCTTGCTCACGAAGACCTAGGGCATTTTGAGGAAGCCCATCATTGGAATATACAAGCCAAGTTCTATAATGAAAGATTCCCACTAGTATATGAAAGTGACAACATAGGAGACTCTCTATCATGAAGATTATGGTGCTACTTTGAAGCACAAGTGTGGTAAAAGGATAGTAGCATTGTCCCTTCTCTCTTTTTCTCTCATTTTTTTTATTTTTTATTTGGGCCTTCTCTTTTTTTATGGCCTCTTTTTTGGGCTTCTTTGGCCTCTATTTTTTCGTCCAGAGTCTCATCCCGAATTGTGGGGGAATCATAGTCTCCATCATCCTTTCCTCACTGAGACAATGCTCTAATAATGATGATCATCACACTTTTATTTACTTACAACTCAAGAATTACAACTCGATACTTAGAACAAGATGTGACTCTATATGAATGCCTCCGGCGGTGTACCGGGATGTGCAATGATGCATGAGTGACATGTATGAAAGAATTATGAACGATGGCTTTGCCATAAATACAATGTCAACTACATGATCATGCAAAGCAATATGACAATGATGAAGCGTGTCATAATAAACGGAACGGTGGAAAGTTGCATGGCAATATATCTCGGAATGGCTATGGAAATGCCATAATAGGTAGGTATGGTGGCTGTTTTGAGGAAGGTATATGGTGGGTTTATGGTACCGGTGAAAGTTGCGCGGTACTAGAGAGGCTAGCAATGGTGGAAGGGTGAGAGTGAGTATAATCCATGGACTCAACATTAGTCATAAAGACCTCACATACTTGTTGCAAAAATCTATTAGTTATCGAAACAAAGTACTATGCGCATGCTCCTAGGGGGATAGATTGGTAGGAAAAGACCATCGCTCATCCCCGACCGCCACTCATAAGGAAGACAATCAATAAATAAATCATGCTCCGACTTCATCACATAACGGTTCACCATACGTGCATGCTACGGGAATTACAAACTTTAACAAAAGTATTTCTCAAATTCACAACTACTCAACTAGCATGACTCTAATATCACCATCTCCATATCTCAAAACAATCATCAAGTATCAAACTTCTCATAGTATTCAATGCACTTTATATGAAAGTTTTTATTATACCCATCTTGGATGCCTATCATATTAGGACTAGATTCATAACCAAAGCAAACTACCATGCTATTTAGTACTCTCAAAATTATATAAGTGAAGCATGCGAATTCATCTATTTCTACAAAATAAATCCCCCGCAGTGCTCTAAAAAGATATAAGTGAAGCACTAGAGCAACAATGAGTAGTCGAATAATTATGCAACTATGTGAAGACTCTCTAACATTTAAGAAATTCAAATATTGGTATTTTATTCAAACAGCAAGCAAAAATAAATAAAATAAAATGACGATCCAAGAAAAACACATATCATGTGGTGAATAAAAATATAGCTCCAAGTAAAGTTACCGATGAACGAAGACGAAAGAGGGGATGCCTTCAGGGGCATCCCCAAGCTTAGGCTTTTGGTTGTCCTTGAATATTACCTTGGGGTGACTCGGGAATCCCCAAGCTTAGGCTCTTGCCACTCCTTATTCCATAGTCCATCGAATCTTTACCCAAAACTTGAAAACTTCACAACACAAAACTTAACAGAAAACTCGTAAGCTCCGTTAGCGAAAAAAACAAAACACCACTTCAAGGTACTGTAATGAACTCATTCTTTATTGATATTGGTGTTAAACCTACTTTATTCCAACTTATGTATGGTTTATAAACTCTTTTACTAGCCATAGATTCATCAAAATAAGTAAACAACACATGAAAAACAGAATTTGTCAAAAACAGAACAGTCTGTAGTAATCTGTAACTAACGCAAACTTCTCGAACCTAAAAAAATATAAAATAAATTGCTGGACGTGATGAATATATCTATTAATCATCTGAAAAAATGAATTAACTAAATAGCACTCTCCAGTAAAATATGGCAGCAAATCTCGTGAGCGCTGAAGTTTCTGTTTTTTACAGCATGATCGCAAAGACTTTCCCCAAGTCTTCCCAAAGGTTCTACTTGGCACAAACACTAATTAAAAGCATAAAAACTCAATAATAACAGAGGCTGGATAAATTATTTATTTCTAAACAGGAGCAAAATGCAAGGAACAAAAGTAAAGTTGGGTTGCCTCCCAACAAGCGCTATCGTTTAACGCCCCTAGCTAGGCATGATGATTTCAATGATGCTCACATAAAAGATAAGAATTGTAACATAAAGAGGGCATCATGAAGAATATGACTAGCACATTTAAGCCTAACTCGCTTCCTATGCATAGGGATTTTGTGAGCAAACAACTTATGGGAACAAGAATCAACTAGCATAGGAAGGTAAAATAAGCATAACTTCATAACTTTAAGAACATAGAGAGGAAACTTGATATTATTGAAATTCCTACAAGCATATATTCCTCCCTCATAATAATTTTCAGTAGCATCATGAATGAATTCAACAATATAACCATCATAAATAGGAACCTCTTCCAGAATAGTGGATTCATCACAAAATAAAGTCATGACCTCTCCAAATCCACTTTCATCAATATAATCATCATAAATAGGAGGCATGCTTTCATCATAATAACTTTGTTCATCAAAACTTGGGGGACAAAAAATATCATCTTCATCAAACATAGCTTCCCCAAGCTTGTGGCTTTGCATATCATTGGCATCATGGATATTCAAGGAATTCGTACTAACAACATTGCAATCATGCTCATCATTCAAATATATAGTGCCAAACATTCTAATGCATTATTCTTCTAACACTTTGGCACAATTTTCCTTTCCATCATACTCACGAAAGATATTAAAAAGATGAAGCGTATGATGCAAACTTAATTCCATTTGTTGTAAATTTATTTTATAAACTAAACTAGTGATAAAACAAGAAACTAAAAGACTCGATTGCAAGATCTAAAGATATACCTTCAAGCGCTCACCTCCTCGGCAATGGCGCCAGAAAAAAGCTTGATGTCTACTACACAACCTTCTTCTTGTAGACGTTGTTGGGCCTCCAAGTGTAGAGGTTTGTAGGACAGTAGAAAATTTTCCTCAAGTGGATGACCTAAGGTTTATCAATCCGTAGGAGGCATTGGATGAAGAGGGTCTCTCTCAAGCAACCCTGCAACCAAATAACAAAGAGTCTCTTGTGTCCCCAACACACCCAATACAATGGTAAATTGTATAGGTGCACTAGTTCGGCAAAGAGATGGTGATACAAGTGGTATATGGATAGTAGATAAAGGTTTTTGTAATCTGAAAATATAAAAACAGCAAGGTAACTAATGATAAAAGTGAGCGTAAGCGGTATTGCAATGCGTTGAAACAAGGCCTAGGGTTCATACTTTCGTTAGTGCAACTTCCCTCAACAATAATAACATAATTGGATCACATAACTATCCCTCAACATGCAACAAAGAGTCACTCCAAAGTCACTAATAGCGGAGAACAAACGAAGAGATTATGGTAGGGTACGAAACCACCTCAAAATTATTCTTTCCAATCAATCCGTTGGGCTATTCCTATAAGTGTCACAAACAGCCCTAGAGTTCGTACTAGAATAACACCTTAAGACACAAATCAACCAAAACCCTAATGTCACCTAGATACTCCAATGTCACCTCAAGTATCCGTGGGTATGATTATACGATATGCGTCACACAATCTCAGATTCATCTATTCAACCAACACATAGAACCTCAAAGAGTGCCCCAAAGTTTCTACCAGAGAATCACGACGAAAACGTGTGCCAACCCCTATGCATAGGTTCATGGGCGGAACCCGCAAGTTGGTCATACATCAAGTGAATCACGTGATATCCCATTGTCACCACAGATACGCACGGCAAAACATACATCAAGTGTTCTCAAATCTTTAAAGACTCAATCCGATAAGATAACTTCAAAGGGGAAACTCAATCCATTACAAGAGAGTAGAGAGGGAGAAGAAACATAAGATCCAACTATAATAGCAAAGCTCACGATACATAAAGATCGTGCCAAATCAAGAACACGAGAGAGAGATCAAACACATAGCTACTGGTAAATACCCTCAGCCCCGAGGGAGAACTACTCCCTCCTCGTCATGGAGAGCACCAGGATGATGAAGATGGCCACCGGAGAGGGATTCCCCCTTCGGCAGGGTGCCGGAATGGGTCTAGATTGGCTTTCGGTGGCTACGGAGGCTTCTGGCGGTGTAACTCCCGATCTATTGTGCTCCTCGATCGTTTTACGGTATATGGATATATATAGGCGGAAGAAATACGTCAGGGGAACCACGAGGGGCCCACGAGGGTGGAGGGCGCGCCCAGGGGGTGGGAGTGCCCCCTACCTCATGGCTTCCTCGTTGCTTCCCTTACGTACACTCCAAGTCTTCTGGGTTGCTTCCGTTCCAAAAATAAGTTCCGTGAAATTTCAGGTCAATTGGACTCCGTTTGATTTTCCTTTTCTGTGATACTCTAAAACAAGGAAAAAACAGAAACTGGCACTGGGCTCTGGATTAATAGGTTAGTCCCAAAAATCATATAAAATAGCATATAAATGCATATAAAACATCCAAGGTTGATAATATAATAGTATGGAACAATAAAAAATTATAGATACGTTGGAGACGTATCAATACTCTACTTCCTCTGCCGGGAATTCTACTAGATCTCCATTCAGACAATTCTAGGAGATGTGTCCTTCTCCACATGAATAGCATGACTTGGTGCAGGGTTTAATTGGGGCTTCTTTGGGTGTGTCCTCCACCTCTTCGTTCATCATATGTTCTTCTAAAATTTCCATGAGGGCTCCTTTCATTTCTTCTTTCTCCCGCTAGAAGGTTCTTTGTACCATGGGGTAAATGTGACACTGAGCAGGGTAGCGGGTAGTCCCTTCACACAAGAAACAAGTAATCTGCCTAGTTGGGCATTCTTCAGCTGGGTGACTTGCTTCACAATTTGGGCATTAATCCTTGTTATCTTTATGGTTGTGTCCTATTTCTCCACAAAGCTTGCATGCACAAGGTTTCTTCATATCATTTCCACAAGGCTTCAATTTCTAGGACACAAGCCAAGACTTTAGCAGAGTCAACTTAAATTCTTCCCAAGTGGTTACCCTTTGCCATCCATTGATGGTTTGGTACATCCTCCACCAAGTAGCGGCACCTCTTTCAAAGCACTGAAGAGTGTGCTGGGTCATATCCTTTCCGGCTATAGTGTTATTCTCCATATGATGTTCCATGTTCTGAATCATCGGTCCATATCCAATTGAGTCATCGGTCCCAGAAATGTGAGTTCTTCTCCATTCATCCTCTATGGGGTCCATGGGTTTGGGGTAAGATAAGAGAGATAGAGAGGGGTACACACAATACAAACAATAATTTTGAAAAGACAAATTTTATTTTGTGGCTGTCAGAAAAACATCAAACAAATGACAGCTCACAAACGTCGCATCTAACGTAGGTATATAAACAGAGGTTTGGTCTTCTAAGGGTCAATAAATCTTCAAAGTCCCCAAACTCTTCAAGTCTTATTTATGTCTCTGATGGATTCTTTCGGTCGTGCTTGTCCTTCTCAAGTTATTTTGCCAGATCATCTCTGTTGACGTGAAATCTCTCATGATGTCCTTTAATATTCCAGGAGTTGCGTTCCAAACTTCTGGGTTTCAACATCCTTGGCATGGACCATGGTCCTACTATCCTTTAGTTCCCGACGAATCTCTGGTATCTCGAGGTTTCGCTCCTCCAGCTTGGCTACTTTCAGCTTCTGAGTCATGTGTTCTTCACGAAATGCTTCCTTGTTAAATACGGCTTCCTGCAGGTCCATCTTAAAATTCTTGATGTAATACTCCAGATCCTGGTGATACTCTAGCTAAGGTTTAAAACTTCTTCTTTTGCTGATAGGTGCTCCATCAGCCTTCTACCATCCAATCCTTCCGAAGAAATACATGCTTAACTCATCACGGTGACAAATGCATAAGCGGGCGATAACATCATGGTTAGCCATGTTTATGCCCATGTCTCTGCCATGAGCTATCAGCCCATAGTTGTTATCTCCTATCCTGGGGTTTTCTTCACAAAAACTTCGAGTTTTAACGCTCCATATTCCGGTCTTTCTCCAACACACCTCGATCTCGGGTATTGGTAGCTTCAATACTTTGACAAAATTCCGTAAGGGTACCCTTCCTAGGTCATACCAATCTGTAAATTATCCTAGTCTTTGGAGTCTTCAACCATTGTAGTTTCCATTATTATAATGCACGGTAAAATCCTCTTCATTCCGAAGTGGTCTTAGTTGTCCGATATCCTATACTTCTTGGAGTGGTCTCATCAGTCGAATCTTCGCGTGGTCAAAAGGGGAAAGGGGGTATAGTATAACTAAAAGGGAATATTTGATAAAGCTCAGAAAAGAAGAGAGGTAACAGATCTTTTTGAAAATAAAGTTTGAGAGAAAAATCTTTCCTATGGGCTTGCCAGTTTCTAGGGTCATGTCCTACAGTCAACATGTGCTCTGATACCATCTTGTAGCAACCGGACCTCAGACGGTCAAGTCTCTGTGCTTAAGTGTCATCCCTGGATCGGTATGCTGACACACACAGTACTCGAGGATTTATAACAGAGGTAAATAACCTGTATAAAGTAACGTAAATACTATTACCTCAATCCAAATAGCAGAAGTAACAACAAGGTTGTGGATTCCCATCAACTTCAATGACAAAGTTGAGTGTAGACAACTTAAACCTAACGTATCACTTACTCGTCGTAAGATTCCTGCAACATGAGACATTGCAGCCATATAGGTCAGTACATTGAATGTACTGGCAAATTCACACTGTAGAGCAATGCTGAATAATGGCTATCACTACATGCATATTTGGCTGGTGGAGGCTCAAAGTTTAATTTTGCATAAAGCTAATTTTTCCCTACAACAAAGGAATATATTTTATTTAACTACAAAGTTTGTTGAAAACATTGAGAAGGTAACCCCAACTCAATCCCAAAATAATAATGATCAACCCAACAAATTAATTAAGTATAGTGATGAGATCAAATCAATAATTCAAGTACCAGATACACAAGATGTCCATAACCGGGGACACGGCTAATCACGATTAGTTTGTACATTCTGCAGAGGTTTGCACACTTCTCCCCACAAAACTCGATCTCCTCCGTTGAATTTCTCGCACTACATGATGTTTGAGAAACGGATGACCGAGATACAGTCTTTTAGAAGCATTAACTCTTTACGATGGGTAGACCGTACCACTGCTACCTCTTGAGCACTGTGTTGGTTTTCCCTTGAAGAGGAAAGGGTGGTGCAGTTAAGCATCATAAGTATTTCCCTTAGTTTTTGAGAACCAAGGTATCAATCCAGTAGGAGACCACGCGCGAGTCACCTCATACCTACACAAACAAATAAGAACCTCACAACGAACATGGTTGTCAATCCCTTCATGGCCACTTGCAAGAGTGAGATCTGATAAAGATAATAATAATAAGATAAATATTTTTGGTATTTTTATGATATATATTGAAAGTAAAGATTGCAAAATAAAATTGATTGGAAACTTGTATGATGGAGAATAGACCCAGCGGCCATATGTTTCACTAGTGACTTCCCTCAAGATAGCATAAGTATTGCGGTGGGTGAACAAATTACTGTCGAGCAATTGATAGAATAGCGAATAATTATGAGAATATCTAGGTATGATCATGTATATAGGCATCACATACGCGACAAGTAGACCGACTCCTGCCTGCATCTACTACTATTACTCCACTCATCGACCGCTATCCAGCATGCATCTAGAGTATTAAGTTCATAAGAACAGAGTAACGCCTTAAGCAAGATGACATGATGTAGAGGGATAAACTCATGCAATATGATATAAACCCCATCTTTTTATCCTCGATGGCAACAATACAATACATGTCGTTTCCCTTTCTGTCACTGGGATCGAGCACCGCAAGATTGAACCCAAAGCTAAGCACTTCTCCCATTGCAAGAAAGATCAATCTAGTAGGCCAAACCAAACTGATAATTCGAAGAGACTTGCAAAGATAAACCAATCATACATAAAAGAATTCAGAGAAGACTCAAATACTGTTCGTAGATAAACTTGATCATAAACCCACAATTCATCGGATCTCGACAAACAGACAGCAAAAGAAGATTGCATCGAATAGATCTCCAAGAGAATCAAGGAGAACTTTGTATTGAGATCCAAAGAGAGAGAAGAACCCATCTAGCTAATAACTATGTACCCGTAGGTCTGAGGTAAACTACTCACACATCATCGGAGGGGCCATGGAATTGATGTAGAGGCCCTCCGTGATCAATGTCCCCTCCAGCGGAGCTCCGGAAAAGGCCCCAAGATGGGATCTCTTGGGTACAGAAGGTTGCGGCGGTGGAAATAGGGTTTCGTGGTGCTCCTGGATGTTTGCGGGGTATATGGATATATATAGGAGGAAGAAGCAGGTCGGTGGAGCAACGAGGGGCCCACGAGGGTGGAGGGTGCGCCCAAGGGGGTGGGAGCCCCCTGCCTCGTGGCCTCCTCGATTTTTTCTTGACGTGCACTCCAAGTCTCCTAGATCACGTTTGTTCCAAAAATAACGCTCCCAAAGGTTTCATTCTGTTTGGACTCCGTTCGATATTCCTTTTTGGCGGAACACTAAAATAGGCAAAAAAACAGCAATTTGGGCTGGGCCTCCGGTTAATAGGCTAGTCCCAAAAATAATATAAAAGTGTAAAAATAAGCCCATTAACATCCAAAGTAGATAATATAATAGCATGGAACAATAAGAAATTATAGATACATTGGAGACATATCAAGCATCCCCAAGCTTAATTCCTGCTTGTCCTCGAGTAGGTAAATGATAAAAACAGATTTTTTTGATGCGGAATGCTTCCTAACATATTTCTCAATGTAAATTTTCTTTATTGTGGCATGAATGTTCATATTCGAAAGATTCAAGATAAAAGTTTAATATTGACATAGAAATAATAATACTTCAAGCATACTAACTAAGCAATCATGTCTTCTCAAAATAACATGGCCAAAGAAAGTTATCCCTACAAAATCATATAGTCTGGCTATGCTCTATCTTCATCACACAAAATATTAAATCATGCATAACCCCGATGACAAGCCAAGCAATTGTTTCATACTTTTGATGTTCTCAAACTTTTTCAATCTTCACGCAATATATGAGCGTGAGCCATGGATATAGCACTATGGTGGAATAGAATGGTGGTTGTGGAGAAGACAAAAAAGGAGAAGATAGTCTCACATCAACTAGGTGTATCAACGGGCTATGGAAATGCCCATTAATAGATATCAATGTGAGTGAGTAGGGATTGCCATGCAACGGATGCACTAGAGCTATAAGTGTATGAAAGCTCAACAAAAGTAACTAAGTGGGTGTGCATCCAACTTGCTTGCTCATGAAGACCTAGTGCAATTTGAGGAAGCCCATCATTGGAATATACAAGCCAAGTTCTATAATGTAAAATTCCCACTAGTTTATGAAAGTGACAACTTAGGAGACTCTATCATGAAGATCGTGGTGCTACTTTGAAGCACAAGTGTGGAAAAAGGATAGTAACATTGTCCCTTCTCTCTTTTTCTCTCATTTTATTTATTTTCTTTTTTATTTGGGCCTTCTTCTTTTTTTGGCCTCTTGTTTTTCTTTTTTTTTGTCCGGAGTCTCATCCCGACTTGTGGGGGAATCATAGTCTCCATCATCCTTTCCTCACTAGGACAATGCTCTAATAATGATGATCATCACACTTCTTTTTTACTTACAACTCGAGAATTACAACTCAATACTTAGAACAAAATATGACTCTATGTGAATGCCTCCGGCGGTGTACCGGGATATGCAATGAATCAAGAGTGATATGTATGAAAAAATTATGAATGGTGGCTTTGCCACAAATACGATGTCAACTACATGATCATGCAAAGCAATATGACAATGATGAAGCGTGTCATAATAATGAAACGGTGGAAAGTGGCATGGCAATATATCTCGGAATGGCTATGGAAATGCCATGATAGGTAGGTATGGTGGCTGTTTTGAGGAAGGTATATGGTGGGTTTATGGTACCGGCAAAAGTTGCGTGGTACTAGAGAGGCTAGCAAATGTGGAAGGGTGAGGGTGCGTATAATACATAGACTCAACATTAGTCATAAAGAACTCACATACTTATTGCAAAAATCTATTAGTTATCGAAACAAAGTACTATGCGCATGCTCCTAGGGGGATAGATTGGTAGGAAAAGACCGTCGCTCGTCCCCGACCGCCACTCATAAGGAAGGCAATCAATAAATAAATCATGCTCCAACTTCATCACATAACAGTTCACCATACGTGCATGCTACGGGAATCACAACTTCAACACGAGTATTTCTCAAATTCACAACTATTCAACTAGCATGACTCTAATATCACCATCTCCATATCTCAAAACAATCATCAAGTATCAAGCTTCTCTTAGTATTCAACGCACTTGTATGAAAGTTTTTATTATGCCTAAACGAAAATTGCCATGCTGTTCTAAAGGACTATCAAAATAATATAAGTGAAGCATGAGAGATCAATTATTTCTATAAAATAGAACCACCGCCGTTCTCTAAAAGATATAAGTGAAGCACTAGAGCAAAAAGTATATAGTTCAAAAGATATAAGTGACGCACATAGCGTATTCTAATAAATTCTAATTCATGTGTGTCTCTCTGAAAAGGTGTGTACAGCAAGGATGATTGTGGTAAACAAAAAAGCAAAGACTCAAATCATACAAGACGCTCCAAGCAAAACACATATCATGTGACAAATAAAAATATAGCTCCAAGTAAAGTTACCGATGAACGAAGACAAAAGAGGGAATGCCTTCCGGGGCATCCCCAAGCTTAGGATTTTTGGTGTCCTTGTATTTTACCTTGGGGTTCCATGGGCATCCCCAAGCTTAGGCTCTTGCCACTCCTTGCTCCATAATCCATCAAATCTTTACCCAAAACATGAAAACTTCACAACACAAAACTTAACAGAAAAATCTCGTGAGCTCCGTTAGCGAAAGAAAACAAAACACCACTTCAAGGTACTTTAATGAACTCATTCTTTATTTATATTGGTGATAAACCTACTATACTCCAACTTCTCTATGGTTTATAAACTCTTTTACTAGCCATAGATTCATCAAAATAAGCAAACAACACATGAAAAACAGAATCAGTCAAAAACAGAACATTCTGTAGTAATATGTAACTAACGCAAACTTATGGAACCCCAAAAATTCTAAAATAAATTGGTGGACGTGGGGAATTTATCTATTAACCATCTGAAAAAATAATTAACTAAATAGCACTCCCCAATAAAAAATGGCAGCGATTCTCGTGAGCGCTAAAGTTTCTGTTTTTTACAGCAAGATCAAAAAGACTTTCCCCAAGTCTTCCCAACGGTTCTACTTGGCACAAACACTAATTAACCAGAAAAAGACAACCAAAAAAGAGGCTAGATAAATTATTTATTGAATAACATCAAGGAAAAATATTGGGTTGTCTCCCAACAAGAGATTTTCTTTAAAGCCTTATAGCTAGGCATAAGATTTCAACGATGCTTACATGAAAGACAAGAATTGAAGCACAAAGAGAGCATCATAAAACACGTGACAAAAACATCTAAGTCTAACATACTTCCTATGAATAGGCATCTTATAGACAAACAAATTATCAAGGCAAGCAAAAACTAGCATATGCAAGGAAGCGGAAAGAAACAATAGCAATCTCAACATAACGAGAGGTAATTTAGTAACATGAAAATTTCTACCACCATATTTTCCTCTCTCATAATAATTGCATGTAGGATCATAATCAAATTCAACAATATAGCTATCACAAAACATATTCTTAACACTATCCATATGTATGCAAAGTTGACACTCTTCCAAAATAGTGGGATCTAAAATTGACACTCTTCCATACCCACTTTCAATATTATTGCAAACGTTATTATCAGTCTCATATTCATCATGGGCTTAAATATATTTTCAAGATCATAAGAAGAATCACCCCAATCATGATCATTGCAACATGTAGTGGACATAGCAAAGCTAGCATCCTCAAGCTTAGGGTTTTGCATATTATATGCACAATTGACATTAATAGAATTTATACTATTGCAATAAATCTTTTTATTCAAAGATTTATCGTAATCACTTCATAAAGTACTTCATCGCAATTTTCAGATTCACAAATTTCAAGCAAAACTTCATAAAGATAATATAGTGCACAAAACTCACTAGCAATTGGTTCATCATAATTGGATCTCTTAAAAAGATTAGCAAGCGGATGAGGATCCATAGATCTTAGATTCTTTGTTTAGCAATAAATAAACAACTATTCCAAACAAACGAGCAAACGAGCCAAGTAAGACATCAAAGCAAATGGAAATACGAACAAAATAAGGGAGAATAAAACGGCAAGGGTGAAGTGGGGGAGAGAAAAACGAGAGGCAAATGGCAAATAATGTAATGCGAAGGGTAAGAGTTGTGATGGGTACTTGGTATGTCTTGACTTGGCGTAGATCTCCCCGACAACGGTGCCAGAAATCCTTCTTGCTACCTCTTGAGCACTGCATTGGTTTTCCCTTGAAGAGGAAAGGGTGGTGCAGTAAAGCAGCGTAAGTATTTCCCTCAGTTTTTGAGAACCAAGGTATCAATCCAGTAGAAGACCATGCGCGAGTCACCTCGTACCTACACAAACAAATAAGAACCTCGCAACCAACATGATAAAGGGGTTGTCAATCCCTTCACGGCCACTTACAAGAGTGAGATCTGATAGAGATAATAATAATAAGATAAATATTTTTGGTATTTTCATGATATAGATTGAAAGTAAAGATTGCAAAATAAAATAGATTGGAAACTTGTATGATGGAGAATAGACCCCGGGGCCATAGGTTTCACTAGTGGCTTCTCTCAAGATAGCATAAGTATTACGGTGGGTGAACAAGTTACTATCGAGCAATTGATAGAATAGCGAATAATTATGAGAATATCTAGGTATGATCATGTATATAGGCATCACGTCCGCGACAAGTAGACCGATTCCTGCCTGCATCTACTACTATTACTCCACACATCGAGCGCTATCCAACATGCATCTAGAGTATTAAGTTCATAAGAACAGAGTAACGCCTTAAGCAAGATGACATGATGTAGAGGGATAAACTCATGCAATATGATATAACCCCATCTTTTTATCCTTGATGGCAACAATACAATACGTGTCGTTTCCCTTTCTGTCACTGGGATCGAGCACCGCAAGATTGAACCCAAAGCTAAGCACTTCTCCCATTGCAAGAAAGACCAATCTAGTAGGCCAAACCAAACTGATAATTCGAAGATACTTGCAAAGATAAACCAATCATACATAAAAGAATTTAGAGAAAATTCAAATATTGTTCATAGATAAACTTGATCATAAACCCACAATTCATCGGATGTCGACAAACACACCGCAAAAGAAGATTACATCGAATAGATCTCCAAGAGAATCGAGGAGAACTTTGTATTGAGATTCAAAGAGAGAGAATAAGCCATCTAGCTAATAACTATGGACCCGTAGGTCTGAGGTAAACTACTCACACATCATCGGAGGGGCCATGGAGTTGATGTAGAGGCCCCCCGTGATCAATGCCCCCTCCGGCGGAGCTCCGGGAAAGGCCCCAAGATGGGATCTCTTGGGTACAGATGGTTGCGGCGGTGCAAATAGGGTTTCATGGTGCTCCTGGATGTTTGCGGGGTATATGGATATATATAGGAGGAAGAAGTAGGTCGGTGGAGCAACGAGGGGCTCACGAGGGTGGTGGGCCCGCCCCCTGCCTCATGGCCTCCTCGATTGTTTTTTGACGTCCACTCCAAGTCTCCTGGATCACATTTGTTCCAAAAATAACGCTCCCAAAGGTTTCATTCCGTTTGGACTCCGTTTGATATTCCTTTTCGGCGAAACGCTAAAATAGGCAAAAAAACTAGAATTTGGGTTGGGCCTCCGGTTAATAGGTTAGTCCCAAAAATAATATAAAAGTGTAAAAATAAGCCCATTAACATCCAAAATAGATAATATAGTAGCATGGAACAATCAAAAATTATAGATATGTTGGAGACATATCAACCACGTGCATCCCCTACATCTGGTAGTCTACTAGTGTAAGTGGTCACACAACATACTCAACTATGCCAGAGCCCATAATGGCTTGTGGCTGCACACAGAAGTTTCTAGCATGAATAACATTATGATCCCTTTGAGCCTGGGTGGTATTCCAATAGGATGGTCACACGGATACCCCGAGATCTCCTAGGACAACACTGGATTCCCCAGGTGTACGGGCAAGCCACTGGTATCCCCAGGGTGCCCCAACCAATCCACCCAGATGTGTATTAAAGTAGCCACCTTAAGTTAACCCTTAGATATAAATACCTCTCACATCTTTCATGAATCTCACAAACCAATCCACGTCTACATGTTATCACACCCAGGGGTTTGAATATAAGACAGTAGGTTCCTAGGGGTTTGAATATAAGACAGTAGGTTCCTACCTCAGGGGTTTGAATATAAGACAGTAGGTTCCTACCTCATCAACTACTTCCCAAATACCCACATGTTATCACATCCTACTCATGCTATGTTTTAGGGTGAAACTAATGCATAAAACTGGGTATGAAAAATATGATCAAAGTGTGAACTTGCCTTGTATTTTGATGAAAATGATTCACACTCATAACTCCTGATAGTTCTACTCATCACACTCCTGTCAAGCTATCGTGAGCAAGCAATTGCATACATAGGCAATCATGCAAAAGAATCAAAGAAAAGATCTCAGAAAACTTCGAAAACAAGAAAATAACTCTTGCAACATAAAACAATTTCTAACAGTACCAAAATTAGGGGGATTTGGCCTTATCAGAAAGTTCAGTTCAAGAGCTTCAATTTGCAAGAAGAAACAACTAAATCGGAGTTATATAACTCGAGTTATGAACAAAATAAGTTTGAGTACAAATCTGTTTGAAATCAAATTTTACATTGTCAAAACCATGTTCAAGTTGATTATCTGGATAGAGGGGATCGTAATGAAGAAGTGGGCGTTGGTTTCGTCAAATTTGGATAAGCGAGTAAAGAGTTGTGACCGTTAGAAGATCAGGGACTAAACTGTAAATATAAAACTACCGAACGCTAACGAATGAATTTGTTCACTCTAAAGAGATAAATAGTGAGCGTTCACTAATTAACTAGGTTAATAAGAAAAACCGGGTTTAACCTAAAAACCGGAACTTAAAAGAAAACCAAGTGAGACCAGGTTTGGTTTAGTACCGGTTCGGGCGGTTTTCATCCAAAACTGGCGGCGGGCGGCGGCGGCTCCGGTCGGTGGCGGCAGCTGCGGGCGAGGCGGCAAAGCGGCAATGCGACGACGGCAAGGCGATGGCTTCGGAGTGGGGCGGCGGTGTGCAGCAAAACATGGCTGGGGCGGCGGAGTCGCAGCATCGATGCAGCGACGGTGGCGATGCGAGGCTCGAGGCGGTAGCGGCGAGATGGGGTCCAAGGGGACCTGGGCGGCGCAATAACTAGGTAGGTGGGGCGAGCGGCCTCGGGAGGCGTGGAGATAGGGTAATGCGGCGACGGTTTCTGGCTCGGCAACGGCAACGGTGGCAGCGGGCGAAGTATGCGGGCGCCGAAGATTTGCGGGGATGGGCGCGGGGCTCGGCTGGGCCACGGCTGGCCTGGCCTGGATGGCTGGGCCGCCTGGTTCGGCCGAAAGTTTCTTTTTTTAAACAGACATAAGAAAAGAAAAAATAAAACAACAAAATAAAGAATATACTATAGGCGTATAATATACCAAAATTTTCAAAAAAAAATATTCTCTACAACATGAACATTTTTCTAACGTCAAATAAAATCCACAAAAATTAAAATAAATCCAACAGTGCTACTGCTGCAACAAAACCTCATAAAAATCATTTTAAAAATACCAAAATAAATTCAAATTTAATTCTCTCCAATTTTCTAATGTAGGGAATCATTTTACCCTAATTTCCATATATTTTATTTTTGGAGAAAAATAATTTGAATAAAACCCAAATAACTCAAAATTGAAAAATAATTTCAAAGGGACTCTAGATTTGATTCTCTTAAACTCCCAACTCATATTTCGTATGCTTTGAAGAAGTCATTTTATCTTCTCTCATGAAAATCATTGAGTTGCTTAAAGTTTCTGGATTTAAAATATTTCCAAATGGAATTCAACTCTTTTCAAATTGCTTTTCATTTATTTAAAATGGAAGAAGTCATGTTATCTTATCTCCAGGGTTTTTGTGATGGAAAGAATTTGAATTCATGGATCCAAAAGCAAAAATGAAAGTTTGGAAAAGTCCTTTTATTCCCTCTCATTTAACTTTCAAAAAGTTTCAAATTTCACTTAATTTCACACAAGCAACCACACCACAATCAAACAATCAATCAATTCTATTTATTTAATATAACATTCCAATAATTAGAATTTTGGGATGTTACAGGTGCTAAAGAGGCAAGCGTAGGCGTGGAGTCCCCAGGCATCAACCAAAGGTTTCCATTTCCATGCAACAAGACCAAGACCGCCAGGACGGTAGGACAGAGGTCATCGCCGAGCCCACCACGGCGTCACGACCTGAGGCTTTGCGGGCGAAGACCACCTTTTGTTAAGATAAGATGTACTAGTTGTCTCCCTTCGAATTTGGCCGTTGTGGGATCCCTTCCCGCCTTCATTTTGGGGGAAGATGACCAAGGCCACTATAAGTATAGCCTAGGCACCACCATAGAGGGAGAGGATCATTCATTCACCCATCCACATCCACACCCACACCATCACAAGAACACACCTCCTGAGGTTGTTCTTCCATTGTACCAGTTCATCCTCAGCCCACCTCGAGGCCAATCCACCACAAAGCAGGAGTATGGTTTTACACCGTAAGGTGGCCCGAACCTGGGTACATTTCCTTGTTCCATTTCCTTCCACTTCATCGAGCTAGGCCGTGAGATCGACAAGTTGGCAGACTAGGGAGGTTGAGTCATTCACATGCACCCCAGAGTTTGAATCTATCTAGGGTCTACGGAGCTCCGAATCCGACAAGCACCTTGCGAGTTGCGAGGACGAGGAAGAGGCGTTCTGTTGCCGTGCACCAGCGTGCTCCTGCGAGCGTCGTGGCTTTGATTATGAATAATTTAGTGTCGTAAGGCGATCTCATTAGTTTTTGGGACGAAAATGATAAATCCTGAACATTCAGGAATTATTAGTGTCCTTAATTAACTATGTAAAAGGAAAAGTTTGGAAACCTTTTATATCCGTACGCATTTGTAAGTACGTGCATATAGCACAAACTTAACTATATACCGCAGTACACGTCTCTCTCTATATATATACTTGTAGACTATACTACTACTATTATGTATACACACATGCAAATGCACATTTTAACATTACGATGTGGTTTTGGTAAAAGTAGAAAAAACACTAGTCAAGCTTGTGAAACGATTCAATGCAAAAATGCTCGATTGTTTACTTTAGCTTCCTGCTCTCTGTGGTTTTTTCTCTAACATACTTTGTATGGAGTATCTCACTGGTCAGGAAGTCATGCAAATTCCCAAACCGCTTCATACACAGTGTATCAAATTTTTTGCCTAAGAAGTTGTGCCATGCAATTGGAAATCCAACTTGAGTTCTACTACTAGTAGTAGGAGTAGTAGCTAGGGATCGAGTGTGTGAGATGATTGCAGAGAGATGAAATGTAAAAAATACAGAGGGATGTGATGGTTGCTTGTCCGTTTATTTTACCAGGCCACTTATTACTGAGAGTGGTGGGGTTTTGTGATACGACAGCTTTACTGCCACGCCACGAGCGGGGTGAGACTCCCGTGCAGAGCCGCCCTCTACACTAGGACAACCTCCGTCGTGGTTTATTAGTCCCCCATGTAATTTGACTGGAGATTTAACTAACAAAATGCTAGTGCATGTCAACAAAAAAACCGTTGGATTCGTATTTCAACATAGTTTTCAATGATATAATTTTTTGTGACATGCATGAGCATTTTGTTAGTTAAATTTATGACCAAAATTTGGCACAGATTACAATAGGGACCAATAAACCAGGACGGAGGTAGAACTATATATAGTAAGACACCGGTGCGTTGCACGGAACAATTAAATGCATTGATTGGGGAGTGGTTTATTGTGACAAAGTATGTGGGGGTCATCTCTTGTGTAACAAATATTGATAGGTTTCTTCGGATATTATTTCTTCTCTAAAGCTCACAAGCATCCGGGTGAATAGTAAATGTAGGCTAAATAGATAAAAAATATCTTTTGCAAACAAAAGCGTTCAACTATTGAACTTGCATCCAAAACTTATTGATTGATGCAAAGGATGGGGTTATCCTCCTTTTCAAAAAATAAGAGAGTAAAAGTTCACAATTAATCTCATAAATGGCAAGCGAGAACTCTAATGGAGCAAAAGCATACATGGAATATTCTAGACTAAACCATAAATAGAGCAAGATCATGCATGGAAGGTTCTATACTAAATAAGAAGTGTCCACATGCTTAGCCAATGACTTACAATGAGCGAAGACTAATAATGAACAGTTAACTTGGTAATGCAAATGCCCAGGTGAACCTCCTTAGAGTCTTGGGGTTAAAAATCATATGAAACCAGCCCTCTTCCATGTCCACATTGTTGGGAACGGAGCAGCTCACCAAAGTCTCATTCAGCGTGAGGGAGGCGTCAAGGTCGCCCTCGTACGCTGAAGGGGCAGAAACAGTGAGCACACACCTATACAGTGGCCTTGTGTCAGGGTCAGCGGTGTTGCCCCTGATGCACACGACAGAGAAGGGGTGGCGGCCTGCGCGGGCCTTGACGGTGCCCACGACCAAGAGGAAGAAGCTATCGTCCTCCTCCGTGACTAGGAGGCGGCGGTGATCCTTCAGCCACTCTGGCACGACGAACGGGTAGCACATCTCGTACTTGATGTTCACCACGAGCCATGAGTGATTGTGGGACGGTGCCGTGAGGTGATGCATGAGGCTCACTAGTGAGTCCACAAATGGCGGCATGCACTCATAGCAGTAGCAGGGCGCGTGCGCACATCTGGACCTATGCTCCGCCACCGAGTGCTGGTCGATGTACCTCTCGCAGCCGCAACTCTTGTAGATGCAGGGCACCTTGCGGGCATCGACCAGGCCGTCCATGAAACGAGAGTGGCTGTAGGGGACATTGCACCCGCCGCGTGGAGCGCAGGAGTAGCACACGAAGCGGTAGATGGTGTACTTACTAGTACCCCCTCCATTTCTTTTTACTAGTTTGCATATAATTCCAAACATCACGTAAACACATTCTCTCACCATTTTACAACTATATTAGTATCATTGTTAGTGGTCAGCCGGTGCAAGTTCTAGCCCCGGGTGTTTTAACCATTTTTTAGTAATGATATCTTGCGATTGTTCGCCACGAGCCCAATCCTGGCGAATGTGCACATAATCGTCATATTTCCATCCGACGGTGGCCTTTTTTTAAGTCATAGTATTTTAAAAAATTGCCACCCTTACACATGTGCTCTAACTGCGACGCGTGCGTTTGCAACTGCCATGTCTCCCAACGAACGTTTGTTGGGGATTGGTGTTAGCACCGATGGTGGTTCGCAGTCATTCCACGCTCCGGTGCTAGTAGTAGAGCAGAGTCCTACTCCACTATACTACTCGGGCATATAGTGGTAGGTACTGTAGTTTATTTTACTAGTACTATGATCAATCAAGTTGTCTGGCATCGATATGACCCTATGCTGCTGGGATGTGTCTCTTAAGTCAAGTGGCGTGTTGCAACATTGTCATCATCACCTGTCCACTTCCCACATCACATATTCGCTTCTCCATCCTCGTCCGCACATAATCGTCCAATCTTCCATCCCCGCTAGGCGCCTCCCCCCTCTTGCAAAACCCAAGCACTAACAATGGCAGAACCGAGTAGTGATAACCCACAAGTATAGGGGATCGCAACCGTTTTCGAGGGTAGAGTATTCAACCCAAATTTATTGATTCAACACAAGGGGAGCCAAAGAATATTCTCAAGTATTAGTAGTTGAGTTGTCAATTCAACCACACCTGGAAACTTAATATCTGCAGCAAAGTATTTAGTATCAAAATAATATGATAGTAGTGGTAACGGTGGCAAAAGTAACGGTAGCAGTTTTGGTTTTATAGTGATTGTAACAGTAGCAACGGAAAAGTAAATAAGCGAAGAACAATATATGAAAAGCTCGTAGGCAATGGATCAGCGATGGATAATTATATCGGATGTGATTCATCATGTAATAGTTATAACAAAGGGTGACACAGAACTAGCTCCAATTCATCAATGTAATGTAGGCATGTATTCCGAATATAGTCATACGTGCTTATTGAAAAGAACTTGCATGGCATCTTTTGTCCTACCCTCCCGTGGCAGCGGGGTCCTATTGGAAACTAAGGGATATTAAGGCCTCCTTTTAATAGAGTACCGGACCAAAGCATTAACATATAGCGAATGCATGAACTCCTCAAACTACGGTCATCACCGGTAAGTATCCTGATTATTGTCACTTCGAGGTTAACGGATCGTAACACATAATAGGTGACTATAGACTTGCAAGATAGGATCAAGAACTCACATATATTCATGAAAACATAATAGGTTCAGATATGAAATCATGGCACTCGGGCCCGAGTGACAAGCATTAAGCATAGCAAAGTCATAGAACCATCAATCTCAGAACATAATGGATACTAGGGATCAAACCCTAACAAAACTAACTCGATTACATGATAAATCTCATCCAACCCATCATCGTCCAGCAAGCATACGATGGAATTACTCACGTACGGCAGTGAGCATCATGAAATTGGTGATGGAGGAAGGTTGATGATGTCGATGACGATGGATTCCCCTCTCCGGAGCCCCGAACGGACTCCAGATCAGCCCTCCCGAGAGAGATTAGGGCTTGGCGGTGGCTCCGTATCGTAAAACACGATGAATCCTTCTCTCCTATTTTTTTCTCCACGAACGTGAATATATGGAGTTGGAGTTGAGGTCGGTGGAGCACCAGGGGGCCCACGAGGCAGGGGGCGCGCCCATGGGGGGGGTGTAGGCGCGCCCCCACCCTCGTGGACAGGGCGTGGGCCCCCTGGCCTTGATTCTTTTGCTAGTATTTTTTATATATACCAAAAATAATATCCGTTGATTTTCAGGTCATTCCAAGAACTTTTATTTCTGCACAAAAATAACACCATGACAATTCTACTGAAAACATCGTCAGTCCGGGTTAGTTCCATTCAAATCATGCAAGTTAGAGTCCAAAACAAGGGCAAAAGTGTTTGGAAAGTAGATACGATGGAGACGTATCAACTCCCCAAAGCTTAAACCTTTCCTTGTCCTCAAGCAATTCAGTTGACAAACTGAAAGTGATAAAGAAAAACTTTTACAAACTTTGTTTGCTCTTGTTGTTGTAAATATGTAAAGCCAACATTCAAGTTTTCAGCAAAGATTATGAACTAACCATATTCACAATAACACTTAGATCTCATGTTTACTCATATCAATGGCATAATCAACTAGCGAGCAATAATAATAAATCCCGGATGATAACACTTTCTCAAAATAATCATAATATGATGTAACAAGATAGTATCTTGCTAGCGCTTTGTGAGACCGCAAAACATAAATGCAGAGCACCCTTGAAGATCAAGGGCTGGCTGGAACTTGTAATTCATGGTAAAAGAGATCCAGTCAAGTCATACTCAATGTAAACTAACAATAATACATGCAAATGACAGCGATGCTCTCCAACTGGTGCTTTTTAATAAGAGGATGATGACTCAACATAAAAGTAAATGGATAGGCCCTTCGCAGAGGGAAGCAGGGATTTATAGAGGTGCTAGAGCTCGGTTTTGAAACAAAGATGAATAATATTTTGAGCGGTACACTTTCATTGTCAACATAACAACCGAGAGATCTCGATATCTTCCATGCTACACACATTATAGGCAGTTCCCAAGCAGAATGGTAAAGTTTATACTCCTCCACCACCAACAAGCATCAATCCATGGCTTGCCCGAAACAACGAGTGCCTCCAACTAACAACAATCCTGGGGGAGTTTTGTTTGCAATTATTTTGATTTGATTTGAGCATGGGACTGGGCATCCCGGTGACCAACCATTTTCTCGTGAGTGAGGAGCGGAGTCCACTCCTCTTGAGAATAACCCGCCTAGCATGGAAGATACATACAACCCTAGTTGATACATGAGTTATTCGAGCATATAAAACAGAATTTTTATTTGAAGGTTTAGAGTTTGGCACATACAAACTTACTTGGAACGGCAAGTAGATACCGCATATAGGAAGGTACGGTGGACTCATATGGAATAACTTTTGGGGTTTATGGAGTTGGATGCACAAGCAGTATTCCCGCTTAGTACAAGTGAAGGCTAGAAAGAGACTGGGAAGCGACCAGCTAGAGAGCGGCAACAGTCATGAACATGCATTAAAATTAATCAACACCAAATACAAGCATGATGTCTGTGTTGCTGGTAAACGGTACCGACTTGTTACTTTAATACGTTGCCAAGAACTTGCTAGTTTTACTAGTTCGTGTGAAATTAAATACGTTGCCAAAACTGATTAGTTTTACTAGTTTGATGTTAGTTTCTTATGGATCTTGCAATACTTTATTTATGATTGCTAACATTCAAGTTTGCAGGATCCAACTGAAACTCAGTTGGTACAACAGGTATGTTTTCATAAACTTCCCTCTTTAATTGGTTTGCTACTGTAACTTGTTGCTGTAATCATCTTACCAATTTCAAGTTTTCAGGATCTAATTGGAATTTCAATTGCACAGTAGGTACATTTTCAAAAATATATTTGTGTAACAGGTTTGCTACTGTAACTTGTTGCTCCAATCAAGTTACTGATTACTACTCAACTTTTCAGGATCCAAGAGAAACTCCAATGCCGCAACAGGTTCCTTTTGCAAAACTTGTTTGTTTAACTGCTTTGCTGTTGCAACCGGTTGCTCTAATCATGTTACTGGCTACTCAAGTTTTCAGTATCCAAGAGAAACTCGAATGCCACAATAGGTACCTTTTGCAAGACTTGTTTGTTTAACTGCTTTGCTGCTGCAACCAGTTACAATGATGTTAATAACTACTTTTCAGCATCCAATTTAAACTCTTCAATTCCTTGTTTATTTAACTGGTTTGCTGTTATAACTCCCAATTGAGATGTTTTGCTAACTTTAACTTTTCAGAATACAATTGGAACTCTAATGGCAAAATAGGTTAGCCCAAGATCAAAGAGCGAGGTCCCCATGGACGTTGTATCATCCCACAACAGTGGCACCGGTCCAATCATGCATCATGAATTGCCAACTGTTGATGCTCTATAGGCCAAACTATTGGTAGAAAGAGATTCTGCTTCTGCACTTAGAGATGAAGTTGACATGTTGAGGAAGAAAACAACACAATCACAAGCAGTACTCAAGACAACCATTAAATATTTGGTGGATTTCAAAACGAAGCAAGCTGAGACTGATCGCATTGTTAAGGTCCTGAAGGAAAAAAGGAAATTAAATTCCCACTTGGTAAATCGTAGGTGAAATGTTCTCTCCATCGTTGAATAAACTTTGTGTTGTTTGTTCATGTAATCGATCAAACCATTTGTTTTAGAGATCATGTAATAATTGTTTTTTGTTTTGTAATTTTTTTTAGCACAAGTCTGTATTAATTGATACGACTCTGAGACATTTCATTTTGATTACTGTGCTAGACCTACAAATATGCCAATCAGGCTGAATGTGCATTCAACAATAATAGTAGTATAGATGGACCTTAAGTGGCATGCATCTGAAAGGGCCACTGGTGCGCGTCAGTCCTAAACAAACAGTTTAAAACCCCTTTCCGCGACGGCATTTGGAACCATCCCAAGTGAGTGTGGGCGATAGGGGGGGGGTCCTTCCCACACGACCCAGAAACCGTCAGGGATAGGGCCCCTACAGTACTCCTACTTGTTTCTGCTTGCATTGCCATCGTAGTCAGTATTTTGTTGTGCTACGTTTACGATGCGCGAACCATCACAAACGGTTCACTATTACAGAACGTGTATGATGCGCGGCCCATCATAAATGGTTCACCGTTAAGAAGATTAGCTAATCGTCGTACGAGTGTGTCGGTGGAAATGAAACCTATGGGGTCACTGGGATCCCTTTTACGGTAGGCAGGCGCGGGGTTGTGTGAAGAGCGGGTCTGACAGGGAGCACTTGTTTACACAGGTTCGGGCTGCGAAGATGCGTAATACCCTAGTCCTGCTTTGGTGGATGTATTTGAGTGTGTTCTTGAGCTAGCTACGAGGTGCAACTTGCCCAAAAGCGCCGAATCCCTCTCCTGGTTGCCTCGGGCCTCCTTTTATAGGCAAAAAGGGGTCGCCACAATGGCACACAGGAGGTGGAAAGGTCTACAGTCGATGAGCCTATCCTCTGGGACCGTCGGACAAACACATTTAATGCGCTACCAACGTGCCCCCCTCGCTTTATCGGGGACGCCAAGGAAGCACGTCCCAGCTGTCGCCGCCTCGCCTGGCCTTGACATGCGTCCGAGCTGATGGGGCGTTGTGGCACCATGTTGGCCGGCTGCTGGGCTGGCGCGGTGTTGGAGCCTTCAAGAAGACTTGCATGCCATCACACAGGAGCTTGCTGGGTTGGTGTAGAGGCCGCACGTCGCCATGTAGGCACCTGCTCAACTGGTTGAGCTTCCAGCTGCATGGGGAGGGCGGTGGAGTCTTGGTTGGTGCAGGCCTGGCAGTGGCCCCGCTGATGCCCTCGGCAAGGGTCTTGCCGGGGGCCCGACAAGTGTCTTGCCGTGGCGTTGCTGTCAACCCCAGCAAGAGTCTTGCCGGGGTTCTTGTGGATTTCCTCGGCTAGGATCCTGCCGAGGGTCACCGTCTTCTGGTCCTCATCTGAACTCATATGTTTATCATCTTGAAGAAGATTTGCATGCCACCACAGAGGCGCCTGCCGAGCCTTGGCTCCAATGTAGTTGATTGGGTTGGAGCCTGTGGGCTCAAGGGTGGCTCGCTTTGCTGGTGTTGGGCAAGTTGCCCCAGCAAGGCCCTTGCCGGGGCTGCGGAGGCTGCGGAGGCAAGGATCTTGCCGAGGGAGTCCACCTCGCCCTCTTGCTCTCTTGCGCTTCTGGTCTTGGCGTCGCCTTGGTTGTCTTGTGCTTTGGCTTCTCTCTGGCTTCCTTCCTTTGCCCTGCTAAGTGTGTCCGTGGCGCGTGGCTCTGACTGCCCGTGCACAAGTAAAGGGGTCAAAAGGAGAGCCCCTACTTTTGTACACCGACAGGAGTCCCCGGGCCTGGGCCACACATAAGCGCGACGCGTTGTTGGGCTAGGCCTAGAACGATGCGCGGGCAGGTGGGGCGGATTTTACCGCAGTAACTTCTTGTCTGCTATGCTTCCCCATGATCCACGTTGAACGCGTGATGTGGAGGGTCGTGCGTGATGTGGGGGTCATGCGTGGGGCGGTTTTCGCACGCATGCATCACATCGCGGTAAAGAGGCGGCTCGCGCCTTCCCCATAAAAGGAGGGATGCAGAGAGGCACGACCCATTTACTTGGGCGGACTCAGGTCGTGGTCTTCAAGGCGCCCGAGCCCCACGATCACGGGGTGGGGAGCGGCTGCTTCTCCCTTCCCTTCAATGCTACTCGCTCGCCATGTGTCCCTCATGGAGGTGGCAGGAGGTGGAGGCGGGAAACCGGACCGTCGTTGATTGGGGCAGCGGGCCGGTCCTGATTCCCTGTGCCCCTGATGACCAGATTGGCCGAGAGGGGCGGCCGAGCCCCGACTCCGCCCCTTTATAAGAAGGGGAGGGGGCGGCATTCCACATTCTTCCATCATCCGTCTCCTTCCACCTCCGCTCCTTTCTTCCATCTGCCGTGGCGAGAGGAAGCACTGGCCCTTCGACGGTGGTGGCGAGGGTTGCTGCTCGTCAGCGTGTTCCTCCTCCCCAAGAGCTCACGGCGGCGGAACCGACCACGAGAGTAAGGGGGAGGGGGCGAGGCCGAGGTCGTCGTGGCGCTCGAGGGAGAGGAGGACGGGGCGGCGCATCGGCCTCGCCTCCGCCAGCGATGCCTCCCCCGACGGAGGGCCACGTCGGGGACCATGCCCGCGAGTTCTTCATCAGGCTGCGCCGGCCACCGCGTCGCCGCCTCTGTCTTCCTACTGCATTTGCTCGGGAGATGGAGCTCGATCCACCCCAGACCCTGTGGTTGCACATGAGGGGCTGCGGGAACAGCGGCACGCGGGTCAACGTCGACTTCCCCGCTCCTCACATCATGTACCTCCGCCGCGGATGGAAGACATTCACTCGCATCCACAGCCTGACGGCGGGGCTTGTCCTCTACTTCTTGTTAACGGAGGGCAGCTTGCTTTCCATCAAGGTCTTTGGAGATCTCAGAACTCGCTTGAAGTGTTGTGTGGAGAGCTCCTCCTCCGACGAAGATTCCTCCTCAAGCGGGAGTGTTGAGGAGGGCAGCGACAACAACGACGAGTGTAACACCCATAATGCGGCTATATCTCCCACGTGTTGGGGCTAGACTTAGAGGCATAGCCGCATGGTAGGCTTGTCGCAAGAGGGGTAATCTTCACACATCCCATGTACTGAATAAGAAAGGGATAAAGAGTTGGCTTACAATCGCCACTTCACACAATACATAAATAAATCATACATCATCCAAAGTACAATCAAAGGTCCGACTATGGAACCAAAATAAAAGAAGACAACCCCAAATGCTAGATCCCCGATCATCCCAACCGCGCTCCGCTACTGATCATCAGGAAAAGAAACATAGTAACGGCCCGAATCCTCGTCGAACTCCCACTTGAGTTTGGTAGCATCACTTGCAATGGTATCCTCGGCACCTGCAACTGTTTGGAAGTATCCATGAGTCACGAGGACTCAGCAATCTCACACCCGCGAGATCAAGACTATTTAAGCTTATGGGTAGGAGATGGTAGTGAGGTGGAGCTGCAGCAAGCACTAAGCAATATGGTGGCTAACATACACAAATAAGAGCCAGAAGAGAGGCAACGCACGGTCGAGAAGCTATAAGTGATCAAGAAGTGATCCTGAAGCTACTTACATTCAATCATAACACGAGACCGTGTTCTCTTCCCGGACTCTGCTGAAAAGAGACCATCACGGCTACACACGCGGTTGATTCATTTTAATTAAGTTAAGTGTCAAGTTCTCTACAACTAGATATTAACAAATTCCTATCTGCCACATAACTGCGGGCAGGGCTCTCGAAAGTTTATACCCTGCAGGGGTGTCCCAACTTAGCCTATCACAAGCTCTCACGGTCAATGAAGGATATTCCTTCTCCCGGCAAGACCCGATCAATCTCGGAATCCCGGTTACAAGACATTTTGACAATGGTAAAACAAGACCAGCAAAGCTGCCCGATGTGCCGACAAATCTCGATAGGAGTCGCACGTATCTCGTTCTCAGGGCACACCGGATAGGTCAAGCTACGAGTAAAACCAACCCTCAAGTTGCCCAGAGGTGGCCCCGCAGAATGCCCGTTTCGGACCAACACTCAGAGGAGCACTGGCCCGGGGGGGGGGGGTTAAAATAAAGATGACCCTTGAGTCTGCTGAACCCAAGGGAAAGGTATATGGTGGTAGGTAGGCAAATGGTAAAACCATGGTTGAGCCTTGCTGGAGGAGTTTTATTCAAGGCGAACTATCAAGGGGTTCCCATAACACCCAACCGCGTAAGGAACACAAAATCAAGGAACATAACACCGGTATGACGGAAACTAGGGCGGCAAGAGTGGAACAAAACACCAGGCATAAGGCCGAGCCTTCCACCCTTTACCAAGTATATAGATGCATTAAAGTAAATAAGAGACAATAATGATATCCCAACAATATCCATGTCCCAACATGGAACAAGCTTCATCTTCACCTGCAACTAGCAATGCTATAAGGATGGGCTGAGCAAAAGCGGTAACATAGCCAAACAATGGTTTGCTAGGAAGGTGGGTTCGAGGCTTGACATGGCAATATGGGAGGCATGATAAGTAAGTGGTAGGTAGTGCGACGTAGCGATAGAACAAACAACTAGCAAGCAAAGATAGAAGTGATTTCTAGGGTATGGTCATCTTGCCTGCAAAGTTCTCAGAGTTGTTGAAAGCTTGATCCTCGTAAGCATTCTCAATAGGTTCCTCGGTCACGTCTCCCGGCTCTATCCAAAGCAAGAACACAAGCAATGGAACAACAATCAATCATGGTGCAATGCGGGCCAGGCGGCGGAGGGCACGCGGGCCAGGCGGCGGAGGCGGATCGTCCGAGCGGGACATGCATGGGCTCGGCAAGCCACGGTGGAGGTGGGACGGCGGCGACCATGTGGCGGCGGCTGAGTGGCTAAGGCGACGGGGACAGTGACGTGGCGGCGTCTGATTGGTCGGGGTGACGCGTTCGGCGGACACGTCCGGCTGCGACGGACTTGTCCGGTGAGGGAGTCCTGGACTACGGGGTCCTCGGGCGTCTGGCCTGTTATCCGTGGGCCGGACTGATGGACTGTGAAGACATGAAGGCCGAAGACTATACCTGAGTCCGAATTTGACTCTCCTTGGCATGGAGGCAAGCTTGGCGACCGACTATGAAGATTCCGTCTTATGTAAACCCTAGATCCCCCCGGTGTCTATATAAACCGGAGGGGATGGTCCGGAAAGGACACCATTCATTACCATAGTCATATAGGCTAGGCTTCTAGGGATTAGCCATCATGATCTCGTGGTAGATCAACTCTTGTAACACCCATATTCATCAATATCAATCAAGCAGGACGTAGGGTATTACCTCCATAGAGAGGGCCCGAACCTGGGTAAACATTGTGTCCCCTGTCTCCTGTTACCATCGATCCTAGACGCACAGTTTGGGACCCCCTACCCGAGATCCGCCGGTTTTGACACTGACATTGGTGCTTTGATTGAGAGTTCCACTGTGCCATCGACAAAAGGCTCGATGGCTCGCCTTGTCCTTAAAGACAACATCACCCATGGAGGGGCTCTAGCCCCGGGCCAAACCCTCCGGTTGGGCGGCTTTACTAGGATCGCCCGTTGGGCCGTTGGGCCGACGATGACCTCTTGGGCCATCGAAAACCCCCTTCGCATCAACTCCGAGCACTCCAAGCAGATGGATCCGGCAGAGCTTTCGTCTTTGAACGAACTCCTAGATCGCATCGCCTCTTTGGGAATAGCCACAGAGTACGACCGGATCGGGCTTAAAACCGATCAAAGAGAAATCGAGACCGTACCGGTCACCCACCATATTGCGGTAGTCGTGGAGTAGGACAACGATTTTTCTCCTATATTGAAGACGAACTATGTCTGGATCGCCGACCAGGAAAATACGGATACCCACCCATGATAGGATGCGACCAGCCTTCCGAATATAGCATCGGGCGATGGTCCTAAACAATCAGAAGGTATTCCGGAACCCATACTGTTAAGCCCAGAAGATCATCAGACTCCGGATAATCGGTCAGGTCGGGGTTCGGATTTAATTCCACCCGCCCACCCGAATTCAGACACTCTTGTAAGCATAAAACAACAGTCTCAGGAAACAGTCCACCACTTCTGGGCCAGATTCCTCCTTGTCAAGGACAAGGTAAAAGATTGCTGTGACGAAGACGCAATTTCAGCGTTCTGCAACAATTGCGCGGATGAAGGAATCCTCAACACCATCAATCGCCGCCACATACTGAAATTTGCTGACTTAGCAACCATCGTACAAAAATACAGTGCGATGGAGAGCACCTGGAAAACTCAGGCAGCTCGCTGGGAACTGCCAGTCCCAACTCAACTCCCCCTACAGGCGAAAAGGGCGCACCCTCGCGGCACGCCCAGTCCAACAGTCAAGAAACACAAAACCGCTATGCGACACAGCACCGTTCTTATCGGGTGGCTCGATGGCCCATGCATAATACATACAACACTAGATACCATGGCAACCCACAACCTTAGAGCATGTTGGATTCTACTACATGTAGCCAAAAGAAGCGAGGATATCCTTATCAAGGACGACTCAGAACGACATCCCCCAGTGGACGACAACTCAAGAGTATTTACGGTCTTTGAGACATTCGCTTCAAATAACAAGCGCAAAAGGGCGCTCCACGAGCTCGCTGAAGTCTGCCAAATTGCTATGATAAACCCCTGGAACAACACAACTATAACATTCAACGCCGGAGATGAGCCAAAGTACAGAACAATGCGAGCGCCAGCTGCGTTAGTTCTCAGCCCCATCGTGGACGGGTTTCGACTTACCAAGGTTCTCATGGACGGCGGCAGCGGACTAAACCTCATTTATGAGGACACACTCCATAAAATGGAAATAGATAGGAGCCGCATCATGCAAAGCAACACAACCTTCCGAGGAATTATTCCTAGTCGGGAGGCGCGGTGCGACGGCAAAATCACCCTTGATGTAGTATTCGGCACGCCGGAGAACTACCGGTCTGAAGAAATAACTTTCCAAGTGGCCCCTTTCAGGAGCGGATATCGCGCCCTGTTGGGGCGGGATGCTTTTACACTCTTTCAGGCCATACCCCATTACGGGTATATGAAGCTCAAGATTCATTAGAGAAATCAAACACCCGGACAAGTTGGCAAACCTGTTGATGGTACCAAAGAAGGACAAATCCTGGCACCTATGCGTCGATTTCAAAGACCTCAATAAGGCTTGCCCTAAGGATCCCTCCCCCCCACCCCCGCATTGATCAAATCATCGACGCCACTGCAGGACACGACTCATTGTGTTTCCTCGATGCATATTCCGGATACCATCAAATCAAAATGAAGGAGTCCGATCAAGCCACAACAACATTTATCACCCCGTACGGCCCATTCTGCTTCAACGCCATGCCCTTTGGGCTCAAGAACGCAGGTGCCACGTACCAACACATGATTCAAACATGCCTGGAGAAACCGATCGGCAAAATAGTAGAAGCTTACGTCGATGATGTCGTCATGAAAACCAGACACGTCGAGACACTAATAGACGACTTACGTCTTGCATTCGACAACCTCCGGGCATATGACATTAAACTCAACCCAGAAAAGTGTGTCTTCGGCATCCCTGCTGGAAAACTACTGGGCTTCATCGTCTCCAATAGAGGAATCGAAGCAAACCCAGCCAAAATCCGAGCTCTGTCACAACTGGCTAGGCCAACAAATCTTAAGCAAGTTCAAAAGCTTGCGGGCTGCGTAGCAACTCTAAGCCGCTTTATCTCCAGATTGGGAGAAAAGGCACTGCCACTCTATCGCCTTTTACGGTGAATCGACCACTTCGAGTGGATGGACGCGACAACTGCCGGATTGGAGGAAAAAAAAACCCTTCTGGCGAGCAATCCAATACTGGCTGCACCAAACTCCGGTGAACTGATGTTATTATACATATTGGCAACATACCAAGTAGTGAGCGCCGTACTCGTCGTCGAACGAGAACATGACGGACATAAATTCCTACTTCAGAAGCCAGCATACTACGTATCCACTGTCCTCACACCATGCAAATCCAGGTACCCTCATTATCAAAAAATAGCATATGCGGTCTTCATGGCATCCCGAAAGCTCTGTCACTACTTCCAGGAGTGTTCGATCACGGTGGCCTCCGAAGTACCCCTCAATGACATCATAAACAACCACGATGCTACAGGCCGGGTTGCCAAATGGGCTATCGAACTCCTCCCATTTGATATTACATATAAACCACGTCGAGCCATCAAGTCCCAAGTACTGGCCGACTTCGTCGCCGAATGGACAGCGACCGAACTCCCTAAAGAGTACAACACATACACCAATTGGGTCATGTACTTTGACAGCTCCAAAATGTTGGCAGGATTAGGAGCGGGGGTCGTCTTAACATCCCCTACGGAAGACATCGTCCAGTACGTTCTCCAAATATTATACACAGACTCCAATAATGCAGGCGAATACGAAGCCTTATTACATGGTCTCTGGATGGCTATCTCCATGGGCATACAACACCTAGAGGTACGTGGGGACTCGAACCTCGCAATATCTCAAATAAACAGAGATTTCGATGCTAAAGATCCAAAGATGGCAGCGTGTCGTAATGCAATCATCAAAATATCGGACCGGTTTGAAGGACTCGAGTTCCATCATGTGGCCCAAGAAAGTAATCAAGTGGCGGACGTTCTTGCTCGTATCGGTGCTAAGCGCGAACCCGTCCCACCTAATATTTTCCTGGAAAGGCTCTTTAAGCCATCCGTGGTGTGGCAGGGGGAAAACGACAATACAAATCCGGAATCAAACATAATCCAAGATCCTAGAAACACCGACGTCGTCAGGGGCTCAGCCATCGAAATAACACCATCGGCGCATCTCATCATGGTAGTCATTGCCCCATGGACCGGACACTTCCTGGCCTACCTCAACAGGAAAGAGATTCCCGAGGACCAGCATGAGGCCTGCTGCATTGTTCGGCGTTCAAAATCCTACAAGGTTCATGATGGAGAGCCCTACAAGAAAAGCGCCACCGGAGTCCTACAACGATGTATATCCGAGGAAGAGGGGCGGAAGCTCTTGGCTGAAATCCATGACAGACTCGGCGGTCACCACGCCGCAGCTCAGGCCCTTGTTAGCAAGGCCTTCCGTACAGGATTTTACTGGCCGACAACCCGAGAAGATGCACAAGACCTTGTCCAACGTTGCATCAGATGCCTACTCTTTGCCAATCAGAGCCATATGCCCCCCCGCCCTACAAACAATCCCCATTACTTGGCCTTTTGCGGTCTGGGGACTCGATATGGTCAGACCACTTAAAGGGGGAAGCCATAAGAAAAAATAACTACTAGTTATGGTGGACAAATTCACTAAGTGGATAGAGGCTAAGCCAGTCAAAACAGCCGAATCCGGCCCAGTGATAGACTTCATATCCGGCGTTGTGCACCGTTATGGTGTCCCACACAACATCATCATTGACAATGGCTCCAATTTCACAGCCTACGAGGTAAAAACTTGGTGTACTAATCTGGGTATTAAACTTGATTACGCCTCTGTCTACCACCCACAAACCAACAGTCAAGTCAAACAGGCCAACGGTCTCATTATGAGCGGCATCAAGCCCAGACTAGTGTGGTCCTTGAGAGAATCAGACAAGCACTGGGTTGAGGAGCTCGACTCCGTACTCTGGGGGCTGCGGACCACGCCCAACCGCACTACCGGATACACACCTTTCTTCATGGTGTATGGCACAGAGGCCGTACTGCCCTGCGATATTATTCACGACTCGCCCCGAGTGCGTACGTACGAAGAGAGAGAAGCCGAGCTTGATCGGCAGGATGGCCTAGATGCCCTGGAGGAGGAACGTGATGTCGCAAAAGCCCGTTCAACATTTTACCAACATCAGGCTCCAAGATATCAAAGTAGAGAAGTACGGGCCAAGACTTACAATGTTGGCGAACTCGTTCTACGCCTGTCGGAGAAGAAAAAGGACAAACTCAAGCCCAAATGGGAGGGTCCCTTCATAATTGACGAGGTCGTCACCGGAGGGGCGTACTATCTTCGCGATGCATTAGACAATCGCCTCGAGCCGAACCCCTGGAACGCAGCCAGACTCCGAAGATTCCATGCCTAGCGCCAAACCCCGTGTTCGTCTCCTCCTCCCTTGTAGCTTCCATTATTTTTTCTCTCTCTTGGTCGATTATTTTCTTCTTTCTTGCTTTAAAGCTTCGGTACGGCTAGACTGCACAACATCGACACATACATCTTTAAACATGTATGTTACTTGTACCTGGGGGCTTCTCAGACAGAAGTTCTTGTCATTTTTTGAGCATTAAGCTCCTCACATATGAATTTTTCCATATGTACCTTTTCTTCGCCACTATATGCATCGATATGAATTTAGTTTTGGCCAAGCTGGGTTGCCTGGCTCCTGTGTTTATGCCCTACATTCCCGTTAGTTCGGCTAGGGCATACAGAGAGCACCTCTGCGATTGTTACTACCGGGTCATCCGGATGTGTACCTCAGACTGGGTGAAGCCGAAAGCTAGCGCTCTTAAGGGAATATTCGGTCGGTGAATTAAAGATGTTTTCTAAACTCACTCCATTGTGCACGCCCAGAAGTTATATGAATTGTGGTGCTCGCATCACAATTCGGACATGTACATCAAATGCATGCACACCCAGGGAAAGGAACCCTTGACAGAACTATTCTCTCTGGAAGATGTTTCTTAGGACCTTAATGTAATATAGCTAGCCGGATACAACTTGTTTGTTCAAGAAACTATGACCCCTACACCTAGTTTTCCAAGCATACCCCGGCCTATTCGGCCGCGACGGTATTCGGAAACACTCCGCACCTTAGAGTTCGGAGGTTGAAGCGAAAAGGTCTGCGATGACAAATGATATACAATTCAGCTAGATGAGGAAAGTACACAATCATTTGAACTCGAACACCTCTTCCTCTACACCTTCCAATAGGCAGTCTTACTTACAATCCTGTTGACAATATTTGGAGGCCACCTCTACTTGGTCATATACTATACTAACGGGAATTTCTTTCCCATTCGGCCCTACTGGCCCGAGACGAGCCATGTGATTAGGATCCATCTTGGTATAGCGCGTCTTCACCATGGCCCAGGCCTCTCGCGCACCCTCTCGGCAGGCAGATATCTTCCATAGCCGGATACGCCACCGCGCTCCCTTGAACAGCTCTACCAGCTTATCCATGGTTCCTGGAGGGGAGTCGGACGGCCATAAAGCCTTGGCCACACTCCGCATAGCCTGCCGAGCTTGCTCATGCAACTGCGACAGCTCCTGCAGAAGATCATTTGATGATTCGGACACTTCCTCTTCAGGGAGGTTTGTCAACACACCTGCAATTACAACTATATCAGCTACCACCACCTCCAAACCGTTATAAGACAAAAGCGGCCACATACTGAATATGCCGCCTTAGAGCTTCTTGTTCTCCTTGATAGAGTCGGCTAGTTGCGCTCGCACTTCTTTCAGTTCTTCACGTAGGTTGATGTTCGAATCCTGGAGTTTCTTCTTCTCTTCAGCAACCTTTGTCAATACATGCTCGCCCGCTGCTAGTAGCTTTTTGGCTCCGTTGTAACACCCTTGATGCGGCTATATCTCCCATGTGTCGGAGCATGACTTAGAGGTCTGGTTGATGTAATGCTTTATTCATGTAATTGTGTGAAGTGGCGATTGTAAGCCAACTATGTATCTCTTTCCCTTTATGTATTACATGGGTTGTGTGAAGATTACCTCACTTGCGACGTTGCTTTCAATGCAGTTATGCCTCTAAGTCGTGCTTCGACACGTGGGTGATATAGCCGCATCGAGGGCGTTACATCCCCCTCCACCAACAAGCATCAATCCATGGCTTGCTCGAAACAACGAATGCCTCCAACTAACAAGTGTCCGGGGGGGGTTGTTTGCAATTATTTTGATTTGATTTGCATAAAGCATGGGACTGGGCATCCCGGTGACCAACCACTTTCTCGTGAGTAAGGAGCGGAGTCCACCCCTCTTGAGAATTGTAACACCCACGATGCGGCTATATCTCCCACGTGTCGGAGCACGACTTAGAGGCATAACCGCATAGTAGGCATGTCGCAAGAGGGGTAATCATTACACATCCCATGTACTGAATAAGAAAGGGATAAAGAGTTGGCTGACAATCGCCACTTCACACAACACATAAATATAGCATTACATCATCCATAATACAAACAAGGTCTGACTACGGAACCAAATAAAGAAAGACAACCCCAAAAGCTAGATCTCCGATCGTCCTGACTGGGCTCCACTACTGATCAACTAGAAATGAAACAACACAATGAACACGATCTTCATCGAGCTCCTCCTTGAGCTCGGTTACGTCACCTGCGCGGTTATCATTGGCACCTGCAACTGTTTGAAGTAATCTGTGAGCCACGGGGACTCAGAAATCTCACACCCGCGAGATCAGGACTATTTAAGCTTATGGGTAGGAAAGGGTAGAGAGGTGGAGCTGCAGTAAGCACTAGCACATATGGTGGCTAACATACGCAAATAAGAGCGAGAAGAGAAGAAAAGCACGGTCGAGAAGCTAAAAGTGATCAAGAAGTGATCCTAAAGCTACTTACGTCCATGGTTGAAAGTTGGATATTATTAAACTAGATGAAATTCTACACATTTTTCATATATAATTCATTTTAAACCGATGCATGGATGATGAGTTATAATAAGCATGAAGTCTAGGGGGCTTCCTGTAAAACTGGTTTCTTTGGAAAAAATAGACAAATTCACAGCAGGGAAAAAAATAAGCCACGGGCCGAAACTGGCTGGGCCACCACAGAGCAGAGGGGCTGGAGGAGCTACTTACTCATGGGCTAAGGCCCGGTTCGGTGGGGAGACAGGAAGGCTTGGAGCTGGGCCAAGCAAGAGGCCACGACTGGGCTTTGGGAGAGGGGCGTGGTGGGCCGACGGGGAAGTAGCACGGCCCACCAGACCCGACCAAAGCGGTCAATGTGGTTGTAGGCTCTCCTCGACTCGTTCCTGTGGCAGGGATCGAGCAGGAGCTCAATGCGGACAGCGGCGAAGAGCTCGCCGGATCCACCTGATCCGGGCGAGGCAGCGGCAGGGGAGCCCGGAAACGGGCAGGACGACGGCGGCGGCACCCAGATCCGGCGGCCATGGCGGACCTTGAACATAGCGGCAGAGAGAGAGAGAGGTTAGAGGGAGGAGGAGAAAGAGACGGTCAGGGAAAGAATAGGGTGGCGGGGTACTGGCCTGGTCGGCTATCACCGGCGAAGAGGTAAGGAGGAGGAGGAGGTTCGGCTGGCGCGGGGATGCCCCAGATCGAGTGGGAGGAGCTTTGGAGGCTCTCCCGACCCTGACCGAGCAGAGCGCTCGGGAGCGGTGGCAGTTTGGGCCAGGCGGGCTACGCCTGGGCCTGGCGGGCCTGCGGTGGGGGAAGCCAGTTGGGGAGGCGAGGTGGCGGCTTGGGAGTGGTTGGCGTGTGCGGGGTGGCGATGTGGCGCGCCCGAATTGGTCCAGGGCGCTGGGGCAGCGGCGCCAAGTGGCAGGGAGCGGCTGGGTGGCGGCGGAAATCAAGGAGGAGGGGGTTGTCTGTGGCTGGAGGCGGCGGATCCGAGGAGAAAGGGGGTCTAGGGGTAGGGGAAGAGCTAGGTTTGACCAAAAATGGACTAGGGGTTGTTTATATAGGGTAGGTGGCTAGGGTTAGGAGGTTAGGACGGGTTTCTGGACCATGCGATCGCCATTGGACGGCTCCGGACCCGAGAAGGGGTAGGTTGAGTCTAGTGGGCTGTGTAGAGGTCCATGGACCGAGAGGAGAGAAGAGAATCGCAGCCCGGCAACAGTTTTCGAAGACCGAAAACGTCCGACGTAAGACCGACTATATTGTCGCTATAGTTATCCGTTGGGTCATCAAATGGACTCCGAACGTGATGAAATTTGACAGGTGGTCTACCTACACTAAAATAAGACCGCACGCCAACTTTCAACCCATTCCGAGAACATTTTCCAGCCACTTATAAAATAATATTTTAGACATGCCGCGGGCGCGTGCAGGTGTGTCTAGACTCAGAACGGATAACAAAAAGAACGAGGAGACCGGGACGGATGCAAGTTTTGAAAACATGATGATGGAATGCACATGATGACATGATGAGATGCAACACGCAAGAAAATGACATGGCAACGACAGCGAAAAACTGGAAAACACCTGGCGCAACGGTCTCGGGGCGTCACAACACTCCACCACTACAAGAGGATCTCGTCCCGAGATCTAGGATGGCACCGGTGAGAAATGGAAGAGGAAGAGGAGAGGTAAAACTAAGTTGCTTCTTTAACAAATGAGCGAAACCAAAAGACCTTGAGAGGTTGAACAAATCTAAAGAAAGAATACAACAAAGACGAACAAAGTTGAAAACACTCCGTTAGAAAAGAGGAACAAGGAACATTACGAGGACCTTGTAGGTTAAGTGCCAAGATAGATATTGAAACCACTCCGGTAAAAACAAGATAGAGAAGGAATAAGAATGATATAATTTGGACATCACTTCGAATGTAATGGAAGGAATTGAATATGAGCTTGACAAGATGAGAAAATACTTGATGAAATCAACAGAACACTACCTTCGGAACTATTGAAAGAATGGCACAAGGGGTAAGACAGATTTCAGACAGCACTCCAGTTGAGAATGGAGGTAAAACTTGATAAGATGGAAGAACTTGAAAAGAGGGCACAACACTCCGGTTAAATGGATAAGCACGAAAAGAACATGATCTTTAACAAAAAATGGGAAGATGGGTCGAAGATTGCAACATCCCAATGCCTCCAGAAGAAAAATAGAAGATAAATCATTGAAATAAAATAATGGAGAAGAAAATGACAACTTCTGCCATAATTGGGCTTGGACAAACACCCTTCCAAGAAGGTTAAAACGGAATTGTTGGAAAACCAACAACGAAACGAATAAGCTTATAGTGGGCTTATGAAAAACTTCTCAAAACTATGAGGGGCAATTCTGCCACTAACGGAACCAATAGATTGGATTGATATGAACAAGGAGACGAGAAGCTTATCTCACCGGGAGGATAAATCAAGAACTTGGGTCATTTATAAGCACCATAAATAGCAATAACCCTTAGGGAAAGCTTTAGGTGAAATATAACCCAAGATAACTCCAATGAAGAGATTGATGGGTTGAAAAGATGTCTTGAGCAAAGAGAAAAGGATGGATTTAGATATGTCACTCTTGAAAACTTGTGAATCATGAAACACGAAGGGAAATTATCAACAATGACATAACACCACCTCAAAAGATGAGATATGAAAGAATTGCACTTCAGAATGCAAGATGAAGAATGCTTGAACTCTTCAAAACAAGACATGCGTTGAGCACCATGTTTATTTTTGAGTATAGCTTGGCGGATGATAACTTCGATAGGTATCTTGAGGACAATTGAAGAATGAAAGGAATCCTTGATGAACCACCATGAAGAACTCCGGTAATAAAAGAATGCTCAAACGAAATGAAGGATGAAAAGAATCAGGTTGAAGCCTTGCAATGATTAGAAGGATCTTTGTGATGAGATAAAGCGGAAAACTTGGAACTCCATAAAGGAAAGATGAAACATCTCAAACCGAGAATGTGACATGATGAACAACTCTGGAAAGAAGAAATTAGATCACTTGGATGAAACAATAATAAGAATTACGTTATGTGTATCCTTCACCAATTTAGATTGATGACAAGCACAGATTTGGCATACTACTTATTCTCGTAGAAAGGATTAAGAGAGATATAGCATAAACTCAATGGCCCACCGGTAGGATTTAACCAACGAATAAATTGATATGATAATGAAGGAAGAGAAATCTTGAACCAACCACCGTAAGAATTGAAAATGAACGAAGAAAATATAAAGACACACCGGGGAGAATTTGAAAATGAACGAATATACTTGAGAGAATTTAGATGCAAGTGAACGAAGAGATCCTGAGCTGATTAGAGAATACTTGAATGACGCACCAGTAAGATTTGGGGAACAACAGCTGAAAGCTGGAATGAATAATATTTGAAAAGATGGCCTTTGGAGGGAAGAAATGGAAACAACTCATGAAATGTTTTGGATGGGTAAAAAGAATTCTCACAATCGAAAACAATTATGAGTGGATGGCAGCAAGCTACAACCATGAATCTTGAAGAGAATGGAGCAAGATTGAGAGAAAAATCTTCTTCGGTCTTCAAATCCAAGAATGACGACGAAAAACACCACCATGAATTGTTTAGACACTCCGAGAGAATCAAAAGCGAAGAGGTTGAGTCAACGATGAAAAGAATTTGAAAGATCTTGGAGAAAGGCATTTGACTGATGATAATTCATTCTTACGTCAAACTTTGAAAGAATTTGAGGATAGCTCCAGAAAAAGTAAAGAAAAGTCAGGTAAGATCCTAGGAAAAGATCTGTGGGTTAGGGCCCCCTCAAGGAAATGCACCATTGAAATGATTTACAAGTGAAATAGCACCGGTTGAATTAAATGGCTCGAAAGAGATAACAATCTCAAGATATCTTGAACGAATTAGCAATGGCAATGCGAATCTTGTGAGATGGCTTCACCACTCCAAAACAATTGAATAGCGAGAGGTGAATAAATAATAGAGTTTTCAGTAAGGACTTCCAACAAGGTAAGCATGTGAACCAATGTAAAAGATATGATCAACTCCGAAAGCTTGCATTGAATCCACCAGAGAAGGAAAAGAACGAAGAATGATGAACTTGTAGAGCATCTTCATGAAAACCACCAGGTAAGAACATTGACGGGAAAGAATGGAGAGACTTCCCATCAATAAAAAGGATACTTGATTAAGAAGTCTGAGTCCTTGAAGAAAAGGTTGGGAGGGCGGGGAAAACAAAGGCAACTTGGGACAAATGAAACAAATAACGTTGAGAAGACTTTGAGTTGATTTTGCGAATGTTGAAAATGATCGGATCCACTTGAAGAGAAACACACCAGTTGAAAAGGATTGACATGACAATCTCGATGATCAAGAAGGATTAATATTCACATAGAAATGTGAGAACACCACTTAGGAAAGGTATGGAATCAACACTTGACAATGAAGCAACTCGAATACCACAACTCAAAACAAAACAAAGGATTGGCTTGCAGAATAAGCCGGAACAAACATATGATAGATCCCATATTGTATCATTTGTCTGTTGGAAAGATATTCTAGGAGCTACTTGAATTCCCACTTATAAACTCCCGAAACTTTCCGGTTATGCAATCGGGTGTTGGGGATACAGGGGAAGCATGATATCTCACCCAAACTAGCAATTCCTACATCCAGCTGTATCCATCCTTCAACACATAACCAAGAAACCATTGGAAATCATTTACCTCAACCTTCGAAAAAGGATCCGTTATGCGAGTTATGGCCATACTCCCGAACTCCCGCCCCAGTACTGGGTGGCGTCGAGTTTATCTCACGAAAAACTGCATAAAAGAGATTTTCGATGTCGGTGAAACTCAGGTATTCCAGAATCTCAATGATAAAATTGTGACGACAACATCTCGGAGCTCAACTCCCCGGGACACTGCCACAACCCCTAAATGTCAGGAGGCACCAAGAACAATGTTCTCGTCAGAAAACAATCGGAACGATTCCAAGATACCCGCGTGATCCTAAATTTTTTTAGTGAAATTTGAGAAGAGAAGAGTCAAAACTCTACGTCAGGATGCCTTACCAGAGCGACGAAGGGACTGAGGAGTAAAAAGAATCCTACTCTCCGATATATATAATCCTAAATGACTCAAAACATCAACAATGTCAATGATTCGATCAAGCAGGGGCTCCTAAGTTGGGGATGGCTCTGATACCAACTTGTAACACCCATGATGCGGCTATATCTCCCACGTGTCGGAGCACGACTTAGAGGCATAACCGCATAGTAGGCATGTTGCAAGAGGGGTAATCTTTACACATCCCATGTACTGAATAAGAAAGGGATAAAGAGTTGGCTTACAATCGCCACTTCACACAACACATAAATATAGCATTACATCATCCAGAATATAAACAAGGTCCGACTATGGAACCAAATAAAGAAAGACAACCCCAAAAGCTAGATCCCCGATCGTCCCGACTGGGCTCCACTACTGATCAACTGGAAACGAAACAACACAACAAACACGATCTTCATCGAGCTCCTCCTTGAGCTCGGTTGCGTCACCTGCGCGGTTATCATCGGCACCTGCGCGGTTATCATCGGCACCTGCAACTGTTTGAAGTAATCTGTGAGCCACGGGGACTCAACAATCTCACACCCGCGAGATCGAGACTATTTAAGCTTATGGGTAGGAAAGGGTAGAGAGGTGGAGCTGTAGCAAGCAATAGCATATGTGGTGGCTAACATACACAAGTAAGAGCAAGAAGAGAAGAAAAGCACGGTCGAGAAGCTAAAAGTGATCAAGAAGTGATCCTGAAGCTACTTACGTCCAAGCATAACACAAGAACCGTGTTCACTTCCTGGACTCCGCCGGAAAGAGACCATCACGGCTACACACGCGGTTGATTCATTTTAACTAAGTTAAGTGTCAAGTTTCTACAACCAGATATTAACAAATTCCCATCTGCCCATAACCGCGGGCACGACTTTCGAAAGTTCAAAACCCTGCAGGGGTGTCCCAACTTAGCCCATCACAAGCTCTCATAGTAAACAAACAATATTCCTTCTCCCAGGAAGACCCGATCAGACTCGGAATATCGGTTACAAGACATTTTGGCAATGGTAAAACAAGACCTGCAAAGCCGCCCGAATGTGCTGACAAATCCTAATAGGAGCTGCACATATCTCGTTCTCAAGGCACACCGGATGAGCAAGACGTCGGGTTGGCATAGACCCTGGTTGCCCAGGGGGCGCCGGACATCGCTCAGGTTGGACCAACACTTAGAGAAGCACTGGCCCCGGGGGATTAAAATAAAGATGACCCTCGGGCTCCGGAAACCCAAGGGAAAAAGGCTAGGTGAGGCAAATGTAAAACCAAGGTTGGGCCTTGCTGGAGGAGTTTTATTCAAAGCAAACTGTCAAGGGGTTCCCATAACACCCAACCATGTAAGGAACGCAAAATCAAGGAACATAACACCGGTATGACGGAAACTAGGGCGGCAAGAGTGGAACAAAACACCAGGCATAAGGCCGAGCCTTCCACCCTTTACCAAGTATATAGATGCATTAATTAAATAAGAGATACTGAGATATCCCAACAATAACCATGTTCCAACATGGAACAAACTCCATCTTCACCTGCAACTAGCAAGGCTATAAGAGGGGCTGAGCAAAGCGGTAACATAGCCAAACAACGGTTTGCTAGGAAAGGTGGGTTAGAGGCTTGTTATGGCAATATGGGAGGCATGATATAGCAAGTGGTAGGTATCGCGGCATGGCAAAAGAGAAGCAAAGATAGAAGTGATTTCGAGGGTATGGTCATCTTGCTTGAGATCCCACAAGGAAGAGGAACGAGTCCATGAAGAAGACAAACAGACGTAGTCGAACGGATCCTCACAAATGCGACGTTATCGGAACTAACCCGAAGAAGCAACACCGGAAAGAAGCAAACAACATAGTAAACAACCACCACATAAGCATGGCATGATGCACAACCAAGTATAATGCATGTCCGGATTAAAGAGGCATGGCATGGCAAAATGCACAAACAATCCTACAAATTAAGTGGAGCTCAATATGAAACTCCGTTGCATATTGACGAAACACCACGTGACTTATTTAGTTCTCTCTCGTTTAGGTACTCAACAATATTAAATGTTGGTTAGCATGGCAAGAGGTGAAGCATATGTAAACTGCCTATCTAGGCAAGTTTAAATGAGGCGGGAACAACAAGCTACAAGTCTGGAAAATCCTCATGTGAAAATTATGGGTTTGGTACTGTTCTGCCCTAAACCAAATTTTAGATTTGTTAAACATACAAGATGATGACACCATGTTAAACTAGGCATTTTTTGACCCCATTTACATATAAAGTTTGTTAGGTTTGGAGCTACGGTGATTTAGTTATTAAATAAATCATTTTAGCATGTTATCAGAGAAAATTTAATCAAACAACATTTTAAACTTGTCAAACATGATTGAAACTTGGATATTATTAAACTAGATGAAATTCTACGCATTTTTCATATATAATTCATTTTAAACCGATGCACGGATGATAAGTTATAATAAGCATGAAGTCTAGGGGGTTTCCTGTAAAACTGGTTTCTCTGGAAAAAATAGACAAATTCGCAGCTGGGAAAAAAATAAGCCACGGGCCGAAACAGGCTGGGCCACCATAGAGCAGAGGGGCTGGAGGAGCTGCTCACTCATGGGCTAAGGTCCGGTTCGGTGGGGAGGCAGGCAGGCTTGGAGCTGGGCCAAGCAGGAGGCCGCGACTGGGCTTTGGTAGAGGGGCGTGCTGGGCCGACGGGGAAGCAGCGCGGCCCACCGGACCTGACCGAAGCAGTCAACACGGTTGCAGGCTCTCCTCGACTCGTTCCGGCGACAGGGATCGAGCAGGAGCTTGATGCAGACGGCGGTGGCGAAGAGCTCGCCGGATCCACCTGATAACACTTTTTCACAATAACATTTAGGTCTCATATTTACTCATATCAATGGCATAGTCAACTAGCGAGCAATAATAATAAATCTCGGATGACAACACTTTCTCAAAATAATCATGATATGACAAGATGGTATCTCGCTAGCCCTTTCTGAGACCGCAGAACATAAATGCAGAGCACCTTTAAAGATCAAGGACTGACTAGACAATGTAATTCATGGTAAAAGAGATCAAGTCAAGTTATACTCAATGTAAACTAACAGTAATGGATGCAAATGACAGCGGTGCTCCCCAACTAGTGCTTTTTAATAAGAGGATGATGACTCAACATAAAAGTAAATAGATAGGCCCTTCGTAGAGGGAATCAGAGATTTGTAGAGGTGCCAGAGCTCGGTTTTGAAATAGATATGAATAATATTTTGAGCGGTATACTTTCATTGTCAACATAACAACCGAGAGATCTCGATATCTTCCATGCTACACACATTATAGGCGGTTCCCAAACAGAATGGTGAAGTTTATACTCCCTGTCCACCAACAAGCATCAATCCATGGCTTGCTTGAAACAACGAGTGCCTCCAACTAACAAGAGTCCCCAGGGGAGTTTTGTGTGCAGTTATTTTGATTTGATTTGCATAAAGCATGGGACTGGGCATCCCGGTGACCAGCCACTTTCTCGTGAGTGAGGAGCGGAGTCCACTCCTCTTGAGAATAACCCGCCTAGCATGGAAGATACAGACAACCCTAGTTGATACATGAGCTATTCGAGCATACAAAACAAAATGTTTATTTGAAGGTTTAGAGTTTGGCACATGCAAATTTACTTGGAACGGCAAGTAGATACCATATATAGGTAGGTATGGTGGACTCATATCGAATAACTTTGGGGTTTATGGAATTGGATGCACAAGCAGTATTCCCGCTTAGTACAGGTGAAGGCTAGCAAAAGACTGGGAAGCGACCAGCTAGAGAGCGACAACGGTCATGAACATTCATTAAAATTAATCAACACCGAATGCAAGCATGAATAGGATATAATGCACCATGAACATAAATATCATAAAGGCTATGTTGATTTTGTTTCAACTACATGCGTGAACATGTGCCAAGTCAAGCCACTCGAATCATTCAAAAGAGGATACCACCCTATCATACCACATCACAACCATTTTAATAGCATGTTGGCATGCAAGGTAAACCATTATAAGCTCCTAGATAATTAAGCATGGCATAAGCAACTATAATCTCTAATTGTCATTTCAAACATGTTTATTCATAATAGGCTGAATCAGGAACAATGAACTAATCATATTTACGAAAACAAGAGAGGTCGAGTTCATACCAGCTTTTCTCATCTCAATAAGTTCATCATATAATCATCACTATTGCCTTACACTTGCACGACCGAATAGTGTGGATAATAATAATAGTGCACGTGCATTGGACTAAGCTGGAATCTGCAAGCATTCAATTCAAGAGAGAAGACAAGGTAACATGGGCTCTTTGTTAGATCAACAATAATGCATATAAGAGCCACTCAACATTTGCATTATTGTCTTCTCCTCTCGACCCCCAAAGAACAGGAAAGGAAATAAAACTATTTACACGGGAAAGCTCCCAACAAGCAAAAGAGGAACAAGAAATCTTTTTGGGTTTTCTTTTTAATTACTACCACTACAGGCATGGAAAGTAAACTAGCTAAAAAAGCTACAACTATTTTTTTGTTTTTCTTTAGGTTTATCAAACACATAAGAAGAAAGCATAAAAAGGGAAATAAACTAGCATGGATGATAGAATGAAAAAGTATGAGCGCCGACAACTAGCATGAGTGTGTGAACATAGATGTAATGTTGGTGAGAAATACGTACTCCCCCAAGCTTAGGCTTTTGCCTAAGTTGGTCTATGGCCACGGCTAGCCTGGCGGATATCCAAAGTTGTAGCTGGAATAAGTGGAGGGGAGCCAGCATGGGCCCATGAGGCAGGGGGCGCGCCCAGGGGGGTAGGGTGTGCCCTGGACCCTCGTGGCCAGGTGCTTGCTTCCCCCTGCTGTGTTCTCAGTGCCAGATATTCTCAAATATTCTAGAAAAAATCATATTTAAATTTCAGGGCATTTGGAGAAGTTTTATTTTCGAGGTATTTTTTATTGCATTGATAAATCAGAAAACAAACAGAGAAATAATATTTTTTGCTTTATTTGATATAAATATCAGAAAGTAAAAAGAGGGTACAGAGAGTTGTGCTTTCTAAATTCATCCATCTCATGCTCATCAAAAGGAATCCACTAACAAGGTTGATTAGGTCTTGTTAACAAACTCATTTCAAGTAACATGAAACCGGAGAAATTTCGAATAACGCTATGTTACCTCAACGGGGATATGCATGTCCCCAACAATAAGAATGTCATATTTTTTCTTGATAGTAGGAAGAGGAAATTCAAAACCTCCAATAGTAATTGTTGAAATTTTTCCAATAGAATTGATACTGTGGACTTGAGGTTGTTTCCTCGGAATGTGTACCGTGTGCTCATTACCATTAACATGAAAAGTGGCATTGCCTTTGGGGCAATCAATAACAGCCCGTGCAGTATTCAAAAAGGGTCTTCCAAGAATAATAGACATACTATCATCCTCGGGAATATCAAGAATAACAAAGTTCGTTAAAATAGTAACGTTTGCAACCACAACAGGCACATCCTCACAAATACCGACAGATATAGCAGTTGATTTGTCAACCATTTGAAAAGATATTTCAGTAGGTGTCAACTTATTCAAATCAAGTCTACGATATAAAGAGAGAGGCATAACACTAACACTGACCCCAAGATCACATAAAGCAGTTTTAACATAATTTCTTTTAATGGAGCATGGTATAGTTGGTATTCCTGGATCTATAAGTTTCTTTGGTATTCCACCCTTAAAAGTGTAATTAGCAAGCATGGTGGAAATTTCAGCTTCTGGTATCTTTCTTTTATTAGTAACAATGTCCTTCATATACTTAGCATAAGGATTCATTTTAAGCATATTAGTCAAACGCATACGCAAAAAGATAGGTCTAATCATTTCAGCAAAGTGCTCAAAATCCTCCTCATCCTTTTTCTTGGATGGTTTAGGAGGAAAAGGCATGGGTTTTTGAACCCATGGTTCTCTTTATTTACCGTGTTTCCTAGCAACAAAGTCTTTCTTATCATAACATTGATTCTTTGATTGTGGGTTATCAAGATCAACAACAGGTTCAATTTCTATATCATTATCATTACTAGGTTGAGCATCAACATGAACATTATCATTTAGATTATTACTAGTTTCATGTTCATTACCAGATTGTGTTTCAACATCAGAAATAGAAATATCATTTGGATTCTCAAGTGTTTCAGCAATAGGTTCACTAGAAGCATTTAAAGTCCTATCATTTTTCTTTTTCTTCCTTTTAGAAGGACTAGGTGCATCTATATTATTTCTCTGAGAATCTTGCTCAATTATCTTAGGGTGGCCTTCAGGATACAAAGGTTCCTTAGTCATTTTACCAGTTCTAGTAGCCACTCTAACAACATAGTCCTTATTCTTACTATTCAATTCATTGAGCAAATCATTTTGAGCTTTAAGTACTTGTTCTACTTGAGTGGTAACCATAGAAGCATGTTTACTAATAAGTTTAAGTTCACCTTTGACATTCGCCATATAATCACCCAAGTGTTCAAGCATATCAGCTCTGCGTTTTAATTCTCTACCAAAATAAGCATTGAAGTCTTCTTTCTTAACCATAAATTTATCAAACTCATCTAAGCATGGGCTAACAAACATAGTAAATGGGATTTTAGCTTTATCATATCTATAGAGAGAGTTTACCTTTACTACCTGTGTCGGGTTATCAAGACCATGTGTTTCTTCAATAGGTGATGGATTAAAACCATATATTTCTTCAACAGGCGGTAAATTAAGACCATGTATTTCTTCAATAGGAGATAAATTCTTAACATCTTTAGCTTTAATACCCTTTTATTTCATAGATTTCTTTGCCTCTTGCATATCTTCAGGACTGAGAAATAGAACACCGCTTTTCTTCGGAGTTGGTCTAGGAATAGGCTCAGGAGTTGGCTCAGGAAGTGTCCAATTATTTTCATTTGTCAACATATTATTCAATAGAATTTCAGCTTCATCCGGTGTTCTTTCCCTGAAAACAGAACTAGCACAACTATCCAGGTAATCTCTGGAAGCATCGGTTAGTCCATTATAAAAGATATCAAGTATTTCATTTTTCTTAAGAGGGTGATCAGGCAAAGCATTAAGTAATTGGAGAAGCCTCCCCCAAGCTTGTGGGAGACTCTCTTCTTCAATTTGCACAAAATTATATATATCCCTTAAGGCAGCTTGTTTCTTATGAGCAGGGAAATATTTAGCAGAGAAGTAATAAATCATATCCCGGGGACTACGCACACAACCAGGATCAAGAGAATTAAACCATATCTTAGCATCACTCTTTAGTGAGAACGAAAATATTTTAAGGACATAAAAGTAGCGAGTTCTCTCATCGTTAGTGAATAGGGTAGCTATATCATTTAATTTAGTAAGATGTGCCACAACACTTTCAGATTCATAGCCATAAAAAGGATTAGATTCAAACAAAGTAATTATTAATTATATCAGGATCAATAGATAATTCATAATCCTTGTCATTAACAAAGATAGGTGAAGTAGCATAAGCAGGATCATATTTCATTCTAGCATTCGAAGTTTTTTGTTTAAGCTTAGCTAATAATTTCTTAAGATCACTTCTATCATTGCAAGCAAGAAAGTCTCTTTTAGTTTCTTCATCCATAACATAGCCCTCAGGCACAACATGTAATTCATATTTATTAGGAGAGCCTTCATAATCACTTTCATCAGTATTATCAGTTTCAATAATTTCATTCTCTCTAGCTCTAGCAAGTTGTTCATCAAGAAATTCACCAAGTGGCACAGTGGTATCAAGCATAGAAGTAGTTTCATCATAAGTATCATGCATAGCAGAAGTGGCATCATCAATAATATGCAACATATCAGAATCAATAGCAGAAGCAGGTTTAGGTGTCGCAAGCTTACTCAAAACACATGGTGAATCAAGTGCAGAGCTAGATGGCAGTTCCTTACCTCCACTCATAGTTGAGGGATAAATCTTGGTTTTTGGACCTCTCAAGTTCCTCATAATGATAAGCAGATATAAATCCAAAGTGACTCAAAGAATAGAGTTATGCTCCCCGGAAACGGTGCCAGAAAATAATCTTGATAACCCACAAGTATAGGGGATCGCAACAGTTTTCGAGGGTAGAGTATTCTACCCAAACTTATTGATTCGACACAAGGGGAGACAAAGAATATTCTCAAGTATTAGCAGCTGAGTTGTCAATTCAACCACACCTGGAAACTTAATATCTACAACAATGTATTTAGTAGCAAAGTAATTTGATAGTGCTGGTAATAGTAGCAAAAGTAATGTTTTGGTATTTTGTAGTGATGATAACAATAGCAACGGAAAAGTAAATAAGTGAAGAACAGTATATGGAAAGCCCGTAGGCAATGGATCAGTGAAAGAGAATTATGTCGGATGCGGTTCATCATGTAACAGTCATAACCTAGGGTGACACAAAACTAGCTCCAATTCATCAATGTAATGTAGGCATGTATTCCGAATAGTCATACGTGCTTATGGAAAAGAACTTGCATGACATCTTTTGTCCTACCCTCCCGTGGCAGCGGGGTCCTAGCGGAAACTAAGGGATATTAAGGCCTCCTTTTAATAGAGTACCGGACCAAAGCATTAACACATAGTGAATACATGAACTCCTCAAACTAAGGTCATCACCAGAAGTGGTCCCGATTATTGTCACTTCGGGGTTGCCGGATCATAACACATAGTAGGTGACCATAGACTTGCAAGATAGGATCAAGAACTCTCATATATTCATGAAAACATAATAGGTTCAGATCGGAAATCATGGCACTCGGGCCCTAGTGACAAGCATTAAGTATAGCAAAGTCATCGCAACATCAATCTCAGAACATAGTGGATACTAGGGATCAAACCCTAACAAAACTAACTCGATTACATGATAAATCTCATCCAACCCATCACCGTCCAGCAAGCCTACGATGGAATTACTCATGCACGGCGGTGAGCATCATGAAATTGGTGATGGAGGATGGTTGATGATGACGATGGCGACGGATTCCCCTCTCCGGAGCCCGGAACGAACTCCAGATCAGCCCTCCCGAGAGAGTTTAGGGCTTGGTGGAGGCCCCGTATCATAAAACGTGATGAATCTTTCTCCTTGATTTTTCTCTCTCCGAACACGAATATATAGAGTTGGAGTTGAGGTCGGAGGAGCTCCAGGGGGTCCACGAGGTAGGGGCGCCCCCCCCCCCCCCACCCTCGTGGCTAGGTTATGGGCCCCCTGGTCTTGATCTTTTGCCAGTATTTTTTATTATTTCCAAAAATATGCTCCATGGAGTTTCAGGTCATTCCGAGAACTTTTGTTTCTGCACATAAATAACACCATGGCAATTCTGCTGAAAACAACGTCAGTCCGGGTTAGTTCCATTCAAATCATGCAAGTTAGAGTCCAAAACAAGGGCAAAAGTGTTTGGAAAAGTAGATACGACGGAGACGTATCAGCACCCGGCCACGCGCGTCATCCCCGCCAATTGCGCCAAGGCCGCCCCGAATCGGTACCCATTCCTCATTGACTACTTTTCTTGTGGCCTCTGCCCCCTTTCTCTGATTTCTTCAATGACATCATGCACACCTATGGCTTCCACCTTCTGGATTTCACTCCAAATGCCGTGGCATGCATGGCTCTTTTCGCCCATCTCTCTAAGGGCTTCGCTGGGGTGCTTCCCAGCACGGCGCTCTTCCGCCACTACTTTTACCCTCAAATCCAGAAGGGAGGTGCCATCTCTGGTTGTGTCACTTGGATCCTAAGGCCCCTGGATAAGGGGACATATCCAGAGGGCGCCTAGAAGGAGAGGTGGGAGGAATGGTGGAGCCGGTGGTGCTGCATTGAGGAGGAGGACCCTCTGGAGTTTTGCCAAGTTCGTCAGACGCTGCCGGTCCGCAGAGATGACTGGGGAGACATCGACGCCCAGGACGGGAGACTCACGTTCGCCACCACTAGAATCCACCGCCTTCCCGCTGCCGGTCTCACCCTGGAGATGATCGGGGCGGATTTCATCCGCCGCCGCATCGCTTCTCTGCACAACAAGGGGAGGCCGGCTTGGCTTTTCAGCAACGCGACCGACATCATGCGGCTCCGCCCTATCCTGAACCATAACTTCATGGTAATGGCGCACGCCCACTTCTGCCAACGGCCCTTCCAGCTCGACGTGGGTGGCGACGGCAGGGCCGGCAAGGCCGCGAAGGCCGGCAAGGTCGCCAAGGGGCCCTTGTTCGGGTTGCCGGCGGGGGTGGTCCCGCTGAGTAACAACTCTCGCCAAACCGACATCATCGCCATGATGCCGGACTTCAACATGCACGGCCTTGACCCGAATTGGGCCGAGCCGGAGGAGGATCAGGTGCAGGAGTTCTTTGACACCTTCGTGGATGGGTACGTCCGCAAGGAGCCGCATCTCATCCAGGACACCTGTAACGCCCCAATATGTAACTTGCCATATTTGTATTCCACCTCTTGCCATTTTCGGCCCTAAGTTATGATATTCCCTCGTGGTTGGGTTTTGTCTTCGTGTTGCTTTTGTCCATGTCATGCATCTCATATCATGTCATCATGTGCATCGCATTTGCATATGTGTTCGTCTCATGCATCTGAGCATTTTCCCCGTTGTCCGTTTTGCATTCCGACACTCCTATGTCCTCCGGCGTCCCCTTTTGCCTCTTCTCATGTGCGGGTGTTAAACATTCTCGGATTGGACCGAGACTTGCCAAGCGGCCTTGGTTCACTACCGGTAGACCGCCTGTCAAGTTTTGTGCCATTTCGACTTCGATTGATACTCCAACGGTTAACTGAGGAACCATAAAGGCCTCGTGTGTGTTGTAGCCCAACACCCCTCCAAAGCAGCCCAAAACCCAGCTAAACCCCCTCCATCCTCTCGGTCGTTCAATCACTATCGCGTGGCCGAAAACCGCACTTCATTTGGACTCTCCTAACTCCCTCTACCTATAAATATATGCCCCCCTCCGAAAATCTCGCAGTCCAAACCCTAGAAATTCCCCTCGCGTCGCCGGACATTTTCCCCTCCACCGACGGACGTGTCCGCTCCCTCTCCATCGCCACATGTCATCTCCTCATTCGTCGGGGCATCCGCACCCACTTCACCGAGCCGCCGCCCGCGCCGGCCCGTACGCCGCGCCGCGCGTCTCCGCTGCCTGCGCCGCGCCCCGCTGCCCGAGCCCTCACCACCGACTTGCCGCGCCGCCCGGTCGCCGCCTCGCCGCCCCGTCATTGCCGCTCGGTCGCCGCCTCGCGCCCGGCGCCGCGCCTCGGCGTCCGCGCCTCGCCCCACGCCTGATCCGGCGAGATCCGGCCGGAGGAGAGCTCCTCGGTGCCGGATCCGCCTTCCCCCTCCTCTGCGGCGAGCGCAACCTTCCTCTCCGGCAATCTCGCGCCGCCTCGGTTCGCGGACCCGACAAACCCTAGATCTGGACCGAAGGTTGGCCCCGTTTTCTGCCGAAGTCCCTAACATTTTCCGGCATGTTCATCGCATCATAACTCCGCATCCGTAGCTCCGTTTCGTGCGTGCAATATATCAAATTGTTCGTCTGGATGTGCTCTTCATTTCATTCCATTGCACCATGCTTGTTTGAGTCCATCTTGATGCCCTAAATGCTGTTGCAAGAGTGCTATAAAATGTTAGTTTCTGTTTCTTAACAGATTATGGACATTTGTCATTTTTGCCATGTTTAATGTGTGCCTCCTATGAACTTGAGCCCTGCATGTGTTTTGGGCTATGCCATGCCATCTTTACAGGGGTGTATTCCATATATTTTTGTGATCAATGTGGTGACTAGCACAAGCATGCAAAGTAGCTCTCGTGTTGTTGCTGATTTTAGGGACTTAGAATTCTTCTAAGTCTTTTCCCTGATCTTATTTTTATGCCATATATTCATGTTGCTGTAGAGTGATCCATGACTCTTCTGAGCATGTTAAGTAAGGCTGATTTTGAGATATTGTTATGTTCTATCCATCCATGTCTTTGTTTGCCATTATGGAGTACACTAGCATTACTCAATATTGCTCTACATTTGCTATAGAATGTTCCTGACAGATTGTATACATGTTATTCAATTTTGCCAAGGTTGCTGTTGTTGATCCATGCATGCTATGCGAGTGTTCTTGCAATGGTTAGCTTATTGATCATGTCTTCTTGCTGGGTGTATGCTTAGTTTGTCATACAATGCCTCGTGGTGAGTGCATCGAGCTCGCGAACATGCTTACGTAACCCTGTTTTTGCCATGTCCAGTTTTCTGCTAAGTCTGAATCTGTTAATGAAACTTGCTACGTTCACATGGTTGCCGTTGTATTTTACGATCCTTTTTAGCTTATGGTCAGTAAGGGACTGTTGTTATATGCTTTGAGTAATTTCATTCCATGCCTTGCTTTGCCATGATATGTTCTTTTAGCATGTTGTTATCTTGCTCTAAACATTGCTTCCTGATGTTAAATCCCGACATGTTATTTTCACCAAGTCTGTGAACCTGATATCTTTTGAACTTTTGCCATGCTTGTTTGAACCTGCTATTGTGTGATTTAGCCGTAGCTCAGTGTTCATCTTTTGTCAGGAATCTTGAGTGGATCACTGACATGTGCTTTCTTGTTAAGTTAGAGTGCAGTAGCTTAGTTTCTTGTTGCATTTTAGATGGCGTCGTGCTGTTAATCGCAGTTTAGTGCCATTATTGTTTTGCTTGCCTTTTGCAAACCGTGCATCCGATTCCGGTGATCTTTATATCGATTTCGACTGAAATCAACTCATCTTTCCAGTGGCACTCTTGGTTTTCCAAGTTGAGGCATGGTTCATTCTTTTCCTTCTGGAGCATGCATATGCATTGCATATCACATCCCGCATATCATGTCATGTTTTGCACCATGTTGCTTGCGCATTGCACCGTGGTTGATTGTGGTTCCCTTTGCTTGTGTTATTGCTTTGGGTAGAGCCGGGAGACGAGTACATGATCGAGGAACCCGTTGAGTACGCTTACAAGGATCAAGCTTACATCAACTCGGAGAACTTTGCAGGCAAGATGACCATACCCGTCGAAATCACTTCTATCTTTGCTTGCTAGTTGCTCGCTCTATTGCAATGCCTGTGCTACGATACCTACCACATGCTTTACCATGCCTCCCATATTGCCATGTCAAACCTCTAACCCACCTTGTCCTAGCAAACCATTGTTTGGCTATGTTACCGCTTTGCTCAACCCCTCTTATAGCATTGCTAGTTGCAGGTGAAGATTGGAGTTTCTTACTTGTTGGAACATGATTATTGTTGGGATATCATTATTATATCTTGTCTACTTTAATGCATCTATATACTTGGTAAAGGGTGGAAGGCTCGGCCTTATGCCTGGTGTTTTGTTCCACTCTTGCCGCCCTAGTTTTCGTCATACCGGTGTTATGTTCCTTGATTTTGCGTTCCTTACGCGGTTGGGTTATAATGGGAACCCCTTGACAGTTTGCCTTGAATAAAACTCCTCCAGCAAGGCCCAACCTTGGTTTTACCATTTGCCACCTAGCCTTTTTCCCTTGGGTTCCGCGGACTCAAGGGTCATCTTTATTTTAAACCCCCAGGCCAGTGCTCCTCTGAGTGTTGATCGAAACTAGAGTCCTTTGCAGCGCCCCCTCGGGGAAACTCGAGGTTTGGTTTTAGTTGTACGGAGCGCTCATCCGGTGTGCCCTGAGAATGAGATATGTGCAGCTCCTATCGGGATTTGTCGGCACATTCGAGCGGCGTTGCTGGTCTTGTTTTACCATTGTCGAGATGTCTTGTAACTGGGATTCCGAGTCTAATCGGGTCGTCGTGGGAGAAGGAATATCCTTCGTTGACCGTGAGAGCTTGTGATGGACTAAGTTGGGACACCCCTGCAAGGATTTTAACTTTTGAAAGCCGTGCCCGTGGTTATGGGAAGATGGGAATTTGTTAATGTCCGGTTGTAGAAAATTTGTCACTTAACTTAATTAAAATGGATCAACAGCGTGTGTAGCCGTGATGGTCTCTTTTTGGCGGAGTCTGAGAAGAGAACACGGTCTCGTGTTATGCTTGAACGTAAGTAGTTCTAGGATCACTTCTTGATCATAGATTCTCGAACGTGCATTGGCCTTCTCTTCTCGCTCTCATTTGCGTAATATTAGCCACCATATATGCTAGTGCTTGTTGCAGCTCCACCTCACATACCTTTTACCTACCCATAAGCTTAAATAGTCTTGATCGTGAGGGTGTGAGATTGTTGAGTCCCCGTGACTCACAGATTACTTCCAAAAACCAGATGCAGGTGGCGATGATACCATTCCAGGAGATGCGACTGAGCTCAAGTGGGAGTTCGATGAGGACTCAGGACGTATCAGTGGTGGAGCCCAGTTGGGGCGATCGGGGATCTTATGCATTTGGGGTTGTCTTTATTTTGGTTCCGTAGTCAGACCTTGATTGTATCTGGATGATGTAATGCTATATTTATGTATTGTGTGAAGTGGCGATTGTAAGCCAACTCTGTACCTCTTTCTTATTTAGTACATGGGATGTGTAAAGATTACCCCTCTTGCGACATGCCTACAATGCGGTTATGCCTCTAAGTCGTGCTTCGACACGTGGGGGATATAGCCGCATCGTGGGTGTTTCAAGTTGGTAATTAGAGCCTTCCCCGACTTAGGAGCCCCCTGCTTGATCGAATCGCTGGCGTTGTTCAGTCTAGAAAAATGTTTTGAGTCTGTTAGGATTATATATATCGGAGAGTAGGATTCTTTTTACTCCTCAGTCCCTTCGTCGCCCTGGTGAGGCATCCTAACATAGAGTTTTGACTCTTCTCTTCTCAAATTTCACTAAAAAAAATTTAGGATCACGCGGGTATCTCGGAATCGTTCCGATGGTTTTGTGACGAGAACATTGTTCTTGGTGCCTCCTGACATTTAGGGGTTGTGGCAGTGTCCCGGGGAGTTGAGCTCCGAGGTGTTGTCGTTACAATTTTATCGTTGCAGTTCTGGAATACCTGAGTTTCGCCGACATCGAAAATCTCTTTTATGCAGTTGTTGGTGAGATAACCTCGATGCCACCCAGTACTGGGGCGGGAGTTTGGGAGTATTGCCATAACTCGTATAACGTATGCTTTTCGAAGGTTGAGGTAAATGATTTCCGAAGGTTTCTTGGTTATGTGTTGAAGGATGGATACAGCTGGATGTAGGATTTGCTAGTTTTGGGTGAGATATTATGCTTCCCCTGTATCCCCAACACCTGATTGCATAAACGGAAAGTTTCGGGAGTTTGATAGGTGGGAATTCATGTAGCTCTAGTATTTCTTCCACAGATATTTGGTTTGTGATTGGGTAATCCTTACCAAGTATTTGTTCATATCCGTACCTTGTTGTTTTATTCATCTACCTCTATCTAAGTGGCTTCTCAATTTATGGAAGTGTGATCATTTATTTTGGAATTCATTCGTTCATTCTTGTTCGAATGTTAAGGCTATATGTTGCAATTTCGATCCATTTGATTCAGCTTGAATATATGTCTGTCAAGATGCTAACGGATGTCACCCTCTTCAGGATGGCTCCTCCAACGCGTCAGAATTCGGAACCACCGCCACCACCTCCACATCCGGAGGCATGGCAAGATGTGATGGCCACTACCAACGCCAACACGCAACTGATTATGCAACTCTTGCAAGAGCGCAACCAAGGAAATCAAGGCAATGGCAACAATCAAACTCAGTTTGCTACCCTCAACCAGTTCCTCGCAAACCAGCCAAAGACCTTTAGTAACTGTGTCGAGGCCACAGACGCTGATGATTGGCTCATGGATATCTGCAAGCATTTCGAGTGCAGCAACGTCAGGCCTGAGGACTTTGTCAAGTTTGCTTCGTTCCAACTCAAAGACCAAGCTGCAGAGTGGTATCAACAATACAAAGATTCCAGAGGAGGTCATGTGATTACCTGGGATGAGTTCTACCAAGACTTCAAAGCTCACCACATTCCTCAGTGTGTTGTTGAGAGCAAGTGTGAGGAGTTCCGCAATCTGAAGCAAGGCAGCTTGTTTGTTTACCAATACAACATCATGTTCTAGTAGCTCTCTCGTTTCGCCAAGCAAGACGTCCCTGATGAGAAGAGCATGATTTATCAGTTCAGAGGTGGCCTCACAGAAGATCTGCAACTAGCCCTCGTGCTTTTTCAGTCGAAAAAGTATGATGAATTCTACAACATGGCATTAAAGCAAGAGGATGCTCAGCTCAAGTGCGATGCTTCCAAGAAGAGAGTCAGGGATGCAACTCCTTCTTCTTCAACTCAAGTGGCAGCTAAGCAGCAAAAGTATTGGTTGCCTCTTCCTCCTCCGTTCCGTCAGCCTTATCAGCAGAAGAGCAAAGGTGGCAATGGATCTTCCCACCCGCCCAACCCAGGCTTTCAGAACAAGGCTTCGTCTCATGCTCCAAGATCAAGTGCTCCGTATCACCGACCGCTTCTGAGGTTACGTGCAACAAGTGTCAGCAGAAGGGTCACTATGCAAACAAATTCTTCAACCAGAGGCGTCTTCCGCCTCCTCCTCCTGTGAGATCTTCTAGCAATGTAGTGGTCAGGCATAATCCCAAGCATGTCAAGATCAACATGATGAATGCAGCTCAGGCAGAGGACTCATCAGAAGTGATCATGGGTAACCTTCCTGTTAACGATATTCCTGCAAAAGTCCTTTTTGATACTGGTGCATCGCATTGTTTCATTTATAAAGCTTTTGCATCAAAGTATGAGTGCGATTATCAACATTTGCCAAGAACTTTATCAATTGTGTCCCCGGGCAAGCAAATGTCAGCTAATATCTGCATCCCAGATGTTTCAATCATGATGGGCGACTACAAATTTCTGGCTTCTCCAATTGTTCTGGGTGACTTGGATATTGATCTAATTCTCGGCATGGACTGGCTTTCTAAGCACAAGGCTTAGCTTGATTGTGCTGCCAGGCAGATTCAATTGACACACTCGTCTGAGGATGTGATTGTTTTTGCCGCTCGTGATGATACCATTCGACTGTTTTCTCTCAATGAGAAGGGCGAGTTGGATGCCATCTCTCAGATTTCAGTCGTTTGTGAATATCAAGACGTTTTTCCAGAAGAGCTTCCAGGAATGCCTCCTCACCGACCAGTTGAATTCGTCATCAATCTTGAGCCTGGCATGGAACCTGTTTGCAAACGTCCTTACAAGCTTGGACCAAAAGAGTTGAAGGAGCTGAAGAAACAACTCGATGAACAAGAGCGTATGGGTCTCATCCGAGCAAGTTCTTCTCCATGGGGTTGTGGTGTTCTTTTTGTCAAGAAGAAGGATGGAATGGACCGACTTTGTATTGACTACCGCCCATTGAACAAGAAGACCATAAAAACAAGTACCCACTTCCCAACATCAATGAGATTTTCGAACAACTCAAGGGTGCTCAAGTATTCTCCAAGCTTGACCTCCATATGGGTTATCATCAGATTCGCATTCGTGAACAAGATATCCCCAAGACAGCGTTCAGAACAAGCTATGGTTCTTATGAATACACTGTCATGTCTTTCGGCCTTGTCAACGCTCCTCCAACATTCTCTCGCATGATGAACTTCATCTTCAACCCCTACACAAATGACTTCGTCTTGGTCTATCTCGATGACATTTTGGTCTTTTCCAAGAACAAGGAGGATCATGCCAAGCACTTGAGATTGGCGCTGGACAAACTCAGAGAACATCAGTTCTATGCGAAGTTTTCAAAGTGCGAGTTTTGGCTCGATGACATTCTCTACCTTGGGCATATCATCTCCACCAAGGGCATAGCTGTTAATCCTGAGAAGGTGTCTGCAATTGTGAATTGGGAACCGCCCCAGAATGTGAAGCAGCTCCGCAGCTTTCTTGGGCTCGCAAGCTATTGTCGAAGGTTCGTTGAGAATTTCTCTAAGATCGCGAAGCCTCTTTCCAACCTCCTCCAGAAGCATGTGAAGTATGTCTGGACGCCTGAATGTGACATCGTTTTCAACACCCTCAAAGGGAAGTTAGTCACAGTTCTAGTTCTGACTCCTCCTGATGAATCCAAACCATTCGAGGTTTTCTGTGATGCTTCCCTTCAAGGTCTCGGTGTTGTGTTAATGCAAGAGAAGAAAGTTGTGGCCTATACCTCTCGCCAGTTGAAGCCCAATGAAAATAACTACCCCACTCATGACCTCGAGTTGGAGGCAGTTGTCCATGCTCTTTTAACATGGAGACATCTCTTGTTGGGAAGAAAAGTGGACATCTTCAGTGATCATAAGAGCCTCAAGTACATCTTCACTCAGCCCAACCTCAACCTCAGGCAGACTCGTTGGGTTGAAATGATTCAAGATTATAATCCGAGTATTGAATATACTCCAAGCAAGGCCAATGTAATTGCTAATGCTTTGAGCAGGAAGGCTTACTGCAACAGTTTGATTTGCAAGCCCTTCCAACCGGATCTTTGTGAAGCTTTCCGCAAACTTAATCTCCAAGTTGTTCCTCAAGGATTCCTTACCAACCTCCAAGTATCTCCTACTTTGGAAGATCAGATTCGTGAGCCTCAACTTCTTGATGCCATGGTGAAGAAGGTGAAGATTGGGATTGCCAAGAGCCAACCCAAGTACAAGTGCTATCACCTTGATGACAAGGATACACTATACTTCGAGGATCGCATTGTTGTTCCTAAGGGTGACCTTCGTAAAGTCATTATGAATGCATCTCACAATTCACTCCTTTCTATTCATCTTGGAAGTACAAAGATGTACCATGACCTCAAGCAGTCGTATTGGTGGACTCGAATGAAGCGCGAGATTTCTCAGTTCGTGAATGAATGTGATGTCTGCAGAAGAGTGAAAGCAGAACACCAACGACCATCTGGTCTCTTCCAACCTCTTGCCATTCGAGAATGGAAGTTTGACCATATTGAGATGGACTTCGTGACTGGATTTCCCAAGTCCAAGCATTGCAATGATGCTATCTTCGTTGTCATCGACAAGCTCACTAAAGTGGCTCATTTTCTTCCTATCAAAGAATCTATCACAACAACTCAGTTGGCAGAGCTATATACCTCCAGGATTGCCTCTTTGCACGGCATTCCGTAGTTGATATCTTCAGATCGTGGAAGCATCTTCACTTCTAAGTTTTGGGTTTCCTTCTAGAAGGCTATGGGCACCAACATTCGGTTCAACACAACCTTTCATCCTCAAACTAGTGGACAAGTCAAGCGAGTCAATCAAATTCTTGAAGATCATGTGCATCGCATTTCAATACGTGTTCGTCTCATGCATCTGAGCATTTTCCCCGTTGTCCGTTTTGCATTCCGACACTCCTATGTCCTCCGGCGTCCCCTTTTGCCTCTTTTCGTGTGCGGGTGTTAAACATTCTCGGATTGGACCGAGACTTGCCAAGCGGCCTTGGTTCACTACCGGTAGACCGCCTGTCAAGTTTTGTGCCATTTGGACTTCGTTTGATACTCCAATGGTTAACCAAGGAACCATAAAGGCCTCGTGTGTGTTGCAGCCCAACACCCCTCCAAAGTGGCCCAAAACACAGCTAAAACCCCTCCATCCTCTCGGTCATTCGATCACGATTGTGTGGCCGAAAACCGCACCTCATTTGGACTCTCCTAGCTCCCTCTACCTATAAATATATGCCTCCCTCCAAAAATCTCGCAGTCCAAACCCTAGAAATTCCCCTCGCGCCGTCGGACATTTTCCCCTCCACCGACGGATGTGTCCGCTCCCTCTCCACCACCACGCGTCGTCTCCTCATTCATTGGGGCAGTCGCGCCCACTTCACCGCGTTGCCGCCCGCGCCGGCCCGCCGGGGCCCTGGCGGGGTCCTCTCGGCCCGTACGCCGCGCCACACGTCTCCGCCGCCTGCATCGCGCCCCGCCGCCCGAGCCCTCGCCACCGACTCGTCGTGCTGCCCGATCGCCGCTTCGCCGCTCGGTCGCCGCCTCGCGCCTCGGCGTCCGCGCCTCGCCCCGCGCCGGATCCGGCGAGATCCGGCCGGAGGAGAGCTCCCCGGCGCCGGATCCACCTTCCCCCTCGTCTCCGGTGAGCTCGCACCGCCTCGGTTCGCGGAACCGGCAAACCCTAGATGTGGACCGAAGGTTGACCCCGTTTTCTGCCTAAGTCCCTAACATTTTCTGGCATGTTCGTTGCATCATAACTCTGCATCTGTAGCTCCTTTCATGCGTGCAATATATCAAGTTGTTCGTTTGGATGTGCTCTTCATTTCATTTCATTGCACCATGCTTGTTTGAGTCCGTCTTGATGCCCTAAATGTTGTTGCAAGAGTGCTATAAAATGTTAGTTTTTGTTTCTTAATAGATTATGGACATTTGTCATTTTTGCCATGTTTAATGTGTCCCTCCTATGAACTTGAGCCCTACATGTGTTTTGGGATATGCCATGCCATCTTTACAGGGGTGTATGCCATGTATTTTTGTGATCAATGTGGTGACTAGCACAAGCATGCAAAGTAGCACTCGTGATGTTACTGATTTCAGGGACTTAGGATTATTCTAAGTCTTTTCCCTGATGTTATTTTTATGCCATATATTCATGTCACTGCAGAGTGATCCATGCCTGTTTTGAGCATGTTAAGTAAGGGTGATTTTGAGATATTGTTATGTTCTATCCATCCATGTCTTTGTTTACAATTATGGAGTACCCTAGCATGACTCAATCTTGCTCTACTTTTGCTATAGAATGTTCCTGGCAGATTGTTTACATGTTATTCAATTTTGCCAAGGTTGTTGTAGTTGCTCCATGCATGCGATGAGAGTGTTCTTGCCATGGTTACCTTATTGATCATGTCTTCTTGCTGGGTGTATGCTTAGTTTGTCATACAATGCCTATTGGTGAGTACGTCTAGCTCGCAAACATGCCTACGTAACTCTGTTTTTGCCATGTCCAGTTTTCTGCTAAGTCTGAATCTGTTAACGAAACTTGCTATGTTTACATGGTAGCCATTGTATTTTCGGATCCTTTTTGGATTATGGTCAGTAAGGGATTGTTGTTATATGCTTTGAGTAGTTTCATTCCATGCCTTGGTTTGCCATGATATGTTCCTGTAGCTTGCAGTTATCTTGCTCTAAACATTGCTTCCTGATGTTAAATCCTGACATGCTGTTATTTTCACTAAGTCTGTGAACCTGATATCTTTTGCACTTTTGCCATGCTTGTTTGAACCTTCTATTGTGTGATTTATCCGTAGCTCTGTGTTCATCTTTTGTCAAGAATCTTGAGTGGATCACTGCCATGTGCTTTGTTGTTATGTTAGAGTGTAGTAGCTTAGTTTCTTGTTCCATTTTAGATGGCGTCGTGCTGTTAATCGCAGTTTAGTGCCATTATTGTTTTGCTTGCCTTTTGCAAGCCGTGCATCCGATTCCGGTGATCTTTATATCGATTTCGACCAAAATCAACTCATCTTTCCAGCGACACTCTTGATTTTCCAAGTTGAGGCCTAGTTCAATCTTTTCCTACTGGAGAATGCATATGCATTGCATATCACATCCCGCATATCATGTCATGTTTTGCACCATGTTGCTTGCGCATTGCACCGTGGTTGATTGTGGTTCCCTTTGCTTGTGTTCTTGCTTTGGGTAGAGCCGGGAGTCGAGTACGTGATCGAGGAACCCGTTGAGTACGCTTACGAGGATCAAGCTTACGTCAACTCGGAGAACTTTGCAGGCAAGATGACCATACCCTCGAAATCACTTCTATCATTGCTTGCTAGTTGCTCGCTCTATTGCTATGCCTATGCTGCGATACCTACCACATGCTTTACCATGCCTCCCATATTGCCATGTCAAACCTCTAACCCACCTTGTCCTAGCAAACCGTTGTTTGGCTATGTTACCGCTTTGCTCAGCCCCTCTTATAGCGTTGCTAGTTGCAAGTGAAGATTGGAGTTTCTTCCTTGTTGGAACATGATTATTGTTGGGATATCATTATTATATCGTCTCTACTTTAATTCATCTATATACTTGGTAAAGGGTGGAAGGCTCGGCCTTATGCCTGATGTTTTGTTCCACTCTTGCCGCCCTAGTTTCCTTCATACCGGTGTTATGTTCCTTGATTTTTTTTCCTTACGCGGTTGGGTTATAATGGGAACCCCTTGATAGTTCACCTTGAATAAAACTCCTCCAGCAAGGCCCAACCTTGATTTTACCATTTGCCACCTAGCCTTTTTTTCCCTTGGGTTCCGCAGACTCAAGGGTCATCTTTATTTTAAACCCCCGGTCCAGTGCTCCTCTGAGTGTTGGTCCAAACTAGAGTCCTTTGCAGCGCCCCCTCGGGGAAACTCGAGGTTTGGTTTTAGTTGTACGGAGCGCTTATCCGGTGTGCCCTGAAAATGATATATGTGCAGCTCCTATCAGGATTTGTCGGCACATTCGGGCGGCTTTGCTGGTCTTGTTTTACCATTGTCGAGATCTCTTGTAACCGGGATTCCGAGTCTGATTGGGTCGTCCTGGGAGAAGGAATATCCTTCGTTGACCGTGAGAGCTTCTGATGGGCTAAGTTGGGACACCCCTGCAGGGATTTGAACTTTCAAAAGCCGTGTCCCCGGTTATGGGCAGATGGGAATTTCTTAACGCCCGATTGTAGAAAACTTGTCACTTAACTTAATTAAAATGGATCAACAGCATCTGTAGCCGTGATGGTCTCTTTTTGGCGGAGTCTGGGAAGAGAACACGGTCTCGTGTTATGCTTGAATGTAAGTAGTTCTAGGATCACTTCTTGATCATAGATTCTCGAACGTGCGTTGGCCTTCTCTTCTCGCTCTCATTTGCGTAAGATAAGCCACCATATATGCTAGTGCTTGCTGCAGCTCCACCTCACATACCTTTTACCTACCCATAAGCTTAAATAGTCTTTATCGCGAGGGTGTGAGATTGCTGAGTCCCCATGACTCACAGATTACTTCAAAAAACCAGATGCAGCTGCCGATGATACCATTCCAGGAGATGCAACTGAGCTCAAGTGGGAGTTCGATGAGGACTCGGGACGTTACTACATTTCCTTTCCAGACGATCAGTAGTGGAGCCCAGTTGGGGTGATCGGGGATCTTATGCATTTGGGGTTGTCTTTATTTTGGTTCCATAGTCGGACCTTGATTGTATCTGGATGATGTAATGCTATATTTATGTATTGTGTGAAGTGGCGATTGTAAGCCAACTCTGTACCTGTTTCTTATTCAGTACATGGGATGTGTAAAGATTACCCCTCTTGCGACATGCCTACAATGTGGTTATGCCTCTAAGTCGTGCTCCGACACGTGGGAGATATAGCCGCATCGTGGGTGTTTCAACACCACCCAGGCGGAACTGGACTACACCGCCGCCAGGGCGGCGGAGGCGAAGCTCGCCGAGGAGGCCGACAGCGCTGGCGGTGTGGAGGATGAGGCCGCGATGGCCGCAGAGGAGAAGGAGCTCGCCTAGTGGGCGGAATCCGCTGGGGAGGCCAGCGGTGCCGGCACGGGGGCCCCTCTCATCGAAGATGACGCCGACGAGTCGTCTGAGGAGGAGGCTGAGGCTGTCAAGCCCCTGGTCATGGGGAGAGGGCGTGTCCTGCGGCGGACCGTCTCTGGTGAGCCGGTCCAGTCCGGCAAGGCCGCAAAACCGCAACAACCCCGGAGGCGCCCATGCGTCAGACGAGGGCCACGGCGGCGGGGAAGGCAGTGAAGGTTGTGGTGGCAAAGAAGAAAGCAGCTGCCCCTTCTTCGTCCAAGCGTTCCCCAACTCCACCTGCTTCCCCTCCTCCTGCCAGTGATGATTCAAAGGTCTTCTTTGACCACGGAAGAAGAGGCGGAGGATGAGTAAGTGTCTGGCCTTTCGTCATCTCCGTCCCTTCGAACTGCGCCACATTTCTTGACTTGTCCTCATGCTTGCAGGGATAGGGAGACACAGGCCCAGAGGGTGGCGAAGAGGGCCAATGTAACGCCCCGAGACCGATGTTCCAGGTGTCCTCCGGTTATTCGCTGTTGTTGCCTTGTCATTGCTTGCGTGTCATGCATTGCATATCATGTCATCATGTGCATTTCATTTGCATACATTTTTGTCTCATGCATCCGAGATTTTCCCCCGTTGTCCGTTTTGCAATCCGGCGCTCCTATGTCACCCAGTGTCCCTTTCTACCTCTTTTCGTGTGCGGGTGTTAAACATTTTCGGCTGGGACCGAGACTTGTCATGCGACCTTGGTTTGCTACCGGTAGACCGCCTGTCAAGTTTCGTGCCATTTGGACTTCGTTTGATACTCCAACGGTTAACCGAGGGACAGAAAAGGCTTCGTGTATGTTGCAGCCCAACACCTCTCCAAAATTTCCCAAAACCCACCTAAACCCCTTCCATCATCTAGAGCTTTCGATCACGATCGCGTGGCTGAAAACCGCACCTCATTTGGACTCTCCTAGCTCCCTCTACCTATAAATATGCCCTCCCCGTCCATTTTCGCGGACGAAACCCTAGATCCATCTTCCCCGCGCCACAGGACATGTCCGCCCGGTGGCCAGACACATCCAGCCGACCCCGCAACCAATCCGGAGCTGCCACGTGTCCACCCGCGCCCACTTCGCCGCCGGGCCCGTGAAGCCCAGATCGGACCCGCCCCGGGTCGCGCCGGGCGCGAGAGAGCCCGCAATCTCACCGGATCTTTGTGCCGTCTTTGCGCCGTCGCCGGCGACCAACTCCAGCGACCGAAGCACGCCGCCTCTCGTCCTCCCTCCGCTTCGCCCGCCGCCTTCGCCGGGCCTCTTCTCCGCGCAAGCCCGGAGCCGCCGCGGCCGCCCGAGCGCCTCGCTCCTCCGCGCCAGTCCCGTCGTGCCACCCAGCTCGCCGAGGTGCCGGCCTGCGCTGCTCTCGGAGCGCCCTACACCAGATCCGCCGGCGCCCGTCGCCTCCGCTGTGCCCGGCCTCCTCCTCGTCGCCGATACCCCTCCGGCCGGATCCGGATCGGAGCCGACCAGATCCGCCTGCTTCCGGTGGCCCTCACCCTGCCTTGCCGCGGCTCCGCCGCCTCGCCTCGCGGGTAGGAACCGCCGCCGCCGCTCCTGCCTCCCCGATCCAGGCGGGATCGGGACGACGACCGCGAGCGCACGCGTGGGCCTCCTCCCCGCTATGGCCCAGCTGGCCAGCGCGCCAACACACCTCAGATCGGCCTGCCTCACCACCGCCCCGGGCCGCAGCCCAGGTGGTGAGATCCCGCTGTCCTCCGCCCTGAGCGTACTTTAGCTATTTGACGCTCGCTGTGAATCTGCTAAGTCCCAGTAACTTTTTGCATTGTTCATCACATCATAACTCTGCAACCGTTCCTCCGATTCATGTGTGTAGCATATCGAAATGTTTGCCTCGACGAGTACATCATTTCATCTCATTGCATCATTTTCATTTGAGGTCATCTTGATGCCCGAAATGCTGCTAGAAGAGGGCTATGTGAGGATAGTTTCAGATCTGTTTCAGCAAATGCACTTTTGTCATTTTTGCCATGATTAATGTTTGCATGCTATGATCTTGAGCTCTACATGTGTTTTGAAGAATGCCATGCCATCCTTACAGGGGTGTATGCCATGTATTTTTCTGATCTTTGTGATGGCTAGCACAAGCATGCAAAGTAGCTTAATCAATGATGCTGATTTCAGGGACTTAGATTTTCAGGGACTTGGATTTTCACTAAGTCCTTGTCCTGTTATTGTTTTTATGCCATATGTTCATGTTGTTTCCTAGTGATGCGTGCCTCTTTTGAGCATGATCAGTAAGGATGTTTTGTAGATAATGTTGTGCTCTATCCATCCATGTCTTTGTTTGCAATTATGGAGCACCCTAGATTGAGTCAATCGAGCTCTACTTTTGCTATAAAATGTTCCTGGCAGATTGTTAACATGTTTAGCAATTTTTCCGAGCTTGTTGTTGTTGATCCGTGCATGCTATGTTGTTGTTCTTGCAATGCCTAGCTTCTATGCAACGTCTATTTGCTGGGTGTATGATTAGATTTTCATGCCATGCTTTGTAGTGAGTGCATCGAGCTCGTAAACATGCCTACTCGTTATCTGTTTTGCCATGGTCCAGTTCTTTCTCCAAGTCTGAATCTATTTATGTTTTTGCTATGTTCACATGCTTGCAATTTTAGTTTTTGTTCCCTTTTGGCTCATGGTTACTAAGGGACTTTTGTTATATGCTTTGAGTAGCTTCATGCCATGCCTTGCTTTGCTTTGATATGTTCCTGTAGCATGTAATTTGCGTGCTCTGAACATTGCTTCCTGATGATAAATTCCTGACTTGTTATTTTCACTAAGTCTGAAACCTGTTATCTTTTGCACTTTTGCCATGCTTGTTTGAGCCTGTTAATGACTGAATTAGCCATAGCTCAGTGTTCATCTTTTGTCAAGCGTTATGAGTGGATCCCTGCCATGTAATTTGTTGCCATGTTTGAGCGCTGCAGCATATTTATCTTGATGCATTTAGATGGTCACTTGCTGATTATTGCAGACCGGTGTCATATTTGTTTTGCTTGCCATTTCCAAACCATGCATCCGATTTCGGTGATCTTTATATCGATTTCAACCGAAATCAACTCCTATTTCCAGTGGCACTCTTGGATCTCCAAGTTAAGGCCAGGTTCAATCTTTCCTTTCCAAATCATGCATATGCATCACATATCGCATCCCGCATATCATGCCATGTTCATGTGTTGGTTGTTTACTATGTTGTGTGCTTCTTTCCGGTGTTGCTTCTTCGGGTTGGTTCCGATAACGTCGTGTTTGTGAGGACCCGTTCGACTACGTCTGTTTGTCTTCTTCATGGACTCGTTCTTCTTCCTTGCGGGATTTCAGGCAAGATGGCCATACCCTCGAAATCACTTCTATCTTTGCTTGCTAGTTTCTCGCTCTTTTGCTATGCCTATGTTGCGATACCTACCACTTTCTTATCATGCCTCCCATATTGTTAAGCCAAGCCTCCAACCCACCTTGTCCTAGCAAACCGTTGTTTGGCTATGTTACCACTTTGCTCAGCCCCTCTTATAGCGCCGTTAGTTGCAGGTGAAGATTGGAGTTTGTTCCATGTTGGAACATGGATATTTTGTTGGGATATCACAATATCTATTATTTTAATTAATGCATCTATATACTTGGTAAAGGGTGGAAGACTCGGCCTTATGCTTGGTGTTTTGTTCCGCTCTTGCCGCCCTAGTTTCCGTCATATTGGTGTTATGTTCCCGGATTTTGCGTTCCTTGCACGGCTGGGTTATAATGGGAACCCCTTGATAGTTCGCCTGGAATAAAACTCCTCCAGCAAGGCCCAACATTGGTTTTACCATTCGCCACCTAGCCTCTTTTTCCCTTGGGTTAGGCCAGCCCAAGGGTCATCTTTATTTTAACCCCCTCGGGCCAGTGCTTCTATAAGTGTTGGTCCAACTGAGCGATGTACGGAGCTACCAGGGGCAACTCTGGGCTGGCCCACCCGACGTCTTCCTCATCCGGTGTGCCCTGCGAACAAGATATGTGCAGCTCCTATCGGGATTTGTCGGCACATCTAGCTGGCTTTGCTGCACTTGTTTTACCATTGTCGAGGATGTCTTGTAACCGGGATGCCGAGTCTGATCGGATTGTCTTGGGAGAAGGAATATCCTTCATTGACCGTGACAGCTTGTGATGGGCTAAGTTGGGACACCCCTGTAGGGATTTGAACTTTTGAAAGACGTGCCCGCGGTTATGGGCAGATGGGAATTTTTTAATGTCCGGTTGTAGAAAACCCGAAGTTTATCTTAATTAAAATGCATCAACCGCGTGTGTAACCGTGATGGTCTCTTCACGGCGGAGTCCGGGAAGTGAACACGGTGTTGGAGTAATGCTTGACGTAGGTTGTTCTAGGATCACTTCTTGATCACAGTTGTTCGACCGTGCTTTTGCCTTCTCTTCTCCCTCTCATTTGTGTATGTTTAGCCACCATATATGCTTGTCTCTTGCTGGAGCTCCACCTCATCCCTCTTACCTACCCATAAGCTTAAATAGTTTTGATCGCGAGGGTGTGAGATTGCTGAGTCCCCGTGACTCATAGATACTTCCAAAACCAGCTTGAAGGTGTCACTGAACCGTGCAGGTGAAGCAACCGAGCTCAAGGAGGAGCTCGATAAAGGTCGTGTTCGTTGTGATGTTTTGTTCCAGTTGATAAGTAGTGGAGCCCAGTTGGGATGATCGGGGATCTGTGTAGCTTTTGGGGTAGTCTTCTCTTATTTTGGTTCCGTAGTCGGACCTTGATTGTATCTGGTTGATGTAATGTTTTATTCATGTATTGGGTGAAGTGGCGATTGTAAGCCAACTATGTATCTCTTTCCCTTATGTATTACATGGGTTGTGTGAAGATTACCTCACTTGCGACATTGCTTTCAATGCGGTTATGCCTCTAAGTCACGCTTCAACACGTGGGAGATATAGCCGCATCGAGGGCGTTACAGACCCGCGGGCATCCAGCCCCCTGCGGGCACCTCGGGTACGCCGTTGGTGGTGGTGGAGAGTAGCCCCCAGTGCAGCCCCCGACGTGCGTTCATCACTCGCTCCCCCTTAATTTGTGCTAGGGCATGATTTCCTGGTGCTGACCTTGCCGTGCTTGTAGGAGGAGAACAGCAGCAGGAGAAGCCACTGAGGGCCACCCCCAATGTGCCGCCCCCATCGACCATGCCACCCCGAGGGGGGTCCCCGGCAATGGTGCCAAGCACCGAGCCCATGCACACTGAGGAGGAGGAGGAGGTGAACCCGGACGCCGGTGGCTCCGCCCTGGCATCGAATGCCGGTGGAGAGGGGGCCACTTCATCCCAGCTTGGTGCAGGTAAGTTGTTCGCCTCCCATCCCCGCTCGTTTTTCTTCTTTCAAATTTTGATCTTGGCTTTGCCTCATTCTCCTACTCGGGACCCAAATCTTTCCTTGGTGGACTAGGAGGACATGGACACCATCATCGGAGATGTCGCCAGAGCATGAGGAGGCCACCAAGGACGTTGCCGAGGATGCCACTGAGGGGCCTGCCGGGGAGCCCGGCGAGGCCGCTGCCGAGGAGGCCGGCAAGGGGCCTACCGGGGAGGCCAGCAAGGGTGCTACTGAGGAGGAGGTGGTCGATGACCAGCCGTCCTCCTCCACCCCCTGGCTCGGGAAAATATCTGAAGGTGGGCGAGTTGTTCGTCCACCTCCCATGGACGGCGAGCACCAGAGCGCCCGCCGAAGGGGAGGTGTTCGATGACGAGGTGCTTGGCGCCACCGGGCTTGACGTCGTCGACGGACCGAGCATCCGCGACGGCGGTTCTCAGGAAGAACGGCTCCTCCAGAGCATGAGCGCCAGCTTCCACAAGCTCCAGGCACTTCACCGTGCCCACCTGGACAAGGCCAAGTCCAGGATGACAGCGGTGGACAAGGCAGAGGCGGACCTCGAAGAGCGCGTTGCCAAGGCACAGGCTTGGTTCCGCCAGGCCTATGAGGAATTCAAGGCCGCCCAGGACCAGCTGGCCGAGCGTAAGCTGGAGCTTATCATGAAGCAGGCCTACATCGAGAAGGCCCAGGAGAAGCGAGTCGACGGGCCGCCAAAGAGGAGGCTGCTCAGTTCCAGCACCAGGCCGAGCTGAACTCCCAGGAGGAGGATCTTGCCGCTCGCAAGGAGAAGCTCATCGCGACACTCTGCGGCAAGGATGAGTAGGTCCAGGAGCTCGTCGTGCAGCGGACTCGGGAACTGGAGCAGAGGCACGAGGAGGACCTCAATGCTCAGGCCCAGGTCCACGCCGGTAAGGTGAACGAGCTGGAGGCGGAGCATGACGGGCTGTAGCGGAAGGCCTAGGAGTTGATGGGGGAGAGGGACGCGGCCAAGGGCACTTTGGCTGATGCGCAGGCCGCAATCCTCGAGAAGGCCGAGCTACTCTCCACGACCAACGAGTCCATCAAGGACCTGAAGCTGAAGCTAGAGAGCCTTGAAGGGACGCTCTTAGAGGTCAGGGCCCGGGAGGGGGCCCTGGCCAAGAGTATGGAGGAGGAGAAGCAGTTGTGGAAGAACAACGCCGCCAGCCATGCAGAGTTCGTGGCGGGCCAGAAGCTCTGGATCAGCCGCCTCGCCGATGTCGCCGGCAGGATCACCACGCAACTGGCTACCATGGGGATGCCAAACGTAAGGTACGTCCCAGAGCCAAACGTGAGTCCTAACGCCAGGCTGAATCTGTTCTTCGAGGGTGTTCTCGGGGCCCTGGAGCGGTTCCACTCCAACAGGGCAGCCTCTCTGGCCAAAGAGGCCCGGAGGCTTTGCCGGGGCACCATGACCAAGGTCCTCACCAAGATGGCGTACTGGAACCCTGACCTCGACTTTGAAGCTTCGCTGGATAGCTTACCGGACGAGCGGACCCTGCACCGCTCGAGGAGCGCATCAAGCCCGTCACCCGCTGCATCGACGGAGTTCGAAGGGTACAAGGCCAGCGCCGGCACTAGCCACCCCGTTTCTTATCGCCGCTACAGGTTCAAGACCAAGACAACTTTTATCTTTAGTTAGAACCGCAACAAAAAATGATGTAATATAACTCTGAAGTACTTTTGAAATGATGCATGTTATTTTCCTATTTGATTTCCCTTTGTATGTCCGCCCTACGTTATTTGGGTAGGTTTGCTGGCGCGGAAGCCCAGGCGGCATCTTGAGGACGGATCCCCAATGGCCTGCCGGCCATGCTTACTGCTCGGTAAACCACCTCGCTGCTCTTGATGCGGCCGCTCGAGCTGTCGAGCGGACTGGAGACATAATGAGGGTGTTGCCAATCGCAGAAGGTCGCCCTGCCATTCTTGACGCAGCCGCTCGAACTATTGAGCGGACTCGAAACAAAACTAGGGTGTTGCCAATAGTGGTGGGGCCCCATTGCGTGCATATTTTCCATACACAGGGTAAGATCGTCGAGGACGATAACCATATATATAAAAAGGAATTACTCAAGGTTTTGTATGACTTAGCTTTTCTATCGCTGCGTGAGCGTTCGCCGCGTCCACCGAGGACGCCATTTGTTCGGTCGTCTCCTTGCTTGAAGTGACGACCACGATGAAGCCCTTGCTTCGTCCAGGACGGATTCTCACAACTGTGCACCCCCTACCTGGTGCGCTAGAGATGTCGGTGGGAAATGACAACTATGGGGTCACTGGGATCCCTTCTATGGTTGGCAAGCGCGGGGTTGTGCGAAGAGCGGGTCTCGTGGTCAGCACACAAATCGTTTACCCAGGTTCAGGCCGCGGAGATGCGTAAAACCATAGTCCTGCTTGTTTGTGTATTGAGGTGTTCTTGTGTTCTTGAACTAGTTGCTGTGGCTCTCTAATCCAAAAGATCTGAATCCCTCTCCAGTACGGCTCGGGCCTCCTTTTATAGACAAAAAGGGGTTTCCACAGTGGCACATAGGAGGTGGAAAGGTGTACAGGGGCTGAGTCTATCCCCTGGCATCGTCGGACAAACGCATTTAATGCGCTACTAATGTGCCCCTCTTCCTTTATTGGGGACGGCAAAGAAGCTCGTCCCAGCTGTCGTCGCCTCGCCAAGCTCCGACGCGCGTCCAAGATGACGAGGCGTTGTAGCGCCACGTTGGCTGGCCATTGGGCTGGCGCGGTGGTGGAGGCTTTACTAAGATCAGCATGCCACCATGCAGGTGCTTGCTGAGTTGGTGTAGAGGCCGCATGCTGCCACGCAGATGCCTGCTCAGCTGGTCGAGCTGGCTGCTGTATGGGAGCGGCGGTGGAGTCTAGCGGATGCGGGCATGGCTGCGGCCTCGTGGGCGTCCTCCGCAAGGGTCTTGCCGAGGGCCTAGCAAGGGTCTTGCCGAGGGCCCGGCAAGGGTCTCGCTGTGGCACCGAGGTCGTCCCCAGCATGGGTCTTGCCGAGGGTCTCATGGACCTCCTCAACAAGGATCCCGCCAAGGGTCGTCGTCTTCTGGTTTCCATTCGATCTTGTGTGTCTATGATCTCTACAAAGATCTACATGCCACCACAGAGGTGCCTCCCGAGCCTTGGTTCCAATATGGTGTGGGGACCCCTTGGGCTCAAGGGTGGTACGCTCTGTTGGCGTCAGGTAAGTTGCCCCGGCAAGGATCCTATCGAGGCTGCGGAAGCCACCCCGGCAAGAGTCTTGTCGGGGGAGTCCACCTCGCCCTCTTGCTCTCTTTGCGTCTTTGGCCTTGGCGTTGCTCCGGCATCCCTTCCCTGCCCTGCTTAGTGTGGTCGTGGGCACGGCTTTGACTGCCCGTGCACAAGTTAAGGGGTGCAAAAGGAGAGCCCCTACTTTTGTACACCGACAATGACAACCTACCTATTCTCATTGGGGGTGACTTTAACATTATTAGAAGATGAGAAGAGAAAAATAATGACAATTTTGATGGCAGATGGTCATTCATGTTTAATGCGATTATTGAAAGCCTGGACCTACGAGAGATTGATCTCACGGGGAGGCAATTTACTTAGGCAAATGCTCTTCCAAATCCGACGTATGAAAAAACTTGATAGAGTCCTCACAAGTATAGAGTGGGAACAAAAATTCCCTCTAGTGACGGTGCATGCATTACAGAGGGTAATATCTGATCATACACCCCTTCTTGTGGACTCTGTTGAGGCGGCTCACCAAGGAAACGAGAATGTTTTCTCTTTTGAAACTATGTGGTTCGAGAGAGAGAGGATTTCCTTGAGTTGATCACAAGGGAATGGGCAGCAGAACAAAGGGGAGACTCAAATATTGATCGGCGGCAGTATAATATTAGACATCTTAGATTGCATGCGCGGTATTAATTGACCATCAATGAAGTGAAGGACTTTACACGCGTGAAATTATCACATGGGGTGGATCTTCATACAAAAATGTGTCCCACCGTGTACCCGCGTGTGCGTGCGAGGGAATGAGTGCGTGCATGCACATCTTCGCTTCGTGCATGTACTGCCAGTGTGCCTCAGAGAGGATAAGTACATTCTTCTGGAACCAGCACCATGTCATTGTGATCAATCCACACAAGGAGGTCACGACAACGCCTCCACATGTGCCATGTGGCTTCATGAACTGAAAGAGAGACACTATGTAGCATGCCATTGGAATTCTAATTTACGTGTTTTTCACATACTCAAAGTACTAGTAAGGTACACATGCATTGCACGCATCAGATTTGGCAACCAAATTATGAATAAATACCACACTATAGCATGTAAGCTTTGAGTCATATATGCATGATGTAGACGTTCATTTAATTCTTATAGTTCATCTCATTCAAAATCAATTAGTTTTTATAAAAAGTTCTAATCTATTATATGATTCATGGAATTGTGTGTTGTAAAGCATAAAGTAAAAACTAATAATGGCAATTCAACTAGAAAAAATGTTTGGGCAGTTATGATACGGAAGATTCTAGAACAAAGTAGAGGCACTTGTGTTTTGAGGTTTGTGCATTATGCTTAAGTTCAACCATGGAGTCTGCTAGATTGTACATGTGCAAAATCCGGTGGGGGCTAGATGATGTTGTGAGGGGCCAAGTGGAGGGAGACTATGAAGGAGTGCACAAGTGCGAGATCGATATTTGAAGAGAGGGGGAGAGAATGCGCGCTATCGTGCGCAGTGGCGGAGCCATGAAAATTAAATGAGCTAGGGGGGCAAGCATTGCTAATGCTTTACGAGGAGGGCCAATTCATCAACTTAAACCATTTTACCAGCAATTGATCTAACGATCACATTCATATTTGCCTCAATATATAGTGATGTTAGGGGGGGCAAGGCCCTTGCTTGCCCCTGTCTTCGCCACTATGCGCGCATCTGAGAGATGTAGTGGAAGGCATGGATGATGAGTGGGGGACATTGGATATATATTTAATGTGGGTGTATTAGCCATGTAATCCTATATAGAGAGGTATAGATTGATCGACGTGTATGTGGGAAAGAGGGTGAGACCTCACTAGATATATAGACTGATCGGTTTGTGTGGAAACTGGGAAAGACCTAGCTATATATACACACACATAGAGGAACATCGATCATTGCGCATGCACGTGAGAGATAAAGAATGCTTGATATGATGAAGAGGGGGAGGTGTGTGTGTGCATGCATGGGAGACCGACCTAAAGAAAAATATTGCATGTGTGCGATGGATAATGCCGAGTGGTAGTGTGTTTGCATGCATGCACGAGAGAAATTTAGTGGTACAATTATAAAGAGAACACAACTGTGTGGGCGTAAAAGACTAGGTGAGGTCATAATCAATGTAAAGTTGAACTCAAATATTTGAATAAGAGATCATGATGTTTGAAACCCATGCATGCATGAATATAACTGAGATATGTGCGGTGTGGTTTGGAAATGAGCATGCTATACTGTATACACATTGAACAAGGTCAGACTGATTTGAATTTGAGATACTGATGTAAGACAATGTTTGGCCACATTGCATCCGTGCATGGACACACTATTCTAATTGGAGATGATGGGTGGCTTTCGCATCACATATCTATATCTATACCCCTATATTATATTTTATATTTTTTTATATAGTGTGTGGATAACTTTAACTTTGTAAGATGGTCGTTGGATGAAGCCAATCCGATGGTGCAGAGATGGAAAATTCGAGCACTATTGGCCGTTGTATATCATCTACATTCCACCAGATTTTGCCACATGTACAATCTAGAAGACTCCATGGTTGAACTTAAGCATAATGCACAAACCTCAAAAAACAAGCACTTCTTCTTTGTTCTAGAATCCTCCGTATCATAATTGCCCAAATATTTTTCTACATGATTTACCATTATTTGTTTTTAGTTTATGCTTTACAACGCACAATTCCATGAATCTTAAAATAGATTAGCTTTCTTATAAAAGCTGGATGATTTTGAATGAAATGAACTATAAGAATTAAAAATCATCTACATCATGCATATATGACTCAAAGCTTACATGCTATAATGTGGTATTTATTCATAATTTGGTTGCCAAATCTCATGCGTGCAATGCACGTGTACCTTACTAGTCTAAATGGTGTTTGTGTGTGTCTTGTGCGTGTTAAACACATTGTACGTAGTATCATACATGGTTTAGATTCCGAACATCTAGATAGAGCATACATGTACTATGATTTGAATTCAACATAAAATGGATACATATATTTGAATTTGAGATCGTATGTACATGTAGTTCGTATTTATATAGGAATTTACTACTCCTATATTCATGTCATGTGTTTTGAAGATAATATTTAGATGGTTGTATAACTAACCCGAGTACAATCCCATTCAAACAGGGAAAATGTACTCAAATTTAGTCTATATGCTAGACAACACGAATTGTTTTTTATTGTTGAGGGAAGTGCAAATTGTTTTGGTACTCTACACGTTATGTTTGTTGTCCTGATTTTTTTATTTTTTATTGTTGTATTTGAATGCATTTCTAGTAATATAGTAAAAGAGGACATGGCTCTCTCTAGTGATGAGGTGCGAATTGTCTTTTTGTACATGTTAAGGTTGTTCTCCCGAAATTTCAAGCCGCGCCTTGTTATGCTGAAATTTCAAGCTAGCATCTCTGTCTATCGTGCTGCGAAACTCCCGCCTCTTCAACCCGTGCCTTGTTACCCCGAAATATTTAAGATATATCTTTGTCTCGTTGTGCTCCGAAAACTACCTCCATCTCAACCCGTGCCTTGCTATCCCAAAATTACAACGCGCACGAAAACTCCCACCTCCTACGAAATCCCGACACGCGAAATGCCCATCATACCCCTGAACCGAAAGAACCGCCTAGCTCAAACCTGTGGGGGTACTTTTTTAACTTACCCTACATTTCGTACAAGCGTGTCCCTAAGACATGGTTCCCTCCTCCCATCCCATCCGCCCACCCATTGATACACCGAGGCCGCGAAAACTTGCGAAGCCCCACACCCTCCTCTGTCCGCCACCCAGCCGGAGCCTCTTCCCCGATGACGTCGTCCATAGGAACACCTCGACGTTCCTCATCCACCGCACCGGATGAGGATCCGTCGTCGATCTCGCCATCCCACCGATTCAGCCACCCCATCCTCCACCTCCAAGGAGCTGCCCCGATGTTCCCCTCATCTTTCCTGCCACCTCCATTCCCACACCGCCGTTTTCACCCGCACCACCGGAAGAGCAGCATCATCGCTGTTTCCTCGGACGAGGCTAAGGCCTAATTGGCGCCACCAAAGAGGTTCTACACTAACACCACATTTTCTTCTTGATTCGATCTCATGGTGCTGCCGGCGCTTGGTCCCAAGCCGACATGGCATGGCTCCATCCACGGCGGCGGCGCTGACCACTTCCTCCACGGTGTCGCTCCCTCGGTGATGACGTCCACATCAGTAGGACTTGCTCCTGCTTTGGCTCTCGCTCGCGCTACTGCTCTGCTCTTGCTCTTGGTCCCCTGCCTGGTCTACTCTTGATCTTGCTCACGCTGCTGCTCTCACTCTTGCTCTTGCTTGCGCTACTGCTCTCGCTCTAGCTCTTGCTTGCGATGTTGCTCTGATTTAGCTACACTTCAGTCGACTGAATCGACTTTTGGGTCAGTCGATTTTCAGGGGGTGGGGGCCTCGCCGGAGTTAAGGAAGAACCAACCGCAGCGGGGAGGGGGGCTCACCGGGGAGGTACCCCACTATCTATCTTAGGGTTCAGGGTGGGGGTGGTGGTCACCGGCGGTGGTGGGCGGTGTCGTGGGGATCGCCGGAGAAAAAGCTCCGCACAGGGGGGGCTAGAGGGATGGCCAGGGCGGCAGCGGACCAACGGTGGGGAGTGGTTTCAGGGCGGGCGGGGCGGCGCGCCGCCGGCCACGGGCAGCGGGGGCCGGCGGTTTGGCCGGTGGTGGTTGGCGGCTCAGGGGGTGGAGGTTGAAGATGAACTGCATGCCCTTGATTTCGTATCCAACGGCTGGAAAATCGATTGGCCAGCTGCTCCGGCTTTCGCACGTGTTGTTGCTCCGGGTGCTGCTGCTACTGCTTTTCTGCTACTAGTGCATTCAGTTTTGACAGTAAAATTCAGTTTCGAAAGCAAAATTCAGTTTCGACAGTTAAGTTCAGTTTCGACAGTTAAGTTCAGTTTCGACAGTTAAATTCAGTTTCGTTAGTTAAGTTCAGAGATGAGCGGCTGATGTATTTTACATTTAGCACTTTGTGGTTATGTATTTTACGTCATCTATTGGAGATGATATTAGAATTCCACTTAGGTTAACGTTGTCTCTCTTGTCCTGCTTTAGCCTCGCCATCGTCCAACTCACCGGGGCTGCTCCAACAACGAAACCATCCATCACAGTGGTGCAGTACCCCGGGCTCCATCTCTAGACGCCTAAGATCTTCTTCCCCTCCTCCGACATCCAAGTCAGCCGGAGCATCCTCACCGACTAACCCAATCACGCTGAGATCTACATGGCTTTGCCAAAGAGGTTGTACACTTGTTGCGTCTCTTTTTTACTCTACATGTTATATATATTGTCCACTGAGCACACGTAGTAACGTGAAAGACGATTAGTTTTTCCTACTATATGACAAGCAGTGAGGTACCAGGCAACTTAGCTATCTGTGATGGACTCTCTTGAACACCATCATTATTTATCTCTGCGCGTTTGAGATGTGCATTTATCGATGGGCCTGGGAGTTGAGCTAGTAGGGCAGTGGCCTGGGTCCAAAGTAGTAGAAGTAGCACAAAAATATTTTTTTGGTGTAGGATTTTCCCTGCTCAAGCCTGCCTACTAGAATCGCTAGTGCTTGAAAGTAAAAGTGAAGGAAAAACATAGGAATTGGAAAGTTTCCTATGGTACTACTATTCATGCATTTGGTTCAAAGGAATGGAGCAAAGGAAAACTGTAGGATTTGTTCCTTTAGTGTCTCATTGAAATAAAAACTGTAGGAATTTTAATATCCACGTGTCCTCCTTTCAAATTCCTATTCATGAAGCACAAGACTAAGAGATGGTAGCATAATAGCATTATAACAGTACATTTTCTTATGGTTTGACTTAATCTCACCATGCTTCTTTGCATCCTCTCATCTTCCAATTCTTGTGAACCAAACACCCAGATTGGCAGAAATCCTGTGTTTTTAAATTCTTTGTTTTGCACGTGCATTCCTATCCTATTCATTTGTATTTCCTATCCCTACATTGTTAGAATCCTCAAATTCAAACAAGCCCTTACACAATTACTCCTGTTACAGATATGTGTCAAAGAAAACCTTGTGTGGTTTGTCCGCTCCTGCTGCACTGTGTTCCACCCCAGCTCAGCTGCTCCAATGACGGAAGGGTTCACCACAGTAGGGATCCGCTCTCCAGACTGTCTTTTGCCGCCTTAGATCTTCTTCCCTGCCGCCGGCAGCCAAGACAACTGCATTACCATCATCAACCGAGCAGATGACCTTGAGGACTACACAGGTCCGCAAGATAGGGCGTACTCTTCTGTGTTCACCTATTAGACTCTGAGGCAGGTCCAAACTAATGCTGAAACTTGAGTTTTTAAATGGTTGTGGGGTACATATTGGGGTAGCAATCAGTACTATTTGTCTACTATCTGGTTAATCTCGGGTGTCTACTATGAGTTTCATGTTGTGTGCAAACAAACATTAAACGAGCCATTATCTGTATTTTTTAACTAAAACTATTATCTGCCTGCTATCATTGGTTTTGGGTCTATCCACAGTTTTGCTACCATCACTCTAGATTTTTGCATGCACTCCTTACATAATCTCACTATGTTTTATTCCTATGCATGTCAGTTATTGTACACAATGGAACTGAACATGTAGAGCAAAAGAGACGAGCCTTGCGTGGCAATAAAATTTCATGCAGACGTCGTGTGACACCCCGAGACCAACGGTCCAGAAGCCTTCCAGTTATTCCATTGTCATCATGTGTTTTATTTGCTTGTTGCATTTCATCATGTCATCATTTGCATTGCATTGGCACTCCATTGCCGTCATGTTTTTCAAAAACTTGCACTCGTTCGTAGTTGTCGTGTCCCCCCTTGCCTTCGTTGATTGTTCCAAGACCAACCGGGTTTTTCGAGTCCCTCTTGCCTGACCACCTAACCCCCTTGCCTCCATGGCCTTTTGTCAAACTTCGCGCGCATCCGAAATCTGTCCCGAACCTGACCTGCTTAGTCATCACCGTTGGATTCAGATCATCTCCAAACATCCCTAAAATATCTTCGGTTCTTTGTTGGTGAGGGAGTCCTGGTTTAGGGGGTGTTCGGGTAGCCGGACTATACCTTCAGCCGAACTCCAGGACTATGAAGATATAAGATTGAAGACTTCGTCCCGTGTCCGGATGGGACTTTCCTTGGCGTGGAAGGCAAGCTTGGCGATGCGGATATTCAAGATCTCCTACCATTGTAACCGACTTTGTGTAACCCTAACCCTCTTCGGTGTCTATATAAAGCGGAGGGTTTTAGTCCGTAGGACAACTTCATCATACAACAATCATACCATAGGCTAGCTTCTAGGGTTTAGCCTCCTTGATCTCGTGGTAGATCTACTCTTGTACTACCCATATCATCAATATTAATCAAGCAGGACGTAGGGTTTTACCTCCATCAAGAGGGCCCGAACCTGGGTAAAACATTGTGTCCTTGCCTCCTGTTACCATCCGCCTAGACGCACAGTTCGGGACCCCCTACCCGAGATCCGCCGGTTTTGACACCGACATTGGTGCTTTCATTGAGAGTTCCTCTGTGCCGTCGCAATCAGGAAGGATGCCTCTTCCCGTCTTTAAAGACGGCGCCGTTACTAAGGGAGCCTTGGCTGTCGGCCAAAATCTCCGGCTAGGCGATTTTCTCATGACCGCCTGTTCGGCCGTTGCGCCGACGGTGACCTCTCGGGTCATCAAAAGCAATCTTCACGTCAGCTCGGAACTCGTCGAGCAGTTAGATCCAATGGAGCTCTCTTCCGTAAACGAGCTCTTGGATCGCATCGCCGCCTTGGGGGTCACTACAGATTATGACCAGGTTGGGCTTAAACCCGATCTAAGAGAAATTAATTCTCCCCAAGTCACCCATCACGTTGCCGTGGTAGAGGCACAGTGCGGCGATTCTTCATCTATCTTAAGGACTAGCTACGTCCGTATTCCCGATCCCTCCAAGCCGGATACCCGCGGAGGGGAGGATGTAACTCAAGACCTGAACTTAGAATCAGGCAACGGGCTAGATTCACTGGACAACATCCAGGAATCCAAACTTCAGAGTTCGGAAACTCCTTGGCCTCTGAGTCTTAGATTGGGTGAAGTTCCGGATTTAATTCCACCCACCCACCCGAACATAAGCGATCTATCCCAAATCAGGCAAAAGCCCGAAGAAACAGTACATCATTACTGGGCAAGGTTCCTCCTGGTTATGAACAGGATAAAGGACTGCCGCGAGGAAGACGCAATCTCAATCTTCTGCAATAATTGCACGGACAAGGGAATCCTCAACGCCACAGGTCGTCGTGATCTTACACGCTTCGCTGACTTGGCGTCCATAGTACAAAAGTACTGTGCGATGGAAAGCGCCCGGAAAACCGAAACTAAATTTTGGGACAATCCGGCCCTGAATAGAAACCTCGTCCGAAATAAAAGGGTGCATCATCATCAGACACCCGGGTTAAAAACCAAAAAACCAAAACCCTCTACAGGGCATGGAACCGTACTGGAGGGATGGCTTAATGGACCCTGTAAAATTCATAGTACAGAGGACGCCACACCAACTCATAGCCTTAGAGCATGTTGGATACTCTGGCAGGTGGCCAAAAGGGGCGAAGATCTCCTAATTCCGGAGGCCGCAGAAAGCCACCTCAGGGACTCCAGTACAGTCTTAACAGTCTTCGAGACTTTCGCATCAAATAATATGCGAAAAAGAACACTCCGCAGCCTCGCCGAAGTCTATCAAGTAGCAACAATAAACCCATGGAGTGACACGGCTATTACTTTTAATGCCAGTGATGAACCTAAATTCCGAACAGCTCGAGCACCAGCCGCATTGGTACTCAGTCCTATAGTGGACGGCTTTCGCCTCACCAAGGTACTCATGGACGGAGGCAGCGGATTGAACCTCATTTATGAGGAAACCCTTCAAAAAATGGAAATAGACTGGAACCGCATTGAGCGAAGCAGCACAACCTTTAGAGGAATAATCCCCAGTCGGGAAGCGCGCTGTGCAGGAAAAATCACACTAGATGTGGTGTTCGGCACGCCGGATAATTATAGGTCCGAAGAGGTCACATTCCAAGTGGCCCCGTTCAGTAGCGGATACCACGCTCTGCTGGGGCGGGAAGCGTTTACAATCTTCCAAGCAATACCCCATTACGGGTACATGAAGCTCAAGATGCCCGGGCCGAACGGAATCATCACTCTCGCTAGTGATCCGGACATAGCACTCCGCGCCGAAAACAAGACAGCCGCATTGGCCCTTGAGGCACTGTCCGAAGCCCTAGCGGCTGAGGAACTGACTACGCTGCGCTCCACGGTAAACAGGGACGATGTGATACTCGACAAAAGATCCAAGTCCACCTCCTTTAAACCAGCGGATGAAATAGTCAAATTCCAGGTCCATCCAACGGACCCCAATAAAACAGCTTCCATCGGGGCACGATTAAACCCCGATGTAGACGCCGCACTGCGAGAATTCCTACGGGAGAACTGGGACATTTTTGCCTGGCACCCTTCAGACATGCCAGGAATCCCACGCAGGCTGGCCGAACACAGCTTAAATATCCTAAAAGGATTCAAACCTGTCAAACAAGCCCTTCGGCGTTTCTCTGAGCCCAAGAGACAGGCAATGGGAGAGGAGCTAGCCAAACTATTGGAGGCCGGATTCATCAGAGATATAAAACATCCGGACTGGCTAGCAAACTTGGTGATGGTACCAAAGAAGGACAAATCCTGGCGCCTGTGCGTTGACTTCAAAGACCTTAACAAGGCTTGCCCAAAGGATCCCTTCCCCCTCCCCCGCATCGATCAAATTATCGACGCCACTGCAGGACACGATTCGTTGTGCTTCCTCGACGCATACTCCGGTTACCATCAAATCAAGATGGCCGAGTCAGACCAAGCCGCAACGGCATTCATCACCCCATACGGCCCATTCTGCTTCAACACAATGCCTTTCGGGCTCAAAAACGCCGGCGCAACATATCAGCGCATGATTCAGACATGTCTGGCAAACCAGATCGGCAAAACAGTAGAGGCATACGTGGATGATGTGGTCGTAAAAACAAGACATGTCGAATCTCTAGTAGACGACTTGAGGCTTACATTTGACAACCTCCGAGCATATGACATCAAGCTAAATCCGGAAAAATGCGTTTTCGGCGTTCCAGCCGGAAAGCTCTTGGGCTTCATTGTATCCGGTAGAGGAATCGAAGCAAATCCAGCCAAGATCCGAGCTTTGTCACAATTGGATATCCCAAAGGACCTCAAACAAATACAAAAATTAACCGGATGCGTGGCGGCTCTAAGCCGCTTTATCTCCCGTTTGGGAGAAAAGGCGCTACCCCTCTATCGCCTCCTTCGGCGCACCGAACACTTCGAGTGGACGGATGCCGCCACGGCCGGACTCGAGGAAATAAAAGCCATATTGGCAACAAACCCTGTCCTGGCCGCGCCAAACATCGGCGAACCAATGCTATTGTACATTGCAGCAACCCATCAAGTTGTCAGCGCAGTACTCGTCGTCGAGCGGGAAACGGACGGACACAAATTCCCCCTTCAAAAGCCGGTTTACTATGTGTCCACTGTCCTCACCCCATGCAAATCACGGTACCCACATTATCAAAAGATTGCATATGCGGTATTCATGGCATCCCGGAAGCTACGACACTACTTTCAAGAGTGTTCAATCACAGTAGCATCGGAAGTACCACTCAACGATATTATAAACAACCGTGACGCAACGGGCCGGATTGCAAAATGGGCCATCGAGCTCCTCCCGTTCGACATAACTTATAGGCCACGGCGAGCTATCAAGTCGCAAGTTTTGGCCGACTTCGTCGCAGAATGGACGGAGGCCGAACTCCCTAAAGAGTACGGCACATATTCAAACTGGATCATGCACTTCGACGGTTCCAAAATGTTGGCCGGACTAGGGGCCGGCGTCGTTTTGACGTCCCCCACAGGAGACACAGTTCAATATGTACTCCAGATTATGTACACGGACTCCAACAATGCAGCCGAATATGAGGCCCTTTTACATGGTCTCCGGATGGCAGTATCCATGGGCATTCAACGCCTAGAGGTGCGCGGGGATTCGAACCTCGCGATATCCCAAATAAATGGAGACTTCGATGCCAAGGATCCAAAAATGGCAGCTTACCGCAACGCCGTCCTCAAAATGTCAGCTCGGTTTGAGGGGCTCGAATTTCACCATATAGCCCGAGAAAACAATCAGGCGGCAGACGTCCTGGCACGCATCGGCGCAAAACGCGATGCGGTCCCCCCCAACATCTTCCTGGAAAGGCTGTTCAAGCCATCCGTAGTATGGGAAGGGGAACATGGCAATATTAGCCCGGACCCAACCGCACTGTCCGACGCCGAACAATCTGACATAATCGGAGGCTCTGCCAATGAAATCACAACCTCAGCCCACGTACTAATGGCCGTTATCGCCCCGTGGACAGAACCATTCCTAGCCTACCTTACTAGGCAGGAACTCCCAGAGGACCAAAACGAGGCACGCTGTATAGTGCGGCGATCTAAAGCCTATAAAGTCCATGAGGGAGAACTTTATAAGAAAAGCACTACCGGAGTCCTTCAAAGGTGCATCTCCGAAGAGGAAGGGCGGAACCTGCTGGCTGAAATTCATGCCGGACTCGGTGGCCATCACGCCGCAGCCCGGTCCCTTGTAAGCAAGGCTTTCCGTACAGGCTTTTATTGGCCGACGGCCCGGGCGGACGCTCAGGACTTGGTCCAAACGATGCGTCGGTTGCCAGCTTTTTGCAAACCAAAGCCATATGCCACCCACCGCCCTCCAAACTATCCCCATCACTTGGCCTTTCGCGGTCTGGGGGCTTGACATGGTGGGACCCCTTAAAGGCGGAACCCACAAGAAAAAATACTTACTGGTCATGGTGGATAAGTTCACCAAATGGATAGAAGCCAAGCCTGTTAAGACGGCCGAATCCGGACCTGTGATAGACTTTATATCCGGGGTCGTACACCGTTATGGCGTCCCCCACAGCATCATCACCGATAACGGCACGAACTTTACGGCCGATGAGGTAAAACTCTGGTGCAAAAACATGGGCATCAAGCTCGATTATGCTTCCGTCTATCACCCACAAACTAACGGTCAGGTCGAACGTGCAAATGGTCTCATCATGAGCGGCATCAAACCCAGATTAGTGCGGTCCCTCAAGGAATCTAACACGCACTGGGTAGAGGAGCTCGACTCCGTACTCTGGGGGCTGCGGACCACGCCGAATCGCACCACCGGATACACACCATTTTTTATGGTGTACGGCGCAGAGGCAGTCTTGCCCTGCGACATAATTCATGACTCACCTCGAGTGCGCATGTACGAAGAAAGGGAAGCCGAGCTCGATCGGCAGGACAGTTTGGACGCCTTAGAGGAGGAGCGCGACGTGGCAAAAGCCCGTTCCGCATTCTATCAACAGCAGGCTCGAAGATATCAAAGCAGAGAAGTGCGGGCCAAAAACTACAACGTTGGCGAATTAGTTCTACGCCTGCCGGACAAGAAAAAGGACAAGCTGAAGCCCAAGTGGGAAGGTCCCTTCATAATCGACCAAGTCCTGACTGGTGGAGCATACCGCCTGCGAGATGCGTCGGATAACCGACTCGAGCCGAACCCATGGAACGCAGCCCGTCTCCGAAGATTCTATGCCTAGCGCCGGACTCTGTGTTTGTCTCCTTCCTCTGTCCATTTTTTACATTTTCTGTCTTACATTTCTCTCCTTCCCCTCTTTTCTTTTATAGCCCTTAAAGGCTCCTCAAGTGACGTGCTACTCGCGCTCATTAAACCTGGGGGCTTCTTTAACAGAAGCTTATTTACTACGGGCTTCACGCCCACCACATGTGTCAAACTTCCGCATGTACCTTTTCTTCACCATTATATGCATCGATATGACTTAAGTTTTGGCCAAGCTGGGTTGCCTGGCTCCTGTGCTTACCCCTACGTTCCCGATTGTTCGGCTAGGTGGTAAAGGGAGCACCTCTGCGATTGTTACTGCCGGATCAGCCGGATGTGTACCTCAGACTGGGTGAAGCCGAAAGCTAGCGTTCTTAAGGGAATATTCGGTCGGTGAACTAAAAGATGACCTTTTTTACTTATTTATATATATGCCCCCAGATGATTTTCCTGCGTTTGCAGTCCGGACATGCACTTTAGGGCATGCCTCCCAGAGAAAGGAACCCCTAACGGAACTATTCTCTCTGGAAGATGTTTCTTACTAACCATGTAATATAACATAACTAGTTGGGCACTTGTCTGATAAAGCACTAATGACCCCTACGCCTGGTCTCCATGCATACCCCGGTTCTTACATAACCGGTAGGGTATTCGGACACACTCCGGACCGTCAGGTCCTGAGGTTGAAGCGAAAAGGTCGGCAACGACAAACGATCTACAATCCGGCTAGAAGGCATTACACATGTCAATTAAAAATTACATAGTCACTCTGACTGATTGTATTCCTCTTCAATACCATCTAACAGGCTGTCTAACTTACAGTCCTGCTGGGAATACTTTGCGGCCAATTCTACTTGGCCGTACACTAAGCTTACAGGGATCTCCTTCCCGTCAGGCCCCACAGGTCCGACCTCGGCCATGTGGTTTGGGTCAGACTTCGTGTACCGCGTCTTCACCATGGCCCAGGCCTCCCTAGCGCCTTGTCGGCAGGCCGATATCTTCCACAACCGGAAGCGCCGCCGAGCTCCCTTAAGCTTCTCCGAAAGCTCTCCAAGGCCCTCGGGCATGGAGTGGGAAGGCCATAAGGCTTGGGCAACGCCTCGCATCGCCTGCCGAACTCGCTCGTGCAGTTGCGAGAGCTCGGGAAGAAGGTCACCCGTAGAACCGGGCATCTCCTCTGCAGGACGACCCGTTAGCATACCTACAGACATTACTCTGTTAGTCGACTTCCTCGCCGAACTCTTTTCTTTCAAAGATTCGCTTAAGCACTTACTAAATATGCCGCGTCGAAGCCGCTGATTCTCCTTAGTGGAGTCCGACAGCTGGCCACGAACATCTTTAAGTTCAACGTCCAGCTTGGTGTTGGCATCCTGAAGATCATTCTTCTCCCGCCTCACCCTTGTCAGCATACTCTCACCGGCCTTTAGCCGGCGTAAGAGTTGTTGCCTCTCCGGATCCAGTCCGGCGCCATCTGCAATATGATTTGTCAGATTTACACCCACGCCGCACTTCGCAAGATACTAATCTTTCGAAGTGTATCTTACCAGAGGGGGTCTCTTTGGGCTCCCCTGCCGCGGCTAGTGCGGCCTCCAGTTGGGCTTTGCACTCTTCCAGCTCCTGGGACAGTACGGTATTCTTCTCTGTAAGAACCTGCATAACAAATGATCCTTAAATCAGTTACTCTAACTGTTTCAAGTCTCGGGGGCTACTGGTATATATATATTTACCAAAATTTTCTTACCCGTATGTCTTTTACATATTGCTCCGTGGCTCTGGCTAAACCATTTTGAGCGGCACGGAGGTACGCATCTCCCGAATTGAAGGCATCTAATGCCTCTTGGGAGAAACAAGCGTCGCGAAGAACTGTCCGGCGACGCCTGTGGTTCATGGCACTCTCCACCTCGGAATTGGTGGCAGACAGCCTGTCCGCATCCTCTGTCGGAGGAGCGTCCGGTGCGCGCCTTGTGTTCGCTTCCGCTTCCGGGCCAGGCGTTGGAGCCTGGCTGGTGGAGGCGCGATTGGCAACCTCTCCGGATGTAGTCCGGCGAGGTCTCTTCGTCCTGAAGATAGCACGAACGTTAATATGCCCTGAAGGAATAACACCAGGGAAAAAGAGGGTGCGCTATACCTTTGCGCCGGCGTCTCAGTCCGGACTACATTCCTTTTTACCCCACGGGGCCCTGCGGCCCCTCGTTGGCTAGCCGCCGCAGGTTCGGCCTCCCGCCTCGGAAACCTCCCCTGCAAAACACGGTCGTTGTCAGGAAAACTGAAATGCGTGAGAATGGATTCCTTCTCAAGGGGATGAGACTCCGCTCTCTGTTACCTGGGAGGCCGGGATTAACCCTGGGTAATCAGCCGTAATGGCCACCAAGGTATTGTCCTTGCTTAGCTGATGAAACACCCCGTCAATCAGCTCCACCGATATGTCCGGATCCTCTTCGGAGTCCGGATCGAGGGACCGTTCTGGATCCTTGGGCTGTGGGGGACGGCTATTTATATCCTTTACTTCCTGACGCAGTTCCTGCGTTGAAATCGTTAGACTACATATTTAATCATGGGAATATAAAACGGATGGGCAAGCACAATTGTCCACTTACCCAACTCGGAGGGTTGTACATAGTAAATCCGCCCTGCGGGTTGACCCGGAGGAATTCCTCCTCTTCTCCCTTGTACAAAGAGGATAAGATCTTTACTAGAGCGGCAGCTGAGGCTGGCCCCTTACGACCGTAACGGGTGGCGTCATCCTCCCCGTTAAAATCCCACATGGGGTGGCCTCTATATTGAAGTGGCTGCACCCCCCGCATAATGCATGTGGCCATGACTCCAATCATGGTTAGTCCGGAATGAGCCAATAGTCTTATCCGACCCATCAGGTGAAGGACGTCCCTGTCGCCTTCTCTCTGAGAGCTCCGCGGACGCCAGCTCAGGCGTTTCTTTAAGGGAGCACTGTTGAATTCGGGGAGACCGACCCGGATAGGATCCGGCAGCGGGACATCATCTATATAAAACCATTCCGAAGGCCAGTCCTCGGACGCCTTCTTTGGGGTTCCGGATAGATATCCGGTCCCGGCGATACGCCACACTTCGGCTCCGCCCACTTGATATATAGACCCCTCTTGAGAGCGGGGCACCAGGCAGAATAACCTCTTCCACAGCGCGAAATGAGCCTCAACACCCAAGAATAGCTCGCAAAGGGCGACGAAGCCCGCGATATGCAATATAGAGCCGGGCGTGAGATTGTGCAGCTGGAGGCCGTAGAACTCCAGAAGCCCACGGAGAAATGGATGAATTGGAAATCCAAGTCCTCTTACTAGATAAGGGACGAGGCACACCCGCTCTCCTTTGGAGGGATTGGGGGTGCTCTCCGCTTGCTCTCCGCCATTATAGGTGGCGAGTCCGGCTCGGACTGGGACCATATAGGCCTGAGGGAGAAATCCCTTGGCCTGAAGCGACACTAGCTCGCTGTGCGGGATGGAGCACCTCTCCCAGTCTCCAGGTTTAGGACTGGAAGGGCGAGAGGAGGAGCTGCGACGGCTGGCCATGTTGGAATGGACCTTTGTTGGAGGCACTCTAATGATTACTCGCGGAGAGGAGAAGGTGTGGTTTGGATCTGAATCCCCATCCCATTAAATAGGCTGCTCGTTTATGCGGCTAGGGGTGTGAATGTAAAAACACCCCGACTTTTCGCATTCGTTTGACACGTGGAAGACGGCCATTATTGGGCGTGGAAGCCAAGGTGCGCTACATTACGAAAATCGGACATTATTCAGCAGGTACACGGAATTTGGAGAAGAACCCGCCTTGCAATGCCGAAGACAATCTGCACGCCGGACTCATCGTCATTGAAGCCTGGTTCGGGGGCTACTGAGGGAGTCCTGGATTAGGGGGTGTTCGGGTAGCCGGACTATACCTTCAGCCGGACTCCAGGACTATGAAGATACAAGATTGAAGACTTCGTCCCGTGTCCGGATGGGACTTTCCTTGGCGTGGAAGGCAAGCTTGGCGATGCGGATATTCAAGATCTCCTACCATTGTAACCGACTTTGTGTAACTCTAACCCTCTCTGGTGTCTATATAAACCGGAGGGTTTTACTCCGTAGGACAACTTCATCATACAACAATCATACCATAGGCTAGCTTCTAGGGTTTAGCCTCCTTGATCTCGTGGTAGATCTACTCTTGTACTACCGATATCATCAATATTAATCGAGCGGGACGTAGGGTTTTACCTCCATCAAGAGGGCCCGAACCTGGGTAAAACATTGTGTCCCTTGTCTCCTGTTACCATCCACCTAGACGCATAGTTCGGGACACCCTACTCGAGATCCACCGGTTTTGACACCGACAGTTGGTCTCTCCTAGCCTATTTATTCCGGGCCGTCCGATTACGATCGGAGGGACCGAGCAGCCCCGAAGCTAACCAACCTACCTATATAAACAACCTGACCCTAGCCCCTACCTGTCCAATCCACCAATTCTCGAGCAGCCGCCGCCACTCCCCGTTTTCAGTTCCACGCCAACTAGCAGCCTCCACCTCCTCCTCCAGATCCAGCCAGTCAACTCTCCTCTGGTCCGTCGGATCTGTGATGCAACGGATCCCGCGCGCCTCCCGCAACCCTCTGCTCCACCCCTCGTCATAGCCTCCTCGATCCGATCTGGATCAGCAGAGGAGCTCCCATGGCACCTGATCTAGGAGGTCACCTCCGAGCCTCCCGAAGCCAGCAGGACCCCTATCCTTCCTCCCCCGTTTCTCCTTTTCCCCCTCAGATTCTCTCTCTCTCTCTCAGCTCTCTCTCCTCCCGTGCTTCTTCTCACAGGAGCTTCCCAGAGCGCCATGGACAGGAGGTCCCACATGGACGCCCGTCTCCTTGCAGCGTCCTCCGCCGCTTGGAGCCTCGCCCCACCATTCCTGTGTCGTTCCTCGCTGGAACTGCGTCAAGTCGCCGTCCCGTGCGCCCCTTGCCAGCGACTCCCTCGGAGCAGCTCAGCTCCCGCCCTCGAGCTCACCTCTGCTTCATCCCCTCGCCTCCGTGCCAAGTCCTTGTCGCCTGCTTCTTCTTGGACCTGCCATGGAACCGCCCACCTGCGGCCACCTGCGCTGAGGTCCAGCCGGATCTGTATGCCGGCGCCTCATCCCGGACCTCCTATGATGCCTGCCGTCGTCGCCTCCCTCCAGCATCGTTGGCCTCTCTTGCTGCTGCCGTTGTTTCCCCTGTCGAACGAACGAGCACGACGCCCCAGCGCCCGCACTTAGGCCACCTCTAGTCCGGCCCAGCGGCTCCCCTCCGTCGCGCGAGGCCCGGCGCCCCAAGCTGACCTCCTCTGCAGATGGGCCAAGCCCATGGTGAGCCAACACCCGAGCCCCCCCCTGTGCACTATTGGGCTAGCCAGTTTCGGCCCAACTCATGTTTTTTCCCTGGACGGATTTAGCTAATTTTCTAGAGTTTACGGTTTTACGGAAGAACCCTCATAGTTCATGCATTTAATAACTTCATATCCAGGCGTCGGTTTAAAATGTTTTAAATGTGTAGAATGCTTAGAAAGTTTCACAATATTCATCTTTCCTCCATGTTTAAAATGTTTAAAATTGCTATTTGAATTAATTTGCTAAATGACTTGTTAAAATGGTTTATTTCCTAACTAATTAACCGTAGCTCTGAATTAAATAAACTTTATATGTAATTGGGGTAGAAAAACGCATAGTTTAACATGGTGACATTACTTTGCATGTTTAACAACATTAAAATATGACTTAGGGCAGAACAGTACCAAATTTGAAATATGCACATGGGGATTTTCCAGACTTGTTGTTTGTTGTTCCGGCCTCATTTAAACTTGCCTAGATAGGTAGTTTGCTTATGCTTCACCTCTTCCCATGTTAACCAACATTTAATATTGTTGAGTACCTAAACGGGAGTGAACTAAATATTTGAATGTGGTGATTTGTCAATATACAACTCATTGCATATTGAGCCCCACTTAAGTTGTAGTATTGTTTGTTGCACTTTGCCATGCCATGAATCATTAAACCGGACATGCATCATACTTGATTGTGCATCATTCCATGCTTATGCTTGTTGGTTTACCATGTTGTTTGCTTCTTTCTAGTTGTACTTCTTCTCGATAGTTCCAGTTACGTTGCGATTGTGAGGACTCGTTCGACTACGTTGGTTCGTCTACTTCATGGACCCGTTCTTCTTCCTAGCGGGCTTTTAGGCAAGATGACCGTCACCTTGGATACCACTACTATCTTTGCTATGCTAGTTGTCTTGATACAATCGCTATGTCGCGCTACCTACCACTTGTTTATCAAGCCTCCCAAATTACCATGATAGCCTCTAACCTTTTCCACCATCCTAGCAAACCGTTGTTTGGCTATGTTATGGCTTTGCTCAGCCCCTCTTATAGCGTTGCTAGTTGCAGGTGCAGTTGCAAGTTGTTCCATGTTGGTACATGGATATCATGGATATCTTGGGATATCACAATATGTCTTATTTAATTAATGCGTCTATATACTTGGTAAAGGGTGGAAGGCTCGACCTTTTGCCTGGTGTTTTGTTCCACTCTTATCGCCCTAGTTTCCGTCATACCGGTGTTGTGTTCCTTGATTTTGCGTCCCTAACACGGTGAGTGTTTATGGGGCCCTCTTGACAGTTCGCTTTGAATAAAACTCTTCCAGCAAGGCCCAACATTGGTTTTACCATTTGCCTAATAACAACTAAAACTTGCATAGGGACCCGCCAGCACCCAAGGTCTCTTAATCAACCCCCCGGTCCAGTGCTCCTCATGAGTGCTGGTCCGAAATAGAGTCGTGTGCGGCTTCCCCCGGGGAAACTCAGGTCTTAGTTGCTATACATTGTGCTCATCCAGTCGTGGCCTGACACGAGATACGCATGGATACTACCAGGGTGACGGCACGCCGGGAGGTCTTGCTGGTTTTGTTTTACCATTGTCGAAATGTCTTGTGCACTGGGATTCCAAGTCTGATTGGAGGGACCCGTGATGGAGGATTTTCTCCAAGGATTGTGAGCTTGTAATGGGCTAAGTTGGGACACCCCTGCAGGGTATAAACTTTCATGAGCCTTGCCCGCAGTTATGTGGCAGATGAGAATTTGTTAATATCCAGTTGTAGAGGACTTGAAGTAAACTCAATTAAAATACACCAATCGCGTGCATAACCATGACTGTCTCTTTTCGGGTGCGTTTGAGAAGAGAGCACGGTTGGGTTATGTTTGAACGTAAGTAGTTCAGGGTCACTTCTTGATCATTACTAGTTTGCGATCGTTTGCGTAGTTTCTCATCTTACTCTTGTACTCGTAGGTTAGCCACCATACAATGCTTAGCCACTTGCTGCAACCTCGCCACTTATCCTTTCCATACCCATTAAGCTTTGCTATTCTTGATCCCCATGGTAATGGGATTGCTGAGTCCTCGTGGCTCACAGTTACTACAACAACAGTTGCAGGTACAGGTAATGCGATGTTTTGACGTGAGAGTGATGCTTTCTTGCTTTTGGAGTTCTTCTTCTTCTTCGATCAAGGGATAGGTTCCGGGTCGGGGAACCTAGGATTAGTAGGGTGGATGTCGTTCTTCTTTTTCGTTTGATTTCATCCATAGTCGGATCCTGCTCTTGTGTATGATGATTGCTATGTTTTGATGAACTGTTGTATTCATGTTGTAACTTGTGGCGAGTGTAAGCCTTTATCTTGTATTCTCACCTATTCAGTACATGGTATGTTGTAATGATATCCACCTTGCTATGTGCTCGAAATGTGGTTGTGCCCCAATCATGAATTCATCACGTGATTGGGATAGAATCGCATCTTGGGCGCCACACGTCGCTCCATGGTGAGCGCAAAGGCAGCCCCCTTCACCCATTTAGGATTGTAATCAAGAGGAAGATAACTATCCTGAGGGGGATTCAGAAGGAGAAGACCACTCCTATTTACCCCCTGAGGTCTTCGCTCTAACTTGGCATGCTGATGTTGGTAATATCATGCATAGGGTGCCTTGCATTGCTTACTTTATACATCAAATATGTCCATATGCTTAGTTTAGACATGCTTTGTGTGAATGCCATATGTTTAGTTTCTTTATCGTATATGTGAATCATGCAATGCCATCTTGTTTAGCCAGGCATCGTATATGTGAATTTTACAATGCCACCCTAGTTAGCCAGTCATCTTATATGTGAATTATATCATGCCATCATTTTTCTTACATATTAAATTTGTTAACAATTTTAGTACATTCAACTACTCTTCCCGTGCATCAGCCATTCGACACGGTCACGGAAAATCTGGAGTGGAAACAAGGTCTTTAGAGCAGACAATGCTATCTGACGAAGCACATGTCTTGCTGGCTATGGATAGCTCCTCAGAGGAGGATTCAGTGACAGATGACCAGTCCTATTTCCCCCCTGAGGTGCATGCTCTAACTTGGCAGGGTTATGTTGCTCATATCGTGCGTATGGTGTCTTGCATTGCTATGTCATTTTCTTAGTTTAGACATGCTTTGTGTGAATGCCACCTGTTTAGTTTCTAATTACCATATATGTGAATTATGCAATGCCATCTTGTTGCAAGACATTATATATGTGAATTATGCAATGCTATCTTGTTGCAAGGCATTATATATGTGAATTATGCAATGCCATGATGTTTAGCCAAGTGTCATATATGTGAATTATATCATGCTGTCCTTTTTTTGTATTTCACATTGCATTTGTCGATAATGTTTGTATATTCAACTACTCTTCCTGTGCATCAGCCATTTGAATTGGTGATGGATAAATTTGGAGTGAAAACAAGGTCTTTAGAGCAGACAATGCTACTTGCTGAAGCAGATATCTTGCTGGTTACAAATAGCTCCCCAGAGGAGGGTTCAGAGGCAGATGACCAGTCCTATTATCCCCCTGAGGTGTATGCTCTAACTTGGCAGGGTTACATTACTCATATCATGCATATGTTGTATTGCAATGCTTAGTTTTTACATCATATACACAATATTAAATGCCATCTCCTTAGTTGACACATCATATATGTGATTGCCCTCTGCTCACTTGCTTAGTATATAAATCATATATTTGAATTATATCATGCCATGATGTTTACATAGACAGCATGTATCTGAATTATGGCATGCCAACCCATTTTCTAAAGACATAATATAGTTATATCATGTCATTCTATTTACATAGTCGTCATATTTTGAATTATGTCATTCTATCCGTGAATTATATCATGCCATCATGTTTCATCGACAACATGTTTGTGAATTATGGCATGTCAACCACTTTAATAGACACATTGTATAGTTATATCATGTCATCTTGTTTACATAGTCGTCATATTTTGAAGTATGTCATTCTATCCTATTTAGTTAGCCATCATACATGTGAAATTGTGTCTTGCTATCCTGTTTAATTAGCCATCATATATGTGAAATTATGTCATGCTATTCTGTTTGGTTAGACAACATAAATGTGAATGATTTAATGCCATGTTTTCTTCCCTACTATCCATTACACCTGTCTATCTTACAGTGTTTGTACATCCAGTTACTTTTCTTTTTTATCAGCCATTTGAATTGGAGGGGGGATGGCAGTATCTATGGGAGTAAAAATACGGTCTTTAGAAAAGATCGTGCTACCCGTCGATGCAGATAGAACCACAGTTGTACCTGTCCAAGAACCAGCCCCACCACACATAACCCAAACTCATGCAGATTGTACCCCTACCCAGTTGGACAAAGAACCAGCTACACCCCTTCTAACCCCAACCCCATCAGATAGTAACCTAGTTCTGATTGACACAGCATCATCTCCACCACAGAGCACCCAAACATGAGCAGATAGTAAGGCAACTGCAGTGCTCAAAGCATGAGGACCACCACTCCGAACCCCAAGTCAATGCTTAAAGTTGTAGAAGAATTGTTCTCAGGTCAGGTTCCGTAGCTATGGTTCATACTCCTTTGCTCTTGCGTCACTGTATTTACTCATACCAACTAATTTCCAATTTGAAGGATGTAATTTAACTCCAATGGCACAACAGGTATGTTTTAAACCTGTTTCTTTAACGTGTTTGCTGTTGTAACTTGCTCTATGTTGATTTCAATTTCAATTGAATAAACAGTTATGTTCTCCTGCCATACACATTACAAGTGTTGTTATTGCTGTGTAGTTTCCCACACTTATATTCTGTCTATGCTGCTTTGTCTTAAATAGATATGATTTGAACTGTCTCTATCTTGATTTGGCAACATAAACTAGAATGATATAGACCATACAGTGACCATACTACATAGATATATGTTTGTTTCATGTTGTTATCCTGTCCACCTTACAACCGATCTAATTTACCAAAATGAGTTTCATATACAACATGGTAAACATGTGATGTGTTTGTTTGTTTCTCTTTTAGAACGCGGATAAAATATTGGAGAAGAGTACCCCGTTATGCAATGGTAAAGGAAGTAATGCAGATAAGGTTCAAGATAGTGAGACAACCCTGTTGGTCTCCAAGAAAGCTGATGAAAACTATATTGTAGACAGTAAGACAACCCCAAAGTCTTGTCATGTTGTAGTGTTTGAGTTATTGGCTACTACTGCTGGCACCAGCTCTTCGGACTTGCTGCCTGAATCAGTTCGACTTCAATCAGATGTTATGCGACAGGAAGCCAAAGGACTGAGGAAGTCCCTGCAGAATTCAGATGCACACTTTCTGGTGCAATAACAAGTGCTGGAGGATATAAGCGCCAAACAAGAGAAAGTTGATAAGCTTGCTAAGCATCTTGCCAGCATTATGGGTACCCAGTATATTGTTTCTTGAGCTCTTCTGAAGTGGTTTCAGTTCTGGACTTGTTTTGCTGCGGCGGTTATTTACACTGGTTGCCAACTTTGACAACAAGTGTATGTGATATGCTGCTTTGTTCCCTATATTTGCACTGGTTGCGAACTTTGATGCCTAGTGGATGTAATATGTGTAATAGTCATGATAGCCTATCGTAATGTAGCGACCCGACCTCAAACGGTCAAGTCTCTGTGCTTAAGTGTCATCCCTGGATCGGTATTGCTGACAAACACAGTACTCGAGGAATTATAACAGAGTTCAATCACACACTTATTACATCGAGTGTCTCATAAAGAGTACTTATTCCAATAATATGGCTGAAGGCCATCTAAAATAAGATAATGTGGAAGCATCGAAGATAAATGAGTCCATCCAACTCCACGGCAATACTGAGTGCATGACAATGACCTATCGCACCTTACTCTTCGTCTGAAAATTCTGCAACATGATATGTTGCAGCCGTGTAGGTCAGCACATGGAATATGTTAGCAAGATAACACCATAGAGCAATGAACAAATAACAGCTATCACTACATGCATATTTGGCTGGTGGAGGCTCTACGGTTATCATTTGCAAAAAAGCTAATTTTTCCCTACAACAAAGGAATATATTTTATTTAACTACAAAGTTTGATGAAATTATTGACAAGGTTCCTCCAACTCAATCCCAAAATAATAAATATAACCCAACAATTTCGATTAAGTAAAGTGATGAGATCAACATAATAATTCAAGTACCAGATACTCAAGATGTCCATAACCGGGAACACGGCTAACCATGATAGTTTGTACACTCTGCAGAGGTTTGCGCACTTTTCCCCACAAGACTCGATCGCATCCATGATTGGAAGATCGAGACATAATCTTTCTGAAGAGGTCCCGTTAACCGATAGATAGGCTGGTACACCTACAATCCCCTAAATCTGCTAGCCCATCATGGAAATGATTCCCACAACTTACTCAACTATGCCAGATCCCATAATGGCTTTTGACTGCACACAGAATTTTCTAGCATGAATAACATCCCTTTGAGCCTGGGTGGCAAACCATAGGATGATCACACAGGTTCCCCAGGATCTCCTAGGACAACACTGGATTCTCCAGGTGTCCACAACCAACCCACCCAGATGTGTATTAAAGTAGCCACCTTAAGTTTCACTTAGATAATAATAACTCTCACATCTTTCATGAATACTCTCAAACCATTCCACGTCTACGAGCATAACATAGCAGTATAAGCATAGCGGAAGAACACCCAGGGTTTGAATATAAGACAATAGGTTCCTACCTCATCATCTACTTCCTAGTACCCACATGTTATCAAATCCTACTCAAGCAATTTTTGAGGGTTGAAACTAATGCATCAAAACTGGGTAATCAAGGGATATGATCTAAGTGTTACTTGCCTTGCTGACGATCGGAAAACCCTAGAGATTCGTAGTAGCAAGCCTCACACTCCGGAAACTCTATCGTGAACAAAAAATAGCATACATAAGAACTCAAGCATGGGATGCAAAGGTAAAACCCAAAAGAAAATATCTAAACTGAAAGTTCAAGTAAAGAGCTTCGGTTTGCAAAAAGAATCAATCGAATCAGAGTTACGAAACTCAAACTATGATCAAAAGAAGTTCAAATTCAAATCAGCTTGAAACCAAATTATATATTTTCAAAATCAGGTTCAAGTTGATTATCTGGACAGAGGGGAACAAGATGAAGATTTTGGCATTGGTTTCACTGGATTTGGACAGACGAGCAAAAAGTAGTGAGAGTTTGAAGATTATGGACTAATCTATGATAAAAGTAATTACAGATAGGTCCCTGGCCGAAAATTAAATTAAATTGAAAAAATCTAATGAATTAACATCCGCTAACAGAAACTAACGAACGAATTCGTTCACTAATAAAATGAATCGGGTGGACGTTCGCTATTTAACGAACCTTAAAAATAAAACCGATCTAACGAAAAAACGAAAAGAAAACTAAAGAACCGGATCGGTTTTTTACCGGTTCGACGGTTTTCAAAGAAAAACTGGCGGTGGCGGTGGCGATCTCCGGCGAGCGGGGCAGCGAGCATCGGTGCGGCGCAGCTCTGGCGTCGGCGGGAGGCGTGTGGCGGCGGCGGAGCGCGGACGGCGGCGCGGGTGGCATGGTGCGGGGTTGTGGCGGCGACGCGTGATGAGGAGGTTGGTAGCGGGCGGAGGCTTTTAAGGAGGGGGGGGGCGAGGCCGACTTGGGACAGGGGAGACGCGGGGCGGCGTGGCGGCGTCGGACTCCGACGAGTCCGCCTCGGCTACGGCACGGGAAGGCGGCGGCGCGTGGGCCGCCTGGGCTTCGGCCCAACCTGTCCAATTGGATTTAAAAAATAATAATTTCACCGAACGTAAAATGAAAAATAAAATAAATAAAACTCCTAAAATCCCCAAAACTATTTTCACGGTTCTCTACTAATATTTAGGACAACATGAACATTTCTGTGGGCTAAAAATGCAATTTTCAAAAATGCAAATTTTCCTAATTTAACCGAATAAAATCTCAAATAAAAATAAAATAATTTTTTTATTTTTATTTAACATTAAATTTCCATTATTTCCTCTGTTTTGAGAAATCATATCACTACTGCAGGATGCTGCTAACGCGACACTACGATCAGAGACCCTTCGAGAAACTGTGTGCGATGCAATAATCACAAACCATGGTGTATGAAAACCGTCAAAATGGTGAAAACGTTTGAGATGGAAGATGCATCAAACACGGTTCAGATTTTAGTTGCATGTGCGATGAAGGGCATACGGTTCAGTTCAATTAACTGTTGCGATGAGGAGGAACAAAAGAAACGGGCAGCCAGATGAAGGCGTGTGCGATACACAGCATACGGTTCACTCAGATGAACTGTTTGTGATTAGGCAACACAAAAGAAATGGGCAGCTAGATGAAGGTGTGTGCGATATACAACATACAGTTCACTCGGATGAACTGTTTGTGATTGGGCAACACAAAAAAAGGTCAGCCAGATCAAGGTGTGTGCGATATACGGCATGCGGTTCACTCGGATGAACTGCTTGCGTTGACACATGAGAACAGAAACGGTTCAACTTAACAAGATGTGTGTGTTGTGCGATGGGATTGCATGCGGTTCACTCAGCCGTTGTCGTCAGTGTGTGACCTCTATGGCAACCGTTCACTTCCTAGGCGCCTCATCGTGTATCGTGGAAACCGTCCATCGACTCTTCGCCTTTCCCTCTCAATTTGGAACTGATGTCGCATGCTAGCTCTTCCTCCCTCCTCCATTTACCTTCATCCTTCCTTCTGATATTGTTTGATCATCTTCTCCATGGAGGGAACAAGCCGGAAACCACCCCGTTATTCTTGCCCCGATCTGAATGATGACAAGGTGGAGGAACTCATTGATCGGTGCGACGTCATCACCTCGGCTAGCATGGCAGGTTCATTCAAGACCATTCTCGACTCAACTAATAACATCATTACAAGGAACCCAAGGGTTCAGGAGCGGTTTGATCTCCCCTATCTTCTTCGCCATGACCCCGCTGACTGCCGCGGGGACGAGGGAAGCCTCACCTTGTGTAAGTTGATGCCGCTTGATAATGATACGTATGACGTTAAGATGCCATCGCTTGAGGGCAAGGCTTGGGCAGACGCAAATGGACATTGGGTTGTTTATATTGGGTACAACTGCGAGTGGGAACTTGTGAATGTGTACACTCGTCACCGAGTTCCACTTTGAAAAATCTCAGACGATTGCCCAGAGGTTGAGTACACCGGTATTCTATGTGAGTTCAAATACGATCATGCTGACTGTCGTATACGGAAGATAGCAATTTGTCGAGTTCCCAACCGCTCTTGGGGTTATAGGAATGCTTATGTTGTCGCTATCTTCGACAAGCTTGTTGCCATCCTTCATGGTTCGACTCGATGGATATTGCTAAAAAAACAGTTTCTATACATGGATGAGTAATGTGATGCAATTCAATACGAGGGTCTTCTATTTGCTGCCACCACTTGTGGCACTGTTTTTGCATGGAATCCTCATGATTTCGGTACATTTGTCTTCCATCGTAATTATAATTGTTTCATCCACATGCATGCGGGTTAGCTAGTTTCCCTTTACTAATTAACCTTCTTGTGTTTCCAAGGTCCTGTGAACATTCCACCACCTATACTTGAAAATTTTATTCACGAGCATGAGGTCGAGCAGGACCCATATACTCAGTGGCGCCTGGCAACTTATTCCGATGGATCACCTCTTCTTGTTTGTATACGGGGAACTGCTGATGTTACTAAGGAAGCATGTGTTGTCTCGTATGGTCGCACTCTCTGGACCTATTCCAACATCCGTTGCAGGGTATTCGGGATGGATACTAGTGTACTAGCGCCAACACCTTCTCCCTGGTTTAGTATTGAAAGTCTTGGAGGAAACTCGCTCTTCCTTGGACAAAACTATCCAATGATGGTGGAAGGCGATCCAGCTACTGTTGACACAACATTACTATCATTTATGAGAAGCAACTATATCTATACCTCGGACATTACTCTGCTTCCCTACAGTCCCAATATGGGTATTGAAATAGGCTGCTTCAGCCTGGATGATCAGTCCTGCGTTGGTCTCAAGATTGAATGTAGCTGGCCCTTCCCAGAGAATCACTTCTGGTTCAAAGCAAGTGTTTCCAACGCTGACAAGTTGTTGAGCTGAAGTTCATTTCATCGTGTAGCGATCCGACCTCAAACGGTCAAATCTCTGTGCATAAGTGTCATCCCTAGATCGGTAATGCTGACACACACAGTACTTGAAGGATTTATAATAGAGTTCCAATCACACACTTAGTACATCTATAGTCTCAGAAAAGAACTTATTACAATAATATGGCTTAAGCCCATCTAAATAATAAACAGCGGAAGCCTTCGAAGATAAAGTGAGTCCATCAACTCCAACGGCATAGCTGAGTTCACAACAACGACCTAGCGCACCTTACTCTTCGTCTGAAAAGTCTGCAACATAATACGTTACATCCCGAAAACGGGTCAGCACGTGGAATATGCTGGCAAAATAACACTGTAGAGGAATGAACTGGTAATAGCTATAACTATATGCATATATGGCTGGTGGAGGCTCTATGGTTATCATGTTTTTGCGAAAAGCCAATTTTCCCCTACAACAAAGGAATATATTTTGTCTTACTATCATGGTAGTTGATAAACATTGAGAAGGTTCCTCCAACTCAATCCTAGTTAAAAGTAATTAACATCCCAACAAAATTAATTCAGAGTGATGAGAACAAATCAATAATTCAAGTACGAGATACTCAAGATGTCCATAACCGGGGACACGGCTAATCATGATTAGTTTATAGACTCTGCAGAGGTTTGTACACTTTTCACAAGACTAGATCTCCTCCGTTGGATTTCTCACACTACATGGTCTTTGAGAGACGGATGACCAAGACACAGACTTTCCGAAGAGGTCCCCTTAACCGACAGATAGGCCGGCACACCTACAATCCCCTACATCTGCTAGCCCATCATGGAAAGGATTCCCACAACTTACTCAACTATGCCAGAGCCCATAATCTCTTGTGACTACGCACGGAAGTTTCCATCATGAATAATCTTATGATCCCTTTGAGCCTGGGTGGCAAACCGTAGGATGATCACATGGGTACTCTGGGATATCCCAGGACAGCTCTGGATTGCTCCAGGTGCCTAGACAACCACTGGGTGCTCCAGGGTGCCTCAACCAATCCACCCAGATGTGTATTAAAGTAGCCACCTTAAGTTTACCATTATTTAACAACTCTCACATCTGTCATGGATACACTCAACCAAACAACATCTGCAAGCATAGCATAGTGGTATAAGCATGACGTAGAAGTAACTCCCAGGGTTGATATAAAAAGGGAAATAGGTTCTACCTCATCATCTACTTCCCAAAACCCACAAGTTATCAATCCTACTCATCCAATGTTTGAGGACTGGACTAATGCATAAAAACTGGGTATTAAAGGGATATGATCAAAGTGTTACTTGCCTTGCTGACAATCTGCAAACCCTAGAGACTCGTAGTAGCATGCTCCACACTCCGGAAATTCTATCACAAACAAACAATAGCATACACAAGCACTCAAGCAATAGATGCAAGGGTAAAACTCAGATAAGAAAGTCCAAACTGAAATTTCAAATGAAGAGCTTCGATTTGCAAAAAGAATCATTCAAATCAGAGCTACATAACTCAAACTACGATCAAAGGAAGTTCGAAATCAAATCTGCTTGAAATTAAATTTTAATTTGTTAAAACCATGTTCAAGTTGGTTAACTGGAAAGAGGGGTTCGAGATGAAGATTTTGGCATTGGTTTCACTGGAATTGGACAAACGGTTAAAAAGTTGTGGGCGTTTGAAGATTAGGGGCTAATCTGTGATAGAAATAATTGCAGATAGGTCCCTGGCCGGAAATAAAATAAAAAGAAAAGACTAACGAACGAACTTTCGCTAGCAGAGACGAACGAATGAATGCGTCCACGAACAGGGCGTTCGGATGAACGTTCGCTAATCAGCGAAACCGGAGAAAACCGTGAAAACCCCTAAAATAAAACTGATCTAAAACAAAACCAATAAAAATCGGGGTGGTCTTTTACTGGCACACGAGAAAAACCGGCGGGTCGGCGGCTTCGGCGAGTCGGGGCTCCGACGAGGTGGCGTCAGCGGCGTGGGGCGAGGCGAGGCGGCGGCGGAGCTGCGGCGGCGGCGAGCGCGGTAGGCGGCGGCTGCGGCTGCTGCTGTTGCTGCGGGCGACGGCGGTGGTGGTGGCGAGAGGGGCCAAGGGCGGCTTATAAAGCCTCGGGGGGGGGGGGGGGGGGGGTGCTTGCGGAAGGGGACATGCGGCGACGGAGTCCGAGCCGGACTCCAAGCGGAGTCCGCCGGCGGCACGGCGCGGAGGCGGTTGGTGCGAGCGGGCCGGCGTGCTCGGCTGGGCCTTCGACCCAGTCGGCGGGAAATTTAAAAAAAAATCCGCCGAAAACAAAAATCATAATAAAATATAAAAAAGTCTAAACATGCCAAAAACAATTTTCACCGTCTAAATAAAATATTTAGAACAAGGTGAACATTTTTCTGGCCTAAAAATGTAATTTTGAAAAATGCATATTTTTCGAATTCAAAAAAATAGCAATAAAATTCCAAAAAAATATTTATTTAATTTTAATATTTTCCTCCAATATTCCTCTCTAATTTTGGAGAAGTCATTTTATCTCCTCTCATTTATTTTAATATTGGAAATATTTCGAAGAGAAAAAATTATTAAAATCAAAATGATCCTCTTTTCAAATTTGAGAAAATTCAAATATGAAAATAAATGAAATCCCCAACTCTCTCCTTGGGTCCTTGAGTTTCTTAAGATTTCTAGGATCACAACCGAAATACAAATAAAATATGATATGCATATGATGACCTAGGTATAACATCCAAATTGAAAATTGGGATGTTCCAAACCTACCCCCTTAAGATGAATCTCGCCCTCGAGATTCATGTTGGCTAGAAAATAGGTGCGGGTGGTCTTTCCGTAGGTCTTCTTCTCGTTCCCAGGTGGCTTCATCCTCGTTATGGTGGCTCCACTGAACTTTGCAAAACTTGTTAACCTTGCTGCGTGTAACTCGGCTGGCAAGCTCGAGAATCTTGATGGGCTTCTCCTAGTAGGTCAGATCACTATCCAACTGAAATGCTTCCACGGGCACTGTATCTCTCAGAGGAATATCGGCCATCTCTGCTTGGCACTTCTTCAACTGGGAAACGTGAAACACATCATGAACTCTTGACAGTCCTTCAGGTAACTCCAACTTATAGGCAACCTCTCCCATACGCTCTAGAACTCGGTATGGTCCTACAAATCTCGGGGGTAACTTTCCCTCCAAATCGTTTAACTCCTCGCAGTGGTGACACTTGAAGATATGCTCTGTCTCCAATTTCGTAGACTACCTCCTTACGTTTAGTATCGGCGTAACTCTTCTGCCTGGACTGAGCTATCTTCAGTCTATCTCAAATCAACTTAACCTTATCTTCAGACTCTTTGATCAAATCTGGTCCAAACAACTGACGGTCTCCAAATTCATCCCACATTAACGGGGTCCTGCACCTTCTTCCATACAGAGCTTCAAAATGTGCCATCTTCAAACTAGCCTGATAACTGTTGTTGTATGAGAACTCTGCGTAAGGCAAATTGTCATCCCAACTAGATCCATAATCTAGCGCACAAGGTCTCAACATGTCCTCCAGAATCTGATTGACTCTCTCAGTCTGTCCATCTATCTGCGGATGAAAGGCTATACTGAACTCTAGTCTGGTACCCAAAGTCTGGTGCAACTAATTCCAAAACTTCGAGGTAAACTGTGTCCCTCTATCTGATATGATGGTCCTCGGAACTCCATGCAGACATACGATCCTGGTCATATATATCTTGGCCAACTTTGCGCTTGTATAGGTGGTCTTCACAGGGATAAAGTGAGCTTCCTTTGTCAAACGATCAACTACTACCCAGATTGAATCATATCCCGATCGGGTCCTGGGTAATCCGGTGATAAAATCCATGCCAAGCTTGTCCCACTTCCATTCGGGTATTGGCATAGCTTGCAGTAATCCTGCTGGTTTCGGATGTTCTGCCTTCACTCTCTGACATACATCACATACTGCTACATATTCAGCAATATCCTTCTTCATACCAGTCCACCAGAAATGCTCCTTCAAATCCAAATACATCTTGGTGTTTCCGAGGTGAATCGAGTATGGCGAGTCGTGAACTTCCTGAAATATTAACTTCCTGATCTCCGCATTATTGGGCACATATATACGATCCTCAAACCATAAAGTCTCGTGCTCATCCTCACGAAAACCCTTGGCTTTTCCTTTGCTCATTTTCTCCTTTATCTCAGCAAATTCCTTATCATCCTTCTGAGCTTCTCGAATCTTCCCCAATAATGTAGACCGAACCTCCATTGTTGCGACAAAACCTCTTGGAACTATCTCCAAACGAAGTTCCTTGAGATTGTCAACTAACTCCTGCGGTAATCCTCCGCTTACGAGGGTATTGGCATAACTCTTTCGGCTCAAAGCGTCAGCTACGACATTGGCCTCCCCTGGGTGATAATGCAACTTCATATCATAATCCTTTATGAGCTCCAACCATCTCCTTTGCCTGAGATTTAGCTCCTTCTGCGTTAAAATGTACTTCAAACTCTTGTGATCCGTGTACACATCACATCGGTTTCCAATAAGAAAATGTCTCCAGGTCTTGAGTGCATGCACTACGGCTGCCAACTCCAAATCATGCGTGGCATAATTCAACTCATGCGGTCGAAGTTGTCGTTAAGCATATGAAACAACTCTTCCATCCTGCATAAGTACTCCTCCAAGTCCTAAGCGAGAAGCATCGCAATACACTTGGAAATCCTTGCGTATATCCGGAAGAATCAGCACTGGGGCTGTAACCAAACGTTTCTTCAACTCCAGAAAACTAGCTTCACATTCCTCGTTCCATTTGAACTTGGTGTGCTTCTTCAATAACTCCGTCATAGGCTTCACAATCTTGGAAAAATTCTCAATGAATCTCCGATAATATCCCGCGAGTCCTAGAAAACTGCGGATCTCCCCAACTGAGGTGGGTGCCAACCACTCAGTTACAGACCGAACCTTGGTGGGGTCTACTGCTATACCTTCTCCTGATATAACATGTATAAGAAATCCAACTTCCTTCAACCAAAACTCACACTTGCTAAACTTGTCATACAACTAATGTTCTCTGAGCTTCTCGAGAACTAAGCGCAAGTGTTCCTTGTGTTCCTCTTCATTCTTGGAGTATACCAAAATATCATCAATGAACACTACTACAAACTTATACAAAAACTCCATGAACACCTTGTTCATCATGCTCATGAAATACGTAGGGGCATTTGTCAATCCAAATGGCATAACCGTATACTCATATAGCCCGTACCTTGTGGTAGAAGTTTTCTTAGGTATATCCTGTTCTCGGATCTTCAGTTGGTCGTATCCTGATCGCATATTGATCTTGGAGAATACTTTTGCTCCCTGCAGCTGGTCAAACAAACCGTTGATCGTCGGTAGTGGGTACTTATTCTTGATCGTCACTTCATTCAATGCGCGATAGTCAACAACCATTCTCAAATATCCATCCTTCTTCTCAACCAAGAGCACTCAGGCTCCCCACGGTGATGAGCTTCATTGAATGTAACCTTTCTCCAGTAGCTCCTTAATCTGCTTCTTAATTTCCTCCAGATCATTTGTGGGCATCCGATAGAGTCTCTTTCATATCGGTCCGGTGCCTGGCAACAGCTCTATTAAAATTCTATGTCTTGATCTGGCGGCATGCCTGGTAGTTCCTCTGGAAATACATCCGGGTAATCCTTCACAATAGGAACTTCTTCCTGAACAACTCACGAGAGAGAATTTACTTGGTTCCTCCTTGGTGCATGCTTAGACACATACTTGATCCTTTTTCCCTCCCGGGTGGTGAGTAAGATTGACTTACTAGCACAATCGATGTTTCCTCCATAATTCGATAACCAATCCATAGCTAATATTATATCCAATCCTTGGGACTCCAAAATTATTAGGTCTGATGGTAAAAAAATGTCTACGTATGGTCAATGACATCTGAAAACAACCTCTGCTTGCCATATACTTAGCTCCTGGCGAGCTTACTAACATAGGTGTCTTAAGAACTTTGGTGGGAAGCTTATACTTATCCACAAACCCCCTCGAAATGTATGAATGCGTTGCACCAGTATCAAAAATAACGACTGCAGTAAATGACTCAATCAAAAACTTACCTAAAACTGCATCTGGCTGCTCTTCAACTTCCTTCACGTTAACGTGGTTCACCTGTCCCCTGTTGAAAGGGTTGGGCTTCTTCCCAGAGCTTCCATTGCCGTTTCCATTCTTTGCTTCAGGGCATTCGGTGGCGTAGTGTCCAGTATTCCCGCACTTGAAACAAGTAATGTGAATTAAATCTTTCCGGGCGGGTGTTGTTGGGTTTGCACGATTCTGTTCGTTGCTTCCTCCATTCCCATTCCCATTCTTGGGGCCACTGTGTTTATGTGAACTCCCTCTGTTGTGGGTATGGCCTCCATGGTTATGGGTATATCCTCACGAGTTTGGGGTAAAATGAGGCTTCTGCGATGCTCCAGAATTATACTTCCCATGTCCATATTTCCTTTTGCGGCTCTCTATCTGTTGTTGCTTCCTTTCAATCATAAGATCCCTATCTACCAAATCCTGGTAGTTATTGAATGTTGCCACCATCAACTACATACTCATCTCATCATTCAGCCCTTCCATAAACTTCTCCTGCTTCGGGGCATCTCTGGCCACATCATCTGGAGCATAGCGGGCTAACTTGCTAAACTCAGCCATGTACTGCCCCACAATACGATTTCCCTGGCGTATGTTGCGGAACTCATGCTTCTTCATATTCATAGCTCCAATTGAGACATGGGATGTGTGAAAAGCTTGCTGAAACTGATCCGATGTGACATTGGCAATGGGAAAAGTGAATGTGTAATTCTCCCACCATGAGGCTGCCGGTCCATCCAGTTGGTGGGCGGCAAAGTGCACCGTCTCAGCATCCATGCAACCTGCGGTGGTCAACTCCCTTCCAATCCTGCGTAGCCAGTCATCGGCAACAATCGGCTCGGTGCTTCTAGAAAATATCGGCGGATTCAACCTCAGAAAATGGGCTAGGTTGTCAACTGGAGGTGCTGGCGGTGGGTTGTTGTTGTTGCCTTGGTTCTGTACTAGTAGCTTCATCAAGGAATTCTATTTCTAGATCAACTGAGTGAGCTCCGGTGGAAAGACAAATCTGGGGTAATGTCTCGGAGGCATCTGATGGGTTTAGAGAGGAGAGATTTGGATAGAATGAGGTCTAAGGAGAAAGCACTACCCATATGCATATAAGACAAACACATTCATATCACACCACTCAATTCAAACAAGGGCATACAATCGATCTAGCTACCGTTACAGAGATACTCGAACTACTACTATTTACACTGGGGAATTACTACTGATAATATGGTGGTCGACTAGAAGTTTTGATTGGTGGAAGACTCCATGATATCTGCTCCAGCTTTGTCTTCATAATCATCATCACTACTGTCGGGGTCGGAATCTGTGTCGTCGATGATGATGTAGTCTTCGGGATGGTCGTCATCTCCTCCGGGCACTGGGTCTCCCATGAATACTCCTAGCTTCCTCGTTAGGTCGTCATTATTTTCTACTAGTATTGCAATTTCCTCCTTATATCTGTCACGTGTAGACTTGAGTTCCTCTTTAAGTTCCATGTTCTTGGCCATCACCTTCTTCAGAACTATCATGCTTGCGCACATTTGGTTCTCCTGGCGACGAATGTGCTGGTTTAACTCCTGGATGAAGGCTGCAATGGACATGTCCCTCCTGGTGCTGATCATCTCCCATTGCTCATCTCGGCGCCCACAATCTGGTAGATGGTGTCCTTAAATCCTTATGATAAACCCCGCCGATGTTTCCTATGGCGAAGTGGGCCGCCATGCTCTTTCCTAGGTTCCAGGTTGGTGCATCAAAGGAAAACTCTATGGGCACAGTAACTAGCGTGAATGTCCTTCCTGGAACATGAACTCGAATCATCCAACGCTCCTCTTCTTGTAAAGTGGCGGTGTAGGTCCCGGTGAAGCTTGGTATTTTGATGTTTAGGTACCTAGTGACTTCCTTCAAGTGTCGTCTAAAAGGTGTGTCTTCATCTGGTTGAGCAAACTTGTTCCTTGGATCTGCCATGTATACAGTGGAAAATGGAGAGGATCAGAAATGAGTAGAGAAGAGTGACCTATGGCTTATCTTAGTGGTCGTGTCCTATAATCAGCGTGTGCTCTGATACCATCTTGTAGTGATCCGACCTCAAACGGTCAAATCTCTATGCATAAGTGTCATCCCTGGATCGGTAATGCTGACACACAGTACTTGAAGGATTTATAACAGAGTTTCAATCACACACTTAGTACATCGATAGTGTCAGAAGAGAACTTATTACAATAATAATATGGCTTAAGGCCATCTAAATAAGAAACAGTGGAAGGCTTCAAAGATAAAGTGAGTCCATCAACTCCAATGGCATAGTTGAGTGCACGACAACGACCTAGCGCACCTTACTCTTCGTCTAAATAGTCTGCAACATAATACGTTGCAGCCCGAAAACAGGTCAGCACATGGAATATGCTGGCAAAATAACACTTAGAGCAATGAACAGGTAATAGCTATTACTATATGCATATATGGCTGGTGGAGGCTCTATGGTTATCATGTTTTTGCGAAAAGCCAATTTTTCCCTACAACAAAGGAATATATTTTGTTTAGCTATCATGGTAGTTGATAAAAATTGAGAAGGTTCCTCCAACTCAATGCCAGTTAAAAGTAATTAACATCCCAACAAAATTAATTAAGAGTGATGAGATAAAATCAATAATTCGAGTACCAGATACTCAAGATGTCCATAACCGAGGACACGGCTAATCATGATTAGTTTATACACTATGCAGAGGTTTGTACACTTTTCCCCACAGGACTCGATCTCCTCCGTTGGATTTCTCGCACTGCATGGTGTTTGAGAGACGGATCACCATGACAGAGTCTTTCCGAAGAGGCCCCCTTAACCGATAGATAGGCCGGCACACCTACAATCCCCTACATCTGCTAGCCCATCATGGAAAGGATTCCCACAACTTACTCAACTATGCCAGAGCACATAATGTCTTGTGGCTGCACACGAAAGTTTCCAGCATGAATAATCTTATGATCCCTTTGAGCCTGGGTGGCAAACCGTAGGATGATCACACGGGTACTCCAGGATATCTCAGGACAGCTCTGGATTGCTCTAGGTGCCCAGACAACCACTGGGTGCTCCAGGGTGCCTCAACCAATCCAACCAGATGTGTATTAAAGTAGCCACCTTAAGTTAACCATTATTTAACAACCTCATGGATACACTGAACCAAACCACGTCTACAAGCATAACATAGCGGTATAAGCAAAACATAGAAGTAACTCCCAGGGTTTGATACAAAAAGGGCAATAGGTTCTATCTCATCATCTACTTCCCAAAACCCACAAGTTATCAATCCTACTCATGCAATGTTTGAGGATGGACTAATGCATAAAAACTGGGTATTAAAGGGATATGATCAAAGTGTTACTTGCCTTGTTGACGATCTGCAACCCTAGAGACTCATAGTAGCACGCTTTGCACTTTGGAAATTCTATCGCAAACAAAAAATAGCATACACAAGAACTCAAGCAATAGATTCATGGGTAAAACTCAGATAAGAAAGTCCAAACTGAAAGTTCAAATGAAGAGCTTCGATATGCAAAAAGAATCATTCAATTCGGAGCTACGAAACTCAAACTACGATCAAAGGAAGTTCAAAATCAAATCTACTTGAAATCAAATTTTAATTTTTCAAAACCATGTTCAAGTTGGTTAACTGGAAAGAGGGGTTCGAGACGAAGATTTTGGCATTGGTTTCACTGGATTTGGACAAACGGTTAAAAAGTTGCGGGCGTTCGAAGATCAAGGGCTAATCTGCGATATAAATAATCGCGGATAGGTCCCTAGCCGGAAATAGAATAAAAAGAAAAGACTAACGAACGAATGTTCGCTGGTAAGACGTACGAAAGAACGCGTCCACGAACAGGGGCGTTTGGATGAACGTTCGCTAATCAACGAAACCGGAGAAAACCGAGAAAAAACATAAAATAAAACCAATCTAAAACAAAACCAATAAAAAACCGGGATGGTCTTTTACCGGTTCACGAGAAAAACCGGCAGGTCGGCGGCTCCAACGAGTCGGGGCTCCGGCGAGGCGGCATCGGCGAGGTGGGGCGAGGCGAGGCAAGACGGCGGTGTGCGCGGTAGGTGGCGGCGGAGCTGCGGCGGTGGCGCGGCAGGCGGCGGCGAGCGTGCGAGGGGGCAACTGCGGCTGCTGCTGTTGCTGCAGGCGGCGGCGGTGCTGGTGGCGAGAGGGGCCAGGGGCGGTTTATAAAGCCTCGGGGGCGGCAGTGCTTGCGGAAGGGGGCAGGCGGCGGCGGAGTCCGAGCGGGACTCTAGGCAGAGTCCGCCGGCGGCACAACGGCGCGGCGCGGAGGCGGTTATTGCAAGCGGGCCGGCCTGCTTGGCTGGGCCTTCGGTCCAGTATGGCAGGAATTTTTAAAAAAAAATTCCGCCGGAAACAAAACCCTATAAAATATAAAAAATACTCTAAAAATGCCAAAAACAATTTTTGCCATCTAAATAAAATATTTCGAACAAGGTGAACATTTTTCTGGCCTAAAAATGCAATTTTGAAAAATGCATATTTTTCTAATTCAAAAAATAGCAATAAAATTCAAATAAAATATTTATTTAAATTTAATATTTTTCCTCCAATATTCCACTCTGATTTTGGAGAAGTCATTTTATCTCCTCTCATGGATTTTAATATTGGAAATATTTCGGAGAGAAAAAATATTAAACAAAATGATCCTCTTTTCAAATTTGAGAAAATTCAAATATGAAAATAATTGAAAATCTCCAACTCTCTCCTTGGGTCCTTGAGTTGGTTAAGATTTCTAGGATCGCAACCGAAATACAAATAAAATATGATATGCATATGATGACCTAGGTATAACATCTAAATTGAAAATTGGGATGTTACACATCGCTTTGTTATTTGTTGTGTGAGAAAAACTTTACTAGAATGTTTTGTTGGGAATGATCTATAATCCAACGTGTATCCTCATGGTCGTTGTGGGTTGATGACCTTTTGTATGTAATCAATGGTACATTTGCATATGCGTCCATGAACTCACGCCTGCTAGTTGTGTCCATATGAATAGTGCTAGTGATTTTAGTTGCAAAAATTAGATAGTGCTAGTGATTTGTAGCTGCATATTTTGACAAATCGTAGTGTTACAAGGTTGACAAATGGCAATGTTACTAGATAAACAAATGTCAATCTTTCCAGTTTGAGAAATGGCAACATACCCAAAATGACAGATATGCAAATCTTTCCCAATTGTTTGTACGTGGTCGCACACGGGTCATGCAAAACAACCGTTTGTGTTGAAGGGATGCAGAAATCCTGCTCGACACATTTTCCCTTGGCTTCCTGGGGAAGCTATCGGTTTGCATACGGGTGTTCTAACTAAAACATTTGCGATGAGTGTTTTATATTTAAAAACCGTTGACGTTTATATTCATTTGATCAAGAAAATCATTTTATAAGTCTGTACATTAAGAGAGAAAAACACAAGTTTGTTCAAACCATATCTTTCATTAAGTCACACTGCGAATTTATATTCATTTGATCAAGAACTTGAGATACAGTATTAAACCCCAAAAAACTATTTCCGGCGGCGGTGGAGGCGGTGTGCCGCACCGTCGTTGTCGTTGTCGTCCTCTGGGACACCGTTGTTGAAGTCGTCAAGGCAGCACAAAATGTTCTTCACTTGTAAATCAAACATCATGTCGTCGCGCGATCGACGGGAGAGTCGCGGGAGGATGGCAACTAGCGCCGCTAAGAGGTAGTGGTCGACTGCAGCGTCCCGTGCCACTGAGGAGGGGGGCATGCACGGGCACGGGCGCAGCGGGTGCAGCCAAACGCACGGGGACCGGCGCCGCGGTAGTTGGAGGGGCGCGCACGGGCGCGGCGGATGCAGCCAAACGCACGGGGACCGGCAGCACGGTGGGTGGAAGGGCACGCACGGGCACGGGCACAGGCGCTGGAATGTACACGAGCTCGCGCGGGTCCGTGAAGACCTCGCTGACGCCTGCGGCTTCCAGCTCTGCGATTGTGCTCGGCGACCAGCCCGTCAATGCTACAGGGATGGTCGCTGGCGCCGGCACGTAGATGGGAGCTGGGACGGGAGCGGGGGCAGCAACCGCCGCGGCCAGCTTGTTCTGGGCCATGTCCATGAGGCCCCATTCCTCCTTATTTTCTATCTCCTCCGGCTCGGAGTCGACTTCACCAAACTTGAAGACTAGTGGCAGATGATCATTCTGCGCCATGGCGGTGGAGTTCTGCGGGGGGAGGGGAATGGGAGGCGAACAGTAAGGCCGCCCATATTAAACAGCGGCTCAGGCGCCATTAACGGAGAGGAAGTCTAACGGCCATGGAAGTCAAAGGGCTGGCTTCCTAGTGAGCCTACGCAGCGTACAGCTTGCACGCTTTCCAGTGAGCCTATGCATTGGAGGACAGCTTGCACGCCTCTCGGTTAGCCTGCGCACCGGACTACGCTCGCACACCTCATGTTCAGTCAAGGTCAAGAGGCTGTCCACACGGCACCTCCTTAAGCCATTAAAACCAAGACATGTGGCATCACGTGAATGGTTAACAGAACGCACATGGTTTGAATTATACAAATGTTTGAGATATGAAAGTGGCAGCTATTTTTTCAAAATGCCTTTGTTGGCTGTCATTACTCAAGTGTGCCTTCTCTCAAAATGGACACGAAAAATACCACATCATGTCGGGTTCCATTCCATGATAGCATGCCAAGTTTCATCAGATGAGTTTTGGATTTACTAGAATTTAAAAACCGGGCATCTCAATGTTTTGTCGGCAATCAATGGTGCCATGGTATTTGAAATTCATTCCCATTTCTTGCATGAGACCTAAGCATGCACCCAAGGACACAGATTTGATTTTTCAACCAATTTATATGCACTGGAGCATGTGCATGTACTTCATATTTTAATTATGCACATAAATGCATTGAAAACTCAGTTAATGCATAAAAAATGTCCAAAAGAACCCCAAAAAATATACAAAAATTGACACAACACTCCTGTTGTTCTATGTTAATACGAGAAAAAAATTGGAAGCAATAAGAGGCAGTGGATATCGTTCTGTCCCCAAAGGTGGGAGGTTCCCTACCGAAACCATGATGCTTGTTGTGAGAAGCTCTGGTTTGTGAGAAGCATATACACAAACCCATTGTTGGGGATATCGCTTATCAGGAACTTATCGTTCGTCCTACGATAAGGGGTAAATCGGTCAGTTTATCGGCATATCGGCCGATTTATCGCCATATCAGTTGATTTATCGGCCGATTTATCTTATCGGTCAGACCACGATAAGCGATAAATCGGCCGATTTATCGGAATATCGGAAGATATCTTGAACAGTGCCCAAACCTGCCCCAAACGGGACAAATTTTTTACCACGACATGTTGATGCCGCTGCATGAAAGCATGCCAAGTTTCATGAATTTCAGACGAGTTTTGGATTTAGTAGAATTTAACAACGAGGCATCTCAATGTTTTGCCGGCAATCAACGATGCCATGGTGTTTGAAATTCATTCCCATTTCTTGCATGGGACCTAAGCATGCACCCAAGGACACATATTTGATTTTTCAACCAATTTATATGCACTGGAGCATGTGCATGTAGTTCAAATTTGAATTATGCACATAAATGCATTGAAAACTCAGTTAATGCATAAAAATGTCCAAACGAACCCCAAAAAATCCCCAAAATTGACACAACACTCCTGTTGTTTTATGTTGACACCAGAAAAATTTGAAAGCAATAAGAGGCAATGGATATCGCTTTGTCCCCAAATGTGGGACGTTCCCTATAGAAACCATCATGCTTGTCGTGAGAAGCTCTGGTTTGTGAGAAGCATATACCCGAACCTGCCCCAAATGAGACAAATTGTTTAACACGGCATGTTGATGCCACTCCATGATAGCATACCAAGTTTCATGAATTTCAGACGAGTTTTGGATTTACTAGAATTTATAAACCAGGCATCTCAATGTTTTGCTGGCAATCAACAGCGCCCTGGTGTTTGAATTTCATTCCCACATGGGACCTAGAAATTCACCCAAGGACAGAGGTTAGATTTTTCAACCAACCTTAGTGCATTGGAGCATGTGCAAGTAGTTCAAATTTGAATTATGCACATAAATGCATTGAAAACTCAGTTAATGCATAAAATGTCCAAACGAAGCCTGAAAAACCCAAAAATTGACACAACACTCCTGTTCTTCTATGTTGACACGAGAAATTTTTTGAAAGCAATAAGAGGCAATGGATATCGTTTCGTCCCCAAAGGTGGGACGTTCCCTACCGAAACCATCATGCTTGTTGTGAGAAGCTCTGGTTTGTGAGAAGCATATACCCGAAGCTGCCCCAAATGGGACAAATTTTTTTAACATGGCATGTTGATGCCGCTCCATGATAGCATGCCAAGTTTCATGAATTTCATACGAGTTTTGGATTTACTAGAATTTAAAAACCGGGCATCTCAATGTTTTACCGGCAATCAACAGTGCCATGGTGTTTGAATTTCATTCCCGTCTCTTGGATGGGACCTAGAAATTCTCCCAAGGACACACATGTGATTTTTCAACTAACCTTAGTGCATTGGAGCATGTGCTTGTAATTCAAATTTGAGTTATACACATAAAATGCCTAGAAAACCCAGTTAATGCATAAAAAGGCCAAACGAACCCCAAAAAATTCCAAGATTGAACACAACACACCTGTTGTTCACACTATAATTTTTTCAAAATCAATAAGAGGCAACGGATATCGTCCCGTCCCGAAAGGAGGTACGTTCCCTATCGAAACCATCATGCTTGTTGTGAGAAGCTCTGGTTTGTGAGAAGCTTATACCGGAACCTGCCCCAAATGGGACAAAATTTTCACCACGGCATGTTGATGCCGCTCCATGATAGCATGCCAAGTTTCATGAATTTCATACGAATTTTAGGTTTACTAGAATTTCAAAATCAGACATCTCAACGTTTTGCGGGCAATCAATAGTGCCCTGGTGTTTGAATTTCATTCCCGTCTCTTGCATGGGACCTAGAAATTCACCCAAGGACACACATGTGATTTTTCAACCAACTTTGGTGCATTGGAGCATGTGCTTTTAGTTCAAATTTGAATTATGCACATAAAATGCCTAGAAAACCCAGTTAATGTATAAAAAGGCCAAACGAACCCCGAAAAATTCCAACACTGAACACAACACTCCTGTTGTTCTATATTGACACTAGAAATTTTTTGAAAGCAATAAGAGGCAATGTATATCATCCCGTCACCAAAGGTGGTACATTCCCTATCGAAACCATCATGCTTGTTGTGAGAAGCTCTGGTTTGTGAGAAGCTTATACCTGAATCTGCCCCAAATGGGAAAAAAAATTCACCATGGCATGTTGATGCCGCTCCATGATAGCATGCCAAGTTTCATGAATTTCAGACAAGTTTTGGATTTACTAGAATTTAAAACCAGGCATCTCAACGTTTTGCCAGCAATCAACAGTGCCATGGTGTTTGAATTTCATTCCCATGTCTTGCATGGGACCTAGAAATTCACCCAAGGACACACATATGATTTTTCAACCAACTTTGGTGCACTGGAGCATGTGCTTGTAGTTCAAATTTGAATTATGCACATAAAATTCCTAGAAAACCCAGTTAATGTATAAAAAGGCCAAACGAACCCCGAAAAATTCATTCCCATTTCTTCCATGGGACCTAAACATGCACTGAAGGACACGGATTTGATTTTTCAACTAATTTGTATGCACCGGAGCATGTGCATGTAGTTTAATTTTGAATTGTACACCTGAAATGGCTAGAAAACCAGTTTAATGTATGAAATGTCCAAACGAACCCTGAATAATTCCAATTCTTTTACGACACACATACAGTTGCATGTTCACTATAGATAAAAGTTCTAGCAATTAAAACACCGTCCATTGCCGCTGTGACCCCATTTTGTAATTCAAATCAAGTAGATCCCACACAATTTATTCTCACCAACCGTGTGAGATGTAGTACAAAATATCTTGGAGCACCGTTGGTGTATAGTACGCCTATGGCTTACGCAAGAAGGTGCGTCGGCTACAGTCCACAACCGGTGTGTCAAGCACACTAGCTCGCTCCCCCAAAACTCCCGCCTCTGCATCCCTCGCAATCTCGAAAATATCTACCGCCTGGAAGGTTTTAATGTTTGATAGCATACGATTAGTATGTGCAGACCGTGTGCGATGTCTGTTACTCCCGCTCTGCTTCAGTCCCTTGATTCAAATTTTCAATAGCCCCGACATTTTACTCCCGCCTCTGCATCCCTCGCAATATCAAAAATATCTGCTCGCCCTTGATCCAAATTTTTAGTAGCCCCGCCTTGTTACTCCCGCCTAGTAAAATTTTCAATCCCTTGTTGCCGCGGTATTTCCTCAAACACAACCTCCGCCCACACAGACACACACAACCCTCGACACCATTGGTAGGTCGCCGCCATTGCCAGCGCCTCCATCCTCAACCTATGCCTGTGTGCCAGGGAGCTCGAGTAGCCAATGGCCAAAAAGAGGTTTATCGCGGCCTTTTCGCCCGACGCCGGTGAGGTGGCCGCCGAGGTGCCCCTGTCATCCTCCGCGGGCCCGATCCGCCGTCGCCGGTCCCCAGATCCGCCCACCGCCGTGCCCCTACGCCGGTTCGAGGACTTTCCCGTCCTCCCCCAGACCGGGCAACCGATGAAATCCTACTTCAGGGTCCGGCAGCAGCGGTGGGGGACGTGGGTTGCCGAGATTACAGATCGAGAGACCCACACCCACTGGTGGCTCGGTAGCTTCCACACGGCCGAGCTCGCGGCCATGGAGTACAACTGCTGGCAGGTTTGCTACCACTACGCGGCCGCTAGGCTCAATTTCCCCTTCGGCACACGTCCGGTCCACCTCGTTCCACCGGAGCCAGGGGTGGTGAGCTCGTCTATGGCGCGGGAGGACCGCGAGGCGTGGGAGTGTCTTGATGCCGAGGCCACCGATGAGGCCTACATGCAAGAGCTCTGCCGGCAGCACCCGGAGCTCGTGGAGGCAGAGCGGGCGATCTTTGCTGGCGCGGAGGGCGGCGAGGTTATCGCGCTCTCCTCCGATGACGAGGTCGAAGGAGGTGAGGACGGTGGCGCGGAGGGCGGCGAGGTTATTGTGCTCTCCTCTGATGACGACGTCGAAGGCAGGAGCGATGGCGGCGCGGAGGGCGTTGAGGTGGGCCCTGAGGACAAGGAGATCGGTGTCGACGAGTGGAGGAGTGCCTTCCCCAACGACCCCAACGACGGTACTGGCCCGGACCCGGCTCGCGGCACACCTACATGACGAGGAAGGATTGGCTCGACCTCTACTTCAACCAAAAGTAGGTTAGCTTAGTTCAAAATTTATGTTTTATGTTCGGTTATGCAAAACTATCTATGTTTATGTTTGAATGCATGCTACTTTCGGTTGAACCTGCTTTGAACTTGATCAAATTGAATTTTACAACCTTAAGTTTAGGGGATCGACGAGAAAAGGCCAAAAATTGTTGGAGTATATATATATCCACTAAGGGTTTATTTCTTTAACTTTTTAAGGATCTCCTAGAGATGTCCTTATGACTTTTTTATTTCAGTTCTTCACAATGTGATGCTCTATATGTGCAACTATTTGTTGTGCAGTTCAATTTCATCAATCACAGTTTCAACAATACCACTATGAATTACGATATTTGGTTGTTGTTAAGGATATTGCAGTTAACATGCCTTTTCGTTTTTCAATTGTTGTTTAGCAACATGCATTGTACTGAATGACTAAATATGCAATCCCTGGCTACATAGCAACAAGGAAGAGTGTTACCTTAATGTTCTGATGATGTCTAGATATACATGTAATAAAATCTTATATAATGGGATGGATGGAGTGTTGTACTACATCATTTTTCAATTGTTGTTTAGCTTCTAATATTAACTTGGTGCTTTTAGGTACATATATCATTGCCAAAGATCCACACTTCAACCCTTTCTGTGTATGGGGCAATGGGATATTCATGAACCAGCAGCATGTGAGGAAACTGATAAAGATTGTTACTAAAATGGGTGAAAAGATGTAAATCGAACTATTTGTTTACACTTTATGCAAGACAACAGTGAACTGCAGGATGGTAAGTAAGAACCTTGTAGCCTTCTTTTTACTGCTCGTAATGAGTTGTGTTAGATGACAATATCTGAATCTTTTTGCTTTTGCAGTGGATTCTGAAGCAGTTTACTCAAGATTACCTCTCAAACTACATGATTGGCAGCCAGCCATCACAAGGGGTTGGACTAGAGTCCTGCATGCCTTCTGCATCCAGGAGAGCACAATAGGGCCATTCTGCTTCACCTTGTTCAGCAACAGGAATGTCTGTCGCCTCTTTCTTTACCATCTGTAATAGTACAAGTATAGAACCCTGGTACATCATTCTTTATTTGATGCTTCTGTAATTCTTAAATATATGTACCTATGAATTGAATAATGCATTGGTTGTTTGAACCTGATGGATATGAATAAAGCTATAGCCTAATTTCAAGTTTAAATTAGGTACAATTTTAAATAACAACAATTAAATCAGGGCAAAATTACGTTGTGCAGGTCATTACGGCACACACAGTTCGTAAAACACAAACGTTTGCGATATACACCATAATCCGAGATGGTTCACAGAGAGGAAACGTGTGCAAGCATGCACACATTTGCCGTTTGCAAAGCATGTGTGATGTCAGACACTATCACATACGGTGCGGGAAAACTAAATGTGTGTGATTGTCTACCTATCGTACACGATTTATAATCATGAACTATTTGTGATGTGCCAGGCATCATAAATCTCCCGTGCCTAGAATCTGCCTAGAAAACTGTCGTGCCTGGAATCTGCCTGGTTTTAGGCAGAACCACAAAACTCCGACTGTGATGGCAATGCGAGCACAAACGAGTGGCAAGGATGAAGCATTTGGGATATTCGAGATATCGGAAACGGTTATACAAGGACAACTATATGCATCAAGGCTCCCTATCCCCGACGGTTTCTGGGTTGTGCGGGAAGGACCCCCCTATCGCCCACACTCACTTGGAGACGGTTCCATATGCCGTCACAGAAAGTGGTTAAAACTGTTTGTTTAGGACCGACGCACACCAGTGTATTATCTTCTCTCATTATTTCTTTTATTTTGAAATAATTGGAAAATAAATTTCAAATAAAAATTCCTTGATCCAATTTACCAATTTTGAAAATTCAATAATTGAATTTTGTGAAAACCTCCAACTCTCTCAAATGGTCCTTGAGTTGCTTAAGGCCTCTAGGATAAAAAATGCCCAAATAAAACCAATTCAAAATGCAAGGATCATGGATGCATATGAAGACCTAATGATTAACATCCAAATTGAAAATTGGGATGTTACAAACCTACCCCCCTTAAGATGAATCTCGCCCTCGAGATTTGTGTTGGCTAGAAAATAGGTGTGGGTGGTCTTTTGTAGGTCTTGTTCTCGCTCCCAGGTGGCTTCTTCCTCGGTATGGTGGCCCCACTAAACTTTGCAAAACTTGATGACCTTATTGCGTGTAACTCGGCGGGCAAACTCAAGAATCTTGACGGGCTTCTCCTCTTAGGTTAGGTCACTCTCCAACTGAATTGCTTTCAGGGGCACTATGTCTCTCAGAGGGATATCGGCCATCTCTGCATGGCACTTCTTCAACTCGGAAACGTGGAACACATCATGAACTCCTGCCAAACCTTCGGGTAACTCCAACTTGTAGGCCACTTCTCCCATGCGTTCCAAAACTCGGTATGGTCCTACAAATCGTGGTGCTAACTTTCCTTTGACTCCAAATTGTTTAACTCCTCGAAGTGGTGACACACGGAGATATGCTTTGTCTCCAATTTCATAGGATACCTCCTTGCGTTTAGTGTTGGCATAACTCTTCTGCCTGGATTGAGCTACCTACAATCTATCACGAATCAACTTAACCTTCTCTGCATAATCCTTGATTAAATCTGGTCCGAACAACTGACGGACTCCAACTTCATCCCACATCAATGAGGTCCTGCACCTCCTTCCATACAAAGCTTCAAAAGGGGCCATCTTCAAACTAGCCTGGTAGTTGTTGTTATATGAGAACTCTGCGTAAGGAAAATTATCATCTCAACTAGATCCATAATCTAGTGCACAAGATCTCAACATGTCCTCCAGAATATGATTGACTCTCTCGGTCTGTCCATCTATCTGCGGATGAGAGGTTGTATTGAACTCTAGCCTAGTACCCAAAGTCTTGTGTAACTGATTCCAAAACTTCGAGGTAAACTATTCCTCTATCAGATATGATGGTCCTTGGAACTCCATGCAGACATACGATCCTGGTCATATATATCTTGGCCAACTTCACGCTCGTATAAGTGGTTTTCACGGGGATAAAGTGGGCCACTTTGGTCAAGTGATAAACTACTACCCAGATGGAATCGTAACCTGATCATGTCCTGGGTAATCCGGTGATGAAATCCATGCCAAGCTTATCCCACTTCCATTTGGGTCGGCATAGGCTGTAATAATCCTGCTGGCTTCTGGTGCTCTGCCTTCACTCTCTGACAGACGTCGCATACTGCTACATACTCGTCAATATCCTTCTTCATACCTGTCCACCAGAAACGTTCCTTCAAATCTAAATACATCTTGGTGTTTCCGGGGTGAATTGAGTATGGCGAGTCATGAGCTTCCTGATCTCTGCATCATTGGGCACATAAATACGATCCTCATATCCGGAAGAATTAACACTGGGGCTGTAACTAGACGTTTCTACAACTCCTAAAAACTGGCCTCACATTATTTGGTCATTTGAACTTGGTGTCCTTCTTCAATAACTCTGTCATGGGCTTCGCAATCTTGGAAAAAAATTCAATGAATCTCCGATAATATCCTACGAGTCCAAGAAAACTGCGTATTTCTCCAATTGAGGTGGGTGCCAACCACTCTGTGACAGACTGAACCTTAGCAGGGTCTACTGCTATACCTTCTCCAGATATAACATGTCCGAGAAATCCAACTTCCTTCAACCAAAACTCACATTTGTTGAACTTGGCATATAGCTGATGTTCCGTGAGCTTCTCGAGAACTAAGGGCAAATGTTCCTTATGTTCTTCTTCATTCTTAGAGCATACCAATATATCATCAATGAACACCACAACAAACTTATCCAAAAACTCCATGAACACCTTATTCATCATACTCATAAAGTAGGCAGGGGCATCAGTCAAACCGAAAGACATGACAGTGTGCTCATATATCCCGTACCTTGTGGTAAACGTTATCTTAGGTATATCCTGTTCTCGGATCTTCAGTTGGTGGTATCCTGATCGAAGATCGATCTTGGAGAATACTTTATCTCCCTACAGCTGGTCAAACAAATCATTGATCATTGGTAGTGGGTACTTGTTCTCGATCATCACCTCATTCAATGCACGATAATCAACAACCATCCTCAAGGATCCATCCTTATTCTCAACTAAGAGCACTGGGGCTCCCCACGGTGATGAACTTCGTCGAATATAACCTTTCTCTAATAACTCCTTAATCTGCTACTTAATTTCCTCCAGATCATTTGCGGGCATCCGATATGGTCTCTTCGATATTGGTCCAGTGCCTGGTAACAACTCTATCAAAAATTCTACATCTTGATCTGGTGGCATGCCTGGTAATTCCTCTGGGAATACATCAGGATAATCCTTTACAACTCGCACTTCCTCCTGAACAACTCCTGAGAGTGAATTTACTTGAGTCCTCCTTGGCGGATGGCTGGACACATATTTGATCCGTTTACCTTCTGGGGTGGTGAGGAGAATTGACTTACTAGCGCAATCGATATTTCCTCCATACATCGATAGCCAATCCATGCCTAGTATCACATCCAATCCTTGTGACTCCAAAATTATTAGGTCTGGGGGGAAAACATGCCTACCTATGGTTAATGGCAACTGAAAACATCCTCTACTAGCCATATACTCCGCTCCAGGTGAGCTTACTAACATATGTGTTTTAAGGGTTATGGTGGGAAACTTAAACTTATCCACAAATCCCCTTGATATGTATGAATGCGATGCACCAGTGTCAAAAAGGACAATAGTAGTAAATGACTTAATCAAAAACTTACCAATAACTGCATCGGGCTACTCCTCAACTTCCTCCACATTGACATGGTTCACGAGCCCTCGGTTGAAAGGGTTGGGCTTCTTCCCAGAGCTTCCATTTCCATTCCCATTCTTTATCTCAGGACATTCATTGGCATAGTGTCCAGTCTTCCCGCACTTGAAACATGTAATGTGACTCGGATCCTTTTTGGCGGGTGTTGCTGGGTTGGAACGGCTCTGACTATTGTTTACTCCATTCCCATTCCCATTCTCAGAGCCACTATGGTTGTGTGAGCTTCCTCCATTGTGAGTGTGGCCTCCATGGTTATGATGGGTATGTCCTCCCGAGTTCGGGGTAAAATGAGGCTTCTGCTGAGCTCCAGATTTGTACTTTCCCTGTCCATACTTCCGTTTGCGGTTCTCAGTCTGTTGCTGCTTGCCTTCAATCATAAGGGCCCTATCTACCAACTCCTGGTAGTTGGCGAATGTCGCCACCATCAACTGCATATTCAGCTCATCATTCAGCCCCTCCATGAACTTCTCCTACTTCGCGGCATCTGTGGTCACGTCATCTGGGGCATAGCGTGCTAACTTGCTAAACTCATCCACATACTGCCTCACAGTACGCTTTGCTTGGTGTAAGTTGCAAAACTCACGCTTCTTCATGCTCATAGCTCCAGCTGAGACATATGCAGTGTGGAATGCTTGCTGAAACTGATCCCAAGTGACATTGGCCACGGGTAAAGTGACTATGTAGTTCTCCCACCATGAGGCTGCGGGTCCATCCAGTTGATGTGCAGCAAAGCACACCTTCTCAGCATCTATGCAACCTGCGGTGGTCACCTCCCTTCCATTCTTGCGGAGCCAGTCATCAGCAACAATCGGCTCGGTGCTACTAGAGAACACCGGCGGATTCAATCTCAGAAAATAGGCTAAGTTGTCCACTGGAGGTGGTGGCAGTGGGTTGTTGTTGATGTTATTGTTGCCTTGGTTCTGGACTAGAACTGCATTAAGGCATTCTACTCTTGGATCAACTGGGTGAGCTCCGGTGGGAAGACAAATCTAGGGTCACATCTCGGAGGCATCTGATGGGTTTAGAGGGGTGAGAACAGAATAGAGTGAGGTCTAAAGAGAAAATTACTACCCATATGCACATGAGACAAACACATTCATTTCACACCATTCAATTCAAACAAGACCATACAATCGATCTAAGCTACGTTACAAAAGCTCATGGACTATTACTATGTACATGGGAGAATACTAATGGTAAAATGGTGGTCGACTAGAAATTTTGATCGGTGGATGACTCCATGATATGTGCTCCAACTTCGTCTTCATAATCATCATCACTGTCGGGGTCAGAGTCGGTGTCGTTGAGTATGATGTAGTCCTCTAAACGGATGTCCTCTCCAGGTTCAGGATCCCCCATGAATATTCCTAGCTTCTTCTTCAGGTCTTCATTCTTCTCCAGTAGTACTGCAATTTCTTCTTCATAACCATCGCGCGTAGACTTGAGCTCCTCCTCTGGCTCCATGTTTCGGGTCATCACCTTCTTCATGTCTATCATACTGGCGCACATTTGGTCCTCTTGGCGACGTATGTGCTGATTTAATTCCTGTATGTAGGCTGCAATGGATCTATCCTTCATGGTGCTATCATCTCCCATTGCTCATCTCGATGTCCACATATCTGGTAGATGGTGTCCTAAAGATCCTTGTTGTATACCTTGCCGATACGTCCAATGGGATGTGGGCGGCCATGCTCTTTCCTAGACTCTAGGTTGGTGCATCAAAGGAAAACTCGATGGGCTCAATGACTGGGGTGAATGTCCTTCCTGGAACACGAACTTGAATTGTCCAAGGCACCTCTTCTGGTAAAGTGGCGGTGTAGGTCCTGGTGAAGCTTGGTATGCCGACGTTCACGTGCCTAGTGACTTCTTTCAAGTGTCTCCCAAAAGGGGTGTCGTCATCCGGTTGAGTGAACCTGTTCCTTGGGTCTTCCATCTATAGAGTGGAAAATGGAGAAGAGTCAAAACTGGGTAGAGAAGAGTGTCCTATGGCTGATCCTAGTGGTCGGGTCCTACAGTCAGCGTGTGCTCTGATACCATCTTGTAGCGACCCGACCTCAAACGGTCAAGTCTCTGTGCTTAAGTGTCATCCTTGGATCGATATTGCAGACACACACAGTACTAGAGGAATTATAACAAAGTTCAATCACACACTTATTACATCGAGTGTCTCATAAAGAGTACTTATTACAATAATATGGCTGAAGGCCATCTAAAATAAGATAACTGCGAAGCATCGAAGATAAATGAGTCCATCCAACTCCACGGCAATACTGAGTGCATGACAAGGACCTGTTGCACCTTACTCTTCGTCTGAAAATTCTGCAACATGATACGTTGCAGCTGTATAGGTCAGCACATGGAATATATTGGCAAGATAACACCATAGAGCAATGAACAAATAACAGCTATCACTACATGCATATTTGGCTCGTGGAGGCTTTACGGTTATCATTTGCAAAAAGCTAATTTTTTCCTACAACAAAGGAATATATTTTATTTAACTACAAAGTATGATGAAATTATTGAGAAGGTTCCTGCAACTCAATCCCAAAGTAATAATTATAACCAACAGTTTCAATTAAGTAAAGTGATGAGATCAACATAATAATTCAAGTATCAGATACTCAACATGTCCATAACCTGGGACACGACTAACCATGATAGTTTGTACACTCTACAGAGGTTTGTGCACTTTTCCCCACAAGACTCGACCACATCCATGATCGGAAGATCGAGACATAGCCTTTCTGAAGAGGTCCCCTTAACCGATAGATAGGCCGGTACACCTACAATCCCCTAAATCTGCTAGCCCATCATGGAAAGGATTCCGACAACTTACTCAACTATGCCAGAGCCCATAATGGCTTGTGGCTGCACACGGAAGTTTCTAGCATGAATAACATTATGATCCCTTTGAGCCTGGGGGGCGAACCATAGGATGATCACACGGGTTCCCAGGGATCTCCTAGGACAACACTAGATTCCCCAGGTGTTCACAACCAATCCACACAGATGTGTATTAAAGTAGCCACCTTAAGTTTCCCTTAGATAATAATAACTCTCACATCTTTCATGAATACTCTCAAACCATTCCACGTCTACGAGCATAGCATAGCAGTATAAGCATAGCGTAGTAACACCCAGGGTTTGAATATAAGACAATAGGTTCCTACCTCGTCATCTAGTTCCCAGTACCCACATGTTATGAAATCCTACTCATGCAATGTTTGAAGGTTGAAACTAATGCATAAAAATTGGGTAATAAAGGGATACGATCAAAGTGTTACTTGCCTTGCTGACGATCGGAAAACACTTGAGATTCGTAGTAGCAAGCCTCGCACTCCGGAAACTCTATCGTGAACAAACAATAGCATATATAAGCACTCAAACATAGGATGCAAAGCTAAAACCCAAAAGAAAAGATCTAAACTGAAAGTTCAAGTGAACAGCTTTGATTTGCAAAAAGAATCAATAGAATCGGAGTTACGAAACTCAAACTACGATCAAAAGAAGTTCAAATTCAAATATGGTTGAAACCGAATTTTAAATTTTCAAAATCATGTTCACGTTGACTATCTGGACAGAGGGGAACAAGACGAAGATTTTGGCGTTGGTTACACTGGGTTTGAACAAACCAGCAAAAAGTAGTGAGGGTATGAAGATCAGGGACTAATCCATGATAAAAGTAATTACGGATAGGTCCCTGGACGAAAATTAAATTAAAAATAAAAAATATAACAAACGAACGTCCGCTAACAGAAACTAACGAACGAATTCGTTCAGTAATAAAACGAAATGGGTGAACGTTCGCTATTTAACGAACCCTAAAAATAAAACCGATCTAACGAAAAAACCAAAAAGAAAACTAAAGAACCGGATCGGTTTTTTACTGGTTTGGCGGTTTTCAACGAAAAAGCGGCCGCGGCGGGAACGACGGCGGTGGTGGCGATCTCCGGCAAGCGGGGCTGCAGGCATCGGTGCGGCGCAGCTCCGGCGCCGGCGGGAGGCGTGAGGCGGGTGGCAGCGACGGCGGCGATGCAAAGCGGCGGCGGTGCGGGCAGCGTGGTGCGGGGATGCAGCGGCAGCGCGTGATGAGGAGGACGGGGTGGCGGGCAGTGGCTTTTAAGGAGGGGGCGAGGCCGACTTGGGGCAGGGGCGACACGGGGTGGTGTGGCGGCGCCGGACTCCGGCGAGTCCGCCTCGGCCACGGCTCGGGAAAGAGGTGGCGCGCGTGGGCCTGCTGGGCTTCAGCCCAGTCGGTCCAAAGGGAATTTTCTTTAAATAATTTCACCGAACGGAAAATTTTAAAATAAAATAAATAAAATCCTAAAATCCCAAAAACAATTTTCACGGTCCTCTACTAATATTTAGGATTACATGAACATTTTTCTGGGCTAAAATGCAATTTTTAGAAATGCATTTTTTTCCTAATTTAACCGAATAAAATCTCAAATAAAATTCAAATAAAATTTATATTTTTATTTAAAATTAAATTTCCATTATTTCCACTATTTTAAAGAAGTCATATTCTCTTCTCTCATTATTTCTTTTATTTTGAAATAATTAGAAAAATAATTTCAAATAAAAAAATTCCATGATCCAATTTACCCATTTTAAAAATTCAAAAATGGAATTTTATGAAAACCTCCAACTCTCTCAAATGGTCCTTGAGTTGCTTAAGGCCTCTAGGATAAAAAATGTCCAAATAAAACCAATTCAAAATGCAAGAATCATGGATGCATGTGATGACCTAATGATTAACGTCCAAATTGAAAATTGGGATGTTACACGTAAATTGCTTGCTTATTTATTTCCTTGTTATCTTGTTTATTTGTTTGCTTGTAGTCAGTGCACTTCTTTTTCCGCGATTTGCTAGTGGCCGCAAGAACCTATTTTTTAAAACTAGGCCACAATAACCATGGGCTACATATTTACAGTAGTGACCCTGGGCCTCCTAAGGGCCGTATAAACAATGGGCCTCCTACGGTCGTATAAACAATGGGCCTTCTACGGGCCATTGAAACAATGGGCTTCTACGGGCCATAGCATTAATGGTCCTTCTACGGGTCGTATGATCGATTGGCTAAACATGGTCCAATAACAGACCACATTATGGGTCATAAACGGGCTAGAGTTGGAATCGTTCATTCATGGGCCTGCTACCTCTTAAGCACTGCGTTGGTTTTCCCTTGAAGAGGAAAGGGTGATGCAGTAAAGCAGTATAAGTATTTCCCTTAGTTTTTTAGAACCAAGGTATCAATCCAGTAGGAGACCACGCACGAGTCACCTCGTACCTACACAAACAAATAAGAACCTCGCAACCAATGTGATAAAGGGGTTGTCAATCCCTTCACGACCACTTGCAAGAGTGAGATCTGATAGAGATGATAATAATAATAAGATAAATATTTTTAGTATTTTTATGATATAGATTGAAAGTAAAAGATTGCAAAATAAAATAGATTGGAAACTTGTATGATGGAGAATATACCCGGGGGCCATAGATTTTCACTAGTGGCTTCTCTCATGATAGCATAAGTATTACGGTGGGTGAACAAATTACTGTCGAGCAATTGATAGAAAAGCGAATAATTATGAGAATATCTAGTCATGATCATGTATATAGGCATCACGTCCGAGACAAGTAGACCGAAACGATTCTGCATTTACTACTATTACTCCACACATCGACCGCTATCCAGCATGCATCTAGAGTATTAAGTTCATAAGAACAGAGTAACGCTTTAAGCAAGATGGCATGATGTAGAGGGATAAACTCATGCAATATGATATAAACCCCATCTTTTTATCCTCAATGGCAACAATACAATACATGTCGTTTCCCTTTCTGTCACTGGGATCGAGCACCGCAAGATTGAACCCAAAGCTAAGCACTTCTCCCATTGCAAGAAAGATCAATCTAGTAGGCCAGACCAAACTGATAATTCAAAGAGACTTGCAAACATAAACCAATCATACATAAAAGAATTCAGAGAAGATTCAAATATTATTCATAGATAAACTTGATCATAAACCCACAATTCATCAGATCTCGACAAACACACCGCAAAAGAAGATTACATCTAATAGATCTCCAAGAGAATTGAGGAGAAATTTGTATTGAGATCAAACGAGAGAGAAGAAGCCATCTACCTACTAGCTATGGACCCGAAGGTCGGCAGTAAAGTACTCACACATCATCGGAGGGGCCATGGAGTTGATGTAGAGGCCCTCCGTGATCAATGCCCCCTCCGGCGGAGCTCCGGAAAAGGCCCCAAGATAGGATCTCTTGGGTACAGAAGGTTGCGGCAGTGGAAATAGGGTTTCGTGGTGCTCCTGGATGTTCTCGGGGTATATGCATATATATAGGAGGAAGAACTAGGTCGGTGCAGCAACGAGGGGCCCACGAGGGTGGAGGGCGCACCTAGGGGGGTAGGCGCGCTCCCCTGCCTCGTGGCCTCCTTGATTTTTCTTGGCGTCCACTCCAAGTCCCGTGGATCACGTTTGTTCCAAAAATAACGCTCCCGAAGTTTTCATTCCGATTGGACTCCGTTCGATATTCCTTTTCTACGAAACACTGGAATAGGCAAAAAAATAGCAATTTGGGCTGGGCCTCCGATTAATAGGTTAGTCCCAAAAATAATATAAAAGTGTAAAATAAAGCCCATTAACATCCAAAACAGATAATATAATAGCATGGAACAATCAAAAATTATAGATACGTTGGAGACGTATCAAGCATCCCCAAGATTAATTCCTGCTCGTCCTCGAGTAGGTAAATGATAAAAACAGAATTTTTGATGTGGAATGCTTCCTAACATATTTCTCAATGTATTTTTTCTTTACTGTGGCATGAATGTTCAAATCCGAAAGATTCAAGATAAAAGTTTAATATTGACATAGAAATAATAATACTTCAAGCATACTAACTAAGGAATCATGTCTTCTCAAAATAACATGGCCAAAGAAAGTTATCCCTACAAAATCATATAGTCTGGCTATGCTCTATCTTCATCACACGAAATATTAAATCATGCACAACCCCGATGACAAGCCAAGCAATTGTTTCACACTTTTGATGTTCTCAAACTTTTTCAATTTTCACGCAATACATGAGCGTGAGCCATGGACATAGCACTATAGGTGGAATAGAATGGTGGTTGTGGAGAAGGAAAAAAGGAGAAGATAGTCTCACATCAACTAGGCGTATCAATGGGGTATGGAGATGCCCATCAATAGATATCAATGTGAGTGAGTAGGGACTGCCATGCAACAGATGCACTAGAGCTATAAGTGTATGAAAGCTCAACAAAAGAAACTAAATGGGTGTGCATCCAACTTGCTTGCTCACGAAGACCTAGGGCAATTTGAGGAAGCCCATCATTGGAATATACAAGCCAAGTTCTATAATGTAAAATTCCCACTAGTTCATGAAAGTGACAACATAGGAGACTCTCTATCATGAAGATCATGGTGCTACTTTGAAGCACAAGTGTGGAAAAAGGATAGTAACATTGTCCCTTCTCTCTTTTTCTCTCATCTTTTTTATTTGGGCCTTCTTTCTTTTTTTTGGCCTCTTTTCTTGTTTTTCTTTTTTTATTTTCGTCTGGAGTCTCAGCCCGACTTGTGGGGGAATCATAGTCTCCATCATCCTTCCCTCACATGGGACAATGCTCTAATGATGATCATCACACTTCTTTTTACTTACAACTCAAGAATTACAACTCAGTACTTAGAACAAAATATGACTCTATGTGAATGCCCCCGGCGGTGTACCGGGATATGCAATGAATCAAGAGTGACATGTATGAAAAAATTATGAACGGTGGCTTTGCCACAAATACAATGTCAACTACATGATCATGCATGGCAATATGACAATGATGAAGCATGTCATAACAAATGGAACGATGGAAATTTGCATGGGAATATATCTCGGAATGGCTATGGAAATGCCATAATAGGTAGGTATGGTGGCGGTTTTGAGGAAGGTATATGGTGGGTTTATGGCACCGGCGAAAGTTGCGCGGTACTAGAGAGGCTAGCAAATGTGGAAAGGTGAGGGTGCGTATAATCCATGGACTCAACATTCGTCATAAAGAACTCACATACTTATTGCAAAAATCTATTAGTTATCGAAACAAAGTACTACCCGCATACTCCTAGGGGGATAGTTTGGTAGGAAAATACCATCGCTCGTCCCCGACTGCCACTCATAAGGAAGGCAATCAATAAATAAATCATGCTCCGACTTCATCACATAACGGTTCACCATACGTGCATGCTACCGGAATCACAAACTTCAACACAAGTATTTCTCAAATTCATAACTACTCAACTAGCATGACTCTAATATCACCATCTCCATATCTCAAAACAATTATCAAGTATCAAACTTCTCATAGTATTCAATGCACTTATATTAAAGTTTTTATTATGCCTAAAAGCAAATTGCCATGTTGTTCTAAAGGACTCTCAAAATAATATAAGGGAAGCATGAGAGATCAATTATTTCTATAAAATAAAACCACCACCGTGCTCTAAAAGATATAAGTGAAGCACTAGAGCAAAATTATTATAGCTCAAAAGATATAAGTGAAGCACATAGAGTATTCTAATAAATTCCGATTCATGTGTGTCTCTCTCAAAAGGTGTGTACAGCAAGGATGATTGTGGTAAACTAAAAATAAAATACTCAAATCATACAAGACGCTCCAAGCAAAACACATATCATGTGGTGAATAAAAATATAGCTCCAAATAAAGTTACCGATGAACGAAGACAAAAGAGGGGATGCCTTCGGGGGCATCCCCAAGATTAGGCTTTTTGTGTCCTTGAATTTTACCTTGGGGTGCCCTGGGGATCCTCAATCTTAGGCTCTTGCCACGCCTTGTTCCATAATCCATAAAATCTTTACCCAAAACTTGAAAACTTCACAACACAAAACTTAACAGAAAATCTCGTGAGCTCCGTTAGCGAAAAAAACAAAAAACCACTTCAAGGTACTGTAGTGAACTCATTCTTTATTTATATTGGTGTTAAACCTATTGTATTCCAACTTTTCTATGGTTTATAAACTCTTTTACTAGCCATAGATTCATCAAAATAAGAAACAACACACGAGAAACAGAATCTGTCAAAAACAGAACAGTCTGTAGTAATCTGTAACTAACACAAACTTCTGGAACCCAAAAAATTCTAAAATAAATTTCTGGACGTGAGGAATTTATCTATTAATCATCTTAAAAAAGAATTAACTAAATATCGCTCTCCAATAAAAAATGGCAGCAATTCTCGTGAGCGCTAAAGTTTCTGTTTTTTACAGCAAGATCAAAAAGACTTTCCCCAAGTCTTCCCAACGGTTCTACTTGGCACAAACACTAATTAAAAACAAAAAACACAACCAAAACATAGGCTAGATAAATTTTTTATTACTCAAATATCTCAAAGTCAATTGGTCACACCATTCCGACCGTGAAGCTACCTGGGAACGCAAGGATCACCTCCGTTCTGAGTACCCGGTGTTCTTTCAGTCCTAGATCTCGGGACGAGATCCTTTCGTAGTGGTGGAGTGTTGTAACACCCTGGATATAACTTTCCCTATTTGTACTCCAACTCTTGCCGTTTCCGGCGTTAAGTTATATTTATTACCTCGGGTTCGGGTTTTGTCTCCGTGTGTTGTTATCGTTGTCATACATCTCATATCATGTCATCATGTGCATTGCATTTGCATATGTGCTCGTCTCAGGCATTCGAGCATTTTTCCCGTTGTCCGTTTTGCATTCCGGCGCTTCGTTCTCCTCTGGTGGTCATTTCTAGCCTTCTTTCGTGTGTGGGGATTAAACATTTTCGGATTGTACCGAGACTTGCCAAGCGGTCTTAGTTTACTACCGGTAGACCGCCTGTCAAGTTTCGTATCATTTGGACTTTGTTTGATACTCCAACGGTTAACCGAGGGACCGAAAAGGCCTCGTGTGTGTTGCAGCCCAACACCCCTCCAATTTGGCCCAAAACCCACCTAACTCTGCTCCATCATCTAGAGCGTTCGATCAAGATCGCGTGGCCGAAAATCATACCTCATTTGGACTCTCCTAGCTCCCTCTATGCCTATATATACACCCCCTCCAAATCCGGATCTTTCTCCCCCCCGAAACCCTAAAAAAATCATCATCGTCGCCGCCGGACAGCTTCCCCCACCGACGGACGTGTCCCTTGCACCTCGCCGCCGCCACATGGCGCCTCCCTATTGGCCGCCGCCCATGCCCCGCTCCGCCTCGCCCGCCGCGACGCCTCGCCGACGCCGGCCGCCGCCTCCTCCACCTCGCCCGCCGCCTCACCGACGCCGGCCGCCGCCTCCGCCGCCTCGCCGCGTCCGCGCCACCTCGCCGCCCTCCGCCGTCCTTCTCCATCGACCCCGGCCGTCGTCGCCTCGCCGGAGTGCGTGCCCCGGTCAACCTCGATCCGTGCGCCGATCTGGATCCGGATCCGTGAACAGTAAACCCTAGGGGTAAAAATTTCATCTAAGTCCCAGAACTGCAGATCCAAGTGCCTCTGTTCGTAGCTCCGTAACTTTGCATCCGTAGCTCCGATTCATGCATATAGCATGTCAAAATGTTCATCTCAGAGAGTACATCATTTCATTCCATTGCATCATTTTCATTTGAGCTCATCTTGATGCCCGAAATGCTGTTAGAAGAGAGCTACTTGAGTTAATTGCTAGATCTGTTACTCCGTTTAGCACTTTTGTCTTTTTTGCCATGATTAATGTGTGCATGATATGCCCGTGAGTTCTACTTATGTTTTGTTAAGGGTTTTGTCATCTTTCCAGAGGTGCAACCCATGTATTTTTAGGATGTGTGTGGTGACTTGTGCAAGCTTGCAACGTGGTGCACTTGATAATTCTGTTTTCAGGGACTTAATGATTTCACTAAGTCCTGGAGCTGTTTATCTCATGTTGCCATATGTTCATGTTGTTTCCTAGTGATCCGTGCCTCTTTTGAGGATGATAAGTAAGGGAGTTTTGTTAATATTGTAGTTCTCTATCCATCCACGTCTTTGTTTGCATTTATGGAGCACCCTAGCTTGAGTCAATCGAGCTCTACTTTTGCTACTTTGTGAATCTGGGCAGATTGTCAACTTGTTTGCAATTTTGCCGGTGATGTTGTAGTTGATCCGTGCATGCTATGCTATTGTTCTTGCCATGTATAGATTGCATTTTGTGCCTTCTTGATGGGTGTATGCTTTTCTTGCCATGAATTGCTCTGTAGTGAGTGCATCGAGCTCGTATACATGCCTAGTTGAGTTATATTTCAGCATGTGTCAGTTTTACACCAAGTCAGAAACTGATTATGTTTTTGCTATGTTCACATGCTTGCAATTGTATTTCTGATCCCTTTTGGCTCAAGGTCACCAAGGGACTTTTGTTAAGCTCTTTGAGTAGCTCCATGCCATGCTTTACTTTGCCATGTTAATGTCCTGTAGCATGTAGTTTTGTTCCTCCGAAGAGGGCTACCTGATCTGAAATTCCAGACAAGTGTTGATTTCACTAAGTCTGAGATCTGTTTGCCATTTGCATTTTTGCCATGCTTGTTTGAACCTGTTAATGGATGATTTGGCCATAGCTCAGTGCTAGACTTTTGTTAAGCATCTTGTGTGCATCCGTTCCATGTATTTTGTTGCCATGTTTGAGTGATGTAGCATGTTCATTTCTTTGCATTTAGATGCCTACTTGCTGTAAATCGCAGACCGGTGTCATTTTTGAATCGCTTGCCATTTCCAAACCGTAACTCCGATTCCGGCGTTCTTTATATCGTTTTCAAGAGATTTCATCTCATCTTTCCAGTGGCACACTTGGATTTCCAAGTTGAGGCCAGGTTCATGCATTTCCTGTCATATCTTGCATTTTGCATCCCGCATCGCATCCCGCATAGCATATCATCTTTGCATTGTGTTGTTTAGGTTTGCACGTGGTTGATTGTGTCCTTGTTGCTTGTTTGTCTTGTTTGGGTAGAGCCGGGAGACGAGTTTGCTAACGAGGAGCCCATTGAGTTTACTTTCGAGGATCCAGTCAACTCTGACAACTGTGCAGGCAAGATGATCATACCCTCGAAATCACTACTATCTTTGCTATGCTAGTTTGCTCGCTCTTTTGCTATGCCATTGCTACGATGCCTACCACTTGCTTGCAAGCCTCCCAAATTGCCATGTCAAACCTCTAACCCACCAATGTCCTAGCAAACCGTTGATTGGCTATGTTACCGCTTTGCTTAGCCCCTCTTATAGCGTTGCTAGTTGCAGGTGAAGATTGGAGGCCGTTCCTTGTTGGAACATATATTTTACTTGTTGGGGATATCATTATATTGCTATGTTATCTTAATGCATCTATATACTTGGTAAAGGGTGGAAGGCTCGGCCTCTCGCCTAGTGTTTTGTTCCACTCTTGCCGCCCTAGTTTCCGTCATATCGGTGTTATGTTCCCGGATTTTGCGTTCCTTACGCGGTTGGGTTATAATGGGAACCCCTTGATAGTTCGCCTTGATTAAAGCCTTTCCAGCAATGCCCAACATTGGTCTTACCATTCGCCACCTAGCCTTTTCTTTCCCTTGGGTTCTGCAGACTCAAGGATCATCTTATTTTAACCCCCCGGGCCAGTGGTCTTCTGAGTGTTGGTCCCACCGAGCGATGTCCGGGGCTACCAGGGGCAACTCTAGGCTGGCCTACCCGACGTCTGGCTCATCTGAGTGTGCCCTGAGAAAGAGATATGTGCAGCTCCTATCGGGATTTGTCGGCACATTCGGGCGGTGTTGCTGGACTTGTTTTAACCTGTTTAAGTGTCTTGAATTACCGAGATACCGAGTCTGATCGGAACGTCTTGGGAGGAGGTCTATTCCTTCGTTGACCGTGAGAGCTTGTCATGGGCTAAGTTGGGACTCCCCTGCAGGGATTTGAACTTTTGAAAGCCGTGCCCGCGGTTATGGGCAGATGGGAATTTTTTAATGTCCGGTTGTAGATAACTTGAACCTTAACTTAATTAAAATGAATCAACTGAGTGTGTTACCGTGATGGCCTCTTCTCGGCGGAGTCCGGGAAGTGGACACGGTGTTGGAGTAATGTTTGCGCAGGTTGCTCTCTAGTTTCTCGCTCGCGCTTTGCCTCCTCTTCTCGCTCTCTTTTGCGAATAAGTTAGCCAGCATATTTGCTAGTCGCTTGCTGCAGCTCCACTCATATTTTACCTTGCCATTCCTATAAGCTTAAATAGTTTTGATCGCGAGGGTGCGAGATTGCTGAGTCCCTATGGCTCACAGATTACTATTACACCAGATGCAGGGCCTGATGATTCCGCTCCAGGAGACGCGTATGAGCTCAAGTGGGAGTTCGATGAAGACTCTCAATGTTACTATGTTTCCTTTCCCGATGATCAGTAGTGGTGCCCAGTTGGGGGTGAACGGGACCGTTGTCGCATGTTGGGGTCTCTTTTATTTTGGCGCTGTAGTCGGGCCATGAGTGTTTGGATGATGTAATGTTATTTATGTACTTGATTGACGTGGCGAGTGTAAGCCAACTATGTTATCTCCCCTTTATTATTTATATTACATGGGATGTTGTGAAGATTGCCTAACTTGCGACATATGCCTTCAATGCGATTATGCCTCTAAGTCGTGCCTCGACACGTGGGAGATATAGTCGCATCGAGGGTGTTACAAGTTGGTAATCAGAGCCTTCCCCAACCTTAGGAGCCCCATTGCTTGATCGTTTTTAGCGGCCGAGTTATGTCTAGAAAAATGTTTTGAGTCTTTTAGGAATTATATATCGGAGAGATTAGGAATTCTTTTTACTTCCCAGTCTCCTCATCTCTCTACTAAGGCATCCTGACGTAGAGTTTTGACTTTTCTCTTCTCAAATTTCACTAATTTTTTTAGGATCACGCGGGTATCTTGGAATCGTTCCGATGGTTTTATGATGAGAACATTGTCTTGGTGCCTCCTGTCAGGGGTTTAGTGGAAGTGTCCCGGGGAGTTGAGCTCTAAGGTGTTGTCATCATAATTTTATCGTTGCAGTTCTGGAATACCTGAGTCTAGTACGCCGACATCGAAAATCTCTTTTATGCAGTTCGTTGGTGAGATAACCTCGACACCACCCAGTACTGGGGCGGGAGTTCGGGAGTATCGCCATAACTTGTATAACGGATGCTTTTCGAAGGTTGAGGTAGATGGTTTCCGAAGTTTCTTGGTTATGTGTTGAAAGATGGATACAGCTGGATGTAGGATTTGCTAGTTTGGGTGAGATATTATGCTTCCCCTGTATCCCCAACACCTGATTGCATAACCGGAAAGGTTCAGGAGTTTCATAGGTGGGAATTCTAGTAGCTCTAGTTCTTCTTCCACGGATATTGGTTTGAGATTGGGATTTCTTACCGATTATTCGTTCTTGATCCGTACCTTGTTGAATTATTTCTCTACCTTAATTCTACGTGGCTTCTCAATTTATGGATATGTGACCATTTCAAGAGGAATGCATTCGTTCATTTTGTTCGGATGTGAAGACTATATGTTGCAATTTTCATTCCGTTGGATTCAACTCCAATATTTGTCTATCAATGTGCTAATGGTGGTCAACCTCTTCAGGATGGCTCCTCCAACGCGCACGACTCCGAATCCTGATCCGCCACCACCTCCACCTCCTCCAGAGGCATGGCAAGCTGTGATGGCTGCAACCAATGCAAACACACAGCTGATCATGCAAATTCTTCAAGAGCGCTATCAAGGCAACCAAGGGAATCAAGGCAGCAATCAGAATCACTTTGCTACATTCAACCAGTTCCTTGCTAACGGGCCAAAGACTTTAAGCAATTGTGTTGAGGCAACCGATGCTGACGATTGGCTTGTGGATCTGTGCAAGCATTTCGAGTGCAGTAACGTCAGGTCTGAGGACCTTGTCAAGTTCGCTTCCTTCCAACTCAAAGATCAAGCTGCAGAATGGTTCCAGCAGTACAAGGACTCCAGAGGTGGACGTGTTATCACTTGGGATGATTTCCGTCGAGATTTCCGAGCTCATCATATTCCCCAGAGCGTGGTTGAAAGCAAGCGTGAGGAATTCCGCACTCTGAAGCAAGGTTCTTTGTCTGTCTATGACTACAGCAAGTTGTTCCAGAAGCTCGCCCGCTTTGCCAAGCAGGACGTCCCTGATAAGAAGAGCATGACATACCAGTTCAGGGGTGGTCTCAGAGAAGAAATCCAGCTAGCTCTTGTTCTCTTCGAGCCCTTGAGATACGATGAGTTCTACAACATGGCACTGAAGCAAGAGGCTGCTCAGTTGAGGTGCGATGCTTCCAAGAAGCGAGTCAGAGATGTTACTCCTTCTTCCTCTACTCAAGTGGCCAAGCAGCAGAAGTATTGGCTTCCTCCTCCTCCATTCCATCAGCCGTATCAGCAGAAGAGCAAAGGTGGCAGTGGTTCTTCCCACCCACCCAACCCTGGCTTTCAAAACAAGACTTCGTCGCAACCTCCAAGATCGAGTGCTCCGTATCACCGTCCGCTTTCAGAGGTCATGTGAAACAAGTGCCAACAGAAGGGTCACTATGCCAACAAGTGTTTCAACCAAAGGCGTCTTCATCCTCCTCCTCCTGTCAGATCGGCAAGTACAGCTGTGGTCAAGCATAACCCCAAGTCCGCCAAGGTCAACTTGCTGAATGCAGCTCAGGCAGAGGAATCACCAGATGTGATCATGGGTAACCTTCTTGTTAATGATATTCCTGCAAAAGTTCTTTTTGACACGGGTGCATCGCATTGTTTCATCTCGAGGCCATTTGTTTCTAAACATGAGTTGCCTTTACAAGATTTGCCTAGACAATTATCTGTTGTTTCTCCGGGTAAATTCATGAATGCAAGCGCTATTGCCCCAGATGTTTTATCACTTTGGGCGATTACAAGTTTCTCTCTTCTCCGGTGGTTCTTGGTAACTCAGATATTGATCTTATTCTCGGGATGGATTGGCTTTCTAAGCACAAGGCACATCTCGATTGTGCAGCCAGGCAGATTCAATTGACTCATTCGTCTGAGGATGTAATTGTCTTTGCCGCTCGGGATAATACCATCCGTCTGTTTTCTCTCAATGAGAAGGGTGAATTGGACGCTATCTCACAAATTCCAGTCGTTTGCGAATATCAAGACGTCTTTCCAGAAGAGCTTCCAGGAATGCCTCCGCACCGGCCAGTCGAATTCGTTATTGATCTTGAGCCTGGCACGGAACCTGTGTGCAAACGTCCTTACAAGCTCGGACCTGAAGAGTTGAAGGAGCTAAAGAAGCAACTCGATATTCAAGAGAAAATGGGTCTCATCCGGCCTAGTTCTTCTCCGTGGGGTTGTGGTGTTCTTTTTGTGTAGAAGAAGGATGGAACGGACCGACTTTGTGTTGATTACTGTCCAGTGAACAAGAAGACCATCAAGAACAAATATCCACTTCCCAACATCAATGAGCTCTTCGAACAACTCAAAGGTGCCCAAGTATTCTCCAAGCTTGATCTCCGCATGGGTTATCACCAGATTCGCATTCGTGAGCAAGATATTCCCAAGACGGCTTTCAGGACAAGCTTTGGTTCATATGAATACACTGTTATGTCTTTTGGTGTCGCCAATGCTCCTCCGACATTCTCTCGCATGATGAACTTCATCTTCAACGCCTACACCAATGACTTCGTTTTGGTCTATCTCGACGACATTCTAGTTTCTCGAAGAACATGGAAGATCATGCCAAGCACTTGCGTTTGGTTCTTGATAAGCTTAGGGAACATCAGTTCTATGCCAAGTTCTCCAAGTGTGAGTTTTGGCTCGATGAGGTTCTTTATCTTGGTCATATCATCTCTGCCAAGGGCATTGCCGTGAATCCTGAGAAGGTGTCCGCAATTGTGAATTGGGAACCTCCTCAGAACGTGAAGCAACTCCGTAGCTTCCTCGGTCTCGCAAGCTATTGCCGAAGATTCGTTGAAAACTTTTCTAAGATCGTGAAGCCTCTCTCAAATCTTCTCCAGAAGCACGTCAAGTACGCTTGGTCTCTGGAGTGTGATATTGCTTTCAACACTTTGAAAGAGAAATTGATCACTGCTCCAGTTCTGACTCCGCCTGATGAATCCAAGCCGTACGAGGTCTTTTCTGATGCCTCTCTCCAAGGTCTTGGCACAGTTTTGATGCAAGAGAAGAAAGTTGTTGCTTATACATCTCGCCAGTTAAAGCCGAATGAGACGAACTACCCCACTCACGATCTCGAGTTGGCGGCAGTTGTGCATGCTCTTTTGACTTGGAGACATCTTCTATTGGGAAGAAAAGTGGATATTTTCACTGATCACAAGAGTCTCAAGTACATCTTCACTCAGCCTAATCTCAACCTCAGGCAAACTCGATGGGTTGAGATGATTCAAGATTATAATCCGAGTATCGAGTATACTCCAGGCAAGGACAATGTGATTGCCGACGCTTTGAGCAGAAAGGCCTACTGCAACAGTCTGATTCTCAAGCCTTATCAACCCGAGCTTTGTGAAGCTTTCCGCAAACTTAATCTGCAAGTTGTTCCTCAAGGTTTCCTCGCCAACCTTCAAGTCTCTCCTACCTTGGAAGACCAGATTCGCCAAGCCCAGCTTCTTGATGCTATGGTGAAAAAGGTGAAGATTGGGATTGCCAAGAGTCAGTCCAAGTACAAGTGCTACCGCCTTGATGACAAGGACACTCTCTTCTTCGAGGATCGTATTGTTGTACCCAAAGGTGACCTCCGTAAAGTGATCATGAACGAGGCTCACAATTCTCTCCTCTCCATCCACTCTGGGAGCACAAAGATGTATCAGGACCTTAAGCAAGCTTATTGGTGGACTCGAATGAAGCGTGAGATCGCTCAATTCGTGAATGAATGTGATGTCTGCAGAAGAGTGAAGGCAGAACACCAAAGGCCAGCAGGTCTCCTCCAACCTTTTGCCATTCCAGAATGGAAGTTTGACCACATTGAAATGGACTTCGTGACTGGGTTTCCAAAGTCCAAGCGTGGCAATGATGCTATATTCGTTGTCATCGACAAACTCACCAAAGTGGCTCACTTTCTGCCTATCAAAGAGTCGATCACTGCAGCTCAAATGGCGGAACTCTATACCTCTCGTATTGTCTCTCTGCACGGTATTCCTCAAGTGATCTCTTCAGACCATGGCAGCATCTTTACCTCGAAGTTTTGGGATTCTTTTCAGAAGGCCATGGGCACCAACATCCGCTTCAGCACAGCTTTCCATCCTCAAACTAGCGGTCAAGTCGAGCGTGTCAACCAGATTCTTTAAGATATGCTCAGGGCGTGTGTGATCTCCTTAGGCATGAAGTGGGAGGATTGTCTTAATTATGCTGAATTCTCCTACAACAACAGTTTTCAAGCAAGTTCGGGCAAGGCCCCTTTTGAAATTCTGTATGGCAGGAAGTGTCGTACCCCTCTCAACTGGTCCGAAACCGGTGAACGCCAGCTTTTGGGTAATGACTTAATCACAGAGGCAGAAGAAATGTGCATAGTCATTCGTGATAACCTCAAAGCAGCCCAATCCCGCCAGAAGAGCTACTATGATAGTAAGCACCGTGATTTGGCTTTCGAGATCGGAGATCATGTTTACCTCCGCGTCTCTCCTATGAAAGGTACTCGTCGCTTTGTTACCAAAGGGAAGCTTGCTCCTAGATACGTGAGACCTTTCAAGATTGTCAGCAAGAGAGGCGACCTCGCCTATCAACTCGAGCTTCCTTCAAACTTTGCAAATGTTCATGACGTGTTCCATGTCTCTCAGCTTCGAAAGTGCTTCAAGACTCCTGACCGCACCGTCAACTTCGAGGACATTGAGCTCCAAGAAGATCTCACTTATCGTGAGCACCCAGTTGCTATTCTTGAAGAGACTGAACGGAAGACTCGCAACAAGTCAATCAAATTTCTCAAAGTCAAGTGGTCACACCATTCCGACCGTGAAGCTACCTGGGAACGCGAGGATCACCTCCGTTCTAAGTACCCGGCGTTCTTTCAGTCCTAGATCTTGGGACGAGATCCTTTCGTAGTGGTGGAGTGTTGTAACACCCCGGATATAACTTTCCTTATTTGTATTCCAACTCTTGCCGTTTCCGGCGTTAAGTTATATTTATTTCCTCGGGTTCGGGTTTTGTCTCCGTGTGTTGTTATCGTTGTCATGCATCTCATATCATGTCATCATGTGCATTGCATTTGCATACGTGCTCGTCTCAGGCATTCGAGCATTTTTCCCGTTGTCCGTTTTGCATTCCGGCGCTTCGTTCTCCTCCGGTGGTCATTTCTAACCTTCTTTCATGTGTGGGGATTAAACATTTCCGGATTGGACTGAGACTTGCCAAGCGGCCTTGGTTTACTACCGGTAGACCGCTTGTCAAGTTTCGTATCATTTGGACTTCGTTTGCTACTCCAACGGTTAACCGAGGGACCGAAAAGGCCTCGTGTGTGTTGCAGCCCAACACCCCTCCAATTTGGCCCAAAACCCACCCAACTCTACTCCATCATCTAGAGCGTTCGATCACGATCGCGTGGCCGAAAACTGCACCTCATTTGGACTCTCCTAGCTCCCTCTATGCCTATATATACACCCCCTCCAAATCCGGATCTTCCCCCCCCCCCCCCGAAACCCTAAAAAAATCATCATCGTCGCCGCCGGACAGCTTCCCCCACCGACGGACGTGTCCCTTGCACCTCGCCGCCGCCACATGGCGCCTCCCTATTGGCCGCCGCCCGTGCCCCGCTCCGCCTCGCCCGCCGCGCCGCCTCGCCGACGCCGGCCGCCGCCTCCTCCACCTCGCCCGCCGCCTCACCGACGCCGGCCGCCGCCTCCGCCGCCTCGCCGCGTCCGCGCCACCTCGCCGCCCTCCGCCGTCCTTCTCCATCGACCCCGGCCGTCGTCGCCTCGCCGGAGTGCGTGCCCCGGTCAACCTCGATCCGTGCGCCGATCTGGATCCGGATCCGTGAACAGTAAACCCTAGGGGTAAAAATTTCGTCTAAGTCCCAGAACTGCAGATCCAAGTGCCTCTGTTCGTAGCTCCGTAACTTTGCATCCGTAGCTCCGATTCATGCATATAGCATGTCAAAATGTTCATCTCAGAGAGTACATCATTTCATTCCATTGCATCATTTTCATTTGAGCTCATCTTGATGCCTGAAATGCTATTAGAAGAGAGCTACTTGAGTTAATTGCTAGATCTGTTACTCCGTTTAGCACTTTTGTCTTTTTTGCCATGATTAATGTGTGCATGATATGCCCGTGAGTTCTACTTATGTTTTGTTAAGGGTTTTGTCATCTTTCCAGAGGTGCAACCCATGTATTTTTAGGATGTGTGTGGTGACTTGTGCAAGCTTGCAACGTGGTGCACTTGATAATTCTGTTTTCAGGGACTTAATGATTTCACTAAGTCCTGGAGCTGTTTATCTCATGTTGCCATATGTTCATGTTGTTTCCTAGTGATCCGTGCCTTTTTTGAGGATGATAAGTAAGGGAGTTTTGTTAATATTGTAGTTCTCTATCCATCCATGTCTTTGTTTGCATTTATGGAGCACCCTAGCTTGAGTCAATCGAGCTCTACTTTTGCTACTTTGTGAATCTGGGCAGATTGTCAACTTGTTTGCAATTTTGCCGGTGATGTTGTAGTTGATCCGTGCATGCTATGCTATTGTTCTTGCCATGTATAGATTGCATTTTGTGCCTTCTTGATGGGTGTATGCTTTTCTTGCCATGAATTGCTCTGTAGTGAGTGCATCGAGCTCGTATACATGCCTACTTGAGTTATATTTCAGCATGTGTCAGTTTTTCACCAAGTCTGAAACTGATTATGTTTTTGCTATGTTCACATGCTTGCAATTGTATTTTCTGATCCCTTTTGGCTCAAGGTCACCAAGGGACTTTTGTTAAGCTCTTTGAGTAGCTCCATGCCATGCTTTACTTTGCCATGTTAATGTCCTGTAGCATGTAGTTTTGTTGCTCCGAAGAGGGCTACCTGATCTGAAATTCCAGACAAGTGTTGATTTCACTGTCTCAGATCTGTTTGCCATTTGCATTTTTGTCATGCTTGTTTGAACCTGTTAATGGATGATTTGGCCATAGCTCAGTGCTAGACTTTTGTTAAGCATCTTGTGTGCATCCCTTCCATGTATTTTGTTGTCATGTTTGAGTGATGTAGCATGTTCATTTCTTTGCATTTAGATGCCTACTTGCTGTAAATCGCAGACCGGTGTCATTTTTGAATCGCTTGCCATTTCCAAACCGTAACTCCGATTCCGGCGTTCTTTATATCGTTTTCAAGCGATTTCATCTCATCTTTCCAGTGGCACACTTGGATTTCCAAGTTGAGGCCAGGTTCATGCATTTCCTGTCATATCTTGCATTTTGCATCCCGCATCGCATCCCGCATAGCATATCATCTTTGCATTGTGTTGTTTGAGTTTGCACGTGGTTGATTGTGTCCTTGTTGCTTGTTTGTCTTGTTTGGGTAGAGCCGGGAGACGAGTTCGCTAACGAGGAGCCCGTTGAGTTTGCTTTCGAGGATCCAGTCAACTCTGACAACTGTGCAGGCAAGATGATCATACCCTCGAAATCACTACTATCTTTGCTATGCTAGTTTGCTCGCTCTTTTGCTATGCCATTGCTACGATGCCTACCACTTGCTTGCAAGCCTCCCAAATTGCCATGTCAAACCTCTAACCCACCAATGTCCTAGCAAACCGTTGATTGGCTATGTTACCGCTTTGCTTAGCCCCTCTTATAGCGTTGCTAGTTGCAGGTGAAGATTGGAGGCCGTTCCTTGTTGGAACATATATTTTACTTGTTGGGGATATCATTATATTGCTATGTTATCTTAATGCATCTATATACTTGGTAAAGGGTGGAAGGCTCGGCCTCTCGCCTAGTGTTTTGTTCCACTCTTGCCGCCCTAGTTTCCGTCATATCGGTGTTATGTTCCCGGATTTTGCGTTCCTTACGCGGTTGGGTTATAATGGGAACCCCTTGATAGTTCGCCTTGATTAAAGCTTTTCCAGCAATGCCCAACATTGGTCTTACCATTCGCCACCTAGCCTTTTCTTTCCCTTGGGTTCTGCAGACTCAAGGGTCATCTTATTTTAACCCCCCCGGGCCAGTGCTCCTCTGAGTGTTGGTCCCACCGAGCGATGTCCGGGGCTACCAGGGGCAACTCTGGGCTGGCCTACCCGACGTCTGGCTCATCTGAGTGTGCCCTGAGAAAGAGATATGTGCAGCTCCTATCGGGATTTGTCGGCACATTCGGGCGGTGTTGCTGGACTTGTTTTAACCTGTCGAAGTGTCTTGAATTACCGAGATACCGAGTCTGATCGGAACGTCTTGGGAGGAGGTCTATTCCTTCGTTGACCGTGAGAGCTTGTCATGGGCTAAGTTGGGACTCCCCTGCAGGGATTTGAACTTTCGAAAGCCGTGCCCGCGGTTATGGGCAGATGGGAATTTGTTAATGTCCGGTTGTAGATAACTTGAACCTTAACTTAATTAAAATGAATCAACTGAGTGTGTTACCGTGATGGCCTCTTCTCGGCGGAGTCCGGGAAGTGGACACGGTGTTGGAGTAATGTTTGCGCAGGTTGCTCTCTAGTTTCTCGCTCGCGCTTTGCCTCCTCTTCTCGCTCTCTTTTGCGAATAAGTTAGCCACCATATTTGCTAGTCGCTTGCTGCAGCTCCACTCATATTTTACCTTGCCATTCCTATAAGCTTAAATAGTTTTGATCGCGAGGGTGCGAGATTGCTGAGTCCCTGTGGCTCACAGATTACTATTACACCAGATGCAGGGCCTGATGATTCCGCTCCAGGAGACGCGTATGAGCTCAAGTGGGAGTTCGACGAAGACTCTCAATGTTACTATGTTTCCTTTCCTGATGATCAGAAGTGGTGCCCAGTTGGGGGTGAACGGGACCGTTGTCGCATGTTGGGGTCTCTTTTATTTTGGCGCCGTAGTCGGGCCATGAGTGTTTGGATGATGTAATGTTATTTATGTACTTGATTGACGTGGCGAGTGTAAGCCAACTATGTTATCTCCCCTTTATTATTTATATTACATGGGATGTTGTGAAGATTGCCTAACTTGCGACATATGCCTTCAATGCGATTATGCCTCTAAGTCGTGCCTCGACACGTGGGAGATATAGTCGCATCGAGGGTGTTACAAGTTGGTAATCAGAGCCTTCCCCAACCTTAGGAGCCCCATTGCTTGATCGTTTTTAGCGGCCGAGTTATGTCTAGAAAAATGTTTTGAGTCTTTTAGGAATTATATATCGGAGAGATTAGGAATTCTTTTTACTTCCCAGTCTCCTCATCGCTCTACTAAGGCATCCTGACGTAGAGTTTTGACTTTTCTCTTCTCAAATTTCACTAATTTTTTTTAGGATCACGCGGGTATCTTGGAATCGTTCCGATGGTTTTATGATGAGAACATTGTCTTGGTGCCTCCTGTCAGGGGTTTAGTGGAAGTGTCCCGGGGAGTTGAGCTCTGAGGTGTTGTCATCATAATTTTATCGTTGCAGTTCTGGAATACCTGAGTCTAGTACGCCGACATCGAAAATCTCTTTTATGCAGTTCGTTGGTGAGATAACCTCGACGCCACCCAGTACTGGGGCGGGAGTTCGGGAGTATCGCCATAACTTGTATAACGGATGCTTTTCGAAGGTTGAGGTAGATGGTTTCCGAAGGTTTCTTGGTTATGTGTTGAAGGATGGATACAGCTGGATGTAGGATTTGCTAGTTTGGGTGAGATATTATGCTTCCCCTGTATCCCCAACACCTGATTGCATAACCGGAAAGGTTCAGGAGTTTCATAGGTGGGAATTCTAGTAGCTCTAGTTCTTCTTCCACGGATATTGGTTTGAGATTGGGATTTCTTACCGATTATTCGTTCTTGATCCGTACCTTGTTGAATTATTTCTCTACCTTAATTCTACGTGGCTTCTCAATTTATGGATATGTGACCATTTCAAGAGGAATGCATTCGTTCATTTTGTTCGGATGTGAAGACTATATGTTGCAATTTTCATTCCGTTGGATTCAACTCCAATATTTGTCTATCAATGTGCTAATGGTGGTCAACCTCTTCAGGATGGCTCCTCCAACGCGCATGACTCCGAATCCTGATCCGCCACCACCTCCACCTCCTCCAGAGGCATGGCAAGCTGTGATGGCCGCAACCAATGCAAACACACAGCTGATCATGCAAATTCTTCAAGAGCGCAATCAAGGCAACCAAGGGAATCAAGGCAGCAATCAGAATCACTTTGCTACACTCAACCAGTTCCTTGCTAACGGGCCAAAGACTTTCAGCAATTGTGTTGAGGCAACCGATGCTGACGATTGGCTTGTGGATCTGTGCAAGCATTTCGAGTGCAGTAACGTCAGGTCTGAGGACCTTGTCAAGTTCGCTTCCTTCCAACTCAAAGATCAAGCTGCAGAATGGTTCCAGCAGTACAAGGACTCCAGAGGTGGACATGTTATCACTTGGGATGATTTCCGTCGAGATTTCCGAGCTCATCATATTCCCCAGAGCGTGGTTGAAAGCAAGCGTGAGGAATTCCGCAATCTGAAGCAAGGCTCTTTGTCTGTCTATGACTACAACAAGTTGTTCCAGAAGCTCGCCCGCTTTGCCAAGCAGGACGTCCCTGATGAGAAGAGCATGATATACCAGTTCAGGGGTGGTCTCAGAGAAGAAATCCAGCTAGCTCTTGTTCTCTTCGAGCCCTTGAGATACGATGAGTTCTACAACATGGCACTGAAGCAAGAGGCTGCTCAGTTGAGGTGCGACGCTTCCAAGAAGCGAGTCAGAGATGTTACTCCTTCTTCCTCTACTCAAGTGGCCAAGCAGCAGAAGTATTGGCTTCCTCCTCCTCCATTCCATCAGCCGTATCAGCAGAAGAGCAAAGGTGGCAGTGGTTCTTCCCACCCACCCAACCCTGGCTTTCAGAACAAGACTTCGTCGCAACCTCCAAGATCGAGTGCTCCGTATCACCGTCCGCTTTCAGAGGTCACGTGCAACAAGTGCCAACAGAAGGGTCACTATGCCAACAAGTGTTTCAACCAGAGGCGTCTTCCTCCTCCTCCTCCTGTCAGATCGGCAAGTACAGCTGTGGTCAAGCATAACCCCAAGTCCGCCAAGGTCAACTTGCTGAATGCAGCTCAGGCAGAGGAATCACCAGATGTGATCATGGGTAACCTTCCTGTTAATGATATTCCTACAAAAGTTCTTTTTGACACGGGTGCATCGCATTGTTTCATCTCGAGGCCATTTGTTTCTAAGCATGAGTTGCCTTTACAAGATTTGCCTAGACAATTATCTGTTGTTTCTCCGGGTAAATTCATGAATGCAAGCGCTATTGCCCCAGATGTTTCTATCACTTTGGGCGATTACAAGTTTCTCTCTTCTCCGGTGGTTCTTGGTAACTCAGATATTGATCTTATTCTCGGGATGGATTGGCTTTCTAAGCACAAGGCACATCTCGATTGTGCAGCCAGGCAGATTCAATTGACTCATTCGTCTGAGGATGTAATTGTCTTTGCCGCTCGGGATAATACCATCCGTCTGTTTTCTCTCAATGAGAAGGGTGAATTGGACGCTATCTCACAAATTCTAGTCGTTTGCGAATATCAAGACGTCTTTCCAGAAGAGCTTCCAGGAATGCCTCCGCACCGGCCAGTCGAATTCGTTATTGATCTTGAGCCTGGCACGGAACCTGTGTGCAAACGTCCTTACAAGCTCGGACCTGAAGAGTTGAAGGAGCTAAAGAAGCAACTCAATATTCAAGAGAAAATGGGTCTCATCCGGCCTAGTTCTTCTCCGTGGGGTTGTGGTGTTCTTTTTGTGTAGAAGAAGGATGGAACGGACCGACTTTGTGTTGATTACTGTCCAGTGAACAAGAAGACCATCAAGAACAAATATCCACTTCCCAACATCAATGAGCTCTTCGAACAACTCAAAGGTGCCCAAGTATTCTCCAAGCTTGATCTCCGCATGGGTTATCACCAGATTCGCATTCGTGAGCAAGATATTCCCAAGACGGCTTTCAGGACAAGCTTTGGTTCATATGAATACACTGTTATGTCTTTTGGTGTCGCCAACGCTCCTCCGACGTTCTCTCGCATGATGAACTTCATCTTCAACGCCTACACCAATGACTTCGTTTTGGTCTATCTCGACGACATTCTAGTTTTCTCGAAGAACATGGAAGATCATGCCAAGCACTTGCGTTTGGTTCTTGATAAGCTTAGGGAACATCAGTTCTATGCCAAGTTCTCCAAGTGTGAGTTTTGGCTCGATGAGGTTCTTTATCTTGGTCATATCATCTCTGCCAAGGGCATTGCCGTGAATCCTGAGAAGGTGTCCGCAATTGTGAATTGGGAACCTCCTCAGAACGTGAAGCAACTCCGTAGCTTCCTCGGTCTCGCAAGCTATTGCCGAAGATTCGTTGAAAACTTTTCTAAGATCGTGAAGCCTCTCTCAAATCTTCTCCAGAAGCACGTCAAGTACGTTTGGTCTCCGGAGTGTGATATTGCTTTCAACACTTTGAAAGAGAAATTGATCACTGCTCCAGTTCTGACTCCGCCTGATGAATCCAAGCCGTACGAGGTCTTTTCTGATGCCTCTCTCCAAGGTCTTGGCACAGTTTTGATGCAAGAGAAGAAAGTTGTTGCTTATACATCTCGCCAGTTAAAGCCGAATGAGACGAACTACCCCACTCATGATCACAAGTTGGCGGCAGTTGTGCATGCTCTTTTGACTTGGAGACATCTTCTATTGGGAAGAAAAGTGGATATTTTCACTGATCACAAGAGTCTCAAGTACATCTTCACTCAGCCTAATCTCAACCTCAGGCAAACTCGATGGGTTGAAATGATTCAAGATTATAATCCGAGTATCGAGTATACTCCAGGCAAGGACAATGTGATTGCTGACGCTTTGAGCAGAAAGGCCTACTGCAACAGTCTGATTCTCAAGCCTTATCAACCCGAGCTTTGTGAAGCTTTCCGCAAACTTAATCTGCAAGTTGTTCCTCAAGGTTTCCTCGCCAACCTTCAAGTCTCTCCTACCTTGGAAGACCAGATTCGCCAAGCCCAGCTTCTTGATGCTATGGTGAAAAAGGTGAAGATTGGGATTGCCAAGAGTCAGTCCAAGTACAAGTGCTACCGCCTTGATGACAAGGACACTCTCTTCTTCGAGGATCGTATTGTTGTACCCAAAGGTGACCTCCGTAAAGTGATCATGAACGAGGCTCACAATTCTCTCCTCTCCATCCACTCTGGGAGCACAAAGATGTATCAGGACCTTAAGCAAGCTTATTGGTGGACTCGAATGAAGCGTGAGATCGCTCAATTCGTGAATGAATGTGATGTCTGCAGAAGAGTGAAGGCAGAACACCAAAGGCCAGCAGGTCTCCTCCAACCTTTTGCCATTCCAGAATGGAAGTTTGACCACATTGAAATGGACTTCGTGACTGGGTTTCCAAAGTCCAAGCGTGGCAATGATGCTATATTCGTTGTCATCGACAAACTCACCAAAGTGGCTCACTTTCTGCCTATCAAAGAGTCGATCACTGCAGCTCAATTGGCGGAACTCTATACCTCTCGTATTGTCTCTCTGCACGGTATTCCTCAAGTGATCTCTTCAGACCATGGCAGCATCTTTACCTCGAAGTTTTGGGATTCTTTTCAGAAGGCCATGGGCACCAACATCCGCTTCAGCACAGCTTTCCATCCTCAAACTAGCGGTCAAGTCGAGCGTGTCAACCAGATTCTTTAAGATATGCTCAGGGCGTGTGTGATCTCCTTAGGCATGAAGTGGGAGGATTGTCTTCCTTATGCCGAATTCTCCTACAACAACAGTTTTCAAGCAAGTTCGGGCAAGGCCCCTTTTGAAATTCTGTATGGCAGGAAGTGTCGTACCCCTCTCAACTGGTCCGAAACCGGTGAACGCCAGCTTTTGGGTAATGACTTAATCACAGAGGCAGAAGAAATGTGCAAAGTCATTCGTGATAACCTCAAAGCAGCCCAATCCCGCCAGAAGAGCTACTATGATAGTAAGCACCGTGATTTGGCTTTCGAGATCGGAGATCATGTTTACCTCCGCGTCTCTCCTATGAAAGGTACTCGTCGCTTTGTTATCAAAGGGAAGCTTGCTCCTAGATACGTGGGACCTTTCAAGATTGTCAGCAAGAGAGGCGACCTCGCCTATCAACTCGAGCTTCCTTCAAACTTTGCAAATGTTCATGACGTGTTCCATGTCTCTCAGCTTCGAAAGTGCTTCAAGACTCCTGACCGCACCGTCAACTTCGAGGACATTGAGCTCCAAGAAGATCTCACTTATCGTGAGCACCCAGTTGCTATTCTTGAAGAGACTGAACGCAAGACTCGCAACAAGTCAATCAAATTTCTCAAAGTCAAGTGGTCACACCATTCCGACCGTGAAGCTACCTGGGAACGCGAGGATCACCTCCGTTCTGAGTACACGGCGTTCTTTCAGTCCCAGATCTTGGGACGAGATCCTTTCGTAGTGGTGGAGTGTTGTAACACCCCGGATATAACTTTCCTTATTTGTATTCCAACTCTTGCCGTTTCCGGCGTTAAGTTATATTTATTTCCTCGGGTTCGGGTTTTGTCTCCGTGTGTTGTTATCGTTGTCATGCATCTCATATCATGTTATCATGTGCATTGCATTTGCATACGTGCTCGTCTCAGGCATTCGAGCATTTTTCCCGTTGTCCGTTTTGCATTCCGGCGCTTCGTTCTCCTCCGGTGGTCATTTCTAGCCTTCTTTCATGTGTGGGGATTAAACATTTCCGGATTGGACTGAGACTTGCCAAGCGGCCTTGGTTTACTACCGGTAGACCGCTTGTCAAGTTTCGTATCATTTGGACTTCGTTTGATACTCCAACGGTTAACCGAGGGACCGAGAAGGCCTCGTGTGTGTTGCAGCCCAACACCCCTCCAATTTGGCCCAAAACCCACCCAACTCTGCTCCATCATCTAGAGCGTTCGATCACGATCGCGTGGCCGAAAACTGCACCTCATTTAGACTCTCCTAGCTCCCTCTATGCCTATATATACACCCCCTCCAAATCCGGATCTTTCTCCCCCCCCCCCGAAACCCTAAAAAAATCATCATCGTCGCCGCCGGACAGCTTCCCCCATCGACGGACGTGTCCGTTGCACCTCGCCGCCGCCACATGGCGCCTCCCTATTGGCCGCCGCCTGTGCCCCGCTCCGCCTCGCCCGCCACGCCGCCTCGCCGACGCCGGCCGCCGCCTCCTCCACCTCGCCCACCGCCTCACCGACGCTGGCCGCCGCCTCCGCCGCCTCGCCGCGTCCGCGCCACCTCGCCGCCCTCCGCCGTCCTTCTCCATCGACCCCGGCCGTCGTCGCCTCGCCGGAGTGCGTGCCCCGGTCAACCTCGATCCGTGCGCCGATCTGGATCCGGATCCGTGAACAGTAAACCCTAGGGGTAAAAATTTCGTCTAAGTCCCAGAACTGCAGATCCAAGTGCCTATGTTCATAGCTCCGTAACTTTGCATCCGTAGCTCCGATTCATGCATATAGCATGTCAAAATTTTCATCTCAGAGAGTACATCATTTTCATTTGAGCTCATCTTGATGCCCGAAATGCTGTTAGAAGAGGGCTACTTGAGTTAATTGCTAGATCTGTTACTCTGTTTAGCACTTTTGTCTTTTTTGCCATGATTAATGTGTGCATGATATGCCCGTGAGTTCTACTTATGTTTTGTTAAGGGTTTTGTCATCTTTCCAGAGGAGCAACCCATGTATTTTTAGGATGTGTGTGGTGACTTGTGCAAGCTTGCAAAGTGGTGCACTTGCTAATTCTGTTTTCAGGGACTTGGTGATTTCACTAAGTCCTGGAGCTGTTTATCTCATGTTGCCATATGTTCATGTTGTTTCCTAGTGATCCGTGCCTTTTTTGAGGATGATCAGTAAGGGAGTTTTGTTAATATTGTAGTGATCTATCCATCCATGTCTTTGTTTGAATTTATGGAGCAACCTAGCTTGAGTCAATCGAGATCTACTTTTGCTACTTTGTGAATCTAGGTAGATTGTCAACTTGTTTACAATTTTGCCGGTGATGTTGTAGTTGATCCGTGCATGCTATGCTATTGTTCTTGCCATGTCTAGCTTGCATTTTGTGCCTTCTTGATGGGTGTATGCTTGTCTTGCCATGACTTGCTCTGTAGTGAGTGCATCGAGCTCGTATACATGCCTACTTGAGTTATATTTCAGCATGCAGTTTTTCACTAAGTCTGAAACTGATTATGTTTTTGCTATGTTCACATGCTTGCAATTGTATTTTCTGATCCCTTTTGGCTCCAAGTCACTAAGGGACTTTTGTTAAGCTCTTTGAGTAACTCCATGCCATGCTTTACTTTGCCATGTTAAGGTCCTGTAGCATGTAGTTTTGTTGCTCCGAAGAGGGCTACCTGATCTGAAATTCCAGACAAGTGTTGATTTCACTAAGTTTGAGATCTGTTTGCCATTTGCATTTTTGCCATGCTTGTTTGAACCTGTTAATTGATGATTTGGCCGTAGCTCAGTGCTAGACTTTTGTTAAGCATCTTGTGTGCATCCCTGCCATGTATTTTGTTGTCATGTTTGAGTGATGTAGCATGTTCATTTCTTTGCATTTAGATGCCTACTTGCTGTAAATCGTAGACCGGTGTCATTTTTGAATCGCTTGCCATTTCCAAACCGTAACTCCGATTCCGGCGTTCTTTATATTATTTTCAAGCGATTTCATCTCATATTTCCAGTGGCACACTTGGATTTCCATGTTGAGGCCAGGTTCATGCATTTCCTGTCATATCTTGCATTTTGCATCCCGCATCGCATCCCGCATAGCATATCATCTTTGCATTGTGTTGTTTAGGTTTGCACGTGGTTGATTGTGTCCTTGTTGCTTGTTTGTCTTGTTTGGGTAGAGCCGGGAGATGAGTTCGCTAACGAGGAGCCCGTTGAGTTTGCTTTCGACGATCCAGTCCACTCTGACAATTGTGCAGGCAAGATGATCATACCCTCGAAATCACTACTATCTTTGCTATGCTAGTTTGCTTGCTCTTTTGCTATGCCATTGCTACGATGCCTACCACTTGCTTGCAAGCCTCCCAAATTGCCATGTCAAACCTCTAACCCACCAATGTCCTAGCAAACCGTTGATTGGCTATGTTACCGCTTTGCTTAGCCCCTCTTATAGCGTTGCTAGTTGCAGGTGAAGATTGGAGGCCGTTCCTTGTTGGAACATATATTTTACTTGTTGGGGATATCATTATATTGCTATGTTATCTTAATGCATCTATATACTTGGTAAAGGGTGGAAGGCTCGGCCTCTCGCCTAGTGTTTTGTTCCACTCTTGCCGCCCTAGTTTCCGTCATATCGGTGTTATGTTCCCAGATTTTGCGTTCCTTACGCGGTTGGGTTATAATGGGAACCCCTTGATAGTTCACCTTGATTAAAGCCTTTCCAGCAATGCCCAACATTGGTCTTACCATTCGCCACCTAGCCTTTTATTTCCCATGGGTTCTGCAGACTCAAGGGTCATCTTATTTTAACCCCCCGGGCCAGTGCTCCTCTGAGTGTTGGTCCCACCGAGCGATGTCCGGGGCTACCAGGGGCAACTCTAGGCTGGCCTACCCGACGTCTGGCTCATCTGAGTGTGCCCTGACAAAGAGATATGTGCAGCTCCTATCGGGATTTGTCGGCACATTCGGGCGGTGTTGCTGGACTTGTTTTAACCTGTCGAAGTGTCTTGAATTACCGAGATACCGAGTCTGATCGGAACGTCTTGGGAGGAGGTCTATTCCTTCGTTGACCGTGAGAGCTTGTCATGGGCTAAGTTGGGACTCCCCTGCAGGGATTTGAATTTTCAAAAGCCGTGCCCGCGGTTATGGGCAGATGGGAATTTGTTAATGTCCGGTTGTAGATAACTTGAACCTTAACTTAATTAAAATGAATCAACTGAGTGTGTTACCGTGATGGCCTCTTCTCGGCGGAGTCCGGGAAGTGGACACGGTGTTGGAGTAATGTTTGCGTAGGTTGCTCTCTAGTTTCTCACTCGCACTTTGCCTCCTCTTCTCGCTCTCTTTCGCGAATAAGTTAGCCACCATATTTGCTAGTCGCTTGCTGCAGCTCCACTCATATTTTACCTTGCCATTACTATAAGCTTAAATAGTTTTGATCGCGAGGGTGAGAGATTGCTGAGTCCCTGTGGCTCACAGATTACTATTACACCAAATGCAGGGCCTGATGATTCCGCTCCAGGAGACGCGTATGAGCTCAAGTGGGAGTTCGACGAAGACTCTCAAAGTTACTATGTTTCCTTTCCCGATGATCAGTAGTGGTGCCCAGTTGGGGGTGAACGGGACCGTTGTCGCATGTTGGGTTCTCTTTTATTTTGGCGCCATAGTCGGGCCATGAGTGTTTGGATGATGTAATGTTATTTATGTACTTGATTGACGTGGCGAGTGTAAGCCAACTATGTTATCTCCCCTTTATTATTTATATTACATGGGATGTTGTGAAGATTGCCTAACTTGCGACATATGCCTTCAATGCGATTATGCCTCTAAGTCGTGCCTCGACACGTGGGAGATATACTCGCATCGAGGGTGTTACAGATGGGTAGCGGCATCTTCACTTGGAAGGCCAGAAAACGGATCTTTCATGACAAGATTCAGCAAAGCAGTATTAATTTCACAAGATTCAGCATCGATAAGAGGAGCAATCGGAGTGCTAATAAAATCATTATTGTTGGTATTGGCAAAGTCACACAATTTAGTATTCTCTTGAGCCATCATGACAAGCAAGCAATCCAACACACAAGCAAACAAGCGAAAAAAAAGCGAACAAAAAGAGAGGGTGAAAGGAAAAGAGGGCGAATAAAACGGCAAGGGTGAAGTGGGGGAGAGGAAAACAAGAGACTAATGGCAAATAATGTAATGCGAAGGATAAGAGTTGTGATGGGCACTTGGTATGTCTTCAATTGGCGTGGATCTCCCCGGCAACGGCGCCAGAAATCCTTCTTGGTACCTCTTGAGCACTGTGTTGGTTTTCCCTTGAAGAGGAAAGGGTGATGCAGTAAAGCAGCGTAAGTATTTCCCTCGGTTTTGAGAACCAAGGTATCAATCCAGTAGGAGACCACGCATGAGTCACCTCGTACCTACACAAACAAATAAGAACCTCACAACCAACACGATAAAGGGGTTGTCAATCCCTTCACAGCCACTTGCAAGAGTGAGATCTAATAGAGATGATAATAATAAGATAAATATTTTTTGTATTTTTATGATATAGATTGAAAGTAAAGATTGCAAAATAAAATAGATTGGAAACTTGTATGATGGAGAATAGACTCGGGGGCCATAGGTTTCACTACTGGCTTCTCTCACGATAGCATAAGTATTACGGTGGGTGAACAAATTACTGTCAAGCAATTGATAGAAAAGTGAATAATTATGAGAATATCTAGGCATGATCATGTATAAAGGCATCACTTCTGAGACAAGTAGACCGAAATGATTCTGCATCTACTACTATTACTCCACACATCGATCGCTATCCAGCACGCATCTAGAGTATTACGTTCATAAGAACAGAGTAACACTTTAAGCAAGATGACATGATGTAGAGGGATAAACTCATGCAATATGATATAAACCCCATCTTTTTATCCTCGATGGCAACAATACAATACATGTCATTTCCCTTTCTGTCACTGGGATCGAGCACCACAAGATTGAACCCAAAGCTAAGCACTTCTCCCATTGCAAGAAAGATCAATCTAGTAGGTCAAACCAAACTGATAATTCGAAGAGACTTGCGAAGATAAACCAATCATACATAACAGAATTCAGAGAAGATTCAAATATTGTTCGTAGATAAACTTGATCATAAACCCGCAATTCATCGAATCTCGACAAACACACCGCAAAAGAAGATTACATCGAATAGATCTCCTAGAGAATCAAGGAGAACTTTGTATTGAGATCCAACGAGAGAGAAGAAGGCATCTAGCTACTAGCTATGGACCTGAAGGTCTGAAGTAAACTACTCACACGTCATCGGAGGGTCCATGGAGTTGATGTAGAGGCCCTCCGTGATCAATGCCCCCTCCGACGGAGCTCCGGAAAAGGCCCCAAGATGGGATCTCTTGGGTACAGAAGGTTGCGGCGGTGGAAATAGGGTTTCGTGGTGCTCCTGGATGTTCTCGGGGTATATGGATATATATAGGAGGAAGAAGTAGGTCGGTTGAGCAACGAGGGGCCCACAAGGGTGGAGGGCGCCTAGGGGGTAGGCGCACCCCCTGCTTCGTGGCCTCCTTGATTGTTTCTTGACGTCCACTCCAAGTCCCTTGGATCACGTTTGATCCAAAAATAACGCTCCCGAAGGTTTCATTCCGTTTGGACTACGTTTGATATTCCTTTTCTATGAAACACTGAAATAGGCAAAAAAACAACAATTTGGGCTGGGCCTCCGTTTAATAGGTTATTCCCAAAAATAATATAAAAGTGTAAAATAAAGCCCATTAACATCCAAAACAGATAATATAATAGCATGGAACAATCAAAAATTATAGATACGTTGGAGACGTATCAGGGCCGACCATAACAGGCCGTCAATAATCGGCCGTATTTGATGACGCTATGAAAACGGCCCAACGGATTAACGGTCCGCAAACGGGCCGATTGTAACCACGGGCTGAATTTGGCCGACAAGCAGAAAAGGCCAGTAACGGCCCGTAAGTAATCGGTTGCTAGAAATGAGCTCAAGAATAAATGGGCCGTGAGAAGGCCGAAAGATAACACGGGTTCGAATCGGCCCAATGGAATAATGGGTCGTTAATGGGTATAAAGTTGTGCACCGTTCATAACGGGCCGCTTTCACCATGGGTCGTTAATGGGCCAAGAGTTACAAAGGGCCTCATATGGGCCAAAAGACATCATGGGCCATACATGGGCCAGAAGTTACAGCGGGTTGGAATCATATTGGACGGCCCAGATGAAGCTACTCGGCTTAATTCCGATAGGCTGTAACGGGCCGTGAGTTAGCGGGCCGTAAATGGGCTATATACGAACATGCCGTTAATAGGATTTTCGTGGGCCGGCCCGTTACCTTTTGACCAAGTCAAACGGGCCGGCCTTTTCACCGGAATGGGCCTCTGTTGGGCTGTGCCACATGTAGACATATCATAGGCGCCTCCTGTCCAATGGGTGGATGACATCTGTCCCAACGGTGAGCCAACACGTGTTTCCTCCGGCCAATGAGAATTTTACACGTGGAAAATCCCCATTGGTCCAGGTTGTTAACGGGTTATCGGATCCAAAACCGGACCCGATAGCTTAACGATGACCCGTTACGGTGGATGCCACGTGTCGATTACCCTTGACGAAAACACTTCCATGACGCGCCATTTATCATCATGGAAGTGGACACTTCCGTGATGATAATTTTGGTAATGTCATGCACAGGTATGACTATTTCGATTCTGTCATAAAATCGTGATGGATGTACATGCATGACAGAAAACGTGACCTACTGTGACAAACACATATCATCATGGAAGTGTATTTTTTGTAGTGAATATTCTTTGGCTCCCCTTGTGTCGAATCTATACATTTGGGTTGAATACTCTACCCTCGAAAACTGTTGCAAACCCTTATATTTGTGGGTTATCAGAACCTAATCGCCCCCAACCTGATTATAGCACCGGTTTGCCCCCAGGCGGCGATTTTTCGAGCCCCTGGGGGGACAATGGTTGGAGATGCTCTTAGGATTGTCAAGTGTCTGGCCATTCTCCTCCAAACCGTCACTACCAAAATCTTGATCAACGGAGCCCCAGGCACGAGAATTGCATGCGCAGGTGTAGGGGCCGCACCAAGAATATCCCATCTCACCTCTCTTATTTATCATTGCGATGAACACACTAACGACTATCATTTCCATAGCCATGGACGAAGGCGTACTCGGCTCCTTTTGACGTATCTCGGTGTGGCAGCGGTTGTCCATTTACGTAGATGATGTGGCCTTCTATGCTCGTCCGACAAGGCCAGATTTTTTTTGTTTGCCTGAGAGGTGCTTGAGGTCTTTGGGAGGCATCTGGGCTGAGGGTAAATTACGAGAAATCTATGACCACCTTAATTCATTGTGATCAAGAGGATCGAGATCAGATGGTTAGTCTCTTGCAATATCCCTTGAAGTTCTCATGCGTATATCTTGGGTTACAGTTGGCCATCAAAAACCTAACCAAATCTAAATAGCAGCCATTGTTGGACATGGTTCATATGTTCATTCCAGCTTGACAAAAGGGGATTTCTTCAACACTTCACTAGACTCCTCTTGGTTAAGTCGGTTATTGCGGCGAGGTCGGTTCATCAGTTACTGCTTTTGGATGCCCGGAATGGGTTTTGGAGGATATATTAATGGTTGGATCCGATCACTCTTTTGGGCTGGTAAAGAGAAGAGCAATGGAGGCCAATGTCTAGTCGCTTGGAATACCATATGCTGACCCACATGCTATAGTGTACTAGGGGTTAAGAATCTCAAACTATTGGCACTAGCTCTAAGAGTCAGATGGGAATGGCTGAGAAGAACGGATCTCGAGAGGCCTTGCGATATGGTTGGCAGTGAGGCCAGAGGTGTTTTTGATAGTCTGATCAGTATTAGTTGGTCAAGGAAACAGAGTCCTTTTCTACAGCGACCGTTGGATTCATGGGTTCTCCGTATTGGACATCGCACCACTGGTGCACGGCTTGCTTGACAAAAGAATCATAAATCTTAGAACAGTTCAGCTGCCACTATCAACGAGCAATGGGTTCAGGATGACACGATCTCCTTCTGGGCCCAGGTTCAACTCATGCATCTTCGACATGCAATTGGCGATTTAGACTCGCCAGACATCTTCACCTGGCCATGTGGGCGTTCAATTTATACCCGGCCTAGTCTACGTATACTAAACTATGTGTTGGCCTTCATCGCTCGCCAACTACAATCTGCGTGTGGAGGAATTTTTCTCCCCTCAAGGTGAAGATTTTCATCTGGTTGTCGTCTCAATACCATTTGTGGACATCCGATCAACGCACAAGGTTTGGACTACAAGATTAGCCTTCTCGTTGTTTCACCTGTTTGCAAGAAGAAGACAATGTCGACCATATTTTGGTAAGGTGTGTATACACGAGATAAGTGTGGCATGTCTACCTTGATGTGTTGAACCTTCCCATCACTAGGCCATCCGAGAATGACACATTGGTGGAGTGATGGATAAGGCTCCGTTCGTTTCAGAAAGATGACAAAAGAGGGTTCAACTCCTAGATGGCATGCATAGCTTAGTGATACGTCCATTTTGCATCATGCTTTTATACTGATATTTATTGCATTATGGGCTGTTATTACACATTATATCATAGTACTTATGCCTATTCTCTCTTATTTTATAAGGTTTACATGAAGAGGGAGAATGCCGGCAGCTGGAATTCTGGATTGGAAAAGGAGCAAATATTAGAGACCTATTCTGCACAACTCCAAAAGTCCCGACACTTCACAGAGCTTATATTTGGAATATATAAAAAATATTGGGCGAAGAAAGAACCAGAGGGGGCCGCCAGCCGGCCACAAGGGTGGAGGGCGCGCCACCGACCTTTAAGGGCCCACTAGCTGGCCTCCGGTGCCCATATTTGGCTATATGGTGTCTTTTACCCTGGAAAAAAAATCAGAAGGAAGCTTTTGGGACAAAGCGCGGCCGTCTCGAGGCGGAACATGGGCAGAACCAATCTAGGGCTCCAGCGGAGCTATTCTGCTGGGGAAACTTCCCTCCGGGAAGGGGAAATCATCGCCATCGTCATCATCATTGATCCTCTCATCGAGGGGGGTCAATCTCCATCAACATCTTCACCAGCACCATCTCTTCTCAAACCCCAGTTCATCTCTTGTATTCGATCTTGGTCCCAAAACCTTGGATTGGTACATGTGGGTTGCTAGTAGTGTTGATTACTCCTTGTAGTTGATGCTAGTTAGTTTATCCAGTGGAAGATTATATTTTCAGATCTTTAATGATAATTAATACTCCTCTGATTATGATTATGAATATGCTTTGTGAGTAGTTATGTTTGTTCCTGAGGACATGAGAGAAGTCTTGTTATAAGTAATCATGTGAATTTGGTATTTGTTCGATATTTTGATGAGATGTATGTTGTCTTTCCTCTAGTGGTGTGATGTGAACGTCGACTACATGATACTTCACCATTGATTGGGCCTAAATATTATATTGTTGCTAAATTTATACCACCTAGTTTCACATACCAGCAAAACAAAAAGTTTTTCTATGATTTAAGACATTACTTTTCGGATGACCCACACCTTTATAAAGAAGGAGTAGATGGTGTTATTAGACGTTGTGTACCTGAGCATGAATAGGAACAGATCCTACGCAAGAGCCACTCCGAGTCTTACGGAGGACACCACGCTGGAGATAGAACTGCACATAAGGTATTGCAATCCGGTTTCTATTGGCCCACTCTCTTTAAAGATGCATGTAAGTTTGTTTTGTCTTGTGATCAATGTCAAAGAATTGGTAATATTAGTAGACGTCAAGAAATGCCTATGAACTATTCACTTGTTATTGAACCGTTTGATGTTTGGGTCTTTGATTATATGGGACCTTTTCCTTCCTCTAATGGGTATACACATATTTTAGTTGTTGTTGATTATGTTACTAAGTGGGTAGAAGCCATTCCAACTAGTATTGATGATCATAACACTTCTATTAAGATGCTTAAAGAAGTTATTTTTCTGAGGTTTGGAGTCCCTAGATATTTAATGACTGATGGTGGTTCACATTTTATTCATGGTGCTTTCTGTAAAATGCTTGCTAAATATGATGTCAGCCATAGAATTGCATCTCCATATCATCCTCAGTCTAGTGGTCAAGTAGAATTGAGTAATAGAGAGGTTAAATTAATTTCGCAAAAGACTTTTAATAGATATAGAAAGAATTGGTCTAAGAAACTTGATGATGTTTTGTGGGCTTATAGAACTGCTTATAAGAATCCTATGGGTATGTCTCCATATAAAATGGTTTATAGAAAAGCATGTCACTTACCTTTTGAACTAGCATATAAGGCATATTGGGCTATTAAGGAGCTCAACTATGATTTCAAACTTGCCAGTGAGAAGAGGTTATTTGACATTAGCTCACTTGATGAATGGAGAACCCCAAGCTTATCAGAATGCCAAATTGTTTAAAGAAAAAGTTAAAAGATGACATGACAAGAGGATACAAAAGCGTGAGTTTAATGTAGGTGATCATGTTTTTCTATACAACTCTCGTTTAAGATTTTTTTTGCAGGAAAGCTTCTCTCTAAATGGGAAGGTCCTTACATTATCGACGAGGTCTATCGTTCCAGTGCCATAAAAATCAACAACACCGAAGGCAAAAAACCGAAGGTGGTAAACGATCAAAGACTCAAACATTATATCTCAGGTACTCCCATAAATGTTGAGACCAATATAATTGATACCGTAACACCGGAGGAGTACATAAGGGACACTTTCCTGAATGTTTTAGACTCCGAAAAGGAATAGGTATGTGGTACGGTAAGTAAACCGACTCCAAAACGTTTCCAATGATAAATTTTCTCTGTTTTGGAATATTTAAAAAAATAGAAAAAATAAAAGTAGTCCGAAAGAGACACGAGGCCACCACAAGGGTGGAGGGCGCCCCCTGGCCTTGTGTGCACCTCGTGTGCCCTCCGAACTCTGTTTTCTTGCAGAATACTTCTTATCGTCAGTAAAAATTCATTATATAATCTCCCGAAGGTTTTGACCACTGTACCACAAAAATATCTCTTGTTTTTGTTTCGAGCTGTTTTTTGCCAGAGTTTTCAAGGCCAGGCATCATGCCGTCTCCTTCCTCCAACAACGCAGGCGACGATGCTTGGCTAATGAAGATAGATATGAAGAGAGAAGAACTTGGGGAGATCAACAAGGGTGATAAGATCAAGAAGGCCACGGAGGATTAAGTTCCGGCAGCAGAAGAAGAAGACATCCTTCAACCTTACTACAATCATCTTACCCCTACTAAAATTGAAGCTTTCAAGATGATTGAAATAGTTCGGGTGCAAAACAAGTATCTAACTCGTGAAAATATTCGGTTCCAAGAGTACATCACCGCACTCAAGGGCATTATTCGCAAATAGAGAATCTCCTGCGCTCGATGTGCGACACGACTTCATCAACTACTCCGTCATCCTCACCCCCAAAGAAAGAGATATAAATACATGGGTATGGGCACTCCCCTTGGCAACTGCGAAGCTTGGGGGAGTGCCTCGGTATCGTATCACCATCACACCTTTATATTTATTGTTTTTCTTAGTTCGATCCTTTTGGTTATATCTTGATCTAGTAGAATAAAGTTTTAGTATGATCTAGGCTTTGCGTTTTTGCTTTGATCCCTATCTGTGTAATCGAGTCCTTGAGATATATAATGAAGAGTAGTTTCGAGATAAGGGCTTTCCTTTCGAGATATATAATGATCTTGAGGGAGTTAAATAAAAGGAATGAAATAAAAAGATCATATAATTATCTTATGGGGAGTAATGACTTCACATATAAAGAGTATGATGAATAAAAGTTGTTGAGAGTTGACAAACATAGTTTTGGTCATTGTTGCAATTAATAGGAAGTAATAAAGAAAGAGAGGCTTCACATATAAATATACTATCTTGGACATCTTTTATAATTGTGAGCACTCATTAAAATATGACATGTTAAAAAGTTGATGTTGGACAAGGAAGACAACATAATAGGTTATGTTTTATTATATCCAAATAAAAGTTATATTGTCATGGATCATCCAACATGTTGAGCTTGCCTTTCCCTCTCATGCTAGCCAAATTCTTTGCACCAAGTAGAGATACTACTTGTGCTTCCAAACATCCCAAAACCCAGTTTTGCCATGAGAGTCCACCATACCTACATATGGATTGAGTAAGATCCTTAGAGTAAGTTGTCATCAGTGCAAGCAATAAAAGTTGCTCTCTAAATATGTATGATCTATTAGTGTGAAGAAAATAAGCTTTATACAAACTTGTGATATGGAAGAAATAAAAGCAACGGACTGCATAATAAAGGTCCTTATCACAAGCGGCAATATAAAGTGACGTTCTATTGCACTAAGATTTTGTGCATCCAACCATAAAAGTGCATGACAACCTCTGCTTCCCTCTGCGAAGGGCCTATATTTTACTTTTTATCTCTTACCCTTATACAAGAGTCATGGTGATCATCACCTTTCTTTTTTATAATTTTCCTTTGGCAAGCTCTATGTGTTGGAGAGATTCGGATATATATATATCCCCTCAGATGTAGGTTTTCATAAAGTATTATTGTTGACACTACCCTTGAGGTAAAAGATTGGGAGGCGAAACTATAAGCCCCTATCTTTCTCTGTGTCCGTTTGAAACTTTGTACCCAAAAGTATCATGTGAGTGTTAGCAATTGTGAAAGATTATATGTTAGTTGAGTATGTGGACTTGCTGAAAAGCTCTTATATTGACTCTTTCCGATGTTATGATAAATTGCAATTGCTGCAATGACTGAGATCATAGTTTGTTAGTTTTCAATGAAGTTTCCGATTCATACTTTATCTTGTGAACGAATTGTTACTTTAGCATAAGAAATTATATGACAATATATGTTTCTATTCTAAAGATAATCATAATGCCCTCATGTCCATATTTTATTTTATCGACAGCTCTATCTCTAAACATGTGGACATATTTATCGATATTGGCTTTCGCTTGAGGACAAGTGAGGTCTAAGCTTGGGGGAGTTGATACATCCATTTTGTATCATGCTTTTATATTGATATTTATTGCATTATGGGATGTTATTACACATTATATCACAATACTTATGACTATTCTATCTTTTTTATAAGGTTTACTTGAAGAGGGAGAATGCCTGCAGCCGGAATTCTGGACTGGAAAAGGAGCAAATATTAAAGACCTATTCTGCACAACTCTAAAAGTCCTGAAACTTCACGGAGCTTATTTTTGGAATATGTAAAAATATATTGGGCAGAGAAAGAACTAGAGGGGGACACCAGCCAGCCACAAGGGTGGAGGGCGCGCCCTACCCCCCTGGGCGTGCCCCCCGACCTTGTGGGCCCCCTGGCTGGCCTCCGGTGCACATCTCTGGCTATATGGTGTCTTTTACCATGGAAAAAATTAGAAGGAAGCTTTCGGGACGAAGCGCCGCTGTCTCGAGACGGAACCTAGGCAGAACCAATCTAGGGCTCCGGTGGAGCTGTTCTGTCAGGGAAACTTCCCTCTAGGAGGGGGAAATCATCGCCATCATCATCATCATCGATCCTCTCATCGAGAGGGGGTCAATCTCCATCAACATATTCACCAGCACCATCTCCTCTCAAACCCTAGTTCATTTGTTGTATTCGATCTTGGTCCCAAAACCTCAGATTGGTACCTGTGGGTTGCTAGTAGTGTTGATTAGTCCCTGTAGTTGATGCTAGTTGGTTTATCCGGTGGAAGATTATATTTTCAGATCCTTAATGATAATTAATACTACTCTGATTATGATTATGAATATGCTTTGTGAGTAGTTACGTTTGTTCCTAGGGACATGGGAGAAGTCTTGTTATAAGTAATCTTGTGAATTTGGTGTTCGTTCGATATTTTTGTTGGAAATATGCCCTAGAGGCAATAATAAATTGGTTATTATTATATTTCCTTGTTCATGATAATCGTTTATTATCCATGCTAGAATTGTATTGATAGGAAACTCAGATACATGTGTGGATACATAGACAACACCATGTCCCTAGTAAGCCTCTAGTTGACTAGCTCGTTGATCAATAGATGGTTACGGTTTCCTGACCATGGACATTGGATGTCATTGATAACGGGATCACATCATTAGGAGAATGATGTGATGGACAAGACCCAATCCTAAGCCTAGCACAAGATCATGTAGTTCGTATGCTAAAGCTTTTCTAATGTCAAGTATCATTTCCTTAGACCATGAGATTGTGCAACTCCCGGATACCCTAGGAGTGCTTTGGGTGTGCCAAACATCACAACGTAACTGGGTGGCTATAAAGGTACATTACAGGTATCTCCGAAAGTGTCTGTTGGGTTGGCATGAATCGACACTAGGATTTGTCACTCCGTGTAAACGGAGAGGTATCTCTGGGCCCACTCGGTAGGACATCATCATAATGTGCACAATGTGATCAAGGAGTTGATCACGGGATGATGTGTTACGGAACGAGTAAAAGATACTTGCCAGTAACGAGATTGAACAAGGTATCGGGATACCGACGATCGAATCTCGGGCAAGTATCGTACCGCTAGACAAAGGGAATTGTATACGGGATTGATTAAGTCCTTGACATTGTGGTTCATCTGATGAGATCATCGTGTAACATGTGGGAGCCAACATGGGTATCCAAATCCTGCTGTTGGTTATTTACCGGAGAGTTATCTCGGTCATGTCTGCATGGTTCCCGAACCCGTAGGGTCTACACACTTAAGGTTCGATGACACTAGGGTTATAGGGAATAGATATACGTGGTTAACGAATGTTGTTCGGAGTCCCGGATGAGATCCCAGACCTCACGAGGAGTTCCAAAATGGTCCGAAGGTAAAGATTTATATATGGGAAGTCCTGTTTTGGTCACCGGAAAAGTTTTGGGTTTTATCGGTAACGTACAGGGACCACCGGGAGGGTCCCGAGGGTCCACCAAGTGGGGCCACCAGCCTCGGAGGGCTGCATGGGCCAAGTGTGGGAGGGGACCAGCCCCAGGTGGGCTGGTGCGCCCCCCACCAAGGCCCAAGGCGCAAGGGAGAGTGGAAGGGGGCAAACCCTAGGCTCAGATGGGCCTAAGGCCCACCTAGTGGTGCGCTCCCCTCTCTCCCCCCTTGGCTGCCCCCCTAGATGGGATCTAGGGCTGGCCGCCACGCCTAGGGGTGGAAACCTAGGTGGGGGCGCAGCCCCTCCCCTCCCCCTATATATACTTGAGGTTTTGGGCTGCCAGAGACACGATTCAATCTCCTTGGTGCAGCCCTACCCCTCTCCCTCCTCGTCTCTTGCGGTGCTTGGCGAAGCCCTGCTGGAGTACCACGCTCCTCCACCACCACCCCGCCGTCGTGCTGCTGCTGGATGGATTCTTCCCCAACCTCTCCTTCTCCCATTGCTGGATCAAGGCGTAGGAGACGTCACCGGGCTGTACGTGTGTTGAACACGGAGGTGCCATCCATTCGGCACTAGGATCATCGGTGATTTGGATCATGACGAGTACGACTCCATCAACCCCGTTCACTTGAACGCTTCCGCTTAGCGATCTACAAGGGTATGTAGATGCACTCTCCTTCCCTCGTTGCTAGATTACTCCATAGATTGATCTTGGTGATGCGTAGAAAATTTTGAATTTCTGCTACGTTCCCCAACAGTGGCATCATGAGCTAGGTCTATGCATAGTTACTATGCACGAGTAGAACACAAAGTAGTTGTGGGCGTCGATATTGTCAATTATCTTGCCATTACTAGTATTATCTTGATTCGGCGGCATCATGGGATGAAGTGGCCCGGACCAACCTTACACGTACGCTTACGTGAGACCGGTTCCACCGACTAACATGCACTAGTTGCATAAGGTGGCTGGCGGGTGTCTGTCTCTCCCACTTTAGTCGGATCGGATTCGATGAACAGGGTCCTTATGAAGGGCAAATAGAAATTGGCAATTCACATTGTGGTTTTGGCGTAGTAAGAAACGTTCTTGCTAGAAACCTATAGCAGCCATGTAAAAAACTTGCAACAACAATTAGAGGACGTCTAACTTGTTTTTGCAGCAAGTGTTTTGTGATGTGATATGGCCAAAGGATGTGATGAATGATATATATGTGATGTATGAGATCATGTTCTTGTAATAGGAATCACGACTTGCATGTCGATGAGTATGACAACCGACAGGAGCCATAGGAGTTGTCTTTATTTTTTGTGTGACCTGCGTGTCATTGAGAAACGCCATGTAAATTACTTTACTTTATTGCTAAACGTGTTAGCCTTAGTAGTAGAAGTAATAGTTGGCGAGCAACTTCATGGAGACACGATGATAGAGATCATGATGATGGAGATCATGGTGTCATGCCGGTGACAAGATGATCATGGAGCCCCAAGATGGAGATCAAAGGAGCTATATGATATTGGCCATATCATGTCACTATTATTTGATTGCATGTGATGTTTATCATGTTTTTGCATCTTGTTTGCTTAGAACGACGGTAGTAAATAATATGATCCCTCATTAAAATTTCAAGAAAGTGTTCCCCCTAACTGTGCACCGTTTCGAAAGTTCGTCGTTTCGAAGCACCACATGATGATCGGGTGTGATAGATTCTTACGTTCGAATACAACGGGTGTTGACGAGCCTAGCATGTACAAACATGGCCTCGTAACACATGCAAAACACTTAGGTTGACTTGACGAGCCTAGCATGTACAGACATGGCCTCGGAACATAAGAGACCGAAAGGTCGAGCATGAGTCGTATGCTAGATACGATCAACATGAAGATGTTCACCGATGTTGACTAGTCCGTCTCACGTGATGATCGGACACGGCCTAGTTGACTCGGATCATGTAATCACTTAGATGAATAGAGGGATGTCTATCTGAGTGGGAGTTCATAAGATGAACTTAATTATCCTGAACATAGTCAAAAGGTGTTCGCAAATTATGTCGTAGCTCGCGCTTCAGTTCTACTGTTTAGATATGTTCCTAGAGAAAATTTAGTTGAAAGTTGATAGTAGCAATTATGCGGACTAGGTCCGTAAACTGAGGATTGTCCTCATTGCTTCATAGAAGGCTTATGTCCTTAATGCACCGCTCAGTGTGCTGAACCTCGAACGTCGTCTGTGGATGTTGCGAACATCTGACATACACGTTTTGATAACTACGTGATAGTTCAGTTAAACGGTTTAGAGTTGAGGCACCGAAGACGTTTTGAAACATCGCGAAACATATGAGATGTTTTGAGGGCGGAAATTGGGATTTCAGGCTCGTGCCCACGTCAAGAGGTATAAGACCTCCGACGATTTTCTTAGCCTGCAAACTAAGGGAGAAAAGCCCAATTGTTGAGCTTGTGCTCAGATTGTCTGAGTACAACAATCATTTGAATCGAGTGGGAGTTGATCTTCCAGATGAGATAGTGATGTTTCTCCGAGGTCATTACCACCAAGCTGCTAGAGCTTCGTGATGAACTATAATATATCAGGGACATATATGATGATCCTTGAGATATTCGCGATGTTTGACACCACAAAAGTAGAAATCAAGAAGGAGCATCAATTGTTGATGGTTGGTGAAACCACAAGTTTCAAGAAGGGCAAGGGCAAGAAGGGATACTTCATGAAACAGCAAATCAGCTGCTGCTCTAGTGAAGAAACCCAAGGTTGAACCCAAACCCGAGACTAAGTGCTTCTGTAATAAGGGGAACAGCCACTGGAGCAGAATTACCCTAGATACTTGGTAGATGAGAAGGCTGGCAAGGTCGATAGAAGTATATTGGATATACATTGTGTACTTTACTAGTACTCCTAGTAGCACCATGGTATTGGATACCGTTTCGGTTGCTAAGTGTTAGTAAACTCGAAATAAAAGGCTACGGAGTAAACGGAGACTAGCTAAAGGTGAGCTGGCGATATGTGTTGGAAGTTTTTCCCAAGCTTGATGTGATCAAGCATCGCACGCTCCCTCTACCATCGAGATTGGTGTTTGCGTTGAGCATAGACATGATTGGATTATATCTATCACAATACGGTTATTCATTTAAGGAGAATAATGGTTACTCTGTTTATTTGAATAATACCTTCAATGGTCTTGCACCTAAAATGAATGGTTTATTGAATCTTGATCGTAGTGATACACATGTTCATGCCAAAAGATATAAGATAGTAATGATAGTACCACCTACTTGTGGCACGGCCACGTAAGTCATATCGGTATAAAACGCATGAAGAAGCTCCATGTTGATGGATCTTTGGGCTCACTCGTTTTTGAAAAGTTTGAGACATGCGAACCATGTCTATTGGTGTATATGCATGAAGAAACTCCATGCAAATGGACCATTTGGACTCACTTGATTTTGAATCACTTGAGACATGCAAATCATACCACATGGGCAAGATGACTGAAAGCCTCGTTTTCAGTAAAATGGAACTAGAAAGCAACTTGTTGGAAGTAATACATTTTGATGTGTGCAGTCCAATGAGTGTTGAGGCGTGTAGTGGATATCGTTATGTTCTTACTTCACAGATGATTTGAGTAGATGTTGAGTATATTTACTTGATGAACCATGAGTCTGAATTATTGAAAGGTTCAAGTAATTTCAGGGTGAAGTTGAAAGATCGTCGTGACAAGAGGATAAAATATCTATGATATGATCATAGAGATGAATATCTGAATTACGAGTTTGGCACAGAATTAAGACATTGTGGAAATCGTTTCACAACTAATACAGCCTGGAACACCATAGTGTGATGATGTGTCCGAACATCATAACTGCACCCTATTGGATATGATGCACACCATGATATCTCTTATCGAATTACCACGATAGTTTATGGGTTAGGCATTAGAGACAACCACATTCACTTTAAATAGGGCACCACGTAATTCCGATGAGATGACACCGTATGAACTATGGTTTAGAGAAACCTAAGCTGTCATTTCTTAAAAGTTTGGGGCTGCGACGCTTATGTGAAAAAGTTTCAGGCTGATAAGCTCGAAGCCAAAGCGGATAAATGCATCTTCATAGGACACCCAAAACAGTTGGGTATACCTCCTGTCTCAGATCCGAAAGCAATAAGGGATTGTTTCTAGAATTGGGTCCTTTCTCGAGGAAAAGTTTCTCTCAAAAGAATTGAGTGGGAGGATGGTGGAGACTTGATGAGGTTATTGAACCGTCTCTTCAACTAGTGTGTGGCAGGGCACAGGGAGTTGTTCCTGTAGCACCTACACCAATTGAAGTGGAAGCTTATGATAGTGATCATGAAACTTTAGATCAAGTCACTACCAAACCTCGTGGGATGACAAGGATGCGTACTACTTCAGAGTGGTACGTAATCCTGTCTTGGAAGTCATGTTGCTAGACAACAATGAACCTACGAGCTATGGAGAGGCGATGGTGGGCCTGGATTCCAAAATGGCTCGAGGCCATATAATCCGAGAGAGGATCCATATATGAAAACAAAGTGTAGACTTTGAAAGAACTACTTGATGGTCGTAAGGCTGTTAGGTACATATGGATTTTTTTTAAAGGAAGACGGACAATGATGGCAAGTATCACCATTAAGAAAGCTCGACTTGTCATTAAGATGTTTTCCGACAAGTTCAAGGAGTTGACTACGATGAGACTTTCTCACTCGTGGCGATGCTAAGAGTCTGTTGGAATTATATTAGCAATTACTGCATTATTTATGAAATCTTGAAAAAGTATGTCAAAACATTGTTTCCTCGATGATTTTTCAGGAAAGGTTGTATGTGATACAACCGGAAGGTTTTGTCAATCCTGAAAGATGCTAATAAGTATGCAAAGCTCCAGCAATCCTTCTAAGGACTGGAGTAAGAATCTCGGAGTTGGAATGTATGCTTTGATGAGATGATCAAAGATTTTGGGTGTATACAAAGTTTATGAGAAACTTGTATTTCCAAAGAAGTGAGCACTATAGAATTTCTGATGAATATATGTTGTTGACATATTGTTGATCAGAAATGACGTAGAATTTCTGGAAAGCATATAGGGTTATTTGGAAAGTGTTTTTCAATGGAAAGCCTGGATTAAGCTACTTGAACATTGAGCATCAAGATCTATAAGGATAGATCAAAACGCTTAATGGTACTTTCAAATGAGCACATACCTTGACATGATCTTGAAGGTGTTCAAGATGGATCAGTCAAAGAAGGAGTTCTTGCCTGAGTTGTAAGGTATAAATTTAAGACTTAAAGCTCGACCACGGCAGAAGAAAGAGGAAGGACGAAGGTCGTCCCCTATGCTTTTGTCATAGGCTCTATACGGTATGCCATGCTGAGTACCGCACCTGATGTGTGCCTTGCCACATGTCTGGCAAGAGGGTACAAAGGTGATCTAGGAGTAGATCACCAGATAGCGGTTTAAATTATCCTTAGAGGAATAAGGATATGTTTATCGGTTATGGAGGTGATAAAGAGTTCGACGTAAAGAGTTACGTCGATGCAAGCTTAACACCTATCCGGATAGCTCTGAGTAGAGATACCGGATACGTATAATGGAGCAACAATTTAGAATAGCTCCAAGTAGAACAGTTATTTAAAATGGCTCCAAATGTAGCGTAGTAGTTGCATCTACAAGATGACATAGAAATTTGCGAAGTACATACAGATATGAATGTTGCAGACCCGTTGACTACAACCTCTCTCACAAGCATAACATGATCAAACCCAGAACTCTTTGGGTGTTAGTAACATGGGGATGTGACCTTGAGTGTTAATCACATATCGATGTGAACTGGATTATTGACTCTAGTGCAAGTGGGAGACTGTTGGAAATATGCCCTAGAGGCAATAATAAATTGGTTATTATTATATTTCCTTGTTCATGATAATTGTTTATTATCCATGCTAGAATTGTATTGATAGGAAACTCAGATACATGTGTGGATACATAGACAACACCATGTCCCTAGTAAGCCTCTAGTTGACTAGCTCGTTGATCAATAGATGGTTACGGTTTCCTGACCATGGACATTGGATGTCATTGATAACGGGATCACATCATTAGGAGAATGATGTGATGGACAAGACCCAATCCTAAGCCTAGCACAAGATCATGTAGTTCGTATGCTAAAGCTTTTCTAATGTCAAGTATCATTTCCTTAGACCATGAGATTGTGCAACTCCCGGATACCGTAGGAGTGCTTTGGGTGTGCCAAACGTCACAACGTAACTGGGTGGCAATAAAGGTACATTACAGGTATCTCCGAAAGTTTCTGTTGGGTTGGCACGAATCGAGACTGGGATTTGTTACTCCGTGTAAACGGAGAGGTATCTCTAGGCCCACTCGGTAGGACATCATCATAATGTGCACAATGTGATCAAGGAGTTGATCACGGGATGATGTGTTACAGAATGAGTAAAAGAGACTTGCCAGTAACGAGATTGAACAAGGTATCGGGATACCGATGATCGAATCTCGGGCAAGTATCGTACCGCTAGACAAAGGGAATTGTATACGAGATTGATTAAGTCCTTGACATCGTGGTTCATCCGATGAGATCATCGTGGAACATGTGGGAGCCAACATGGGTATCCAGATCCCGCTGTTGGTTATTGACCGGAGAGTTATCTCGGTCATGTCTGCATGGTTCCCGAACCCGTAGGGTCTACACACTTAAGGTTCGATGACGCTAGGGTTATAGGGAATAGATATACGTGGTTACCGAATGTTGTTCGGAGTCCCGGATGAGATCCCGGACGTCACGAGGAGTTCCGGAATGGTCCGGAGGTAAAGATTTATATATGGGAAGTCCTGTTTTGGTCACCGGAAAAGTTTCGGGTTTTATCGGTAACGTACCGGGACCACCGGGAGGGTCCCGAGGGTCCACCAAGTGGGGCCACCAGCCCCGGAGGGCTGCATGGGCCATGTGTGGGAGGGGACCAGCCCTAGGTGGGCTGGTGCGCCCCCCCCCCCCCCCCACCAAGGCCCAAGGCGCAAGGAAGAGTGGAAGGGGGCAAACCCTAGGCTCAGATGGGCCTAAGGCCCACCTAATGGTGCGCCCCCTCTCTCCCCCCTTGGCCGCCCCCCTAGATGGGATCTAGGCCTGGCTGCCATTCAATCTCCTTCTTGGCGCAGCCCTACCCCTCTCCCTCCTCGTCTCTTGCGGTGCTTGGCGAAGCCCTGCTGGAGTATCACGCTCCTCCACCACCACCACGCCGTCGTGCTGCTGCTGGATGGAGTCTTCCCCAACCTCTCCTTCTCCCCTTGCTGGATCAAGGCGTAGGAGACGTCACCAGGCTGTACGTGTGTTGAACACGGAGGTGCCGTCCGTTCGGCACTAGGATCATCGGTGATTTGGATCACGACGAGTACGACTCCATCAACCCCGTTCACTTGAACGCTTCCGCTTAGCGATCTACAAGGGTATGTAGATGCACTCTCCTTCCCTCGTTGCTAGATTACTCCATAGATTGATCTTGGTGATGCGTAGAAAATTTTGAATTTCTGCTACGTTCCCCAACAATTTTGATGATATATATGTTGTCTTTCCTGTAGTGGTGTTATGTGAACGTTGACTACATGACACTTCACCATTGATTGGGCCTACAGGAAGACATTGGGAAGTAATAAGTAGATGATGGGTTGCTAGAGTGACAGAAGCTTAAACCCTAGTTTATGCGTTGCTTCGTAAGGGGCTTATTTGGATCCATATGTTTCATGCTATGGTTAGGTTTACCTTAATACTTCTTTTGTAGTTACAGATGCTTGCGAGAGGGGTTAATAAGTGGGAGGCTTGTCCAAGGAAGGGCAGCACCCAAGCACTGGTCCACCCACATATCAAATTATCAAAGTAACGAACGTGAATTATATGAGCATGATAAAAACTAACTTGACAACAATTCCCATGTGTCCTCGGGAGCTCTTTGCTTTATATAAGAGTTTGTCCAGACTTGTCATTTGCTACAAAAAGGATTGGACCACCTTGCTGCGTCTTAGTTACTATATTTACTTGTTACCCGTTACAATTTACCCTTTCATAAAACTATATGTTACCGATAATTTCAGTGCTTGCAAAGAATACCTTGCTGAAAACCGATTGTCATTTTCTTCTGCTCCTCGTTGGGTTCGACACTCTTACTTATCAAAAGGACTACAATAAATCCCCTATACTTGTGGGTCATCACTTAGTCCTTATGGAAGCAGAGGAATACTAGAGTCTTCAACCGGTGGGAGCAACAACTAGGAGTCCATGATGTAGTCACAAAAATTCTATATGAACTTGAAGGATTGGCACTTAGTGTGTAGAGGAATTAGCGGCCTTCATCGTTTTGTGAGAGAGTAGACTAGATTTCTTTTGGTTTGGTAGCGGTGTACCTACAATGATGTTTGCATCTTTGTGAGGATTCTTGTAAATTATTGCTCTCTTCTATAAAAATATGGTATGTGGTTTGCACACTCTCAAAAAAATGAAGAAGAGTTGCCGGCTTCGAAAACTACTATCCTGGGTATTCACAATATTTGCGAATTGATTGTCATTATTTCTTGGTATTTATGGCAGGAACGGCGGAAGCTTATGAATGGGAAGAATGTCCAGGATGCGTCCAAGATAATTATGGCTATCTGGGCTTTGATGGTTAACTTTGTTGTTGCCTCTTTCCCAAAAGCTTCTAAGAACAATGGGGATTGGTCTGGGCCACCAATGGAATTTGTTAAACTTAAAGTTGATGTATTTTTTGACTATGATTTATATACATGTTCAGTAGACGCAATTATCAGACACTCAAAAGTAAACTTTATTGATGCGAGAAATTGAAAATCAACTGATTTATATACATGGTCAATGTCGAAACGATGTCTCTTACAGGTCGTTAGGCTCCCATCATTTGAGCCGAATTCACTGGATTTCATATGTGATTTTCAAAGCTTACTCGTTTGGCTGCCACAGAATTGGTTGTCGGATTTCATTCTTAAATTCTAGAGAATACTAGTAAGTTTGTATGTGCAACACACGTCTATAAATAAATAGTAGTGTCTCAAAACACTTAAAATGCATTAAAAGAATAAATAATAGCTTGAAATCCGTTGCCACATAAAGACAATAATATATTCATGCATGTGCAGGCTTAAGATTATTTTGGATTTACGGTCGGTGCTTTCTATTGGACGAAGTCATCCATAAGGCCGAGCATTAATTTATGGAAATGTTAACGCCCACACGTGTGGGCGTTCACCACTCCGTCCACACGCAAGCATCGCCGTTGGTTTCGTTTTGCACGAATCTTGGAGCAAAAGGGCTGGTTTTCGGTGCCACGTTGGACGATTCTAGTGTGCGGTGTGCGAGTGGGTTCGCCCGCACGATAGTTGCCATCCCGCGGTCAGCGGTTGCCACTGAGAGGCGTGCGGTGGAACTGCCATGCGCCCGCACGCCACGGTCCGACCGCAGTTGACGTCAAACACGTCGCACACCCCTCCACCCTCTCCCTCACGGTTCCATTCACTCTCCCCCGCGTCGCATTTACTGGCACAACCCACTCACATTACAGTCCACCGTAGGAGAAGGCGAGGGGAGAAGGCGACGGCGGAGGCGGGACAGTCGACGGTGTTCGCGGGCGTTGGTGGTGCTCGTCGGAGCGGAGCGGCGTCGCCGGAACGCGTGCATGTCGAAGGCAATGCTCGCTTCATCTATCGCATCCCCTCCCTGATTTTGTCCCCCTCTTTCCTCCCTGTTCGATTTCTAGATCCATTCCTAGAAATTCCGACGATTCGGCGGTGCGCCGGCGTTCCCGCCGCTGCGGCGGTGCTCCATAGTTGTGTGCCTGCCGTTGCTTCGTGGGAATGGGCAGTTTCGTCGCCGCCGCTGCGGCGGCATCGTCGGTGAGGCTATGCCTGCTCGTTGGCAACGCATTAGTCTTGCATTTGGATTTTGAGAGTTGTCCGCCGGGTTGTTTTGGTGCGGATTGGTTCGAAATTTGGGGTTGCAGCCATTTCGCGCGAGAATTGTAAGGGTGATTTTGAGGTTGAAGCAGTTGCCATTGAAACCTAGATCTAGTCTAGTTTTGGGGTTGAAACTGCAGACTGTGGCGAAATTGGCAATATGATTGAACGTGAAACAAATGTGCGGCAACTAAACTACCTGAAGAAACGTGGTAGTTGCCACACACATGTTCTCCCATGTGGCAACAGATTTCCGAAAATGACTGTCATAGTTGCCACCCCAAAACGAGGTGGCAACTAATTTCATTGAACTCCTGTGGCAGTTGCCACACGCATGCTCTTCCCATGTGGCAAATTTTAATTCTGCTGAACTTGTACGATAAGTAACCAGAAAAAATATGCTTTCTGAATGTGGCAACTATGGCAGTATGACCGAACGTGAACAGGTGTGTGGCAACTAAACTACATGAACAAATGTGGCAGTTGCCACAAATGTGTTCTCTTCTGCGGCAACATATTTTTCTGAAACTGACTGTCATAGTTGCCACAAATGTGTTCAAGCTCACACACAAGGGGGGCAACTAAAATTTACTGAATGAATGAGATAGTTGCCACATACACGCTCTTGAACGAGGCAAACTGATTTTTTACTGAATTTACATAATAGTAACATCAAACATTCTTTTTCATTTGTGAGACTTGTTTTTTTTTCTGAATTATTTGCGACAGTTTCCAAACTTTGATAGTTGCCACAATCGGTAGCACTGGACGGAACTAATGTGCACATCGAGTTGGCGTGTTTGCCACTTTGGATTTTGTATAATCATGTTGCAATACAGTATGTGAACATAATGTCTATTGCCACAATACAGATATGACAGTGTGGCAAACTGGCTGCATAGTATGGCAACCACATTTGCATTCAAATAGTTAATATTTTTCTGTTAGGTGGCAACTGCTTACCCATTGCATTTTACATTTTTGCCATTAACAATTTGGTCTGTTCCTACATCAGCATAATGGCTCGTGGCGATCATCAAAGTGATGATGATGATTTCATGGATCTGCCTCAACGTAACCAGGCAACTGGACGGAGAAAAGAGGGCGATGAGGTAACTGTCCGCACACCCGCCCCCCTCCTCCTGATTTATGTTATTTGTTGGCAGCTAGATCTTTTTAATAGTCGTCCATCATGAACTAAATTTTCATAACATTGCAAAAACATGGCAACAGCTCAACACTTTTGTGTTTGTTTTTTGCAGAAGAAGAAACGTATTCGCAACAGAGCCTCCCAGGAACGTCTGACCATGTTGATTGACAAATTCACTGACGATCAAAAGGGAGCTGCTGCTGAGATGGGTATGCAGGTTCTGATGGATGTCCGGTGTACGAACCTTGTCAACCCGGTATGCGACTGGCTTGGTGAGATATACGATCCCGCCTCCATGGAATTCGTGATCCCAGGACGGGGAAGACTTCCATTGAATGAGGAATCCGTGTTCTGCACTTTGGGTGTGCCTCGGGGACATATCAAAGTCCCGTACGAGGTTAATAATGAGATCGAGGAAGAGTTGTTCGCCCGTTTGTTTCCTGGGTTGGAGGCAATGCCGAACATGTCTGTACTGGCAGATTCTCTGCAGGACATGACGACGCACGGAGAAGTTTTCAAGATGAAGCTACTCATGTACCTCATCTCAGCTGTTTTCGCGCCGACCACTTCTCTTCGCCCAAGCAACAAATGTTTCCCCATCCTGGTGAATGATCCATGCTCGCTACTGCCAGTGTTTTCGTTGTGTTTCTTCTGTTTTGATTTCTGACGCGGCAACCTTTTTTGCCCTGAAATTTTGTGTGGTGCAGGCGAATTCGAAAAACGTGAAGAGTATGAACTGGTGTAAGTTTATTGCCGACTTTCTCCACGATGCTTTCAAAAACAAGATGTACCAGAAGGGTTGTCGTCTGCACTTAATGGTATTTTATTTTCACCAGATCTCTGTGTGAACTCTTTGTTTATAACGTACTTTTTATTTCATGCATGACAATCTGGTCATAACAAGATGGCAACTGCCATAGTGACAATGTGGCAACTGCCATAATGACAACGTGGCAACTGTCATACTGACAATGTGGCAACTACCTTCATATTAGCATGGCAACTGCCATCACACTTTGATGGCAACTAACACATACATATTATCGTTGGATCATACATTATCCTGCTCTTTTTTTTCTGAACTACAATTTAACCACGATGGCAACTGATATTTTCTTTTCTTTGCAAAATTGTTTTAAATCAGCTCATGTATGTCGACTCTCTTGATTTGTCCACCGTGGATTTCACCGGGATAGGAGGCCCGCCACCTACTCACAAGTTTGCTGTTTCTGCGTGGACCATCACCGCTGTCAAGGCTGTGCTTGCCGCAGACAGGGCAACTGATGGCACATATGGAAAACTACAGGTTAGTTTTTGTTTATGTCTTTTTCACACGGCATGCTTACAAATTTGACACGACGCAACCGTCCGTTGTTTATAAGGCATGCTTACAATTTCTTTTTTTGTTTTTCATAGCTGATGGCCAAGCATGCTATGGACTACAGCGTGTTTGGGGGGCCTCAAAGATTTGAAAAGTGGATGGACGTGCACTCAGCTCCGTCTTGCCCTTCTGAGGTAATCAAAATGTCCACATCTACGGTTTGCCGTGGGTTACATGTTGATGTCGCGGAAGCGAATGCAGTACGGGCGTTTTTTTGTTGATGCTTCTTGTTTTCGTGCACAGGCGAGGGCACCAGTGGAGCATCTAATTGGGCAGTTTGCATCCGGAATGACCGGCCTGCTCGGGAAGTTGGTTGAGGGGTGGACGTCCCTCAGTGCCTCTGACAGCGACGCGGTTGCGAGGCAGTTCACTTCATTTGTCCCAGAACATACACATCGGCCAACCGGTTGCCGTGGCCGGTATGACTACAACAGCTCCCAAGAGCCCGGTGACACACAGGATGATGTGGATGGAGACGCTGGCCTCAGCAAGGACGACGACGATGACACTGATGACAATGAACACGCTGAAGTTCGCACATGCGGCAACAAGGGCAAGGATGCAACAGGTGCCCACCCACCGGAGAAAGTGACAGAATATACGGCTGCAAGAGGCGAGGGGGTTTTGCCATCAAGGAGGGGGAGGGCTCCAGAGGATGTTGGGCAGGGTTCTGCTGGCAAGAGGTCTAGGATCGATCCTGTAGCTGCCAGGAAGAGGTTCGACTCTCAATTTTAGTTTTCTGCTGTGTATCTTTTCTTTGGAAAAATCTCATCTATTTCTTTTGCACTTGTTTTTTGTCAAGTGCGGCAATTAGTTTGTTGTCTGACAATTGCCACCTTCTTTTTTCCTTCCATCTGTTGCGTGCAGTGAGCCGACCGCTGGTGGACGAGCAGCTACGAAGAAACAGGCGCCAACGCCAACCCGTGTTTCTGCTCGCTTGAACAAAGGTGCCCCCATTGCCGGTGACATCCCTTCCACCAGGTCTTCTGCTCGTACGACGACGACCAACACCGGGGATCCTGTCGTGTTGCCTGACCTGAGGAAGGCAGTCAAGAAGTAGGTTTCTCCATGTGCTTTTCATTTTGAGATAGCGGTTTTTTTCTTGATTTTTCAATGCAACTGATCTGCTTTTGTCACATGTTCTTCTGTTATCATCCCCCACGAGGCAACTGCTGTTTTTTCCAAATGATTTCTTCCTTCATTTTTTAAATGTATGGCAACTCCTATTATCTTTACATGGCAACTGGCATCTAGGCCAAATGGCAACTATTTCTGTACCTAATGGCAACTGTCATCTTTTTTTTACCATTTTCTTCTGAGAGTTCATCCCCCACCTAATTTTGAAATTGCATTCCTCACAGATCAGACATTTCTATCATTCCTTTCAATTTGCCTAACTTTGATAACTGCTGCTGTATGGCAACTGCTAACTATGGCACATGGCAACTCATGACCCCCTTACATGGCAACTACCAGCTTTTTCCACTTGTTTTTAGTTTTTTAATGCTTCTCTCATTGCAAATATATTTTTTGTCCATTTTTTCATACCATTTTTCACGTGCTTTTTTCCTTTGCAGGGTGAAGAAGACTACTACGCGCGGGGCCAAGCATATCAGTGGAGACCCACTCGAACGCCTGCATTCAAAGTTGTCAACAGGTGGCAACTCAGATGTACATGAGGCGCCAGGCGACAATACTGCTGCTGCACCGTCAACTGCTCCCACTAACTCTGATGCAAGTGGCCGACCATCTCCGCCGGCTGCAGATGTGCAGGCTAGAACAACAGGCATCCGTACATCGGGGAGTGACGAGTCGGTATCCGTCAGGACAGCTGAAATATTGCCAACTCTTCTGGAAATGAAGGATGCTGCTGTGAGCCATGCCACCCCATCAGCAAGCATCGAAGTGGATTCTCCCGAGACCAACCTAGGCAAGGAAGATTCCCGCTCATCTGACACTGATTCCAAGCGCGTGCCTAGTGTCTCACCTGTGTCCATGACAGAAGCGGCTGAGGCGGCACTTCACAAGGATATGCCATCTGCAGATGAGAATCCTGGCACAACAGCTCCAGCTCCTGTCGGTGGAGATACTGCTAAGGCGACCGTTCCGCGTGCTGGTCTTCCACATAGGCGTCGTAGCCCCCGCAAGCAATCAACAGACATACCCAACGCTCCGGCTGTAGCTAGGAGCAGGAGAGACGAATCTGGTTATGTTCCTGCATCCACACTGTTCCCGCCACCTGCAAAAATCAATGTGATGGAGAAACCGCAAGACCGGAGCACAACTGATGCAGGTGTCAAGCCGGGCACGAGTGACGCAGAGGAACGCCCGGAGTAGCCTGCGCCTTCACCCGCAGCGGAAATCCCTAGCATAAATCTGCGCACTTCCAGGCTCCCAGTCAATGTCGGTGTCCCCTACAGTCCAAACAAGAAGATTGTCATGAAAGCTGCGGCTGAGACCGCTGACAACACGCCCCGCCCTGCAAATAAGGCCGATCATTTTGTAGCGGCCGATTCAGATATGTTTGTTGATCTTTCACCCTTGGATTCTGCCCCGAAAGTCATTCGTGGTCCGGCCAGTAGGAATGAGAGGCACCCAATGGCCTTTACCCCACCGAGCTTCAGCCTCGGCGTCAGTCAAGATCAACCGGTGGTGCACGATCCTATACCAGTTGCCTTTGCTTTCCCAGGAGGCATGCCCGCAATGATGGCGCAGCCAATGGTCGAGGGCAGGAAGGCTGTCAAGTTCGCAGAGCCAATTGTGCAAGGTACACTCATCACGCACTTACGATTTTCTTGTATACAAGTTTGTAGTTTGACTTTTGTCCCAATCGCATTCTTTGGGGGTCCTCACTTGTGACGGCAACTGCCATGTGACGACATGGCAACTGGATTTGATGCACCATGTCACCTACGTTTTTTTCTTGCTGCCATGCTGCGTTTGACATTTGGGCAAGCACGTGGCAACTGAAGTTATTTCAACATGGCAACTGTAGTTGCTGTCACATGGCAAATACAGTTCAGTACACATGGCAACTGGATTTGCCACATCATGCCACCTGCATTTTTTCTACCATGCTGCATTTTTTCATACGGCATTCACATGGCAAGTGGAGCCGACACGCAACATTGGCAACTGCAGTTGCTGTGACATGGTACCTACAGTACAACTAGGTGGCAACTACGGTGCAACTACATGGCAATTGTATTTGCTATGTCATAGCGACTGTAGTTGGACCACCCATGGCAACTGCCCCACTTTTTCTACCTACATATCACATCATGGACCTTTACTTCCTCACAATCCATCTGTTTTTGGATTTTATATGTATCCTAACCCACTTTTTTTATATTCATTGCAGCCACCCCTGAGGAGATTTCACCGTCACTTGATGAAGTTTACCGCATGATCGAGGAGACAGCATTGCAGAGGAGTTCCTCACGAGGGCAAGGGCAATCAAGTTCCAATGTGCCTGCAGATACGGTATCTGAGGATACCATTAGGAGTGTCACCCCTGGTCCTATGAGGCAGCAGAGGGTAGTTCACCCACCCCCCGCGGAAGACTACGAGCCCGAATTCAGGGCCACTAAGGAACAGACCCAGCTGTACGATATCGTCAAGCGTTTTGGAAATGCGAGGACCAACAACAAGCACATGAAGGAGCTGAAAGCGTAAATTACCATACCCCATAATCTCTCATCTTGCTTGCTCCTTTTTACCATTTATCTACTTCATACTTTTTATAAATGATCCGCTTACGTTTTAGTTCTTCCATATTTTTTTTTACTTAGTAGGCATGATTCTTCCATGCTATATCGTTTTCATACAGCTCATGTTTGGACAGAACGAAAGTCATTCAGTGCGGAGCAACGTACGTCGACCTGGGTGATCTTGCTGAGTCCGTGAGGCCAAACGGAAAAATGTCGACGAATGTAGTTGCATGCGGGATCGACTACATCAACAATCACACCGATGTATGCGCCGACAAGATAATCATGCATTACAGTGTGACCTGCAAAATATGGGATGGTGGCTTCCACCACAAAATCCTGAGGAACAATTTTGCACAACACGGTGACTTCAAGCTCACACTGAAGAAATATGTGAGTTCTCCTTTCCTGTCTGCACCGTTTTTTCACATGGCGTGGTTTTTTGCCAGAACCTGTACTTGTGTTTGTGTGGCAGAAGTTTTCATGTGGCAACAGTTGCCGTGCACACTGACTTCTTGATTTTTTGTATCCCCATGCAAACTATGTGGCAACTTGATAGTAAAATACATGGCTCATTTTGTTCATACAATGGACGGCAACTTTCTTTTCAACTACTCCCACCCATAATCAAACATTCTACGTGATTCTAATTTTTTTGTCCCTCTGTTGTTCTTTCATGTGAACTTTGTATCTCATTTCTTCACTTTTTTAAATGCAGGTCATGTTCCCCATGTTCCAGGAGCTTGCACCACACGACCGACACGACAAGTGTGGTCACCACTATGCGGTCTGTCTTAACCTGAAGAACCAACGTATCGAGGTGCTTGATTCAATCCGTTCGGAAGCTGATGCAGACCTTACTACGCATGCCGAATTATTCATCAAGAACCTCAAAGAGACTTGGAACCGTCACTACGAACATTCAAAGGTCTAGATCAGGCATTTCCCGACTGAGTATGTGGCGACTGTGAAGCAAGGGAACACGTAATTTCTTTTAACCCGCTCCTTCATGTGCCATTTTTACATCAATCCACCCCCTCTTTTTGTCGACACATCTGAACTGAAGTCCATCTTTGCTGCAGCTGTCCATTTTTGCGTGTTCACCTGAACTTTTTTTTCCTCGTGCAGGACGGACTGTGGATTTCACGCGCTGGAATACTTTGCAAAGTGGGAAGGCAGAATTGTCCCCGCTATCACAGATGCAACGGTCGTTGAGCTCCGAAAAATCTGCACATGGAACTGGCTGACGAATGAAGATATCAACAAGCGGTCCGGAGCACGCGAGTTCGTGGAGGAAGCTGTCAAGCAAGTCATCAAGAAGTACAAGTGATCACGTGGCGTTACACACCAGACGCACACCTTACATTCTGTTGTTGAGGAATGTAAGGCACTATCTCTCTGTTCTTTGTCGAAAACTATGTTTTGTGTGCTACGTTATGACTGCAACCTCGTGTAGCCTACTATGTAATGGTGGCGTGTTAGCGACATTTTTAGTGTTTTCTGTAATACATGTGTGGACGTGAACCTATTTTAGGCGTTACATTAGATCTGTTTTTATGTTTATCATTACGACAGTGGTTTCGTCGTTTCTAGCATTGTTTTTTGCTGTTTCGAATGCGTCTGCGATGTTTTCAAAAAAAAGATGGCAAATGTAGTTCAACAGACATGGTTAGTGAAAGTCATCGTCATTTTTTCATTTTTGGCTGTTTTGCTTGTTCTTTTTCATCGCTAATTGCACCGGCTAGCATTGGGTAGGTTTATCATGTAGCCATAACCTTTGCTGCGGTTTATGCACGTTTACGCTTTTTTTTCCAACTTGTTTTCCCATACATTGCACACAACACACTATGTGCTTCTAAACCGCATCGTATTTGTCATGGGGATATATGCCATGCAGAGTCATTACAAAAAGCATCCGGAAATTTTCAGTACAGCTAACATGGCAGATACATCATAAATAACATGGCAAATCCAGTACAACTTACATGGCAAATCCAGTACAACTAACATGGCAGATCCAGTACAACTAACATGGCATATTTAGTATAAAGTAGCATGGCATATTTAGTATAAAATAGCATGGCTTATCTAGTATAAAATAGCATGGCATATTTGGTATAAAATAGCATGGCAGATTAACTACACATAACATGGCAGATTAAGTACCCATAACATGGCAAATGCATTTATCCATTCAATGAATTTTCCTTCTACTTCTGTCCCCCCTCAAGAGTCATTCTCCCAATTAAAAAAAATCCCATCGTATAGGGGTACAAAACAAAATGTCCACATGGACCATGTCGCAGCGCCCCAATTTTTGCTCATTGATTGCCCGCCCCTTTCTTCGTTTTCTTGTGTTTTGCTTGAATCTCCAGTCCCGACTTGTACCTTATCTCTCTCGGACGACCCTTTGTGATGGAACGGGGTGGGTTCCTGACCTGGGTTTGTGTGCTTGTTGTTCCAGATCCTATCTCCGAGTTTTCAGACGATGGCCCCGTGGATGAAGGCACACTTGATGTGCGGGGGAACCGGTGTAAGGCTTCCTTGGCTTTCCTTTTTTTGATCTCATCAAGCTCTCTTTTCAGTGCCTTCCTGTGTTTTTCTGCGACTCTCGCTGCGTCATCACTCTTGCACGCTTCATCAATTAGCTCAGCATAGTTCTTTGTCAGCACAACGTGCCTCACGGCTTCCATGGTTGACTCAGGTCTCTCGTCATGCACAGCCAGAACTGCGTGTGTTGTCTGCGGCGCCAACGCGTCGTCAGCGTCCCAAGTCCATCGCCTCCTTATGAAATGGTGGGGCATGCGTGTCACAGCGTTCATGTCCATGACTTTTAGTATGTGACAGCACACAATGCCGTCCCATTCGAATTTGCAGCATTGGCAGTAGTACTCGCCTTCGCCTATCGTGGCTCTGACGAAGTAGTTCCTTCCTTTGTCCGCGTCTTCAGGTTCTGAATCTGACATGCCCAAAATAGAACACACCTTGAACGTATGTTCGTCCACCCGGAAAGCCGTGAACATGCTGGCACGCTTTATTTCTTCCTGGAATCTGCAAGTTTTGTGTGTTTTCTGTTAAACTTTCGTGCGATCTTTTTCTTGTACACCCTTATGTTGTCATGGAAATAGAAAATACATTTTGTTTGAACATGGCAAACATAGTTCATTGAACATGGCAAATATATTACGTTGAACATGGCAAATGCAGTACACTACACATGGCAAATGCATTACAACATACATGGCAATTGCAATACAACAGACATGGCAATTGCAGTACATTTTCAACTGGATATCGTCATTTCCACACCAACATTCCCCAATGGAAGCACATTGCATAAAACATGGCAACTGCATTTTTATTAAACATGGCATATATAGCTGAGTAAACATGTCAATTGCATTTCAAAAAAAAGGGCAGATGCATTTCATTAAACATGGCAACTGCATTTCAGCATATGTGTCGCCAATATAACATTTTTTAGCATTTTTTGACATTGGCATTTGCATGCCAACATGCTCCAATGGAAGCACAGCGCATAAAACATGGCAACTGCACTTCATTCAACAAGGGAAATGCACCCAAGCAAGTATGCCAAAACAAAATTTTCATTTTAACATGGCAACTGCATCTGAGTAAGCATGGCAAACAGTATTTCATTAAACATGGCAGCTGCATGTCATGGCAACTGCATTGCACTCTATAAGGCCCCTACTGACTTGGTGCTTTTTATGCAAATAAGACTGTAATGCAACTGACTTACTTGTTAAAGATCTTGTTGGTGTATATCTTGCTCATTTGCCTCTCCATCGGTAAATACGTTAGCAATTTTGGCTGCTTTAGGGCTGTGGTCGCTTCTTGCTGTAGCTCAGATCCCATAATTTTTTGTTGCAAAGCTGTGTACTGCTTGGCAAACTGTAGCAATGAGTTGCCAGGGCTGACGTACCGCTTTAAAACAGCATTGAACCCTTCGCTGCGCTGCATAGTCTGCAGAAAGGGGAAGAAGCACTGCATGAAGTAGGCCAGCACCCAGTACATTCGCTTCTCCCACAGGCTAACATGAGTCTCGTTGTCCTGGACTTGATGTGTTCCAGTCATGGCCATCCAGCTCCTTTCAAACTCCTACACCGTCAAGCTGTGGTCCACGCACAGCTCGAATGCCTTGTGCAGCTCTGGACGGTCGGCAAAGAACGGTCCTAGCGTCTCCTCAGCCTTCTTTATAATGTGCCACCTGCAGTGCCTGTGCACTGCCAACGGAAAGACCTCCTCTATGCCTGCACGCATGCTGAAATCTTGGTCCGTTATTATGTTCATCGGAGCAAGTCCATCCATGCACTCCAAGAAGGTCTTGAACAGCCAAACGTACCCATCTGTGTCTTCGTTCCGGACAAGGCCGCATCTGAACTGCAACGACTGATTGTGGTTATTTATTCCTATGAACGGAGCGCATGGCATCTTGTACATATTGGTGAGGTACGTCACGTCGAATGAAATGCAATCTCGGAAATTTTTGTAGGCTCTCCTTGCAGCACCATCCACCCAATACATGTTCCTGACACGGTCCTCATCGTCCAACCTTATCCTGTAGAAGAAATCTGGATCTTCCTTTGCTTTCGCATCGAAGTAGGCTATTGTGGCCTCTATGTCTGCCAACTTGCTCTCTCTACGGTACTTGGCCTGTAGGTTTGTGACGTCAGCTGGTATGTACGGCATGCTACTCGGAGTCCCCTTTTTGCTGTGGATGAGAGATAGTATCTGTACCATTCTTGATGGACCGACGTTACAATCATGTAGCAGCTTTATGAATTTCCTTTCGACGGGGGTGAACCCTCTGTGGGCGGTCAGAAATTTCACCAGGTCGAACTTCTTTATGAGTTTGTGGTTGTGCTCGTCAAAATACTCATTGACCACCCATGTTGCTCCATCTACGTTTAGCTTACACCGGACAGGGCACCCCGTCTTGAGAATGATGCCTCTCTTTCGTTCCGGAACGACAGGCGCAACACCTTTCCCCTTCTTGTTCCTTCGTGCCTTGTGGCACCTCATCTCACCTCTGCTGTACTCATTAGTTTTATTAATTTTCCTATGGTACTCGGTGTTGACCGCAAATCCATGGAACTTTGCGTATGCCTGGTAGTATTCCTTTGCTTCTGCGAACGATCCAAATCTCTGCCCAATGTATGGTGGCTGAGGTACCACGATCTCGGATTGCCCACCATCTTCATCCTCTTGTGCGTCGTCGTCAGTTTCATCATTCGCTTCAGTATCGGCGGCAGTTCCATCTACTCGAGTGTTGCTAGTGCTTGTGTTCAAAGGGGTGCTCGTCGGCATTGCTGGAATGATTGCCATTCCCGACTCTGACTCAAAATTGTTTGCGGCATGACAGTCTGCTGGCTGGTGGAACGCGTCTTCCGTGCGCTCAGAGCTCCCCGCAGTAGATGTCCCCGCACCGCTGTTCACTGTAGTTGTAGGTTCTGTAATAGAAAAAACAAGCACGAGAGTAAGATTTTTTGGTTGAATAAGATGTGTACCACAACGGATCACACCATCTTTGATTGATTTGGCACGACATTTTTTCAAACAGCAAGCTGTGAGACTGCGTGTGGACATGTGTGGCAGCTGTAGGTGTCCAGTCATGGCACGTACTGTTCAACAAACATGGCAACTATTGTTTTGCCTACAAAAAACTACAAACAACAAATGTAGTGATGTTTTTTGTGGTTCAATTTTTTTCCTTACCTTGTTGTGCTGCATTTGGCCATCTTGTGTGGTCTGTGACACCAAAATGTCGTGCTCCACCTGCAATTTGTGAAGCTTGCCACGGGACGATTGCCGTGTCACCACCAGCGTAATACGCTGTAAGCATAGTAGTGGTTGGTCAATTCATGGCAATTTGCAGTTTGTGCTAGCACGGCAACTGCAGTCGCCCCTGATGTGGCAACTGCAGTTTTACTGGCATGGCAACTATAGTTGCATCGGCATGGCAACCGCAGTTGTTCCTCCATGGCAACTGCAGTTGCGATGACATGGCAACTGTAGTTGCTCTGGCATGGCAACTGCAGTTGTTTCTCCATGGCAACTTCAAGTGTCCACTGATGGCAACAACAATTGTCCAGGGATGGCAAATGTAGTTTTAAATTCATGGCAATTGTAGAAGTCCAGTCATGGCAATTTGGAGCTGCCAACTATGCCCCTTCTGCTAATTGAACATCCGCAACTTCACTTTTTTTATGGACTGGCCTGTGTATGACATCGATGGCAGGTACATGGGTGCTGGCTGATGCCACGTGCTGCATGAAGGCCCTGCATTTTCACCCGTGATAACTCGTGAGTCCTCTTGCCAGTTTTTTTGCATGTCCATTTTTCACGTCCACAGCAGTATGTGTTTTTTTTTGGTTTTGCATTACCTTGATTAGCCATGCTAGCTAGTTGAGGTTGGTTGCCCGTAAATATGTCAGTGTTAGCGCCTTGTGACTGAACTTGCCATGGGGCCCCCCTGAGAGTGTTTTGGTCATAAGAACCTGCAAAAAATGGGAGTGTAGGACATAAGTAGAATGTCATCTTCATCGTTGCGAAGTTGGCAACTGCTCTCTTCTTTTTGTTACCACACATCATACCTACGCCTGCATACTGTTGTAGTAGTGGCAGCAACCGCCCTGCAGAGATGAGTTGACTATACTCTGCTGCATCCCAAGGCGGTGTTTCTGGCCTTTGAGAACCCCAAGCATCAGCGCCACCTTCGCGATTCATCCTTTCCGCGTCTAGATTCTTTTCCGACATGTTCCTCAATCACTGGATGATCAAAAAGGCATCAATAATCCACAAGAATTTGTATTCTTCTGCTGCTTGCACATGGAAGATAGGGATGGCAAGCAACAGGTCAAAATAGGTGGCAATTGTCATCATACACAAGCGGCAACTGTCGTTACACATAAGTGGCAATTATTTTTTCCCACCCTCTTCATTCAAAAAATCGTCCTTCCTGCCCTTTTTTAGGGATTCCTACTCATCCATTTCATACCCAACTACTTAAGTGCCTAAACTAGGCACCTAAGTTAACCTCAAACGTAGTACATGGCAGATCTGGTGTATTCTGCCTGGCAATTGCGAATATACACCGAACCATGCAGTGTTCTACCCCTATAGTATGGACCCAGTACAAGATCGGGAGATTTTCAGCCTTAAGGATGAGAGGGAAGGACGAGATCGAGAATTTTCACCTGGTTTTAGTTGATCGTGTCTGGAGGGCTGGATTGGAGTGGGCGGCTGGGGATGGGAAGGGTTAGGGTGTGGTTTGGGGTCGGAGCGCCCTACGGATCTGCCCTGGTTGCCATGGCAACCAGGGATGGCCGGCGACGGATGTCGGGGTTCGAGAGGTGGGGGACGATGGCAGCGTACGAGAAGGGGATGGATCGGAGGCGTGGATCGGCTGGGTCGTGCGGGCAGCCGGTCTTCTGGCCCGGACGGGGCAGTGCGGGCGGGGTTGCCACACACCGGACGTGCGGGCCGTGCTTTTGTGCGCTCGGACGTGGTCGTGCGGGTCGATCCCTGTCTATGCCGCACGAGGCGTGCGGGCGGGTTCCTATCGACGCCACACGTGTGGCAGTTATTCGGACCCTTAATTTATGCCAACAGTATGTTTATAACATGGATAAATTTGCGAAACACAATTAAGTAAAGGCGATGCAAACTACAAATAGTTCATACACAGAAAGCTACATCCCATAGTTAGATTCCTATCTAAACATGGGATCTCTCAGAGCTCAGGCCATTTGGACCGTCATATCTTGAATTTGATGCAATTTGGGCCGTCGAATCTGCCCCTGGGATGAGCTGGGCTGTTGGACAAAATTTGCAATCGGCGCAATGAACGGTTGCGTCTATTTTTCACCTCTGCATTTTGATCGCTCCCCACTGACTACTAGGCCAGTGCGGGTGGCTCATGGTCAAAAATGCGTGCCACTGCCTGTAATTCTCGGATCCTGCTGAGGGCATTAGAGAGATTTCGCTTCCTCTCCCGTACGTGACGTTCCGTGGGTGGGGAGGAGAAGAGGGCACCCAATTTGATGAGAACCCTATAAACAGAATTCATGCCATATAAACGGAATTCCAACAATGTGCATGTGTCGCTCCAATTTGATCTTATAAAAAGTAAAGTAATATAACCAATAAAACTTGAAGTGCTAAATTATCTAGAGTGATGCATAGGAGTACCTTATATCAGATCATCGTAGAATATAGAAAACATATGCGCAAGAACAAAAAAGGAGAAAGAAAATGGATGTCTTTATTGTACTCGGGAAGAGATGATAGGTAAGAAAAATTGTGCAACGTTTTGAAATCAAGTGGGATGACTTGGGTAGGAGAAGCAATGACCTGCAGTAAGCGGGTGGCAGACGGGCTTTGCGGCACCATGCTGCGGCCTTACGCGCGAAGTCGTTCGCTGTGCGCTGCCCTGCATGCATCCACGCCCCTACGGCAGCTCTGGTAGTCCTCGCCAGGCGATGACCTGATCCATCGAGACAAGGCGGGCCGGCAATGAGAACAACCGGTCGGGCTGGCTGCACGTGCGATGGCGATGTGACTCGAGCGAGGCGAGGAGCGAAGAGGGCGTCAGGAGTCCGCCCGCGAGGGTCGCGGCGGCTTCCATGAGGGCACAAAAGGAGTTGACGATCCCGTGGTCCGGGCGCGGGCCGAGCCCCTGGAGCGCTGAGCGAGGGAGATGGAAGATGATTACCTCCCCTGGCCGCGCAAGTCAACGGCTGTAAAACAGAAATTTCGGTGAGGTGCGGGCGAGGTGAGGAGCGAGGACGACGACGAGGACTGGAGGGCAAGTGCATCGCGAGTTCCCGACCTAGGTGGCCATTAAATTAAGGATCTTGTTTAATGCCATGTGTAATGCAAAATCGTTAGCCTGCATGCACCGCACACGCGTGGCACCAGATACTCAGCCCAACAACTATATTAGCCAACAAACGGATGACAAGAGCTAGCTGCATGCAGACCGCTCCGTAGTTTTTTTTTTAGGAAAGGCCATCATGGCTGAGAGCTCCTCCTTGGCGCCTTCAGCGCCCGCTAGCGAACGCAGCACCCACTGCGTCCCGACGCGCTCCTCTTCGTCCCCCACCCCGAGATGCCCACCATGGCACCACCTGCGGTCCAGCACCGCCAAATCCCCCATCCACCATCGCCACCGCCATGAATCCCTCCTTGGCTGCCGCCGCTGATGAGGGAGTCCTAGACTAAAGGGTCCTCGGACGTCCGGCCTGTTATCTATAGGGCAGACTGATGGGCTGTGAAGATCGAAGACCATACTCGTGTCCGGATTGGACTCTGCTTGGCGTGGATGGCAAGCTTGGCGACCGAAGATTCCTTTTTATGCAACTGACTCCATGTAAACCCTAGATCCCCTCGGTGTCTATATAAACCAAAGGGGGTAGTCCAGAAAGGGGACCAAATATACTCATTACCATATTCATAGGCTAGACTTCTAGGGTTTAGCCATTACGATCTCGTGGTAGATCAACTCTTGTAACACTCATATTCATCAAGATCAATCAAGCAGGAAGTAGGGTATTACCTCAGTAGTGAGGGCCCGAACCTGGGTAAACATCATGTGCCCTGTCTCCTGTTACCATCGATCCTAGACGCACAGTTCGGGACCCCCTACCCGAGATCCGCCGGTCTTGACACCGACATTGGTGCTATAATTGAGAGTTCCACTATGTCGTCGGCAGAAGGCTTGATGGCCCCTTCGATCGTCAATAATGACATTGTCCAAGCAGGAACCTTCCTCCTCGGATAGATCTTCGTATTCGGCGGCTTCATACTGCGGGCCAACTCGCTTGGACATCTGGAGCAGATCGACAGCTACGCCCCTGGCCATCAGGTCAGATTCGGAAGCCTGAATTACATTGCGGACGTCCGTGGAGATTTGATCTTCAACGGATACGAGACCGTGACAACCGCTCCCCATCGCCTCGATGAACATGGCCTAAACCTGTCATCGGGCCGCATCCAGGAGATAGCTCCTGTAAGAGCTCTGGCCTTAAATCCGGAGCAGGCGCGAAGATGGGAAGCTCAACCCCGTCACGAGGGCTACCAATTCCGCGGCGCTGGAGCCGCACGTAGATTCCACTACATACGGTGTCCGCACCAACGGAACCTCAAACTCGCCTCCGATGTCGAACTTCGAACCCTGCGAGCCCGCATATACCGAACTCGATTGGTTATCGATCCTCAAGTTCAGCACCGCAGATGTCTTCCAACACTCGCCCATGGGTGACATGCTAAACTCGCTAAAAAACCTATCACTGGCAAGCGACCCATCGCCGAACTATGTTCAGTTCGAACTCTCTGCGGACGATGGAGAATTTTGTTTCCCACCTGCCGCCCACGTCATAGCCGCTGTTGAAGACCTAACCAACACGCCCGACCCCTGCCCCGAAGACATCGATGGTTTGGACGACGATGAAGGGCAAGGCCAGAGCTCATTACCCGTTTGACACGGGAAGACCACTTCCTGGTATGACATGTGTATGAAAGACACACCTCACGGCACTCTGGAGGATGACAAGAAGCATCCGGTCGAGAACAAACCGCCTGCTACACAGCCTGGAAACCGGCACCCCAGGCCACATCGCCCAAGAGAAAACACTGCCAACACCCCAGACAACAAAGACCCTACTGAGGTAGAATCCGAGCAGGATGAACAGGAAGGCGGACATGACAGCTCTGATGAACAGACCACATATAGGGACTCGGAGGACAACAATTATTCCCACCCTCCGAGGAAGAGGAGATCCTCGGCAACGAAGACTTTATCATACCCAAGGAACCTCTCGAGCGGGAGCGCTTTAAATGCCAGCTTATAGCCACTGCAAGGAGCCTAAGAAAGAAGCAGCTGCAGCTTCAAGCAAGTCAAGATTTTCTCAATGATAGATGGACCGAGGTCTTGTCCGCCGAGGAACACGGCCTTAGAAGCCTAGTCAAAAGCCACCCAAAGAATAGGTGGCCCTTTCAATACGATGGCAGGGCGTTGGAGCCCATACCACCATCGAATAATGCGACAGACCGACCACAGTTCATTCCAGTCAAAGCAGCAGCCCAAGCAGAGCACCATACCAACCCATCCGGCCGTCAAAACAAAATAGCTCAGAGGAATACCCGCGATATCAACCAATACACTGAGGGTAGAGCAGGACGTACACTATTGATGTACAGATCACGAAGATATATCCCGACCGACGATGATGGTCGCCTATTCGGACACTATAAAGCCGACCATGCCCGGGCCGTACACCGTAAATGGAACCCGTCGGAGGTGCTTTATAGTGTGGCCCAACATAGAGGAGCCGCACACCCTCTCTGCTTCACTAACGAAGTAATGGAGCATGAATTCCCAGATGGGTTTAAACCCATCAACATCGAATCATACGATGGAACAATAGATCCCGCGGTATGGATCGAGGATTACCTCCTTCATATGCACATGGCCCGTGGAGACGACCTCCACGCCATTAAATACCTACCTCTCAAGCTTAAAGGGCCAGCTCGGTACTGGCTAAACAGTTTGCCAGAAAATTCCATTGGCAACTGGGAAGATTTGGAAGACGCCTTTCGAGGCAATTTCTAGGGAACATATGTCCGACCATTATACGCCGATGACTTAAGTCACATTGTCCAGGAGCCCGGCGAGTCAGCCAGGGAGCTCTGGACCAGGTTCTTACTCAAAAAGAACCAAATTGTCGACTATCCGGAAGCAGAAGCCCTTGCGGCCTTCAGACACAGCGTCCGAGACGAATGGCTAGCGCGTCACCTCGGCCAGGAAGGACCCAAATCCATGGCAGCCCTTACCGGTCTAATGACCCGCTTTTGCGTGGGAGAAGACAACTGGTTGGCTCGTAAAAGCAATGATGCCAGCAGCCCGGGCACCTCCGAAATCTGAGATGGCAACGACAAGCCACGACAAACCGAACACAACAGTCGCAGTAATATACACGACACAGCGGTGAACGCCGGATTTCACAATTCGAAGCCCGGTCAACGGAAGAAGCCACTAAATGCAAACCAGGATGGACCATCCACCCTCGAGAGGATATTGGACCGACCTTGTCAGATTCACGGTCAACCTGATATGCCAGCTAATCATACCAACCGAAATTGTTGGGTCTTCTAGCAGGCAGGCAAGCTTAACGCTGATCACAAGGGGAGGAGGTCACCAGGCGATAAAGACGACGGATCTGCTCGCCAGCAGAACGCCAGGGCCAGAAATAGTTTCCCTCCGACGTTCGACTACTCCGGGAACGCGAATAGCAGTCCGTCTTCCGCCACCCACGTACTGTACTGGCAAAGTTTGCACCACACGCACATCACTATGCACTCAAGATACCATGGGCATCGGTGGAAGCATAATACGGACACCCTGCAAGCATTCCCGTAACATTTTCTATCTGGTCACTTTATTTTTGATGTGTCATCCATAAATAACAGGTGACCAGCCGGACAACATCTACAACGGACTCTACCGGAGTCCGGATCCGTACGCTCACCTAAGGGGCTACTTCCGTTAAGGATTCCCCTCCCCGAGGACGGGCGACGCTGGCGTGCGACAGGAGGTCCAAAAATAACTTTTTGTGGGCCGCACTCTTTATTCCAAGCTTGTACTATGCCCTCTTTCCTCTGATCCCGACCCCGTGCATATCAAATAGCCGGGTCCGCGGTCTTTCCTTATTTATTTATTTATTTATTATTATTATATATATATATATATACACACACACACAAATTTATCATTGGCACATCGCTCCGTTCTCAGTAAGTCTCATCCGAACTGATCTTCCATACTCTTTTAAGCACGGCCTTAACGGCTGCTCTGCAGATACACCTCGGCATACCGTGTCAGGGGCTCGGCATGGGAATGAATGAGGAGCCAATAAAAGTCTGAATAGCTCTATCACGTACTTCGGCGTCGCAAGTTTGGCCTTATATGCATCAACTCCGAATCATTGTCTTGGGTCAATAGTTGGGTTGCCCGGCTCCTGTGTTTGCTACCCTACATTCCGCTCTATCGGCTAGGGTAGTAAAGGGAGAACTACTGTGATTGTGCCCGGCCTAGACCTCATGAGCACCTCAGTAGAGAAAGCCGAAAACTGACTGTCATGATGCAGCGAGAGCTGGTCAACCACTTGACGACTTGTTGGAATCCTTAGTGATTCTCCGTGTAACACGAAGGATCTTTTTCAGATCAGATATGCAAGGCACCACACGCCGCATACACACCAGGGGCTATGTTGTAGCCTCACCATAAAACTCCTATGGTTAAGTGAAAGTGTTAACGCCTTATAGTTTGATTGCCTGGTTCGCTGCATTATCACCTCCTTCATGGACCAAGACATTAGATAAAGAGTTATTAAATGCTTTTTCGAACACCCCCGTACTTCCTACGAGGGGGCCTTCATCTTTCCCCAAAATGTCTTGACTCGGGCAAGGGCCATCCATGCACCTTCAATGCACGTCGATCGCTTCGCAGCATCGATTCGCGGCACCACGTCGACAAGCTTCTGCACCAAACCGAGATAACTACTCAGCGCAGGCTCGGTTGGCCATAGCCGGATTATAACATCCTTCATGGCGGCGCCAGATAGCCTATGAAGTTTGGCCCATTGGGACATCTGCTCATTAAGCAGCAGAGCCGCTTAGACGCACCGAACTGTGACCAAAAAAGCTTCTCCATCGCATATCTAGCTCGCGCTTGGTAATACCGCGCTGCATCGGAAGAACTCTTCGGCAAGTCCAAATACTCGGCTGGGGTTGAGGAAGGAGCAAGCGCAAGGGAAGAAGAAGAGATAGGCTCCCTATAAAAAGGCCCCGTGTGACGCCCACGATGCGGCTATATCTCTCACGTGTCGAAGCACGACTTAGAGGCATAACCGCATTGTAAGCAATGTCGCAAGTGGGGTAATCTTCACACAACCCATGTAATGAATAAGGAAAAGAGGTACATAGTTGGATTACAATCGCCACATCACACAATAGCATAAATATCATTACATTCATCCAGATACAATCAAGGTCCAACTATGGAACCAAAATAAAGACAACCCCAAAATGCAACAAAGTCCCCGATCGCCCCAACTGGGCTCCACTACTGATCGTCTGGAAAGGAAACGTAGTATCGTCCTGAGTCCTCATCAAACTCCCACTTGAGCTCAGTCGAATCTCCTGGAGCGGTATCATCGGTCCCTGCATCTGGTTTTGGAAGTAATTTGTGAGTCACGGGGACTCAGCAATCTCACACCCTCGCGATCAAGACTATTTAAGCTTATAGGTAGGGTAAAAGTATGAGGTGGAGCTGCAGCAAGCACTAGCATATATGGTGGCTAGCATACGCAAAAGAGAGCGATAAGAGAAGGCAAAGGCACGATCGATAAACTATGATCAAGAAGTGATCCTAGAACAACCTACGTTCAAGCATAACACGAGACCATGTTCTCTTCCCGGACTCCGCCAAAAAGAGACCATCATTGCCACACACTCTGTTGATTCATTTTAATTAAGTTAAGTTTCAGGTTTACTACAACCGGACATTAACAAATTCCCATATGCCCATAACCACGGGCACGACTTTCGAAAGTTCAAATCTCTGCAGGGGGGTCCCAACTTAGCCCATCACAAGCTCTCACGGTCAATGAAGGACATTCCTTCTCCCAAGACAATCCGATCAGACTCGGAATCCCGGTTACAAGACATCTCGACAATGGTAAAACTAAACCAGCAAAGCCACCCGAATGTGCCAACAAATCCCGATAGGAGCTTCACATATCTCGTTCTCAGGGCACAACGGATGAGACTAGCTACGAGTAAAACCAACCCTCAAGTTTCCCCGAGGTGGCCCCGCAGACAGCTTAGTTTGGACCACCACTCAGAGGAGCACTGGCCCGGGGGTTTAAAATAAAGATGACCCTTCAGTCCGCGAAACCCAAGGGAAAAAGGCTAGGTGGAGAATGGTAAAACCAAGGTTGGGCCTTGCTGGAGGAGTTTTATTCAAGGCGAACTGTCAAGGGGTTCCCATTATAAACCAACCGTGTAAGGAATGCAAAATCAAGGAACATAACACCAGTATGACGAAAACTAGGGCGGCAAGAGTGGAACAAAACACCAGGCATAAGGCCGAGCCTTCCACCCTTTACCAAGTGTATAGATGCATTAAGGTAAAGAAGATATAATAATGATATCCCAACAATAAACATGTTCCAATGAGGAACAAACTCCAATCTTCACCTCCAACTAGCAACGCTATAAGAGGGGCTGAGCCAAGCGGTAACATAGCCAAACAACGGTTTTCTAGGACATGGTGGGTTAGAGGTTTGACATGGCAATATGGGAGGCATGATAAGCAAGTGGTAGGTATCGCAGCATAGGCATAGCAAAAGAGCAAGCATCTAGCAAGCAAAGATAGAAGTTATTTCGAGGGTATGGTCATCTTGCCTGCAAAGTTCTTCGAGTTGACGTTAGCTTGATCCTCGTAAGCGTACTCAACAGGTTCCTCGATCACGTACTCGTCTCCCGGCTCTACCCAAAGCAAGAACACAAGCAAAGGGAGACACAATCAACCATGGTGCAATGCGCAAACAACATGATACAAGACATGGCATGATATGCGGAATGTGATATGCGATGCATATGCATGTTTCGGAAAGGAAAGATTGAACCTGGCCTCAACTTGGAAAACCAAGAGTTCCACTGGAAAGATGAGTTGATTTCGGTCGAAATCGATATAAAGATCACCGGAATCGGATGCACGGTTTGCAAATGACAAGCAAAACAAATATGACACCGATCCGTGATTAACAGCACGAGGCCATCTTAATGCATCAAGAACAACAAGCTACTACACTCTAACATAACAACAGAACACATGGCAGGGATCCACTCAAGATGCTTGACAAAAGATGAACACTGATATACGGCTAATTCACTCAATAGCAGGTTCAAACAAGCATGGCAAAAGTGCAAAAGATAACAGGTTACTGACTTAGTGAAAATAACAACATGTCAGGAATTTAACATCAGGAAGCAATGTTTAGAGCACGATATCACCATGCTATAGGAACATATCATGGCAATGCAAGGCATGGCATGAAGCTACTCAAAGCATACAACAAAAGTCCCTTACTGACCATAAGCCAAAAGGGATCAGAAAATACAATGGCAACCATGTGAACATAGCAACTTTCGTTAACAGATTCAGACTTAGTAGAAAACTGGAACATGGCAAAACAAATATTAAGTAGGCATGTTTACGAGCTCGATGCACTCACCACAAAGCATTTCATGACAAACTAAGCATACACCCAGCAAGTAGACATGGCATAGAAGCTAATCATGCCAAGAACAACCTCATAGCATGCATGGATCAACTACAACAACCTCGGCAAAATTGCTTAACATGTAAACAATCTGCGAGGAACATTTTATAGCAAAAGTAGAGCTCGATTGAGTCAAGCTAGGGTGCTCCATAATTGCAAACAAAGACATGGATGGATAGATCACAACAATATCTACAAAACATCCTTACTGATCATGCTCAAAAGAGGCATGGATCACTCTGTAGCAACAAGAATACATGGCATAAAAATATTAACAGGGCAAAGACTTAGAAGATTTCTATGTCCCTGAAATCAGCAACATTACGAGAGCTACTTTGCATGCTTGTGCTAGTCACCACAGAGATCACAAAAATACATGGCATACACCCCTGTAAAGATGGCATGGCATACTTCAAAACTCATGTAGGACTCAAGTTCATAGGAGGCACACATTAATCATGGCAAAAATGACAAATGTCCAATTACTGATAAGAATCTGAAACTAATATAAACTAGCACTCTTGCAACAGCATTTAGGGCAACAAGATGAACTCAAATGAACATGGTGCAATGGAATGAAATGAACTACTCGTCGAGACGAACAATTTGATATGCTACACGCCCAAAACGGAGCCACGGATGCAGAGTTATGATGCGATGAAATATGCATAAAAATACTGGGAGTAGGGCAAAAGTCAACCCCTAGGGTTTGGATCCAGATCTGGATCGGGGTGGCATGGAAAACGAGGATCGCCGGGAACACTGTAGCTGACCAGAGATGACAGAGTTCGCCGGATCCATGGACGGACTTGGCGAGGATGACGACGACGTGGCCGGAGAGGTGGCCGGCGCGGCGAGGCGACGCGGTCGGCGGCGAGGCACGTCGGCGGCGGCTGGCGGTGGCGGTGGCGAGAGGCGTGGCCGGCGGGCGGCGAGGTCGCCGGTGAGGAAGGAGGCGGGCGGCGCGGCGAGGAGGACGACAGGCGGCGGGGACCGAGCGGCGGCGCGGGCGCGATGGGCCGCGGGGACGGCCGTGTGCTCATGGGCCCGCGGTGGAGGCGGCGATGTGGGGCGCGAGCGGCGAATGGTGGCGTGCCACGTGGCGGCGGCGGGGCAGTCAGACACGTCTGGCCCGCTGAGTTTTTGTCCAGCGGCGGAGAGGGAGCGGGGCTAGGGTTAGGGATCCGGGATTTTCGGGGGGAGGTCTATATTTGTAGGTAGAGGGAGCTAGGAGGCTCCCAATTGAGCACGGTTTTCGGCCACGCAATCATGATCGAACGACCTAGATGATGGAGGAGGTTTAGGTGGGTTTTGGGTTACTTCGGAGAGGTGTTGGGCTGCAACACACATGAGGCCTTCTCGGCTCCTCGGTTAACCGTTGGAGTATCAAACGAAGTCCAAATGGCACGAAACTTGACAGGCAGTCTACCGGTAGTAAACCAAGGCCGCTTGGCAAGTCTCGGTCCAATCCAAAAACGTTTAATACCCGCACACGAAAAGAGGTAGAAAGGGACACCGGAGGACATAGGAGCGCCGGAATGCAAAACGGACAACGGGGAAAATGCTTGGATGCATGAGACGAACACGTATGCAAATGCGATGCACATGATGACATGATATGAGATGCATGACAAAGACAAAAGCAACACGAAGACAAAAACCCGACAACGAGGAAATCTGAGATGTTATTCTTTCCGTTCAATCTATCCTAGAGTTCATACTAGAATAACACCTTAAGACACAAATCAACCAAAACCCTAATGTCACCTAGACACTCCAATGTCACCTCAAGTATCCGTGGGTATGATTATACGAAATGCATCACACAATCTCAGATTCATCTATTCAACCAACACATAGAACCTCAAAGAGTGCCCCAAAGTTTATACCGGAGAGTCAAGACAAAAACGTGTGCCAACCCCTATGCATAGGTTCATGGGCGGAACCCGCAAGTTTATCACCAAAACATACATCAAGTGGATCAATAGAATACCCCATTGTCACCACGGGTCTCCCATGCAAGACATACATCAAGTGTTCTCAAATCTTTAAAGACTCAATCCGATAAGATAACTTCAAAGGGAAAACTCAATCCTTTACAAGAGAGTAGAGGGGGAGAAACATCATAAGATCCAACTATAATAGCAAAGCTCGCGATACACCAAGATCGTTCCACCTCAAGAACACGAGAGAGAGAGAGAGAGAGAGAGATCAAACACATAGTTACTGGTACATATCCTCAGCCCCGAGGGAGAACTACTCCCTCCTCGTTATGGAGAGCACCGGGATGATGAAGATGGCCACCGGAGAGGGATTGCCCCCTCCGACAGGGTGCTGAAATGGGTCTAGATTGGTTTTCAGTGGCTACGGAGGTTTCTGGCGGCGGAACTCCCGATCTATTGTGCCCCCTGAAGTTTTTAGGGTATATGGGTATATATAGGCGGAAGAAATACATCAGGGGAGCCACGAGGAGCCAACGAGGGTGGAGGGCGCGCGCGGGGGGTGGGCGTGCCCCCTGCCTCGTGCTCTCCTTGTTGATCCCCTAACGAGCACTCCAAGTCTCCTGTATTTCTTTCTTTCCAAAAATAACTTTTCCGAAGGTTTCATTCCGTTTGGACTACGTTTGATATTCCTTTTCTGCGAAACACTGAAACAAGGGGAAAACAGAAACTTGCACTGGGCTCTGGGTTAATAGGTTAGTCCCAAAAATCATATAAAATAGCATATAAAACATCCAAGGTTGATAATATAATAGCATGGAACAATCAAAAATTATAGATATGTTGGAGACGTATCAGCATCCCCAAGCTTAATTCCTGCTCGTCCTCGAGTAGGTAAATGATAAAAACAGAATTTTTGATGTGGAATGCTACCTAACATATTTATCCATGTAGTTCTGTTTATTTTGGCAAGAATATTCAGATCCATAAGATTCAAGACCAAAGTTTAATATTGACATAAAAACAATAATACTTCAAGCATACTAACAAGGCAATCGTGTCTTCTCAAAATAACATGGCCAAAGAAAGCTATCCCTACAAAATCATATAGTCTGGCTATGCTCTATCTTCACAATACAAAATATTTAAATCATGCACAACCACGATGACAAGCCAAGCAATTGTTTCATACTTTTGATGTTCTCAAACTTTTTCAATCTTCACGCAATACATGAGCGTGAGCCATGGATATAGCACTATATGTGGAATAGAAGGGTGGTTGTGGAGAAGACAAAAAGGAGAAGATAGTCTCACATCAACTAGGCGTATCAACATGCTATGGAGATGCCCATCAATAGATATCAATGTGAGTGAGTAGGGATTGCCATGCAACGGATGCACTAGAGCTATAAGTGTATGAAAGCTCAACAAAAGAATCTAGTGGGTGTGCATCCAACTTGCTTGCTCATGAAGACCTAGGGCATTTTGAGAAAGCCCATCATTGGAATATACAAGCCAAGTTCTATAATGAAAGATTCCCACTAGTATATGAAAGTGACAACATAAGAGACTCTCTATCATGAAGATCTTGGTGCTACTTTGAAGCACAAGTGTGGTAAAAAGGATAGTAACATTGTCCCTTCTCTCTTTTTCTCTCATATTTTTTTGTTTTTTGGGCCTTCTCTTTTTTTGGCCTCTTTTTTCTCTTTTTTTTATTTTTTGTCCGGAGTCTCATCCCGACTTGTGGGGGAATCATAGTCTCCATCATCCTTTCTTCACTTGGACAATGCTCTAATAATGATGATCACCACACTTTTATTTACTTACAACTCAAGAATTACAACTCGATACTAAAAACAGAATATGACTCTATATGAATGCCTCCGGCGGTGTACCGGGATGTGCAATGACTCATGAGTGACATGTATGAAAGAATTATGAACGGTGGCTTTGCCACAAATACGATGTCAACAACATGATCATGCATAGCAATATGACAATGGTGGAGCGTGTCATAATAAACGGAACGGTGGAAAGTTGCATGGAAATATATCTCGGAATGGCTATGGAAACGCCATAATAGGTAGGTATGGTGGCTGTTTTGAGGAAGGTATATGGTGGGTTTAAGGTACCGGCGAAAGTTGCGCGGTACTAGAGAGGCTAGCAATGGTGGAAGGGTGAGAATGCGTATAATCCATGGACTCAACATTATTCATAAAGAACTCACATACTTATTGCAAAAATCTATTAGTTATCGAAACAAAGTACTACGCACATGCTCCTAGGGGGATAGATTGGTAGGAAAATACCATCGCTCGTCCCCGACCGCCACTCATAAGGAGGACAATCAATAAATAAATCATGCTCCGACTTCATCACATAACGGTTCACCATACGTGCATGCTACGGGAATCACAAACTTTAACACAATTATTTCTCAGATTCACAACTACTCACTAGCATGAATCTAATATCACCATCTTCATATCTCAAAACAATCATCAAGTATCAAACTTCTCATAGTATTCAATGGACTTTATATGAAAGTTTTTATTATAGCCATCTTGGATGCCCGTCATATTAGGACTAGTTTCATAACAAAAGCAAACTACCATGCTGTTCTAAAGACTCTCAAAATAATATAAGTGAAGCATGAGAGTTCATCTATTTCTTCAAAATAAATCCACCACCGTGCTCTAAAAGATATAAGTGAAGTACTAGAGCAAAACTATATAACTCAAAAGATATAAGTGAAGCACATAGAGTATTCTAACAAATTCCAAATCATGTATGGCTCTCTAAAAAGGTGTGTACAGCAAGGATGATTGCGGTAAACTAAAAAGCAAAGACTCAAATCATACAAGACGCTCCAAGCAAAACACATATCATGTGGTGAATGAAAATATAGCTCCAAGTAAAGTTACCGATGGAAGTAGATGAAAGAGGGGATGCCTTCCGGGGCATCCCCAAGCTTTGGCTTTTTGGTGTCCTTAGATTATCTTGGGGGTGCCATGGGCATCCCCAAGCTTAGGATCTTGCCACTCCTTGTTCCATAATCCATCAAATCCTTACCCAAAACTTGAAAACTTCACAACACAAAACTTAAAGTAGAAAATCTCGTGAGCTCCGTTAGCGAAAGAAAACAAAAGACCACTTCAAGGTACTATAATTAACTCATTCTTTATTTATATTGGTGTTAAACCTACTGTATTCCAACTTCTCTATGGTTTATAAACTATTTTACTAGCCATAGATTCATCAAAATAAGCAAACAACACACGAAAACAGAATCTGTCAAAAACAGAACAGTCTGTAGTAATCTGTAGCTAGCGCAAGCTCTGGAACCCCAAAATTCTATAATAAATTTATGGACGAGAGGAATTTATCTTTTAATCATATGCAAAAATAATTAACTAAATAGCACTCTCTAATAAAAAATGACAGTAATTCTCGTGAGCGCTAAAGTTTCTGTTTTTTTATAGCAAGATCAACAAGACTTTCCCCAAGTCTTCCCAACGGTTCTACTTGGCACAAACACTAATTAAAACATAAAAAATCAATAATAAAAGAGTCTAGATAAATTATTTATTGCAAAACAGGAGCAAAAAGAAAGGAACAAAAATAAAATTGGGTTGCCTCCCAACAAACGCTATCGTTTAATGCCCCTAGCTAGGCATGATGATTTCAACGATGCTCACATAAAAGATAATAATTAAAACATAAAGAGAGCATCATGAAGAATATGACTAGCACATTTAAGTCTAACCCACTTCCTATGCATAGGGATTTTGTGAGCAAACAACTTGTGGGAACAAGAATCAACTTGCATAGGAAGGTAAAACAAGCATAAATTCAAAACTTTAAGCACATAGAGAGGAAACTTGATATTATTGCAATTCCTACAAGCATATATTCCTCCCTCATAATAATTTTTAGTAGCATCATGAATGAATTCAACAATATAACTAGCACCTAAAGCATTCCTTTCATGATCTACAAGCATAGAAATTTTATTACTCTCCACATAAGCAAAATTCTTCTCATTCGGAATAGTGGGAGTATCATAAGAGACTCGAATACTATAAATTGTTTCCACATTAAAAGAGTAATGTTCAGAAAAAGGGTAATCATAATCATGACAAGTTTTATAAATATAATCATCACTACTTTTTATAGCATATGTATCATCACAATAATTATCATAAGTAGCAACTTTGGTCTCATCATAATCGATTGAAACCACTTCCAAGATAGTGGAATCATTACTAAATAAAGTCATGACCTCTCCAAATCCACTTTCATAATTATCACAATAAGATTCATAAGTAGGAGGCATGCTATCATCATAATAAATTTGCATATCAAAACTTGGGAGACTACAAATATCATCTTCATTAAACGTAGCATCCCCAAGCTTGGGATAAACATTAATTGCAGCAAATATATTCTCAAAAACATCATCTTCATCAAACATAGCATCCCCAAGCTTGGGCATTTTCATATCATAAGTATAATCACTCTCATCATTAATAGTATAGATAGCACCAATAGTATAGCAATTATCATATTATTCCAAGCAAGTGCCAAAAAGAGTTTCAAGATCATAAGAAGTATCATTATCTTCCCAATCATAATCATCACAATAAGCAATAGGCATAACGAGATCATCATCAAGTGCGTCATCTTCCGCAATTATTTTTGATTTATTTTCATTAGGCACAACAATAATAGGAGCAGCATTATTTGGGAAAGATATCTTTTTACCTCTCTTCCTTTTCCTTTTCTTCTTCTTCACCACATCATGTGTGGGTTCAATCCTCTTTTTGGAGCTCCTTATTAATGAGATTGGTTGAATAGAAGGCTCCTCCTCGTTACCTGCTTCATCATAAGAAATAATAGGAGGGTATTGGGAAGTCTCTTCTCTTTCATTAGTATTCTCTTAATCTTCTATTTGTTTTCTTTTCTTTATGTAATTGGCAATATAAGGATTTTCAATGCAATTCACCGCACAATACATATAAATTTCCTCTAGATCAAAACCAAGAAGTTTATAACAGGCAAATTCTGGAAGATGCTTAGTTATACGTTTCATTTCTTTGTAACCCATAAGCAAACTGTGTTCATTATAATGTGCAAGGGAAATCAAGTCATCACAATTTTTGGAGACGATTAGATCATGAAACAATTTGCATCGGATAGCTAAATGACCTCGTTCATTGCAAAGTCCACAACGGCCAAGAAAATTTAAATTTTTAGCACAATCATCTAGCCTTTCTTGCAACAGTTTAGTTTCTAAGTACTTATGCCTCTTGCAATATCTATCTTGCCTATTTGGTGTGTACTTACAAACCCAATGCACTCCACAAAAATTGACATGTTTATAGGAGACATTTTCATCATAACTAGTGCAATCATCATTAGTACTATGGATATTCAAGGAGTTCATACTAACAACATTGCAATCATGCTCATCATTCAAAGATTTAGTGCCAAAATTTTGAATGCATTCTTCTTCTAACACTTTGGCACAATTTTCCTTCCCATCGTACATACGAAAGATATTAAAAACATGAAGCATATGAGGTAAACACAATTCCATTTTTTATAGTTTTATTTTATAAACTAAACTAGTGCTAAAACAAGAAACAAAAAGATTTGATTGCAAGATCTAAAGTTATACCTTCAAGCACTCACCTCCCTGGCAACGGCGCCAGAAAAGAGCTTGATGTCTACTACACAACCTTCTTGTAGACGTCGTTGGGCCTCCAGTGCAGAGGTTTGTAGGACAGTAGCAAATTTCCCTCAAGTGGATGACCTAAGGTTTATCAATCCGTAGGAGGCGTAGGATGAAGATGGTCTCTCTCAAGCAACCCTGCAACCAAATAACAAAGAGTCTCTTGTGTCCCCAACACACCCAATACAATGGTAAATTGTATAGGTGCACTAGTTCGGCGAAGAGATGGTGATACAAGTGGTATATGGATAATAGATAAAGGTTTTTGTAATCTGAAAATATAAAAACAGCAAGGTAACTAATGGTAAAAGTGAGCGTAAACGGTATTACAATGCTAGGAAACAAGGCCTAGGGTTCATACTTTCACTAGTGCAAGTTCTCTCAACAATAATAACATAATTGGATCACATAACTATCCCTCAACATGCAACAAAGAGTCACTCCAAAGTCACTAATAGCGGAAAACAAATGAAGAGATTATGGTAGGGTACGAAACCACCTCAAAGTTATCCTTTCTGATCGATCTATTCAAGAGCCCGTAGTAAAATAACACGAAGCTATTCTTTCCGTTCAATCTATCCTAGAGTTCGTACTAGAATAACACCTTAAGACACAAATCAACCAAAACCCTAATGTCACCTAGATACTCCAATGTCACCTCAAGTATCCGTGGGTATGATTATACGATATGCATCACACAATCTCAGATTCTTCTATTCAACCAACACATAGAACCTCAAAGAGTGCCCCAAAGTTTCTAGCGGAGAGTCAAGAAAAAAAACGTGTGCCAACCCCTATGCATAGGTTCATGGGCGGAACCCGCAAGTTGATCACCAAAACATACATCAAGTTGATCAATAGAATACCCCATTGTCACCACGGGTATCCCACGCAAGACATACATCAAGTGTTCTCAAATCCTTAAAGACTCAATCCGATAAGATAAGTTCAAAGGGAAAACTCAATCGATTACAAGAGAGTAGAGGGGGAGAAACATTATAAGATCCAACTATAATAGCAAAGCTCGTGATACACCAAGATCGTTCCACCTCAAGAACACGAGAGAGAGAGAGAGATCAAACACATAGCTACTGGTACCCTCAACCCCGAGGGAGAACTACTCCCTCCTCGTCATAGAGAGAACCGGGATGATGAAGATGGCCACCGGAGAGGGCTTTCCCCCTCCGGCAGGATGCCAGAACGGGTCTAGATTGGTTTTCGATGGCTACGGAGGCTTTTAGGGTATATGGGTATATATAGGCAGAAGAAATACATCAGGGGAGCCACGTGGGGCGCACGAGGGTGGAGGGCGCGCCCAGGGGGTGGGCGCGTCCCCTGCCTCGTGCTCTCCTCGTTGTTCCCCTGACGTGCACTCCAAGTCTCCTGTATTGCTTTCTTTCCAAAAATAACTTTTCCGAAGGTTTCATTCTGTTTGGACTCCGTTTGATATTCCTTTTCTGCGAAACACTGAAACAAGGGGAAAAAAGAAACTGGCACTAGGCTCTGGGTTAATAGGTTAGTCCCAAAAATCATATAAAATAGCATATAAACGCATATAAAACATCCAAGGTTGATAATATAATAGCATGGAACAATAAAAAATTATAGATACGTTGGAGACATATCACCTATCCCCTTGATGCAGGGGTGCCGAATATCCGAGTCTAATACCAAACAAACATCGCACCAAAACCTAACATCTAATACCCGTTGCACCATCCCAGTCACATACTGGGAATGGGTCACATGACCCCCCCAGGTGAATAACCTTCCTCGACGCCTCTTCCCTTGGCCAAAATCACGGTTCTGACCTTTTCAACATTCTTTGCCACAAAGTGAACTCGACATGATACTATTTCATGATCTGGTCCTTTTAGAAACGCCACAGCCCGTGACGTTTCTTCTCCACATAAAAACACTGGGATAGCCCGCATTTTAGCTCCATATTCAAACGCCCAGCTAGCTCGCATTTTTACTCCACATGAAAACGCCAAGGTAGTTGGGGTTGCTGCCCAGGCCGAAACGCCGATAGCTTTGGCGTTTCTAGTTGAAACTCTCGAGTGCTCCAAAAGACAGACAAGAATGAGATAGTGCCCCATTGGTTCATCTGGTAGCTAGCTGAGTTTGGTTTCTATCCCAAACAAATGACACATACCTTCTCCTATCCAGAAACTAGGCTCGTAGCCCATGCAGCTCAGCAAATCTAAATCACCTCATGCAAGAATATCTACTGTCTTAGAGCATCTACAAACCGGACTCCTCAAACCTGAACGAAATATTCCCTAGGGGCAATAATAAAAATATTTTTCTCCTTATATCATGATAAATGTTTATTATTCATGCTAGAATTGTATTAACCGGAAACTTAGTATGTGTGTGAATACATAGACAAACATAGTGTCACTAGTATGCCTCTACTTGACTAGCTCGTTAATCAAAGATGGTTAAGTTTCCTAACCATAGACATGAGTTGTCATTTGATTAACGGGATCACATCATTAGGAGAATGATGTGATTGACTCGACCCATTCGGTTAGCTTAGCACTTGATCATTTAGTATGTTGCTATTGCTTTCTTCATGACTTATACATGTTCCTATGACTATGAGATTATGAAACTCCCGTTTACCAGAGGAACACTTTATGTGCTACCAAACGTCACAACGTAATTGGGTGATTATGAAGGTGCTCTATAGGTGTCTCCGAAGGTACTTGTTGAGTTGGCGTATTTCGAGATTAGGATTTGTCACTCCGATCGTCAGAGAGGTAACTCTGGGCCCACTCGATAATACACATCACTATAAGCCTTGCAAGCATTGTAACTAATGAGTTAGTTGCGGGATGATGTATTACGAAATGAGTAAAGAGACTTGCCGGTAACGAGATTGAACTAGGTATTGAGATACTGACGATTGAATCTCGGGCAAGTAACATACCGATGACAAAGGGAACAATGTATGTTGTTATGCAGTTTGACCGATAAAGATCTTCCTAGAATATGTAGGAGCCAATATGAGCATCTAGGTTCCTCTATTGGTTATTGACCAGAGAGGTGTCTCGGTCAAGTCTACATAGTTCTCGAACCTGTAGGGTCCGCACGCTTAACGTTCGATGACGATTTATATTATGAGTTTATGTGTTTTGATGTACCGAAGGTAGTTCAGAGTCCCAGATGAGATCGGGGACATGACAAGGAGTCTCGAAATGGTCGAGACGTAAAGATCGATATATTGGACGACTATATTCAGACATCAGAAAGGTTCCGAGTGATTCGGGTATTTTTCGGAGTACCAGAGAGTTACGGGAATTCGATGGGGAGTGTATGGGACAAGATGGGCCTTAGTGGAGAAGAGGAGGGGCGGCTAGGGCACGCCGCGCGCCCCTCCCCCTCTAGTCCTAATTGGACAAGGAGGGGGGGCTTTCCTTCCTCTCTCTCTTTCCCTTCCTTTCCCCTCCTTCTCCAACTAGGAAAAGAGGGAGTCCTACTCCTGGTGGGAGTAGGACTCCTCCCTGGCACGCCCTCCCCTGGCCGGCCACCTCCTCCCCCTGGTCCTTTATATACGGGGGCAGGGGGCACCTCTAGACACAACAATTGATCTCTTGATCTCTTAGCCGTGTGCGGTGCCCCCCTCCACCATATTCCACCTCGATCATATCGTAGCGGTGCTTAGGCGAGGCCCTGCGTCAGTAGCAACATCATCACCGTCACCACTCCCTCGTGCTGACGGAACTCTCCCGTGAAGCTCTGCTGGATCGGAGTTCGCGGGACGTCTTCGAGCTAAACGTGTGCTGAACTCGTAGGTGTCGTACGTTCGGTACTTGGATCGGTTGGATCGTGAAGACGTACGACTAGATCATCCGCGTTGTGCTAATGCTTCCACTTTCGGTCTACGAGGGTATGTAGAAAACACTCTCCCCTCTCGTTGCTATGCATCACCATGATCCTGTGTGTGCGTAGGAATTTTTTTTTTGAAATTACTACATTCCCCAACAGTGACATCAGAGCCTGGTTTTATGCGTAGATGTTATATGCATGAGTAGAACACAAGTGAGTTGTGGGCGAGACAAGTCATACTGCTTACCAGCATGTCACACTTTGGTTCGGCGGTATTGTTGGATGAAGCGGCCCAAATTGATATTACGCGTACGCTTACGCGAGACTGGTTCTACCTACGTGCCTTGCACACAGGTGGTTGGCGGGTGTCAGTTTCTCCAACTTTAGTTGAACCGAGTGTGGCTACGCCCGGTCCTTGAGAAGGTTAAAACAACACTAACTTGACGAACTATCATTGTGGTTTTGATGCGTAGGTAAGAACAGTTCTTGCTCAACACATAGCAGCCACATAAAACTTGCAACAACAAAGTAGAGGACGTCTAACTTGTTTTTGCAGGGCATGTTGTGATGTGATATGGTCAAGGCATGATGCTAAATTTTATTGTATGAGATGATCATGTTTTGTAACCGAGTTATCGACAACTGGCAGGAGCCATATGGTTGTCGCTTTTATTGTATGCAATGCAATCGCCCTATAATTGCTTTACTTTATCACTAAGCGGTAGCGATAGTTGTAGAAGCAATAGTTGGCGAGACGACAATGATGCTACGATGGAGATCAATGTGTCGCGCCGGTGACGATGGTGATCATGACGGTGCTTCGGAGATGGAGATCACAAGCACAAGATGATGATGGCCATATCATATCACTTATATTGATTGCATGTGATGTTTATCTTTTATGCATCTTATTTTTCTTAGATCAACGGTAGCTTTATAAGATGATCTCTCACTAAATTTCAAGGTATAAGTGTTCTCCCTGAGTATGCACCATTGCGAAAGTTCTTCGTGCTGAGACACCACGTGATGATTGGGTGTGATAAGCTCTACGGTCAAATACAACAGGTGCAAAACATTTGCACACGCGGAATACTCAGGTTAAACTTGACGAGCCTAGCATATGCAGATATGGCCTCAGAACACTGAGACCGAAAGGTCGAAAGTGAATCATATATTAGATATGATCAACATAGTGATGTTCACCATTGAAACTACTCCATCTCACGTGATGATCGGACATGGTTTAGTTGATATGGATCACGTGATCACTTAGAAGATTAGAGGGATGTCTATCTAAGTGGGAGTTCTTTAAATACTTTGATTAACTAAAGTTTAATTTATCATGAACTTAGTACCCAATAGTATTAGCATATCTATGTTGTAGATCAATAGCTCGCGTTTAGCTCCCCTGTTTTATTTTTGATATGTTCATAGAGAAAAATAAGTTGAAATATGTTAGTAGCAAAGATGCGGACTAGCTCCGTGATCTGAGGATTATCCTCATTGCTGCACAGAAGTATTATGTCCTTCATGCACCGCTAGGTGACAGAACTATTGTAGGAGCAGATGCAGACGTTTGAACGTTTTGACAGAAGCTTGGTATGATAACTACTTGTTAGTTTAGTGCACCATGCTTTACGGCTTAGAACCGAGACTTCAAAAATGTTTTGAATGCCACGGAGCATATAAGATGTTCCAAGAGTTGAAATTGATATTTCATAGTAATGCCCGTGTCTAGAGGTATGAGACCTCTGACATTACTTTTCCTACAAGATGGAGGAGAATAGCTCAACCAGTAAGCATATGCTCAGATTGTCTGAGTACTACAATCACTTGAATCAAGTGGGAGTTAATCTTCCAGATAAGATAGTGATTAATAGAGTTCTATAGTCACTATCACCAAGTTGCTAGAACTTCATGATGAACTATAATATGCAAGGGATAACGAAAACGATTCCCACGCTCAATGAAGGTAGAAATTCAAGAAAAGCATCAAGTGTTGATGGTTAACAAGACCATTAGTTTCAAGAAAAGGGCAAAGGGAAGAAGGGGAACTTCAAGAAGAACGACAAGCAAGTTGTTGCTCGAGTGAAGAAGCCCAAGTCTGGACCTAAGCCTGAGACTAAGTGCTTTTACTACAAAGGGACTAGTCACTGGAAGCAGAACTGCCCCAAGTATTTGGCGGATAAGAAGGATGGAAAAGTGAACAAAGTTATATTGGATATACATGTTATTGATGTGTACTTTACTAGTGTTTATAGCAACCCCTCGGTATTTGATACTAGTTCAGTTGCTAAGAGTAGTAACTTGAAAGGGGAGTTGCAGAATGAACAGAGACTAGTTAAGGGTGAAGTAATGATGTGTGTTGGAAGTAGTTCCAAGAATGATATGATCATCATCGCACACTCCCTATACTTTCGGGATTAGTGTTAAACCCAAATAAATGTTATTTGGTGTTTGCGTTGAGCATGAATATGATTTGATCATGTTTATTGCAATACGGTTATTCATTTAAGTTAGAGAATAATTGTTATTCTGTTTACATGAATAAAACCTTCTATGGTTATACACCCAATGAAAATGGTTTGTTGAATCTCGATCGTAGTGATACACATAATCATAATATTGAAGCCAAAAGATGCAAAGTTAATAATGATAGTGCAACTTATTTGTCGCACTGCCGTTTAGGTCATATTGGTGTAAAGCGCATGAAGAAAATCCATGCTGATGGGCTTTTGGAATCACTTGATTATGAATCAGTTGATGCTTGCGAACCATGCCTCATGGGCAAAGATGACTAAGACTCCATTCTCCAAAACAATGGAGCGAGCAACTGACTTATTGGATATAATACATACTGATGTATGAGGACCGATGAGTGTTGAGGCTCGCGGCAGGTATCGTTATTTTCTGACCTTCACAGATGATTTGAGCGGATATGGGTATATCTACTTGAAGAAACATAAGTCCGAAACATTTGAGTTCAAAGAATTTCAAAGTGAAGTGGAAAATCATCGTAACGAGAAAATAAAGTTTCTACGATCTGATCACAAAGGCGAATATTTGAGTTACGAGTTTGGTCTTCAATTAAAACAATGCGAAATAGTTTCACAAACTCATGCCACCTGGAACACCACGGCGTAATGGTGTGTCCGAACGTCATAACCATACTTTATTTGATATAGTGCAATCTATGATGTCTCTTACCGATTTACCACTATCATTTTGGGGTTATGCATTAGAGACAGCTGCATTCACATTAAAAAGGGCACCATCTAAATCCGTTGAGACGACACCATATGAACTGTGGTTTAGTAAGAAACCTAAGCTGTCGTTTCTTAAAGTTTGGGGTTGTGATGCTTATGTGAAAAAGTTTCATCTTGATAAGCTCAAACCTAAGTCGGAGAAGTGCATCTTCATAGGATACCCAAAAGTAACTGTTGGGTACACCTTCTATCACAGATCCGAAGGAAAGATATTTTGTTGCTGAGAATGGATCCTTTCTAGAGAAGGAGTTTCTCTCGAGATAAGTGAGTGGGAGGAAAGTAGAACTTGATGAGGTAACTGTACCTGCTCCCTTATTGGAAAGTAGTTCATCATAGAAATCTGTTTCTGTGACTCCTACACCAATTAGTGAGGAAGCTAATGATGATGATCATGTAACTTCAGATCAAGTTACTGTCGAACCTCGTAGGTCAAACATAGTGAGATCCACACCAGAGTGGTACGGTAATCCAGTTCTGGAGGTCATTGTGACGCCCCCAATTTAATCGTACACTAATCATACATGCAAACGTGTACGATCAAGATCAGGGACTCACGGGAAGATATCACAACACAACTCTACAAATAAAATAAGTCATACAAGCATCATATTACAAGCCAGGGGCCTCGAGGGCTCGAATACAAGAGCTCGATCATAGAAGAGTCAGTGGAAGCAACAATATCTGAGTACAGACATAAGTTAAACGAGTTTGCCTTAAGAAGGCTAGCACAAACTGGGATACAGATCAGAAGAGGCGCAGGCCTCCTGCCTGGGATCCTCCTAACTACTCCTGGTCGTCGTCAGCGGGAAGCACATAGTAGTAGGCACCTCCATTGTAGTAGGAGTCGTCATTGACGGTGGCGTCTGGAACCTGGGCTCCAACATCTGGTTGCGACAACCAGGTAGAAGGGATAGGTGGAAAAGAGGGAGAAAGCAACCGTGAGTACTCATCCAAAGTACTCGCAAGCAAGGAGGTACACTACATATGCATGGGTAAATGTGTAAAGGGCCATATCGGTGGACTGAACTGCAGAAAGCCAGAATAAGAGGGGGATAGCTAATCCTGTCGAAGACTACGCTTCTGGCCACCTCCATCGTGCAGCATGTAGAAGGGAGTAGACTGAAGTCCTCCAAGTAGCATCGCATAGCATAACCCTAACCGATGATCCTCCCCTTGTCGCCCTGTGAGAGAGCGATCACCGGTTGTATCTGGCACTTGGAAGGGTGTGTTTTATTAAGTATCCGGTTCTAGTTGTCATAAGGTCAAGGTACAACTCCAAGTCGTCTTGTTACCGAAGATCACGGCTATTCGAATAGATTAACTTCCCTGCAGGGGTGCACCACATAACCCAACACGCTCGATCCCATTTGGCCGTACACACTTTTCTGGGTCATGCCCGGCCTCGGAAGATCAACACGTCGCAGCCCTACCTAGGCACAACAGAGAGGTCAGCACGCCGGTCTAAATCCTATGGCGCAGGGTTCTGGGCCCATCGCCCTTTGCACACCTGCACGTTGCGAACGCGACTGGAAGCATAACTAGCCCCCTTAATACAAGAGCAGGCTTACGGTCCAATCCGGCGCGCGCCACTCAGTCGCTGACGTCACGAAGGCTTCGGCTGATACCACGACGTCGAGTGCCCATAACTGTCCCCGCGTAGATGGTTAGTGCGTATAAGCCAGTGGCCAGACTCAGATCAAATACCAAGATCTCGTTAAACGTGTTATCTTGAAGACACCGCGAATGCCGACCAGGGCCAGGCCCACCCTCTCCTAGGTGGTCTCAACCTGCCCTGTCGCTCCACCACAAAGTAACAGTCGAGGGCCGTCAGGAACCCAGGCCCACCTCTACCGGGATGGAGCCACCTGCCCCCCCCCCCAGCCCCCAACTCCGAACAGTACCACAGGTAGTGTAACAGTGCAAAGTATATAGTATATACCCGTGATCACCTCCCGAAGTGATCACGGACCAGTAGTATAGCATGGCAGACGGACAAGAGTGTAGGGCCACTGATGATAATCTAGCATTCTATACTAAGCATTAGGATTGCAGGTAAAGGTAACAACAGTAGTAGCAAGGACAGGCTATGCATCAGGATAGGATTAACGGAAAGCAGTAACATGCTACACTACTCTAATGCAAGCAGTATAGAGAAGAGTAGGCGATATCTGGTGATCAAGGGGGGGCTTGCCTGGTTGCTCTGGCAAGAGAGAGGGGTCGTCAACACCGTAGTCGTACTGGGTAGCAGCGGCGTCGGTCTCGGTGTCTAGCGAGAGAAGAGGGGGGAGAAACAATAAATACAATGCAAACAAATGCATGACGATGCATGACATGACAAAGCGTGATGCTAGGTGTGCCCTAACGCGGTACGGGGTGGTACCGGTGAAGGGGGGGAACATCCGGGAAATTATCCCCGGTGTTTCGCATTTTCAAGCAAAGGAGACGGAGGGGGAAGGTTGCGTATTCGCTATGCTAGGGATGTGTGGCGGACGAACGGGCTGCGTATCCGGATTCGTCTCGTCGTTCTGAGCAACTTTCATGTTGAAAATAATTTAATCCGAGTTACGGATTAAAAGATATGATTTTCTAAATATTTTATTAATTTCTGGAATTTAATTAATTATTTAAATTAATTCGAAAATGGATTTATGACATCAGCATGATGTCATGCTGACGTCAGCAATCAACAGGGGTTGACTGGTCAACCTGACCAGTGGGTCCCACTGGTCAGTGACACATTTTAATTAAACAGTTTAATTAAACTATTCAAAATTAATTAGGGGGGTGGGCCCCACTGTCATACTAATTAATTAGCTAATCAACAGTAGTTAATTAGGTTAATTAATCATTAGGTTAATTAATCTTAATTGGTTAATTTAATCGGAGTTAATTAAGTTAATTAATTAGTTAGTTAATTAATTATTTTTATTATTTATTATTATATTTTATTTTATTTAAATTCCTTTTCTCTTTTTTTATTAAAACGTTCTGGGGCCGTGGGGCCCCCGTGTCATAGGGCCATGGGGCCCTAGCGGGGCGGGCTACCGGTTGCGGGCGCACCCGAGCGGGCACAGGGCACGGGCGCCGCCCGAATGGGCACTGCGGGCGCCCGACCACTGGCGTCGGCGAGGGCACGGCGGAGGCGAGCGTGGCTGCCGACGGAGGGTGTCGAGGCGCCAGCGGTGATGCGGGGCTAGGCGCGCGGCGAGGCGAGGGATGCAGGGGCGGAGCGGGCTCGGCGGCAGGTGCAGGCGGAGCTGCAGCGGGGCTCAGGGGGCGCGAGACGCGGCGGGAGGAGGGCAAAGCCCTGGTGCGTCCAGGAAGGGTGCGGTCAGCGCCGATGAGCGCGAAGCGCTGCAGGCGAGGACAGTGGCAGGGAAGCGGCAACCGGAGCGGGTGGCGCGGGGAAGGGCGTCGCGCATCGATGGAGGCGAGGCGGCTGGCCGTGCCGGGCGAGGCGGGGAGGAAGAGGCCACGTGTAACACCCTCGATGCGACTATAGCTCCCACGTGTCGAGGCACGACTTAGAGACATAATCGCATTGAAGGCATATGTCGCAAGTTAGGCAATCTTCACAACATCCCATGTAATATGAATAATAAAGGGGAGAACATGGTTGGCTTACACTCGCCATGTCACATCAAAGTACATAAATAACATCCATCATACAAACACTCATGGCCCGACTACGGCGCCAAAATAGAAGAAAAACCCAACATGCGACAAGGTCCCAATCAAACCCCAACTAGGCACCACTACTGATCGTCAGGAAAAGACATGTAGTATCGCTAAGAGTCTTTGTCAAACTCCCACTTGAGCTCGTACTCGTCACCTGGAGCGGAATCACCTGGACCTGCATCTGGTGTAATAGTAATCTGTGAGCCACAGGGACTCAGCAATCTCGCACCCTCGCGATCAAGACTATTTAAGCTTATAGGAAGGGTAAGGCAATATATGTGGAGCTGCAGCAAGCGACTAGCATATATGGTGGCTATCATATTCGCAAAAGAGAGCGAGAAGAGGAGGCAAAGCGCGAGCGCGAAAAACTAGAGGAACAACCTGCGCAAACATTACTCCAACACCGTGTCCACTTCCCGGACTCCGCCGAGAAGAGGCCATCACGGTAACACACTCAGTTGATTCATTTTAATTAATTAAGGTTCAAGTTATCTACAACCGGACATTAACAAATTCCCATCTGCCCATAACCGCGGGCACGGCTTTCAAAAGTTCAATCCCTGCAGGGGAGTCCCAACTTAGCCCATGACAAGCTCTCACGGTCAACGAAGGAATAGACCTCCTCCCAAGACGTTCCGATCAGACTCGGTATCTCGGTAACTCAGGACACTTCGACAGGTTAAAACAAGACCAGCAACACCGCCCTAATGTGCCAATAAATTCCGATAGGAGCTGCACATATCTCTTTCTCAGGGCACACTCAGATTGTCTTAGGTACGGGTAGGCTAGCCCAGAGTTGCCCCTGGTGGCCACCGGCAGCTGACAGGTGGACCAACACTCAGAGGAGCACTGGCCCGGGGGGGTAAAATAAGATGACCCTTGAGTCTGTAGAACCGAAGGGAAAGAAAAGGCTAGGTGGCAAATGGTAAAACCAAGGTTGGGCATTGCTGGAAAAGCTTTAATCAAGGCGAAATATCAAGGGGTTCCCATTATAACCCAATCGCGTAAGGAACGCAAAATCCGGGAACATAACACCGATATGGCGGAAACTAGGGCGGCAAGAGTGGAACAAAACACTAGGCGAGAGGCCGAGCCTTCCACCCTTTACCAAGTATATAGATGCATTAAGATAACATAGCAATATAATGATATCCCAACAAGTAAATAAAAGATGTTCCAACAAGGAATGGCCTCCAATCTTCACCTGCAACTAGCAACGCTATAAGAGGGGCTGAGCAAAGCGGTAACATAGCCAATCAACGGTTTGCTAGGACAAGGTGGGTTAGAGGTTTGACATGGCAATTGGGAGGCTGACAAGCAAATGGTAGGCATCGTAGCATTGGCATAGCAAGAGCGAGCAAACTAGCATAGCAAAGATAATAGTGATTTCGAGGGTATGATCATCTTGCCTGCACAGTTGTCAGAGTTAACTGGATCCTCACAAGCAAACTCAACGGGCTCCTCGGTAGTGAACTCGTCTCCCGGCTCTACCCAAACAAGACAAACAAGCAACAAGGATACAATCAACCACGTGCAAGACCAAGCAATATGATGAAATGAAGATATGCTATGCGGGATGCGATGCGGGATGTAAAATGCAAGATATGACAGGAAATGCATGAACCTGGCCTCAACTTGGAATTCCAAGGGTGCCACTGGAAAGATGAGATGAAATCGCTTGAAAACGATATAAAGAACGCCGGAATCGGAGTTACGGTTAGGAAATGGCAAGCGTTTCAAAAAATGACACCGGTCTGCGATTTACAGCAAGTAGGCATCTAAATGCAATGAAATGAACATGCTACAGCAACCAAACAGGACAACAAAATACATGGAAGGGATGCACACAAGATGCTTAACAAAAGACTAGCACTGAGCCACGGCCAATTCATCCATTATGAGGTTCAAACAAGCATGGCAAAAACGCAAATGCAAAACAGATTCCAGACTTGGTGAAATTAACACTTGTCTGAAATTTCAGATCACGAAGCCCTCTTCGGAGCAGCAAACAACATGATACTTGACCTGATTATGACAAATAAGAACATGGCATGGAGCTACTCAACAAGCTTAACAAAAGACCCAAAGTGACCTGGGGCCAAAAGGGATCACAAAATATACTAACGAGCACATGAACATAGCAAAAACATAATCAGTTTTCAGACTTAGTGAAAACTGAGACATGCTGAAATATAACTCACGAAGGCATGTAAACGAGCTCGATGCACTCACCACGTTGCAAGTCGTGGCAAGGCAAGCATACATCCATTAAGAAGGCACAAAATGCTAGCTATACATGGCAACAACAATGACATAGCATGCACGGATCAACTACAAGAACATCGGCAAAATCGTAAATGAGTTGACGATCTGCCCAGATTCACCACGAAGCAAAAGCAGAGCTCAATTGACTCAAGCTAGGGTGCTCCATAATTGCAAACAAAGACATGGATGGATAGAGCATAACAAGATTAACAAAACTTCCTTACTGATCATCCTCAAAAGAGGCACGGATCACTAGGAAACAAGCTGAACATATGGCATCATGAACTAAATAATCCCAGACTTAGTGAAAACTACTAAGTCCCTGAAAACAGATTTACCGGGTGCCTCACTTTGCAAGCTTGCACAAGTCATCACACACATCCTAAAAATGCATGGGTTGCACCTCTGGAAATAAGACAAAATCCTTAACAAAACATATGAAGGACTCACAGGCATAGCATGCACACAATAATCATGGCAAAAATGACAAAAGTCTAAGATGAACTAGCAGATCTGACAATTAACTCACGGAGCCTCCTTCTAACAGCATTTTGGGCATCAAGATGAGCTCAAATGAAAATGATGCAATGGAATGAAATGATGTACTCGTCAAGGTGAACATTTTGATATACTATATGCTCAAATCGGAGCTACGGATGCAAAGTTACAGGGCCTCGAACAGGAGCATATGAAGTGAAAATTCCTGGGACAGCAAAAAAAATCAACCTCTCGGATTAGATCTAGGGTTTCGCACGGAAACCGAGGCGCGGCCGGCACTGTTCACCGAAGCTCTCCGGCGAGGAAGCAGGGCTCCGGCGAGGAGGGAGTCGGCGCCGGCGAGGGCTGCCGGACGGTGGGGTTGGCGGCGGCCGGAGCAGGGCCCGCCGGCGACGGGCTTGGCGGCGGGGCGGCGAGCTTGGCGAGGCGGGGTCCGGCGCGTGGCGGCGAGGCGCCCGGCGAGTCGGCGGCGAGAGGAGGCGGCGTCGGCGCCGGAGAAGAAGGGCGGCGCGGGCGGCGGAGGATGACCCGAGCGGCGGCGTGGCTACGGGCCTCGGGGGCCCGACTCGGGCCTCCCGGGCCGCGGCGGCGGCGGAGTGGCGAGGGCCACGTGGCAACACCCGGTTGGGCGCGGGCGGCGGCGGACGCTGTCCGGCCGGGGGCGGACACGTCCGTCGGTGCGGGGATCTGTTTTTTTTAGACTAGGGTTTCGGGGAGGAAGAAGAGATCCGAAAACGGGGGGCTATTTATAGGCATAAGTGGAGCTAGGAGAGTCCAAATGAGGTGCGGTTTTCGGCCACGCGATCGTGACCGAACGCTCTAGGACATGGAGCAGAGCTTGGTGGGTTTTGGGCCAAATTGGAGGGGTGTTGCGCTGCAACACACGCGAGGCCTTTTCGGTCCCTCGGTTAACCGTTGGAGTATCAAACGAAGTCCAAATGATACGAAACTTGACAGGCGGTCTACCGGTGGTAAACCAAGGCCGCTTGGCAAGTCTCGGTCCAATCCGGAAATGTTTAATCCCCACACATGAAAGAAAGCTAGAAATGGCCACCGGAGGAGAACAAAGCGCCGGAATGCAAAACGGACAACGGGGAAAATGTTCGGATGCATGAGACGAACACGTATGCAAATGCAATGCACATGATGACATGATATGAGATGCATGACAACGACAACAACACACGGAGACAAAAACCCGAACCCGAGAAAATAAAATAACTTAACGCCGGAAACGGCAAGAGTTGGAGTACAAATAGGGAAAGTTACATCCGGGGTGTTACACCACGGCGGAACGGGCGGCGCGTGCGGCAGGTACAGGCGCGACCGGGATGGCCCCAAGTCGCAGTGAGCGTGGTGGGCGCAGGGAGAGGGAGGGAGCAAGACTCACGGTGGGGTGCAGGGTTCGGGGCAGCAGGGGTCGGGGTGGTGGTCGGAGACGATGGCGTCGACGTAGACGAGGCAGACCGGCGAGGGAGCGCTCCGGGGAGACCGTCCGGCGAGGAGCTTCGGCGGCGGCGACATTCGGTCGCGAGGCGGCGGTTGGCACCGCGAGCCCCAATCCGATCTGGATCGGGGGGAAGGGGGCGCGTCGTGGGGAGGGGAGTGGGGGAGTGATTGGGTTAGGTTACGGGAGGGAGAGGATAAGGGGTAGTGGGGGGGAGTGGCCGGCTGGGCCAGTCGGCTGGGCCTTTGCCCAGTTGGGCTGGCTAGCTGAGCCACAGATGGCCCAGGTGGGGGGGGGTCTGCCTCTTTTTTTGTTAGATTTGTCTTTTCCTTTTATTTATTTCACTTTTCCGTTTTATTTCATTTTAATATATTTAGACATTTTCTAAGAGGGGGTTTGTTGCACAATAATTACCTAGGCATTTAACTGCACACTCCGAACATTTTAGTTTAATATTTTGAAAACTTTTATCGTTTATCTTGAATTTGAATTTTCAATTCGAACGGGGTTGAATCATCGCGAGATTAACAACGGTAATCGTGGTGATGTGGCATTGTTAGCAAAGATTACTGTAGCTTAAATATCCGGGCATCACAATTCTCCTCCACTACAAGAAATCTCGTCCCGAGATTTAAGAGGGGAAAGGAGGGGGAAGGGATTTGGTTACGAAATTCTAACGAGCATCCTCAATCTTGGTTGCTCTTCCTGAAGCAGTCGATCCATTATGTTGATGCCTTCATTTCTCTGCTTTAGGTCATCATGGTGAAGTCATCCTTTTCTTCGGGAACTCCAACGTACTTACGAATAGGAAAGGGGCAGCCCGACATCGATAGAATTTTATCAGGGGAAATCATCTGGGGGTTACCCCATGAATGATCACATGAGTAACTCTCGAATAGATACTTAAGAAAATATCGGGAGTAAAGTAAGAAGGTAACATGAGAAGATTCCAATGGGCAGGCAATTGTTCGATGGCCTAATCATAAAGTGAAAGGGGTTCAGAGCAATGAGAATAAGTATTACGGCTGATACCAGATTTGATGATCTCATCGGAAGGTGGCTCGTGAATTACACACAAGGCCACGCACGAGGAATAACTTTGGGAACATGGGGTGTACATGAGAGCCAGGTTTCGATCCTGTGGAACTTTGGGTTATGGGCCCACCATGTGGTTAAAAGTAGGAAGGGGACTGACATCTTGCACGGTCATGATAGCAAGACATGTCAGAGGGTAGCCTGTCGATTATGTCGGCAACAACGTCGGTACCAAGGGTGAGGGACGAAGAGAACCATTTTCCTGCTCGTTGACACGAGGCGGACCAATAGGCAAAGTTCTCGTCCATCGGTGGTTACCGGAATGCTATCAACAAAAGCAACAGGGTCTTACTGACACAGTTGTACACCAAGGTGTACGAGAAGAACATTACTACTTAGATCATATAGGTCATCAGAAGGGGTAAACAAAACAATGGAAAGGAAAAGGTGATCTTCATATTAAACATAACAATGGAAATAAAAATGTGTTTAAACACAAATTTTAGGGGGTATATCCTTCCCAAGGACAAACAGAGCATGATAGCCATGACAGGATATAACGTAGAAAACCCTCTAGGAAAAGGGGAGAGAAATTTCATGACATTACCCATACAACGGTGTTTGGATAATTGATAACGATTACTTAGCATTGTGCTTAAAATGTTCTTATTGATAATCGGAGTACCACATATTGCTTTGAGATAGCATTGACATGGTCTTCAGGCAAAGGTTAGACTTTGGAAACACAAAGGATCCATCAGGAATAACTTGTAGAATAAGTCTTACGATTTCCTCATGGTAGAATGGATAACCTTGCCGAAAAGGAATCTATAACCATAGGGCCTCCGGCCAGGTGTGCTAAGCACGACATCCTTGATATAAAAGATGGTAATACTCCAAGGTAAAGAAGAACAAATGTTGGGTAGCAAGGAACTCAAGGTACAACACAGAACACGAACAAGTTTGTGTTGGAGGGAAGGCAATAAAGTTGTCAATGATAACACAATTCATCGAGGGGCAAGAATGATATTTCTCATCATGACTTCGATTGATATTCTAGAAGAGCTCATAAGATTGATGATGATCACGACACAATTGTTGAGAGATTTCATGAAGATGGAATCCATAGGCGATGACATCAAGTCAAAAGAATGATGAAGCGAAAGGTTATTGGAACCACGGGTACGGCACAAACTCGAAACCAAGCTTGCGGTTTAAAGAGAAATGATATGATGAGGAAAATTGACGTAAGCTTAGCTCATCATCGAAAATTGTGCTCCGGGAAGAAGGACGAGGTAGCACAGTTAAGAGTAACACGATAAGGAATAGCCGAGCAGGCTAGGGATGACGTGATCGAGTTCAAACTCGTAAGTGATGAAGGTTACAAAGAGTTGTTTAACCGCGGTGCGGACTTGAGTCAGTTATTGGTGTCTTTGAGTGTTAACTAACTCAGAGCCCATGAAAAATTGGAATCAACGAGAATGTAGCACTTGATGAAGATCTCATAAGAAGTTATGCAGTCCCGTGATAATCTTGAGATACCAGGGGGTAATACTCGATGACAAATCAAAGTAGAGGTTGGACTGGGGGTATTACTCTGCAGAAGACAAGTACTTAAACTTGCCCGTGTAATGGGGTCAAAGGAGAACATATGGTCGAAACCATGATTGAAAAAGGCCGGATCCCAGATATAAGAACTTATACCAAGGGGAAAATTTAATTTAAGAGCAGCTTTAATGATAAGATCTACATCGTGTCCATGGGCATGAACACAAAGTTCAAGGTCGACTCCCACTTCTTCAATGCATAACCTTTCATTCACTGCTCTAGTTAAAAATGATTTCAGTGTCAAAACCTACCTGGTGAATTACCAGAGGAGTATGACCCGTGAAAACTTTCGGGTTCACACAGATTAAGAAAGGCATAGGTTCAACCTGTCAGGGTATCATGGAGTCATATACCACAAGCTCCAATCGTAAATAACACAAGCTCGAAAGTAGAGCATGGTTGACAAGGCAGAGGATACAACTTACCAAAGGTATTATATAACGGTGGAAAGGCTCACAAGGTTATTGAATATGATGTCGGATGAAATCGAACAATGGATCTGACGATCCACAACGGAGCTGATGTGAGTATCGGTACTTTACCAGAAGAAGAAAGAATGCAAGGGGATCAGCCGATAGAAACAACTAACTAACTGAAAGCTCAATGTAAGGAAATTTTATGATTTCCAAATCAAGGGATCAGAAGCAATCGTTCTGATCAAAAATGAATAAGCTCAATAGACTTAGAAGCACAAACGATCAAGGCATTGATTGGTCAAGAACCAGCTCATATCCAAATGATGTCTGAGCCAGAAGGATGAATCCTAGGATTCGACTGAGGAATGCAGGAATCCTCAACATATTGAATCAACAGACTTAAAATGATAAAGACAAGGGAGGCCAATAAGATTAAGAAACTTATGGGATTATCCATAATTCAAGCAAGCGAGAATTTCAAGAGCAATAGGCTGCTCGGGATTTTCGGAAGATCGAATGATATTTTGAAAACTTTGGCGAAACACATGAACAACTCGGACTGAGCGGATACTCGATAAGTGCGAGAATTATCCGTAGGGGTATTCAGCTGACAGAGAACAGCAAGGCAGTAAGCTCAAAAGATTCTCAGAATAACAGAGAGAATTTTAAGGTATCTCGTAATAACAAGATCAGCTGGGAAGCATCGTATGATAGGCGAGTATACGTGGTTATCCACAAGGGTTTATCGGTGGAAGGGAATTGCAAAAGCGACGCCATAAAGTCTCAAGAGAACATCAGAGAGTATCTTCGGATTCTTCTGGTGCAGCAGACGATCATCTGTAATAAGGGGCTCTCCGGGAGAAAGCATTATCGAGAACCTAGAGTCAGAGTTAGTAAAATCGTTTAACCCGAATAAAAGAGATGTCAGAGTCCCAGAGTATAGGTTGAGGAATAAAAGATCCTACTACCACCCAATGGCGACGTGTGCCCGTAAGACACACATCCATGTTAGTAAAAGTGTTTTAATGTCTAGACTCAACTTCGGCCAAGGAGTTGAAAAGGGGATTCCTACAGGTAGTCGGCTCTGATACCAACTTGTGACGCCCCCGATTTAATCGTACACTAATCATACATGCAAACATGTACGATCAAGATCAGGGACTCACGGGAAGATATCACAACACAACTCTACAAATAAAATAAGTCATACAAGCATCATATTACAAGCCAGGGGCCTCGAGGGCTCGAATACAAGAGCTCGATCATAGACGAGTCAGCGGAAGCAACAATATCTGAGTACAGACATAAGTTAAACAAGTTTGCCTTAAGAAGGTTAGCACAAACTGGGATATAGATCGGAAGAGGCGCAGGCCTCCTGCCTGGGATCCTCCTAACTACTCCTGGTCGTCGTTAGCGGGCATCACGTAGTAGTAGGCACCTCTGGTGTAGTAGGAGTCGCCGTCGACGATGGCGTCTGGAACCTGGGCTCCAACATCTGGTTGCGACAACCACGTAGAAGGGATAGGGGGAAAAGTGGGAGAAAGCAACCGTGAGTACTCATCCAAAGTACTCGCAAGCAAGGAGCTACACTACATATGCATGGGTAAATGTGTAAAGGGCCATATCGGTGGACTGAACTGCAGAAAGCCAGAATAAGAGGGGGATAGCTAATCCTGTCGAAGACTACACTTCTGGCCACCTCCATCTTGCAGCATGTAGAAGGGAGTAGACTGAAGTCCTCCAAGTAGCATCGCATAGCATAACCCTAATCGATGATCCTCCCCTCGTCGCCCTGTGAGAGAGCGATCACCGGTTGTATCTGGCACTTGGAAGGGTGTGTTTTATTAAGTATCCGGTTCTAGTTGTCATAAGGTCAAGGTACAACTCCAAGTCGTCCTGTTACCGAAGATCACGGCTATTCAAATAGATTAACTTCCCTGCAGGGGTGCACCACATAACCCAACACGCTCGATCCCATTTGGCCGGACACACTTTTCTGGGTCATGCCCGGCCTCGGAAGATCAATACGTCGCAGCCCTACCTAGGCACAACAGAGAGGTCAGCACGCCGGTCTAAATCCTATGGCGCAGGGGTCTGGGCATGTCTCCCTTTGCACACCTGCATGTTGTGAATGCGGCCGGAAGCAGAACTAGCCCCTTAATACAAGAGCAGGCTTACGGTCCAATCCGGCGCGCGCCACTCAGTCGGTGACGTCACGAAGGCTTCGGCTGATACCACGACGTCGAGTGCCCATAACTGTCCCCGTGTAGATGGTTAGTGCGTGTAAGCCAGTGGCCAGACTCAGATCAAATACCAAGATCTTGTTAAACGTGTTATCTTGAAGACACCGCGAACGCCGACCAGGGCCAGGCCCACCTCTCTCCTAGGTGGTCTCAACCTGCCCTGTCGCTTTGCCACAAAGTAACAGTCGAGGGCCATCGGGAACCCAGGCCCACCTCTACCAGGATGGAGCCACCTGCCCCTCCAGCCCCCAACTCCAAACAGTACCACAGGTAGTGTAACAGTGCAAAGTATATAGTATATGCCCGTGATCACCTCACGAAGTGATCACGGCCCAGTAGTATAGCATGGCAGACGGACAAGAGTGTAGGGCCACTGATGATAATCTAGCATCCTATACTAAGCATTAGGATTGTAGGTAAAGGTAACTACAGTAGTAGCAAGGACAGGCTATGCATCAGGATAGGATTAACGGAAAGCAGTAACATGCTACACTACTCTAATGCAAGCAGTATAGAGAAGAGTAGGCGATCTCTGGTGATCAAGGGGGGGCTTGCCTGGTTGCTCTGGCAAGAGAGAGGGGTCATCAACACCGTAGTCGTACTGGGTAGCAGCGGCGTCGGTCTTGGTGTCTAGCGAGAGAAGAGGGGGGAGAAACAATAAATACAATGCAAACAAATGCATGACGATGCATGACATGACAAAGCGTGATGCTAGGTGTGCCCTAACGCGGTACGAGGTGGTACCGGTGAAGGGGGGGAACATCCGGGAAATTATCCCCGGTGTTTCGCGTTTCCGGGCAGAGGAGCCGGAGGGGGAAGGTTGTGTGTTCGCTATGCTAGGGATGCGTGGCGAACGAACTGGCTGCGTATCCGGATTCGTCTCGTCGTTCTGAGCAACTTTCATGTTGAAAATAATTTAATCCGAGTTACGGATTAAAAGATATGATTTTCTAAAGATTTTTTTAATTTCTGGAATTTAATTAATTATTTAAATTAATTTGAAAATGGATTTATGACATCAGCATGATGTCATGCTGACGTCAGCAATCAACAGGGGTTGACTGGTCAACCTGACCAGTGGGTCCCACTGGTCAGTGACACATTTTAATTAAACAGTTTAATTAAACTAATCAAAATTAATTAGGGGGGTGGGCCCCAGTGTCATACTAATTAATTAGCTAATTAACAGTAGTTAATTAGGTTAATTAATCATTAGGTTAATTAATCTTAATTGGTTAATTTAATCAGAATTAATTAAGTTAATTAATTAGTTAATTAATTAATTATTTTTATTATTTATTATCATATTTTATTTTCTTTAAATTCCTTTTCTCTTCTTTTTATTAAAACGTTCTGGGGCCGTGGGGCCCCCGTGTCATAGGGCCATGGGGCCTTAGCGGGGCGGGCTACCGGTTGCGGGCGCACCCGAGCGGGCACAGGGCACGGGCGCCACCCGAATGGGCACTGCAGGCTCCCGACCACTTGCGTCGGCGAGGGCACGGCGGAGGCTGGCGAGGCTGTCGACGGAGGGTGTCGGGGCGCCAGCGGCGATGCAGGGCTAGGCGCGCGGCGAGGCGAGGGATGCAGGGGCGGAGCGGGCTCGGCGGCAGGTGCAGGCGAAGCTGCAGCGGGGCTCAGGGGGCGCGAGACGCGGCGGGAGGAGGGCAAAGCCCTGGTGCGTCCAGGGAGGGTGCGGTCAGCGCAGACGAGCGCGAAGTGCTGGAGGCGAGGACAGTGGCAGGGAAGCGGCGACCGGAGCGGGTGGCGAGGGGAAGGGCGTCACGCATCGATGGAGGCGAGGCGGCTGGCCATGCCGGTCGAGGCGAGGAGGAAGAGGCCACGGCGGAACGGGCGGCACGTGCGGCAGGTACAGGTGCGACCGGGATGGCCCCAGGTCGCAGTGAGCGCGGTGGGCGCAGGGAGAGGGAGGGAGCAAGGCTCACGGCGGGGTGCAGGGTTCGGGGCAGCGGGGGTCGGGGTGGTGGTCGGAGACGATGGCGTCGACGTAGACGAGGCAGACCGGCGAGGGAGCACTCCGGGGAGGCCGTCCGCCGAGGAGCTTCGGGGGCGGCGACGTTCGGTCGCGAGGCAGCGGGTGGTGCCGCGAGCCCGATCCGATCTAGATCGGGGGGAAGGGGGCGCGTCGTGGGGAGGGGAGTGGGGGAGTGATTGGGTTAGGTTACGGGAGAGAGAGGATAAGGGGTAGTGGGGGGAGTGGCCGACTGGGCCAGTTGGTTGGGCCTTTGCCTAGTTGGGTTGGCTAGCTGAGCCACAGATGGCCTAGTGGGGGGGTCTGCCTCTTTTTTTGTTAGATTTGTATTTTCCTTTTATTTATTTCACTTTTCCATCTTATTTCATTTTAATATATTTAGACATTTTCTAAAAGGGGGTATGTTGCACAATAATTACCTAGGCATTTAACTGCACACTCCGGACATTTTAGTTTAATATTTTGAAAACTTTTATCCTTTATCTTGAATTTGAATTTTGAATTCGAACGGGGTTGAATCATCGCGAGATTAACAACGGTAATTGTGGTGATGTGGCAATGTTAGCAAAGATTACTGAAGCTTAAATATCCGGGCATCACGGTCATGTTAATTGACCATGACAAACCTACGAACTATGAGGAAGCGATGATGAGCCCAGATTCCGCGAAATGGCTTGAGGCCATGAAATCTGAGATGGGATCCATGTATGAGAACAAAGTGTGGACTTTGGTTGACTTGCCCGATGATCAGCAAGCCATAGAAAATAAATGGATTTTAAAGAGGAAGGCGGACGCTGATAGTAGTGTTACTATCTACAAAGCTAGACTTGTCGAAAAAGGTTTTGACAAAGTTGAAGGTGTTGACTACGATGAGATTTTTCTCACTCGTAGCGATGCTTAAGTCTGTCCGAATCATGTTAGCGAATTGCCACATTTTATGAAATCTGGCAAATGGATGTCAAAACTACATTCCTTAATTTATTTTTTAAAAAAGAGTTGTATATGATGCAACCAGAAGGTTTTGTCGATCCTAAAGGTGCTAACAAAATGTGCAAGCTCCAGCGATCCATCTATGGACTCGTGCAAGCATCTCAGAGTTGGAATATACACTTTGATGAGTTGATCAAAGCATATAGTTTTATATAGACTTGTGGTGAAGCCTATATTTACAAGAAAGTGAGTGGGAGCACTACAACATTTCTGTTAAATATATGTGAATGACATATTGTTGATCGGAAATAATGTAGAATTCTCTGGAAAGCATAAAGGAGTATTTGGTAGGAGTTTTTCAAATAAAGACCTCGGTGAAGCTACTTGCATATTGAGTATGAAGATCTATAGAGATAGATCAAGATGCTTGATAAGTTTTTTTCAATGAGTACATACCTTGATAAGATTTTGAAGTAGTTCAAAATGGAACAGTCAAAGAAAGAGTTCTTACCTGTGTTGCAAGGTGTGAAATTGAGTAAGACACAAAGCCCGACCACGGCAGAAGATAGAAAGAGAATGAAAGTCATTCCCTATGCCTCAGCCATAGTTTCTATAAAGTATGTCATGCTGTGTACCAGATCTATTGTATACCCTACACTGAGTTTAGCAAGGGAGTACAATAGTGATCTAGGAGTAAATCATTAGACAGCGGTCAAAATTATCCTTAATGGAATAAGTATATGTTTCTCGATTATGGAGGTGACAAAAGGTTTGTCGTAAAGGGTTACATCGATGCAAATTTTGACACTTATCCAGATGACTCTAAGTCTCAATCTGGATACATTTTGAAAGTGGGAGCAATTAGCTAGAGTAGCTCCGTGCAGAGCATTGTTGACATAGACATTTGCAAAATACATACAGATCTGAATGTGGCAGACCCGTAGACTAAACTTCTCTCACAAGCGAAACATGATCACACCTTAGTACTTTTGGGTGTTAATCACATAGCGATGTGAACTAGATTATTGACTCTAGTAAACCCTTTGGGTGTTGGTCACATGACGATGTGAACTATGGGTGTTAATCACATGATGATGTGAACTATTGGTGTTAAATCACATGGCGATGTGAACTAGATTATTGACTCTAGTGCAAGTGGAAGACTGAAGGAAATATGCCCTAAAGGCAATAATAAAATTATTATTTATTTCCTTATTTCATGATTAATGTTTATTAGTCATGCTAGAATTGTATTAACCGGAAACATAATACATGTGTGAATACATAGACAAACATAGTATCACTAGTATGCCTCTACTTGACTAGCTCGTTAATCAAACATGGTTAAGTTTCCTAACCATAGACATGAGTTGTCATTTGATTAACGGGATCACATCATTAGGAGAATGACGTGATTGACTCGACCCATTCTGTTAGCTTAGCACTTGATCATTTAGTATGTTGCTATTGCTTTCTTCATGACTTATACATGTTCCTATGACTATGAGATTATGAAACTCCCGTTTACAGGAGGAACACTTTATGTGCTACCAAACGTCACAACGTAATTGGGTGATTATGAAGGTGCTCTATAGGTGTCTCCGAAGGTACTTGTTGAGTTGGCGTATTTCAAGATTAGGATTTCTCACACCGATCGTCGGAGAGGTATCTCTGGGCCCACCCGGTAATACACATCACTATAAGCCTTGTAAGCATTGTAACTAATGAGTTAGTTGCGGGATGATGTATTACGGAACAAGAAAGAGACTTGCCGGTAACAAGATTGAACTAGGTATTGAGATATTGACGATCGAATCTCGGGCAAGTAACATACTGATGACAAAGGGAACAATGTATGTTGTTATGCAGTTTGGCCGATAAAGATCTTCGTAGAATATGTAGGAGCCAATATGAGCAGTCAGGTTCCTCTATTGGTTATTGACCGGAGACGTGTCTCGGTCATGTCTACATAGTTCTCGAACCCGTAGGGTCCGCATGCTTAACGTTTGGTGATGATTTATATTATGAGTTTATGTGTTTTGATGTACCGAAGGTAGTTCGGAGTCCCGGATAAGATCGGGGACATGACGAGGAGTCTCGAAATGGTCGATACGTAAAGTCGATATATTGGACGACTATAATCGGACATCGGAAAGGTTCCGAGTGATTCGGGTTTTTTCGGAGTATCGGAGAGTTACGGGAATTCACCGAGGACTATATGGGCCAAGATTGCCCTTAGTGGAGAAGAGGAGGGGCGGCTAGGGCAGACCGCGCGCCCTTCCCCCTCTAGTCTGAATTGGACAAGGAGGGGGGGCAGCGCCCCCCTTTCCTTCCTTTCTCTATTTCCCTTCCTTTCCCCCTCCTACTCCAACTAGGAAAAGAGGGAGTCCTACTCCCGGTGGGAGTAGGACTCCTCCCTGGCACGCCCTCCCCTGGCCAGTCGCCTCCTCCCCCCTGGTCCTTTATATACGGGGGCAGGGGGGCACCTCTAGACACAACAATTGATCTCTTGATCTCTTAGCCGTGTGCGGTGCCCCCTCCACCATATTCCACCACGATCATATCGTAGCGGTGCTTAGGCGAAGCCCTGAGTCGGTAGCAACATGATCACCGTCACCATGGTGTCATGCTGACGGAACTCTCCCGTGAAGATCTGCTGGATCGGAGTTCGCGGGACGTCATCGAGCTGAACGTGTGCTGAACTCGGAGGTGCCGTACGTTCGGTACTTGGATCGATCGGATCGTGAAGACGTATGACTACATCATCCGCGTTGTGCTAACGCTTCCGCTTTCGGGCTACGAGGGTATGTAGACAGCACTCTCCCCTCTCGTTGCTATGCATCACCATGATCCTGTGTGTGCGTAGGATTTTTTTTTTTGAAATTACTACGTTCCCCAACAAAACCCGTCTCAAACGGCTAGGCAGGCCGCCTGGTCACCGCCCGTTCACGATTTTTCATCCAGATGGGCCTCTCAAACGGCCCTCAAATGCCCACCCTGACCGACACCCCAATATCCAGCCCAAATATGGGGCAAATATGGGGGCGTCCGGGCACATCCACTATGTCGGCCTGATGGCGTGGCCCCAGCCAGAAACGCCAGGAAACCCGGCGGTCCGACGGAGGCCGCATCCATCAGTGCGATGGGATCGCCACGTGGCACTGCTCCGGCTCGCCGCCTAAGACGACATCTGCCTATTTAAGCCGACCGACGTCCCGCAACCCTAACCCATCCCCCTTCCCCTCTTCGCGCCACCAGTCCGAGCCCTTCCACCTCCTCCCTCTCCCGCTCAGGCGCTCTGCTCACGCTCCAGCACTCCGTCATGGTCCGGAGCAAGATCGCCTACTATGCCATGCTGACACGAGAGCCGGGCACGGAGATCGTCGTGATCTCCAATGAGAAGTAGATAGGATCAGTGTAGTACATAGGTTCTACTTCTTCTGTATGTCTTTGTATGGATATAAGAATGGAGTATGAGATGTCCGGATGCAAGAAGTAAAATTTAAGGCATGTCCGATCACTGCCCGCGGACGTGCCTGGGCGATCGCGGGTGTTTGAGGGGCTATATTTGTAATATGTGGCTGCAGAAGGGACATGGAGTATGTGAGCTCGAGCTCACGTGGACCCTTTGCTACAGTAAAATCGAAAAAATTATCTAAAAAATTCAAAATATCTTATTTATTTGACAACAAACATTGATGTGTGTTTCACATGCGTGCCATTTTTTGTGATGAAATGACATTTGTGGAGGCCTCGGTAAAGAAGACAAATTCATGCTTAAAAAACTGTTTTTGGAAGCATTTTGGAGTATCGATTTTGTTTTTTCACTGAGACTTGCATGAATGTAATTTTGTCATGAAATTTTGCACGCATGTCAAAAAGACATCAATGTTTGTTGTAAAAAAATAGATTTTTTGGAACCTTTTAAATATGTTTTTCGATTTTACTGTTGCAAAGGGTGCATGTGAGCTCAAGCTCACAAGAGCACTTTCGGCTGTAGAAGCTCTTATATGGTATTACAGTGTAGTACAAGAGCTAACCGGCCTGTGGTTGAAGAAAATGCAGCTAACCATACTCAGGCTACATGCATTGACGCAACGAGTAGACAAGACGGATGCTGTATGCATGTCGTGCTTTGATGCATGCATGTAAGGGTCCGTGAGCATTTAAAGTAAATGTAGTATTCCACCATCTTCTGCGTACTAACTCTAGCTACGAGATGAACCCAAGGGGCCATTTCATTCTTGTCTATCCTTCGGAGCACTCAGAGCTTCAGCTAGAAACGCCAAAGCTCATGGTGTTCCAGCCTGGCAACAACACCAGCTTTCTTGGCGTTTCCATGTAAAGTAAAAACGCGAGTTAGCTTGGCGTTTGAATATGGAACTAAAACATGAGCTATCTCGGTGTTTCTGTATGGGGAAGAAACGTCATGTGCTGTGGCGTTATTACAAGGGTCAGATCATGAAATACTTTATGTCTGCCAAGAATTGCTGAAAAGGTCAGAACAGTGATTTCGGCCTCTTCTCATGTCCTCTCTACCCAGGATTTCACGACGCCTCTTCCCTCGTTCGATGACGTGCCGCATCCGGTGACCAAAGAGCCGTCGTCAAGATATCAGCTCTGGTAAGTGCCTCCCATCTCTCTTCTCTCTCCCTCTCCGATGCATCTTTTTTGCTTGAACCGTAACCCCACCCCACTGTTCCGCAGCACACCTCCCTCCAGCCACCGGATCTGGACAGCAGATCGACTTCTTGACGACTCCTCCGCCAATCCACGGTCGGTCAGTTCCCCTCCCCCACCCCCTCTCCATGGTGTAGTTGTCCTATCCTGCCTCGTACCAAACTAGTCTGGTTTGGTAATCACTGGGTCATTGGGCATAGAAAGAAACTAGTTTTTTTAGAGAAGGAGGATGACCCCCGGCCTCTACATCTGGGAGATGCATACGGTCACTTTATTGATTATTCTCGAGGACCTTACAAAGTATTACAACAATGTGCCTAAATCCACCATCTTAGCAACACATGCCGCTACTCCTATCCAAAAAGATGAAGGGGTGCTAGCCGGGCCCCTACCCAAACCACTCACCTAAGCCTAACATCAAAAGCCAGAAGCCGAAACATATTCGGAAGCCCCAGCCGAGCCACATACCGGGTCTGGGGCACAATCCGGTCAGACGCGCTCGTGTGTCGTAGCCGCCATCTTCCACAGGTCCGTCTTCAGAACATATTGAGGCTTCTACCTTGTCTGGCCACTCTGCCATCGACGTCATCATGACGCCAGATAGCAACCTCCTCCTGCGCGAGTCCATCTCCGTGCATCGGACGCCGAGCCTCCACAGCGCCATGCCGCCGATATCCGCCGCCATCGATGTGTGAGATGAAGTACTGCTCCACCATCCGCCCAGCCAGCACTTACTCCAAAATGATGCCCCCAGGAGGGAAATAATCATCGTCCGATCCAGAAGACCCAGATCTAGGGTTTCCCCCGGAGCATCCCGAGCCTGATGACGCAGACTGCAACGACAATGCCTCGACAAGGGAACGACATCTAAGACGCCGCCATCGTCCTCCATGATTGTAGTCGGCGCGATTTTCATCGGCAGTTGCTCCACTAGACGTGTGCCGCCGACGTCGCTGGTCCCTTCAACCAGAGCGAACACCAGAACAATGCCCTAAAGAGGGACTACGATGCAAAAGTGCCGCCATCGCTCGATCCCAAGGAGATCTATGGTTTCCCCCGTAGTTGCCCGCGTTGTCAAGGGCCAGACAAGGGTAGAATCCCGCGGATCTGCCCAGCTGCCGACGAGTCGCACCCACCACCGTGTCGACGGACGACCAGCAATCCGGCCGCGCCGCCAAGAACCGATCCGGACACGCCGCCGCCGTCCCTGGCGGCCGCGACGCACCAGATCGCAAGGCCTCCTGCTGCGAGGAATCGACGTCACCGAGGCACCGCCACCACCCGCCGTGGCGACCGGCACGCCACCACGCTCCGGCCCGGTGGTGCCGGCCCGCGCCAGCCCCACCCGAGCGAGAGGGTCCTTGGGCGGCGGCGAGGAAGGAGGAGGAGTGGGGGAGGTTCGGCGGCGATGGGATCTGGGGCCTCCCAGTCACCCATGCGGGGGGCGGCTCGGGAAGGACGGGAGGGCTTCTGTTGGGTGGGTGCGTGTGTGGAGAAAGAGATGAAGCGCTTAACCACGTTGAAAGATTCCTTTGATTCTCAGAAGGAAACTAGTTACTGTTACAATGAGCTGATAGTGTTATTTATTTGGACTATAGATGGATGTCGTGGTGTCTTGCTGTTTTAATTCAACTGGTCATGGTGATAGAAGAAAACCGGTTGCAGTGGTGTCTTGCTGTTCTAATTAAACTGCCATTGATGGATGATCAAGTGGTAGGAGGGAATGGGAAACACTACTTGAGAGTTGAGAGAAAGAGTTCTCTAAGTACTACAAATCTGTCTCATATTTTTTCAGGGAGTAACTCAATTAATTCAAGATGCATGCATGCAAATTATTGTGCAATAGTTAAAGGGCTTCTGTTGCTTCTCATTCATTCTAGTTTTTATAGTCTTGCGCTAGTGTAAGAACCTGATCTTCTTCTTGCAAAATAGTGACCAATACTGAAATTTTTTGTTTTATCCACAAGAGTTAAATATAGGTCTAGCATTATTGTTTCCCCCCTCTTCATATTGGTATGTTTAATGCCTACCCAAATTTTGGGATTGAATTTGGGACCATTGAACTAAAAACATAAGAAGAAAACGTTGAGGGAAGTAAATTGTGTGAAGGATTACGTGATCGTTGTGCAGGTCGTAGCTATTGTTCTGCTCGCGTGCCAGATGATGGTGCAGTAACATTAGAATATCTCGAGCTGAAGTTTATTGTTCATATATGTGTGTGGTTCAAATGCCATATGAGTTGTAGGATCGATCCCTGGTTATCTTTGATGACATTTATCTGCACTTTATTCATATAAAAACATTATTGGAGATCAGATCACTAAACTAAACAAGGTTCATTTCATCGAGCTAGTATATCTGCACTTCTGTAGCAGGGGCAAAAGCTCCTCACCTTTGTTTGTACCATGGGATTGAGAGAAAGAGAGAGAGAGGGTAGTAGCAAAGACAGCTCCAACATCAAGTAATTGTAAACATGGTCTGAATGTGTTGCTTATAAACATAGTCTTTTGAAGAAGATTTCTGTCTTGTAATTCATCTTATATTGTTCACATCATGTTAGATGCTGAGAGGAATAATCTGTCTGGCCAAACAATAATAGTGGTAGCAGTGATGGTAAGAAGTCTGTGCCTTTAATCTTCTTCGGTTACCAGAAGAAGATTTCTTTACTGTAAACATGGCCTTGTTGTTGACCTTGAATCATATCCTTCATATAGTCATACTAGATGACCCGGTTGCGCCAATGGCGCAAGAAGCCAATTAGAAGCAATGTTAGTGAAGAATAAGTAAGAAATGTAGATGAAAAGATAATGTAATGGGGATTGTATTGCAGATAGTAGAATGACTTAAATTGGTTTACAGATAGTAGAATGACTGATATCAATTTACAGAAATACACTTATATATAGGCAGCCTCACAGCATATTTAGGCATCTTCTTAGTCTGATCATGGTCTTCAGAGGATATGTACGAAAAAGCAGAGTGCCAGTCGTCGGATAATGCTTGCATGGTAGACTTCCACACAGGTACTTGAAGGCCTATAAAAGGTGTTGGTTCCACTCTCAGACCATTTGGAGTAGCCCATATAGTTATTATCTCCGGAATATCTTTGCTTTCATTGGTCCATATGACACACTTGTAGAACCATATATCAAGGAAATCTCATTTTTTCAATAACTTCATGTGTGAGCAAGCCCAAAGACCATGTCAAACCCGAAGTGTTTTGAAATAATTTGACTTCATTAGTAGAAGTAGGTTTTAGCAACCACTTAGGGTACTACTTCAAACCCTTTAAGATGAAAAATGAAGGATCTTTGAAAATGTATACTTGAGCATGCATATTTTGTTATCTTATTCATGTAACATAGCTAGAGCCAAGTGGCGCAAGGTCCAAATTCAAATCCAATGTGTTTTGAAACAAATTGTGTTTCTTTAATAATTTCAAATTTTAGAAACCATTCAGGTGCATAGTAAGAATCAACTAAAAATGAAGTATTCAAACACCATTTTCGACTATTTATGCATATGGTCATTACATAGACAAATAAAAGAGGTTAGTGCCATAGGTAAAATGTACACCTAACATAATAAAATTTCACGTTTCATGGAACTACACTCCTTGTGAAAATAACAAAGTGTAGTATTGCTAACAAGCACAATGAAGGATCGGAGCAAGCAAAAAAGTTGGAAACTCAGGCAACATAGAGGTTGACAAAAAGCTCAATTTTTGCATATACATACAGTACATGTCACATTCAAAATTGAGATATACTGCTGATAACACATTACATCGTCAGTATCAATCATGTGGGTTCTACTTTGCAATCACACGATTCAGACAGTTGTAAACATTTGTGATCACGATAGTGTGGTAAGTGTACATATTAATTATGTATCAGGAAAAGAATCTAGCATTAGTTCCCACTTCATTCAGAAACACATAAAAGGGCTAACAGACAGTTATATGTCCACCCACCACTCCTAGCTGTGACTTCCTGAAAGGAATGGGAATAAAAAAGACATTACAGCCTCATGTCCCTTCCTTCTTCGGCTGTTATATTCGGCATGTTCTTACCTGAAACTACACTTACAATTATTTTTCCATGTTACAAGCCCATGAATTCCTCACCTGATAGATAATAATAGTTTCATATTCCAGTTTCTCAATGAGAAATGCATCAAACAAAATAAAGATGAGCATATATCTTCATATATTAGAACTTTGAATAATTAGACATAGAATCCTCTAAATAGAGGCGCTCATATTAAAATAAATAGAAACAATACTATTTTCTTAGTACTATTTGAGAATATCCATTTTTAGCAGGTTATTGCATGGTATGGAAAATTTCATAATGGAGACATAACCTACTCTAGAAACCCATCACGGCTTACATGTGCACCCTCGCACAAGTAGTCAAATACTGAAGCACATATTTTTAGCAACTAATATGAAGTATCAGTATCAGTCTCAAACCACAAAGCCACATTATTTTATTTGTTTTATTTGGTAATAATGCAATATCGACAAAAAGCATCTAGTTGACGTCGTTTACAACATCTGAATAAGATCTATCAGAAACTTTGCATGTTTTCTATGGATATTTAGCTCTGTACTAACATGGTTCAGCCAAGTGAACTAATCACAGTATTGACTCACCTTTTTAGGACTGAATTTCAGCTTGTATCTAGACAAGTTGTGGGAAAGTCCCAAGCTCCTCGGACCAAGGTCCTGTGTGCCCAACCAAGATATAAGCTCACTAAGCTGATTTATGAGCCCTCTCATTAGCTCCATCACATCACTATTGTGAACGCAGCCAATTTTCTGCAAAAGCACATAAAACCTGTAAGCGGAACTGGTAATTCTACAGGAACAGCGCAACTAAGGAACCTAACTGACCAACTTCTCTTTTATAGCATTTCCAAGTTTAGAATCAGCAATAGTTAATGTTTCACCATCTCAATGCTTCAGCTCAAGCAACTACAATAAAGTTATACTGTGTGAGTTAGATTGAGTTAGTAAATGAAAGTATACAAAATATAAGAAACATGACTGAGAGGCATATGAATTATCTCGGCAGCTTGTCAAGCACATTATATCGCCAACAAAAATTACAATGGATATCACCAGGAAGAAGCAGGTCAGTGTCCAACTAAACCATTCATCCTCTCATTATTTTGAGCACATAGGCTGACAAAAAGTAAGTGCAGTCATGAATAAGCTGATGGAAAGTCCAGTATTCTAGGTAATCCACTGCGCAGACAAGATATCATCTATGAGCCTGCTTAAGTAAGTTCAGTTGTGGAGTGTTCCTTGTGCAGTTCATAATAGAAGAAGAAAATACAAAACATGGTATCAATGGTAATGTGATATTTTGAATACCTAATTAGAGGTTAATGAGAATTAACAATTAGTGATTACAATTATATGAATAAGTTCAGTTGCAATTGAAGTCATTTTTGTTTGATATGAGGGTAAAGTTAATTCAGTTGGGGATAGGTCACCATGTTGGCTGGTCAATTATGCACACACGGAAAGGGATGAAATATCTGAAAATGTAATAGTTACAGTGAGGACTCAAGAAAAATGTACATGTCCTCCTCTTTTTCTTGGTTTCTCATACATCTCTTTCTCTCTCTCTCTCTCTCTATCTCTCTAGAACTGGCCAGTAAAATAAAATCCTTTTTATTGAAATCTCAAACATGTTTTGGTTATTTCTGCAACAACAACAAAGTAATCACTATCAAAGAAGAGAGGGGGTGGAGGAGCTACCATACCTGTAGATGGGCTGGTGAAGGTGAAGTCGCTGGCAAGATGGTGAGGTCGCCGGCAAGGAGACCCAGCTCTTCCCGAAGACACCGGCTCCCACGTGCTGCTGGGATGGGGGGCGCCAAATCCACAGAACGCCACCCTCGCTGGATGTGGCCACCCCATGCTGTAAGCCTCCGTATGCAACATCAGTAGTCTGAATATTCATCAGGTAGAAAAAAGGCAAATGCAGAGGAGTTTAGACTTACCTACCAACACCATGGTCTACATACCCAATTGATTAACTATCTCAATCAGCATACACCCAAATTAATTAATTGGATTCTATTCGTTGCGGAAAGGGAAATGAACAAGAACAAGTCAACTGCTCCATCTGTGTTCTGCCTTCTGCTTGGGCTCCTTTCTCAATCACCCACTACAAAAGTAAGAAATATTTTCGCAGAAGGCATGAAGACGATTAACAAGCCAAGCAAACAGTAGCAGGCACACTAAATAGTGATGTGTGGAATTACCTGTCACGAAACGAATTTACGTCAGGGATGTCCTCATTGATATACCAAAAGCAGGCCAGGCTACCAATGAGCCCCTTGTACCTGTTGGAAAGAAACAATAGGGAATAAAATATCGAGGACATGAACAGAAAGAATCAAGAGTGTAGTATAGGAAGCATCGAAATAAATGTCCCAAAAAATAAATGTCCCAGCAAATGACTGAAGCTTATATGCACATAGCAACATTAAAATTTGCAGGTATTTCTTGGTACAGACCAGACCTACGGAATCTATAACAAAGCATGATTCAATCTATTTCTGCACATGGAAATGAACACCATAACGAGAAGGTCAAGTCTATACCATCCCATTGGTTGACAAACTATATCGCAACCTCTGAATCAGACGGACACCATGCAAATGCGACAACAACCAATCATTGAATCTAAGCTTGCAGATACAGTCACACATAGATCGCAAGAGTGAAAGAAGGGATATAATACCTCTGGAGATTTGCAACCTGATGCTCGACAGTCTCAGCCAGTCCACTACAGGGCATCCCTCAGCAGCTCTGTAGGCATAGTTTCATTTTGTGAAAGATGGCATTTTCCTATAAGGTTTTAGAATCCATACCAATATGGAAAAATCGTGACTGTGAAATCTCGTTGCAGTTGCCGAGACCATTGCGTAATGCATCTTCTATAAGGTACCAAACAACATGGATACTTGACCTTATGTTCCTAAAGAAAGGAAATTCGGTACTATCAAAATCCTAAAAACAACATCAGACCAGTGAATGGGATTGAAACAAAACCTAAGCAATCAAATCTTATCAAACTCTCATGCATACCCTTTGAGAAAGAAAACCGTATATCTTCAGCCAAAGCAAACAATTTTTGTTGCTTAGGTTCTATCTCAAACTAATAATATTTAGAATTTGTAGCCAACTCATTAGGATCAGGTTATCTTATCAGTATTTATCCAGTGGTATAACTTGAATATGATTATGAAGGGCCTCTGGAGAGGCCAATGTGTACTCATTACAGAATTAGTTCAGGAAAAGTAAGTTGAAACCAATGGAATACAATTGTATCACTTCACATACACCAAGAAGAGCATAAATGAGTAAACGAATAAACATTTGCTCAAGGAGACCAGATCCAATGGCTAAGCAGCTGTAGCATAATAGAGCATAGTATTTTCATTACCTCCCCTATTTCTGGCATCAAAGTCATTTGCCCTCCCTCCTCTCCAAGAAGCAAGGACACAACCAACAGTAGCAAAGGACCCCTGTGAAAGGCAAAGAAAAAGAGTCATACTGGCTTGAACCAATCAAACATAAGAAATGCAAGCAGCTAACCAAGGAAGAACACCTAATTGTGAGTGTGTTTTACTGATAATCTAGATCAAACATTGTTAAAGCAACAACCTTAAACATTACATTGAAGCAACAAATAGAAAGTGCCTACATGCTAAACAACGGGACCACTTAGCTTGATGCGGAAATTAGAGATATTAGATTTTGAAACTCCGCAAGCTGTGGTCATGATCTGAAAATTAGGACTAAAATATAATTATGAACATGCATATATCACACTTGCAAAGAGAGAGACAAAGTGCAGTTATAATTATGAACACACATATATAACTTGTGACACATGACAACTGCAACACCAAACAAAAACATGGCTTATTGGTTACCTATTTTGAATTTCTATCATCTCAAATCTGTACAGAACACAAAATTTTAACTCCATGAGCCACCATTGTAACCATTTACCACATGCGTCCCGCCATAATGCCATGAACTAAATTAAGGCATCACCTGCTGTAACACATAGGGGAAAAATACTCAGAGTTGAACATGACTGAGCATACATATACAATGCATACTACTGATATTTATCACAGTGGCTGTACCCATTTCTTTCAAGTAATTTTCTTGTCATACTGAATCTACAATCTGACAAAACTGCTTGAGTGTACTGAACTTGACTATACACATGTGTGATTTAACACTAACTTTACTACGGGTTTGATTCAGTTCATCATCATGAATTTGGTTGCCACTATACACAGCAGCCAGACGATCACCAACTATTACTATGATTAGCTTTAACAAGGGGACAAATAGTTTAAGTAGTGGTTAGCTCAACAAGAATCTAAACAATCCATGGCATTCATCTCCTAAGACACATCCAATAGTTGTGAAGAAACAGTTACATCAAGGTGGGGATTGGAACAAGGACTGAGAGAGATGAGGAACATACCTAGTACAAATACAATCTCGGTCCTTTTTTCTCATCGTTGATTACCACCGTTGCCATTACGAACACCTACAAAATACGTGTTCTCAACTCCTGAATATCCCACGAGAAATAGAAGCAATGAAAAAGATGAAAGTGGACTTAAATTCAAAGAGATGGAGAGAGAGAGAGAGATCACCTTGTTCTTCACCAAGCTCTTCCTCCAGATTCATCCCCTTCTCTTTTTTCTTAGATCTGCACACATATGTTCAGAAAAACAATAAATCAAGAAGTAAAAACTGGGGAGGAAGATGACTCGGACACAGATGGACAACCTAGACTGGGGACATGTGACGACGGCCAGCACCGCCTGGAACTCCGACCTTCCTGCTCCTTTCCTCATACCAGCGCCTCATCCTCCCTTGCTCCATGCCCACCACAAAGACCACGCCACCCTGCTCTCCTATGGCGGCGACCTGCGCCTGATCCAGACGCACGGCGCACGGCAGCAGCGGATCCAAAAAATAGCCACCCCAAAACTAACCTAAACATCAAATCAATTAGGATTACTGCCAAGAATTAGAACAAGGAAATGCAAAGAAGAAGGCACATACATGGCTGAGGGTTGAAGATGTGCGAGCTCTCGGCAAAGGTGGCCATGGAAACACCTCCGCCCTCCCGTTCGTCGTCGCCGGCCATGACGACCTGGACAAGCTTGTCGCCGTCGCCGTCGCCGTCAGAGAAGCTCGGCTCCACACCAGCAGCTAGCGGGCGCCGACTTGGGGGAGCTGCCGGCGAGGCTCTGGCCTAGGTCGGAGAGGCAGGGGATCCGGCATCGAGGAAAGAGGAGATGAGGGGACGAGCAGGGAGAGGGATGGGGCGGCGTGGGAGAGAGGAGGGAGCGAGCGAGGAGATAAGGCGGCTGCTTTAATTTTTCCTTTTACCCCTCGTCCGTCTAGGGTTTCTTGCTTTTGTTACGCAGAATTGAAGGAAAGGCACGTCATTCTTTTGACCCACACATAACGAGCCCCACTTGTCATTCGCTCTTCAAACAGCCATGGACGTGAAAAAAAAAACCGACGGCCCACCACACACCAGCAGCCAAAAGGGAGCTACAGGGAAGGAATCCAGCGGCAGAACGAGCATCGCGCACGCGGGGGCGCTAGAATGGCGGGTAGTGTAGGAGCCTTTATATGTTAGATATGTTTAATCTGGTTCACCGTGTTCAGCGTGTAGTGATTTTATCAAGCTTGTTTCTGGCTCTCTGCTAGCTGATTGGTATGTGCAGCTAGCTGCACCTTTTTGTGTTTGCCTCTTTAGGATGGTAGCAGAGATATCCCAGAAGTTAATTAAGCTTGTCTATGGTGCTCTGCTTGTTGATTGCTAGTCATTACCACATGCTACTCTACTAGCTTATGCCTTCTAAAACCTATTTTGACACTTTTTCATGGTCTCCCATTTGAAACTGAATTTTGCATATGTAGTCTGATGCAATAATCTGCGTTTTCTGACAAGAAGCCTGAAACATGATCAAAATTGTTATAGTGTTATTTTTTGTAGTGAATGTCTTGTAATAATAATGCGTACTAACTAAGTTTTCTTTGAGAGGAAGTAAGTGTGCCTTGTACTTTTTTGTCATACAGTTTGTTACTCCTAGCTAAGTGGAGTGTGAGAAGGAAAGGTTTATGGATACGAGTAGAAATGCAAGATGAGCTTAACATTTGATACCCAAACAACAATATATTACTCTTCACTCTCAAAGCATGGCAGTACTCTGTACCAGTAGCATTTAATGGGGAGGATGGCAGCAACCATCTACATACACACGTACCACGTATGTTGATGGATGGTATTAGTTTTGATGTTTCAACAGGTAGCTAAGCCAACTGGTGTCTCCTCTACTTTGATTTGTCCGTTTGACATACTTCTGTAGTAGTACTCTTCTAACTAGAGGCAGAAAATTTTGCTGTTTGGATCAATGCTTAAATGGAGGTGTTCAGGTTCAGGTTATGTAATTTCGATGTCATGTTCAGCTATATAATTAATGTTATGGTCAGTTTGTGTAGTTCTGTAATGTTAATGGCATGGTGAGTAAAGTATAGCAGCAAGACATGAACCTTGTAGGCTGTGTGAACCAAGATATTATACTTATGGCTTTCTAAGCTGTGGTAGTGCAGCAAGACAATATATGACTGTGTTGCAATTGTGCGAATTAATAAATTAAGATGGTGTTTTAGAAGCTTCTCTTTGCTAACTACTATAGTAGGTTTGCTTACATGCTTTTCATGATATCTGCAGAGCAACAGAGAAGTCACTAGTTCAACCAAGATCTGCATGCAAGTTCAACCCTCTTTGTTGGATGCAAAGATTAATTTTTTATGGCTCTAATGCATTTTTAATGGCAAGTTGTAGTCTTTTATCTTCCATATTGTGCTTAACAAGCTATGAACCTTCAAAGATCATGGTTTTCAATGAGCGCAAGTTTCAGCCTTTAATTGTCCTTCATAGATCTTGTCACTATTATTATCTGCACTTCAGATTATTATCTTTGACATATTTGAATGTGTGAATGTGTGAAGATGATGTTGTCTAGATCTATTTTATCTTGATCCATGAGAAAATGCACATTTTTTTGGGGGTTGGTTATCATTTTTAGATTGTAAAATAAATGTGCTAAATGTACATGTTGAGATATGCACATAGCAGCCAAACAGCTTATGGCATTGATTTCACAAATCCTCTGGCAGCCAAACAAGAAAATTCAACTCGGAATCCAAATCCCACCAAATGAAATCCTCCTAGGAATGAGATTTCATTTCATTTCCACCGAATGAAATGGAAGTCTGGGTGCCAAACGAGCTGTTAGTGAAAATACTTCCAAATACATTTATCCGGTAGTATACATAGAAATAGATGTACCGCATACTAATAATTATTGAAGAAAGTTGTAAAATTATTTATGAACCAAAACTGCTGTAGAAATACTCAGCATGCTTATGTCAACTGTATCTATACACGGTTTATGATACTGCTCATCTTCTTTCAGGCCGAATATATTATTTGGGACCAATGGAAGAGGAAGGCTATAGTACCGAATCATCCAATGAAGGAGACACACAAGAAGATGGTGACAAGGAGAAAAACCTTGCTGAGGGCGATGTCTTTAAGCCGGTTCATATGGATCCAGAATGGATACCTAAAGTAGGGATGGTATTTGATTCAGAGGAAGACACCTTTCAGTTCTATGTCACATATGGACGTCGCTCTGGTTTTGGTATCACAAGGAGATCTAACAACACCTTTGATGGTTTCCGCTATCGCTCTACCTTCATATGCTCTAAAGGAGGGCAATCTAGGATGAGATCTGGTGTGACAAGGCATGCAAGAAAGCGAGGCACAAAGACTGGCTGCAAGGCTAAGATCATTGTCAAGGACGCCCATTTTCAGAATCGCTGGGAAGTTATTGTTCTCGAGTTGGAGCATAACCATCCACTGGAGCCCAGTTTGATTAAATATAAGAAGCATTTAGAGAACATCCCTTTCTCTCTAAATCCACCTCGTTTGTCTGAGGCGCCACAAAGTAGCTCACTTGTTGGATATTCTAGTAGTTTTGGAGATAGTGGCATACCTTCATCTGCCCAGATTGAAATCAAGACCAAGATAGACAGAAATAGGAAACTGAAGATTGCTGAAGGAGATTTAGAGGCATTAGTGAGTTTTTTCAATGACATGCAAGACCGAAACCCGTGTTTCTTTCATAGTTTAGACGTGAATGAGCAAGGACAGCTAAGGAATGTCTTCTGGGCTGATGCCAAATCACGTAGTTCTTACAATTACTTTGGTGATGTGGTTGCTATTAATGTCACAAACTTCAGTGATCAGTATGATATACAGTTTATGTCATTTGTGGGCACCAACCACCATGCTCAACCACTGTTACTAGGGTGTGGTTTGCTTGCTGGTAGATCTCTTGGAGCTTACGTGTGGCTTTTTGATACATGGTTAAGATGCATGAATGCCACATCGCCACCTTCAATAATTACCCACTATTGTCATGATGTTGCAATAGCTGTTAAAAAGGTTTTCCCCAATTCACGGCACCCCTTTTGCCTTTGGCACATTTAAAATGAACTTCCTGAGAAGTTTGCCGGAATGGAAAAGAAGGATGAAATGATTTTTACTTTCAACACATTGGCCTATGACTCAGTTACTACGCTTGATTTTGACGAACAGTGGCAAGAAATGACACATCAATTTCAGTGGGAGGGAAATGAATGGCTGTCCAAATTATACGAGGTCAGGGCACAGTGGGCTCTTGCTTATGTTAAGGTTTTTTTTGGGCGGGAATGTCCGTCACAGACAGAAGTGACAGTGCAACTGACTATTTTGATGGGTGGTCTCTGTGAAAATGTTTGTTGAGCAGTCTGAGGCAGCTGTTAGAACTAAGTTAGAAAAGGAAACGTATGAGGATTTGCAATCGTCTCATATGAGGCCACAGTTGATGACTAGTGTAAACGAGCGGAGAACTTCGTACCTCGTTGGAGGTGACGGTTGCATGTTAATATAGGCAGGGGCATCTCCCTAATAAGCATACAAGGTTGTTCGGATTACGTCTTGGGAAACAAGGAGGATCTAGAGAGATAGAGAGATAAGATGTTACAACAATATGCGGCTCTATCTATCTAGCACGACCTGAACCGGCTGGTGCGCCCTATGGGCCTAGCACAATATGTTTAACACCCTCCCATAATCACAACTTAGACAAGTTGAGATTACGCTTAAATTCCTCAAAACTTCTTGTAGGCAAGGCCTTGGTAAACCCATCAGCAACTTGATCTTGGGAATGAATAATCCGAACATCCAATTTCTTGGCAGCAACTCTTTTTCTGACAAAGTGAAAATCTATTCCGATATGTTTAGTTCGTGCATGAAAAACTGGATTAGCAGAAAGGTATGTAGCACCAAGGTTATCACACCATAAGCATGGAGGTTATTTACAACGTATGCCAAGCTCCTTGAGCAGAGAGTGAACCCAGATAATTTCAGCAGTAGCATTTGCTAGTGCCTTGTATTCTACTTCTGTACTGGACCTAGATACAGTAGATTGCTTTTTAGCACACCAAGAAATCAGATTTGGACCAAAGAACACTACAAAGCCACCAGTTGATCGTCTGTCATCTAGACCGCCTTCCCAATTAGAATGAGAGAATGCACTCACAAGTTTTGATGGTGAGTTGCTGAAAGTTAGTCCAATACTCAATGTATTTTTAACATATCTAAGTATGCATTTTGCAGCTGTCAAGTGTACTGTACTGGGTGCATGAAGGAATCGACATACTTTGTTCACAGCAAAGGAAATATCAGTCCTAGTCAAGGTTAAATACTGTAATGCACCAACCATACTTCTGTACCTGGTGCTATCCTCTTGGTTCAAGAGTTCTCCCTCTGACAAGGACAATTTTTCTGAGCTGGACAAAGGTGTTGATGCTGGCTTGCAACCCTTCAACCCTACTTTGGCTACAAGATCAGTTGCATATTTTTCTTGGGTAAGATAGAGATCATCTCCCGCTCTCTTTACTTCAATGCCAAGAAAATAATGCAGCTCTCCCAGATCCTTGAGACCAAATTCAGAGTTTAAATCTTTTAATAATCCTATGACAGCCTCATCTGATGAACTTGTGACTATGATATCATCAACATATATAAGTACAGATATGGAGGTATTTGACTTATTATAAATAAATAACGAGGTGTCCGACTTGGAAGGAACAAAGCCAAGTGCCTGAAGTTTTGAGCTCAACCTGGAATACCATGCTCTAGGGGCTTGTTTTAATCCATACAAGGCCTTATCAAGCTTGCAAATGTGAAGGGGTTTACTTTTGTCCTCAAACCCAGGAGGTTGTTTCATGAGCACTTCCTCTTCCAGAACACCATGGAGAAACGCATTCTGTACATCTAGCTGGCGGAGACTCCATCCCCTGGACATGGCAATAGACAAAACAAGGCGAATAGTGGCAGCCTTTACAACAGGGCTAAATGTATCCTCATAGTCTAAGCCATACCTTTGCTTAAATCCTTTTGCAACTAGTCTAGCTTTATAGCGATCAATGGTTCCATTAGACTTCTTCTTTACTCTGAAAACCCATTTACAATCGATCACACTTTTACCTTTTCCTTGATGTGCAGAGACTAAATGCCAGGTTTTATTTTTGTGAAGCGCCATGCACTCTTCTTCCATGGCATTTTTCCACCGTGGATCATTCAAATCTTCTGCAACAGTGCTTGGAACAGTATCTGCACCATGTCTATTACAAGCATAGCCAAATTTTGCTATATGTTCATAGTTTTTGGGTTGAATTACTCCCCTTTGAAGTCTGGTCCGTGATGGCGATGAAGCGGGCACAGAAGATCCTGCCCCTGGAACAGCTGCAGATCCCGAAGAAGACCTGTCGGGGGCCTCAGGCGCGGGCAACGAGGCGGGATCTTCTACGGCCAGAGAGCGTGACGTACTAGAGGACAGCGGCACAGAAGATCCTGCGGCTGCGCCGGCCGCAGCGCCCGGCTCATGATGGGGCGATGATGAGTGGGCCCCCGCAGATGCGGCGCGGGATCACACACGGATCCTCCCGAGGCGCGCGCCGCGTGTAGTGATGTGGTTTGGCGCTGAACTGACTGGGCGCATGGTCCAACCACGCAGGAGCGCCGTGATTGGCTGGGGCGCTGCTGGCTTGGCGTGGCGCGGAGCCGCTGCTGTCATGGCGTGGTGCGGGGCTCGATGCAGCTTCATCTGTCCCGTCACGCGCGGAGCCCGCGGTTGATGCACCCCGATCCTGAGGCGGATCCGCCTCGATGGCGCTGCTGCTGCATCCAGGAGGCATAAAAATTCAGGTTTGGCTGATTTCTTCATCATTTTCTGCACCAATTTTTTCTGCTTCATCACAAAAATCATCACCACCATTATTAGGAGAATTAGTTAGTAATTGATCATTAGTAGTAAAAGCATCCCCATTATCAAGACCGGTGAGGTGAGATGGGAGAAGAAGGATCTCCTTTTGAAGGAGAGCGCCGACGTTTGGGTGGAGGTGTGCAAAAGGGAAAATAGTCTCGTCGAACACGACATCACGAGAGATGTAGACACGACCTGTGGATACATCAAGGCATTTGACACCTTTGTGTTGTGGACTGTAGCCAATGAAGACACACTGTTTTGACCGGAATAGGAGCTTGCGATTGTTGTAGGGACGAAGATTTGGCCAACACGCACATCCAAACACTCGGAGTGATTTGTAATCGGGCTTGGTGTGAAGGAGGCATTCTACCGGAGTTTCATTGTTGATAACTCTACTGGGTAGAATATTAATAAGGTGAACTGTGGTGAGAAAGGCTTCATCCCAGAATTTTAATGGCATATAGGCAGCTGCAAGAAGAGCTAGACCTACTTTGATGATATGCCTATGCTTACGCTCGGCGGATCCGTTCAGTTGGTGAGCATGGGGACATGATATGTGGTGAGATATGCCAATCTATTGGAAGAAGGAATTGAGGTTTCTGTATTCCCCTCCCCAATCATATTGTATAGCTAGAATTTTGCAGTTGAACTTTCTTTCTACAAGTGCTTGGAAATTGTGAAAAACTTGAAACACATCAGATCTCTTTTTGAGGAGATAGCTCCACGTGTACTTACTTAAATCATCAATGAAACTCACGTAATAAGTGTGGCGCCCAACTGAAGTAGGTGCAGGAACCCAAACATCAGAAAAATGAGTTCAAGAGGCTTGGTAGAAACACTTGTAGATATAGGATAAGCTAACTGGTGACTTTTAGCACGTTGGCATGAGTCACAAATAGTTTCACAACTACGCTCACCAACAAATGGGAGCTTATTCTTTCTAAGCAATTTCTCAATCAAAGGAAATGATGCATTCCCTAATCTATTGTGCCAGCGTGTTGAAGACACTTTGGTGACACCATAGGCTTGTTTGTTCAACCTCCTAAGCTCCGGAATCAATGGGTAGAGCCCTCGAACGCATCTACCTCGATAGAGGATTTTCCTCGTGAACTGATCCTTGATCAAAAAGAAAAACAGATGAAATTCAAGGGATACATGATTATCGATGGCAATGCAATGAACGGAAAGGAGATTTTTTGATGCACTAGGGACAAGCAAAAAATTTATGAGACGAATATTTTTGTGGGGAGTTTTTATTACTGAATGACCAATATGACTAATGCTCATACCTTCTCCATTGGCGGTATGGACGTGGTCTTGCCCGCGATACTTCTCGCGCATGGTCACCTTCTCCAACTCCCCTGTGATGTGATCTGTCACGCCGCTGTTCACGTACCAGTTCATGTCGACGCCATAGGAGCCGTCTGCTGCACCCGCAACCTTCTCATCTTGGGAAGATTCTTCATCTTCCTCGTAGCGGTACCAGCAGTCCCGCACGGTCTGGCCTGGCTTGCCACAGATTTGGCAGCGCGGGACGTCAGGAGCACCGCGTGGGCGGCCTCCACGGTGACCCTTGTTGCTGTTGTTGTAGGGCCGACCGCCGCCGCCGTTGCCGCTGCGTGGAGGAGGGTTGCCGTCGCCACCCGAAGACTTGCCCTTGGTGTGCTGCGGCCCACGGTAGCGGGATGAGCTGTCGCCGCCGCGTCTGCCGCTACCGCGGCCGCGAGAGGCCGCGTTGGCAGAGGATTTGAAGCCTCCACCGGATCCTAATGTGCTGTAGAGGGCGAGACGCTGATTGAAGTCACTCATCTGGGTGTAGAGGTCGTCGATGCTGATGGGCTTGGTGCGAGCATCGTTGGCGGAGACAAGAGGTTGGTACTCCATGTCGAGGCCGGAGGTGATGGGGTCATCATCATCGATGGGCTTGCCAGCAGCTGCGAGCTCATCTGCAAGGGACCTCATGTGGGCGAAGTAGGAAGCCACCGACTGTGTCCCCTTCTGCGCCGTGGAGAGCGCGACCCTGATGTTGTTGACGCGCGCCCTGGACTGCGACGAGAACATGTGGGCAAGGGCTGCACGGAGCTCGTGCGGCGTGGCTATGGATGTGACCTGCACGAGGACTTCCTTGGTGAGGTTTTTGAGCAAGTATCCTAGTACCTGCTGCCCCTCTTTGAACCAGATCGGATAGAGAGGGTTGGGTGTTTTCTCCTCCTTCCCATCCTTGTCCTTCGTGATGACGAACTAGGCGGGCTCCGGCATCGTCCCGTCGACGTAGCCAAAGTAACCAGCACCTCTCAGCTGCGGCGTCACCTGCGCATGCCACAGAACGTAGTTGGTGCAGGTGAGCTTCTCAGCGACCTGCCCCATGGAGGCGGTCTGGACGGAGCTTGAGGAGGACGACATGGCTGGTGGTAGGTTTTGCTAGATGTGGTGTATAGAGGAGGCTCTGATTACCATGTAAACGAGCGGAGAATATCGTACCTCATTGGAGGCGACGATTGCATGTTGATATAGGTAGGGGCATCTCCCTGATAAGCATACAAGATTGTTGGGATTACATCTTGGGAAACAAGGAGGATCTAGAGAGATAGAGAGATAAGAGGTTACAACAATATGCGGCTCTATCTATCTAGCACGACCTGAACCGGCCGGTGCGCCCTATGGGCCTAGCACAATATGTTTAACAACTAGATTTCCTGTGGAGGAGCAAGCAGCAAAGATGTACACAATCGAGATATTTCAAACTTTCTTGAATGAATTAGGGCACTCATTTCACTGCAACTATCGTATACTTGAGCAGAGTGATTCAGTAGTTACATACGTACATAGTATCAGAGCATGTAAATCAAACAAAGGTGAACTATAAAGTTGCTTATGACAATGATGAAGATGCTATATGGTGCTTCTGCCGCTTGTTTCAATTTAAAGGTATATTGTGCAGACATGCTCTCACTGTACTGAGGCAGGAGCTTGTACCGATGATTCCATCAAACTACATCATTCATCGCTGGTGCAAGGATTGTAAACTAACTTGTTCTTCCATGTCCGAGGACGTCTCATTAATTACTCAGGAATTGGGAGGTTATGATGATCTCTACAAACTAGGCCACCAATACTTTGCAGAAGTTGTGGAACGGGTTCTTTGAACCTAGAATCAAAAGATTATGGTTTTTCAGTCATGAGGGAGATCAGGGATAAAGTGATTTCTTATGAGAAGTCACTAAGAGATCAAAGGGTTGACAATCAAGTTTCAACTGCCAACTTTGCATATAATCTAGTGAATGAGGATTTTACTGATGATGCATTACCCATTTCTCTTAGTACGAAGGGCTAGGACCTCATGCAAGGTCAGTCAAAACGTTCTCGCAAGAAGAAATTGATGACACCAACAGTTCTTGATACCCTAAAAAATAAAACTAAAAGGGCCTATAACAAGAGGAGGAATGCCATTGCGAACAACCTATGCACAACGGTCACCGCAACTGACAGCATAACAGAAAGCGCAAATGTATGTATTGTCACTAGGTCCACACATTTGACTAGCATTTTTTTCTTCATATAGTTCTTGATGATTAACATTGAAGTTTTTCCCCATTAGGTTAAGCAAGATCAAGTAAATGAGGGATGGCCATTAACATCTAGTGGTGCACCAGATACCTTCCCATACGGAGTAAGCCTAAATATACCCTTTCGAGTTCCCCTCTCCGTTGTTACTGGTCCTAGTAAATTCTGATAAACTAATGCTTATTTTTCTTCAAATTTGTTTACCTTCTAGGTGGAGACCATATCTTTCGATTTGACACAATACAACAATGCGCCAAGCTTCCATTGGCCTGAAAAGCAGCAGATCTCAGCTTCAGTGAAAGGAGGCAACACTTAGTTATGCGTTCATTCGAGTAGCCTGTGTTCTAACATGGTCACATGATGGGCAGCGTAAGTGTTGATAGTTCAGGTCCGACCTTGTTTGCTCTGCTACTAGGAAGTTGGTGGCCGTCTGAACAAAGGTGAAAAAAAATTCTCAAACATGGCAGAAACCAGTAAAACTGCCAGCGACTTCTAACCAACTTGGTCTAAATTGGTTTGGCTAATATGGGATGCCCCTGATTGTCACCTCCATGTAATGCCCCAGCTATACATATTCATTTCTGTTTTTTTCGCATCCTTAGATATTTGATGTTCCATTACTTAGGTTTACTTGAATCATGTGAGGTATATCTTGAATAATTCGACCGGATGTTATCCTGTGAACCATTCATGGAGTGCATTGTTGTGTATGATTTGTTCAATAAAAAAATTTGTTTGGCAGTTATCAGGTGATGCTGAGTTGCAGATCTGCTGTGCCTCACAGCTCGTTTGCTCAATAGAATTATATAAGCAGCAAAAGCCAACTTTCATCTGTTCCTGTGCTATGTTACTGCGTATTAATGCAGCTATTAAACAGCTCTTAATGTACTCCCTCTTGGATAATGCAAGTTGACCACGTGTTCCTAAGTTTAACTTCGATCACATATTTCTTGTAGAATACTTCGTTTGAAGTTAATCGATTATGAGCACAGAACACAAAGAGCACTCTTTCCCCTCCTGCGAGCAGACGGGGAATCCCTAGCTTGCCGGCCTTGTTCCCCTCCCTCCTACTGATCACCCCCGCTGCTGCCTGGTGGCGCCACCGGGCGAAGCGTAGGCGTAGGCGGGGCCTCCCCTTACTCTCCGCGCGGGGTCTTGGGCTGGCATGGGACAACCTGTCGTCGGAGGCGTTGAGTTGCAGTGGGGCTTGGCGGCACATCGTCGGGCGATTGTGGTGGCGGTGGCGGTACAGCGGGGCCCTGATGCTTTGATGTGGTATGGTGGCTGCTAGCTTCGGTCGTGGCGTGTTGGCCTCGTCACGGCTAGATCTGGCGTGGGGGATGGTGGACGGCGCAGGGCCAGGGGATCAGGGGCGGCGGGTGCGTGATGCTGGCATGGATCCGACGGGGCAGCGCACGCCCGATGCGGTGGCACGGCTCGGGGCTTCCCGGTTGGCGGTGGGGCGGGGCTGCTGCCCTGGTTGGCAGCGGTCGATCCAGGGCTGCGGGGTCAGAATGGCTAGTTGCGGGCTGTTTCTGGTGGGCAACACAGATCTGGAGTGTGGCGGAGGATGGTGGTCGGCGCACGCAGGGAGAGGGCCGATCTAGTCCGCGTTGGTGCTTGCTGTCGCGTTTGTGCCAGTCTACCTTGCTGCTTCATTGTGTCGTTGGTCTGAGTTGGCGCCTGTGTTGCTGATGCGCCGTTGGACGGAGCGACACCGGTGGCCATGGGTGTGGCGGCGTCTGAGCTTGTCTCGACTAAGGTCGGGCCTTGCTTGGTGGTGGCAGTCGGCAACTACTAGGCCGTGTCCCCCTTGGTACACAGGGACTGTCTGGGACGCAGGCGTGGACGCCTCCAACGGTGGAGGCGATCACCCAGGGCCGGTGGCTGATGCCGGGCTAGGAGCAGAAGGACGTGTCTTCCGCTCTTCCCACCATGGGCTATGCATTGCGATGGTGATGGCTGGATGCCGGGGCAGCGCCCCCGGATGGTCGTCCGTATGATGGCTTTCAAGCATGCTCCATGACGGCGGTGCTGGCTATGTTTCTCGGTCGCTGGGGCAGCGAGGGATGTAACGGAGGGTGGTTCGGGTGCACTCTTTGTTGCCCAGATTTGGATCTAGAGGCCGGTTCTCACCGTGATTAATCTGGGTGCCTCATGGTGGCACGGGTGAGCTGCCGAGCGAAAGCTGTGCGCTTTGGCGCCGCCGATGACGACATCCGCGGGTGCCATTATCTTCTTGAAGACGTCGTTGTGGTTCTCCTCTCCGTGTCATAGTCTCTGGGTGGAAACCCTTGTCCATATCGGGCTCGGCAAAGGCGGTGATTGTGTTCCCCTCTTGAGGGCGTTGTCATGGAGGATAGGTGTCCTAGGTCATGTCATGGCGTTGTAATCGGGTTCTCATGTGCTAGTTATTCGGCAGCATAGTCAAGTGCCACTACAGGAATCAGGAACTTTGCCGTCAACCATGGCGGACAGCAAAGATCTTTGCCGTCAGCTAGCTGACGGCAACACATCCGGCTGAACAGGCTACGATAAAGGCTTCTTTGTCGTCTGTTGGCGGACGACAAAGATACAAAGGTCTTTGCCATCTGCCAGCCGACGGCAAAGAGCCTGGACGGCGCACGTGTCAGCTTAGGTCCGTTAAGGGGTTAACGATGTGCATTGTCGTCGGCTGGCAGATGGCAAAGACCTTTGCCAATTTGCCGTCCCCCAGCGGACGGCAAATAGCATTGAATCATTGTCGTCGGCCAGCGAACGGCCAAGCGTGCCACGTGCCAGCACCTGGGGGGCTGGCCTATTTGGTAGCTTTGATGTCAGTCAGCTGGCTGACGACAAATATTAAACGTTCTTTGCCGTCCGCTGGCCGATGACAAAGCAAAAGAAAATAGCCAGCCTACTGCCCCAGGTTGCACAAGTAGCTGACACGTGGCATGTTTGCCGTCCGCTAGCTGATGGAAAAGCTCGTTGCCGTCTGCTCTATATAGCCCCTGTTTTTTTTTGTTTTTTCTTGAATTCATTCAATTTGACAGAATTTCACACACATATACACACACACATATGAAAATACTTTTGACAAGCATACCAACACATATACATACCAAATCATATCCCTGCCATATGGATATCCTCATCCAACACATATACATAGCAAATGGTTTCATCCAACATATACAGCAACAAGCATAAAATGGTTTCATCCATACATACATATATAGGTAGCAAGTTTGACATTGTTCATCGTACAAAATCAAAACAAGAAGGAAGCATAAAGAGAAGACTAGACTACATCAACACAAGTTTCCTGATCTAAAGCAAATCTGCAAATTAGGAAAGAAGCAAGTTAAAGAAGAAGAAGACCATCTAGAAGAAGAAGAAGAGGAAGAAAAGGAAGAAAAGGAAGAAGAAGAAGATTTTTTTCTTCTCTTTCCTTTTCTCCTCTCCTCTATTTTATCTTCTTCTTCTAACGAAGGTAGGTAAAAATGCCATTTTATTACTAAGCTAGGTAAAAATGCTAAGTGTAGGTCATTTTACAGCTAAGCTAGGTAAATAGGTCATTTTGGAGCTTACTAAGGTTATTATGCCATTTTCGAGGAAAGTAAGGTAAGTATATATCATTTTGGAGGTAACAAAGATTATCATGACATTTTTGAGGAAAAAAGCTAAGCATAGCTCATATTTTGTCTAACTTAGGTAGTTATGCCATTTAGGAGGAAAGTAAGCTAAGTATGAATTTGTTAAACAAAACACTAGACAAAACTTACCCTCATCCCAACAAATGCGATGAAGATCGCAACTAAGGTAACAATTGATCCAACGACATAATGGTACCAAGCCTCATTATCAATGGCATATTTTCTAATCTTCTTAAGCTTCAGACGCATTGCATCCATCTTCAAGCGCATTGCATTCATCTTCATCTTGTGATCATCGACGACATCGACAACATACAACTCCAATGTCATCTTCTCTTCTTCAATTCTTTTAATTTTTTCTTTCAAATACTCATTTTATTTTTCAACTAAATTTAACTTCTCGACAAGAGGGCCAATTTCAAATTCCGGTTCACATACCTCCCAGATTAAAATATCTCTATGTCAACTTGATGGCCATAATTGTCATAAATGAGAAATGCAACAAATAGTTATGAAAGAGAATTTACCACATCTGAATCATAAAGCGGGCGAGGGCCGATGGGGATGGACATCAAGACCATGGCAGTATGTATAAGAAACACTCATACAAAGTAAGAAAAATATACAAGTAACTATATAAATCATACAATCATACAAGTAACTATATAAATCAAGTACAACATAAAAAATTGAATACCTAGTCATAATTTGGTTCAATAAATGCTTCGAGATCAATAAATGCATCACCATCACTATCAGTGATGACGTGCTCATCATCATCATTAATAAATGCATCATCATCGTGTGGAAGGCCACCTCTACGTAATCTGTCAAGCATTGACAGGTCATCCGCATGTAATGCCCTCGATGCGGCTATATCTCCCACGTGTCGAAGCACGAGTTAGAGGCATAACCGCATTGAAAGCAATGTCGTAAGTGAGGTAATCTTCACACAACCCATGTAATACATAAGGGAAAGAGATACATAGTTGGCTTACAATCGCCACTTCACACAATTACATGAATAAATCATTACATCATCCAGATACACACAAGGTCCGACTATGGAACCAAAAATAAAAGAAGACTACCCCAAAAGCTACACAGATCCCCGATCGACCCCAACTGGGCTCCACTACTGATCGACTAGAACAAAACAACACAAAGGACAAGGTCTTCATCAAGATCCTCCTTTGAGCTCGGTTGCATCACCTGCACGATATCATCGGCACCTGCCAACTGGTTTTGGAAGTATCTATGAGTCACGGGGACTCAACAATCTTACACCCTCGCGATCAAGGCTATTTAAGCTTATAGGAAGGGTAAAAGGTATGAGGTGGAGCTGCAGCAAGCGACTAGCATATTTGGTGGCTAACATATACGCAAAAGAGAGCGAGAAGAGAAGGCAAAGCACGATCTATGAACTATGATCAATAAGTGATCCTAGAACAACCTACATCAAACATTACTCCAACACCGTGTTCATTTCCCGGACTCCGCCGAGAAGAGACCATCACGGTTACACACGCGGTTGATGTATTTTAATTAAGATAAACTTCAGGTTTTCTACAACAGGGCATTAACAAATTCCCATCTGCCCATAACCGCGGGCACGACTTTCGAAAGTTCAATCCCTGCAGGGGTATCCCAACTTAGCCCATCACAAGCTCTCACGGTTAATGAAGGATATTCCTTCTCCCAAGAGAATCAGATCAGACTCGGCATCCCGGTTACAAGACATCCTCGACAATGGTGAAACAAGTCCAGCAACGCCATCCGAATGTGCCGACAAATCCCGATAGGAGCTGCACATATCTCGTTCTCAGGGCACACTCAGATGAGCGCTCCGCACAACTAAAACCAAACCTCGATTTTCCCCGAGGGGGCGCTGCACAGGGCTCTAGTTTGGACCAACACTCAGAGGAGCACTGGCCCGGGGGGCTAAAATAATGATGACCCTCGGGAGCGCGACTCCCAAGGGAAAAGAGGCTTGGTGGCGAATGGTAAAACCAATGTTGGGCATTGTTGGAGGAGTTTTATTCAAGGTGAACTGTCAAGGGGTTCCCATTATAACCCAACCGTGTAAGGAACGCAAAAATCCGGGAACATAACACCGATATGACGGAAACTAGGGCGGCAAGAGTGGAACAAAACACCAGGCATAAGGCCGAGCCTTCCACCCTTTACCCAGTATATAGATGCATTAATTAAATAAGAGATATTGTCATATCACAACAAAATATCCATGTTCCAACAAGGAACAAACTCCAATCTTCACCTGGAACTAACAACGCTATAAGAGGGGATGAGCAAAGCGGTAACATACCAAACAACGGTTTGCTAGGACAAGGTGCGTTAGAGGCTTGGCTTAACAATATGGGAGGCATGATAAGCAAGTGGTAGGTATCGTAGCATAGGCATAGAAAAATAGCGAGCAACTAGCAAGCAAAGATATAAGTGATTTCTAGGGTATGGTCATCTTGCCTGAAATCCCGCAAGGAAGAAGAACGAGTCCATGAAGAAGAAAAACGAACGTAGTCAAACGGGTCCTCACAAACGCGACGTTAATCGGAACCAACCTGAAGAAGCAACACCGGAAAGAAGCACACAACATAGTAAACAACCACCACATGAACATGGCATGATATGCGGGATGCGGTATGCGGTGCATATGCATGATTTGGAAAGGAATGATTGAACCTGGCCTCAACTTGGAAATCCAAGAGTGCCACTGGAAAGTTGAGTTGATTTCGGTCGAAATCGATATAAAGATCACCGGAATTAGATGCAAGGTTTGGAAATGGCAAGCAAAACAAATATGGCACCGGTCTGCGATTAACAGCAAGAGGACATCTAAATGCATCAAGAACAACATGCTACAACACTCTAACATAGCAACAAAATACAAGGCAGGGATCCACTCAAGATGCTTGACAAAAGATGAACACTGAGCTACGACTAATTCACTCAATAGCAGGTTCAAACAAGCATGGCAAAAGTGCAAAAGATAACAAGTTTCAGACTTAGTGAAATTAACAACAAGTCAGGAATTTATTATCAGGAAGCAATGTTTAGAGCACGAAAACTATATGCTACAGGAACATATCATGGCAAAGCACGGCATGTCATGAAGCCACTCAAAGCATACAACAAAAGTCCCTTAGTGACCATGAGCCAAAAGGGATCAGAGAATACAATTGCAAGCATGTGAACATAGCAAAACATAAACAGATTCAGACTTAGTGAAAAACTGGAGCATGGCAAAACAGTTAACCAGTAGACATGTTTACGAGCTCGATGCACTCACTACAAAGCATGGCATGATAATCTAAGTAGACACCCAGCAAGTAGACATGGCATAGAAGATAGACATGGCAAGAACAACAACATAGCATGCATGGATCAACAACAACAATCTCGGCAAAATCGCTAAACATGTTAACAATCTGCCAGGAACATTTTATAGCAAAAGTAGAGCTCGATTGACTCGAGCTTGGTTGCTCCATAAATGCAAACAAAGACATGGATGGATAGAGAACCACAATATCTACAAAACATCCTTACTGATCATGCTCAAAAGAGGGATGGATCACTGGGAAACAACATGAACATATGGCATAAAAATAATGACAGGGCAAGGACTTGGTGAAATTCTAAGTCCCTGAAATCAGCATCATTGAGTAAGCTACTTTGCATGCTTGTGCTAGTCACCACAAATATCACAAAAATACATGGCATACACCCCTGTAAAGATGGCATGGCGTACATCAAAGCACATGTAGAGCTCAGGATCATTGCATGCACACATTAATCATGGCAAAAATGACTAAAGTGCATTTGCTGAAACAGATCTGAAATAATCATCACATAGCCCTCTTCCAACAGCATTTCGGGCATCAAGATGAGCTCAAATGAAAATGATGCAATGAGATGGAATGATGTACTCGTCGAGATGAACATTTTGATATGGTACACACATGAATCAGAGGAACGGTGATGAAGTTATGATGCGACGAAGATTGCATAAAAATTAGGGTTCGGAGGGAAAGTCAATCGGGGGAATTCCATATCTAAGATCCAGGGCACGCTTCCCGAGGCGGCGACGGAACTCGCCGAAATCGGCGAAGACGACGGCGGCCGGTGGCGCTCGGGGCGCGCGGAGGCCGGGGACGGCGAGGCGCGGGCCGGCCGCGGCGGTGCGGTGCGGCGTCGGCGCTGGACGGCGGCGCGGGCGGCGCAGAGGGCGGCGGCGTGCCATGACGAGGCGGCGGAGGCGGCGAGCTGCTCCGGCCGGCTCGGGCGGCGAGCAGCTCCGAGGAAGCGGCGCGGCGAGGCGGAGGGTGCCGGGTGGCGGGGCGGCTCCCAGGCGGCGGCGCTGAATCTGGGCCCTCGCGGGCCCCGGATGGGCTCAGTGGGCCGCGACGGTGGTGGGACGGTGGCGGCCATGTGGCGGGAGGAGAGAGGCTGGGGAAGCGGGGCAGACGTGTCCGGCCCGGTCGGACACGTCCGGCGGCTGGAGGAGGACGGAGACTTGGGTTAGGGTAGGGGAAGATCCGAAAATTTGGGGGGAGTGCTATATTTATAGGTAGAGGGAGCTAGGAAGCTCCAAATGAGGTGCGGTTTTTGGCCACACGATCAAGATCAAACGACCAAGATGATGGAGGAGGTTTAGGTGGGTTTTGGGCCACTTTGAAGGGGTGTTGGGCTACAACACACATGAGGCCTTTCCGGTCCCTCGGTTAACCGTTGGAGTATCAAACGAAGTCCAAATGGCATGAAACTTGGCAGGCGGTCTACCGGTAGTAAACCAAGGCCGCTTGGAAAGTCTCGGTCCAATCCGAGAATGTTTAACACCCGCACACGAAAAGAGGTAGAAAGGGACACCGGGTGACATAGGAGCGCCGGATTGCAAAACGGACAACGGGGAAAATGCTCGGATGCATGAGACGAACATGTATGCAAATGAAATGCACATGATGACATGATATGGAATGCATGACACGCAAGCAATGACAAGGCAACCACAGCGAATAACTGGAGGACACCTGGCACATCGGTCTCGGGGCGTTACAACACTCCACCACTACGAGAGGATCTCATCCCGAGATCTAAAATGGCACTGAAGGGAAAACGGAAGAGAAAGAGAAGAGGTAAAACTAAGTTGCTTCTTTGACAAACTAGTGAAACCAAATAACCTTGAAAAATTGAACAAATTGAAATAAAGAACGCAACGGGGATAAACGAAGTTGAAAGCACCCCGTTAAGAAAGAGGAAAAAGAAAGAACCGATTCGGGTAGCACTCCGGTTGAAAAGAGATGAAAGACTTGATAAAATGAATGAGCTTGAGCAAAGGGACACAACACTCCGGTTAAAAACAAGATATAGAAGGAATAAGAGCGATATAATTTTGGGCAGCATTCCGACTGCAAATGGAAGGAATTGAACACTATCTTGACAAAACAAGATGATGGGTCAAAGAGAGCAACATCACAATGCCTACGGAAGAAAAGAATAGAAGTTAGATCATTGTAATAAAAGAATGGAGTTGAAAATGCCAACTTCTGCCACAAATGAGCTTGGAAGGCACCCTTACTAGAAGGTTATAACGGAGTTGTTTGAAAACCAACAACGAAAAGGATAAGCTTGATATGGACTTATAGAAGACATCTCAAAATTATGAGGTGACAACTTGCCACTCACGAAAAAGATTTGGTTGGGAGCTAGAAAAAGATAGAAATCTTCTTCCACCGAGGTGATAAGGATAAAACTTGGATCACAGATAATCACCACAAAGAGCAATATTCCCAATGGAAGGCTTTAGGTGAAATTTATACCAAGATAACTCCCTGAAAGAAAGTGATGGGTTTAAATACCTCATTCTTGTGAATGAAGAATGATATATTACCACCTCAAAAGATAAGGGAGAACAATTGCACTCCGAATTTCAAGATGAAGAAAGCTTGAGCTCCTCTGAAAAGAATCTTGATGAACACTTGGAGAAGAAATTTAATCCTTTATGAACCAACATGTAGAGTCTCCATGAAGAACTCCGGTAACAAAAAGAATGATCAATCAAAATGAAAGAGAAGTTGAAAACACAAGGTGAATACTTGCAATGATTAGATGGATCTTCATGATATATAATTGAGAGCACTTGGAACTCCGGGAAAAGAATAGATGAAACAATTGAAAACGAGAATTTAATGAGACTCCGGAATAAAGAATTAATCATTTGGGTGAAACAAGAATAATAATTATGTTATGCTCATCCTTCACCAATTTAGATTGATGACAAGCAATGAATTTGGCATACTACTTATTCTCGTAGAAAGGATTTAGATAGATATAACATAAACTTGAGAATGTCTTCCACGAACCACCGTAAGAATTGAAAATGAATGAAGTAAAGGGATGAATCACCGGGTAAGAATTATGAAATGAACGAAGATACTTGAGACAATCTAGATACATGAGAACGAAGGGATCACGAACTGATTAGAGATCACTTGAACGATGCACCGGTAAGATTGAAGAATGATAACTTAAAGCTGAGAATGAATAAACCTGAATTGTTGGACTCCGGATAATCAAACTGAGAAGACTCTTGAATTGCTCCGGATGGGTGAAAAGAATTATCACAATCGAAACAATTATGAGAGGATGGGCTCGAACTAGAATCATGAATCTTTGAGAGAACAGATAAGATATGGAGGTAAAACTCTTCTTCGGTCTTCAAAGTCTGAGAATGACGACGAGAAACACCACCATGAATTGTCGATGCACTCCGAAATGAAAATAGGAAAGGTTGAGCCAATGATGAAAGAATTTGAAAGATCTTGGAGAAAAGGCATTTGACTGATGGTAACTCCTTCTTACGTCCAACTTGGAAAAGAATTTGAGAATAACTCCAGGAAAATTAGAAGAGTCAGGTAAGATCCTGGGAAAAGACCTGTGGGTTAGGGCCAACTTAAAAGATACACCGTTGAAAAGATTACTTGAAAAGGAGAATGCACCGGTTGAATTGAATGGCTTGAATAAGATAACAGCCTCGAAAGATGTTGAATGAAAGTAGAGTGGAAACACGAATCTTCTGAGACATCTTCAGCACTCCGGAACAAAAGAATAGCAAGGAATGGATGATTAAGAGGTGCACCAACATGAGAAGGTATATGAAACAAGGAAAAGGATATGATAAACAAGGCTTGACTTGAAACCACCGGAGATGAAAAGAATGGAGAATGATGAACGAGTAGAGAATCTTCAAGAGAACCACCGGGTAAGAACATGAAAGAATGGAGAGAATTCCACCAATAAAATGGATAGTGATAAAGAACTCTGAGTCCTTGAATAAAAAGGGTGGGTGGGCGGAAAAACAAAGGCAACTTGGGAAGGATGAAACAAGCACCATTGGAAAGAACTAATAATTGATCTTGCGGATGGTGAAATGATTGGATCCACTTGAAGAGGAGCACGTCGGTTGGAAAAGAATTGACATGACAAAGACAATCGCGATGATCGAGAATGACTGGTATTCACATAGAAATATGAGAACACTTCTTAGGAAAGGTATGGATTCCACATTTGACTTCGAAGCAACTCGAATACCACAACTCAAAAACAAAACAAAGGATTGGCTTGCAAAATAAGCGAGAACAAACATATGAAAGAGATTTCGTCCGAAGTTTTCATGGTGGGGCCTACACGGGCTCGATCCTACAACACCATCATGTACAAGGCAATGCAAATGACATACGAAGCGTCCCCAAGTCGGCATAGCCAAGGACTCTTTAAGACACAACGCGACCACTGTAAAACCAACCGTGGATAGGCGGACCACTAGATGTCGAACCCCAATTTCATATCATACATCTGTCGGAACAATATCCTAAGAGCTACTTGAATTCCCACTTATAAACTCCCGAAACTTTCCGGTTATGCAATCAGGTGATGGGGATACAGGGGAAGCATATTATCTCACTCAAAGCTAGCAAATCCTACATCCAGCTGTATCCATCCTTCAACACATAACCAAGAAACCTTCGGAAATCATTTACCTCAACCTTCGAAAAGCATCCGTTATATGAGTTATAGCAATACTCCCGAACTCCCGCCACAGTACTGGGTGGCGTCGAGGTTATCTCACCAACAACTGCATAAAAGAGATTTTCAATGTCGGCGAAAAAAACTCAGGTATTCCAGAATCTCAATGATAAAATTGTGACGACAACACCTCGGAGCTCAACTCCCCGGGACACTTCCACAACCCCTAAATGTCAGGAGGCACCAAGAACAATGTTCTCGTCACAAAACCATCGGAACGATTCCAAGATACCCGCGTGATCCTAATTTTTTTAGTGAAATTTGAGAAGAGAAGAGTCAAAACTCTACGCCAGGATGCCTCACCAGAGCGACGAAGGGACTGAGGAGTAAAAAGAAGTCCTACTCTCCGATATATGTAATTCCTGAAAGACTCAAAACATTTTTCTTGACTCAACAACGCCAACGATTTGATCAAGCAGGGGGCTCCTAAGTCGGGGAAGGCTCTGATTACCAACTTGTAACGCCCTCGATGCGGCTATATCTCCCACGTGTCGAAGCACGACTTAGAGGCATAACCGCATTGAAAGCAATGTCGCAAGTGAGGTAATCTTCACACAACCCATGTAATACATAAGGGAAAGAGATACATAGTTGGCTTACAATCGCCACTTCACACAATTACATGAATAAAGCATTACATAATCCAGATACACACAAGGTCCGACTACGGAACCAAAAATAAAAGAAGACTACCCCAAAAGCTACACAGATCCCCGATCGACCCCAACTGGGCTCCACTACTGATCGACTGGAACGAAACAACACAAAGGACAAGGTCTTCATCGAGCTCCTCCTTTGAGCTCGGTTGCGTCACCTGCACAATATCATCAGCACCTGCAAACTGGTTTTGGAAGTATCTGTGAGTCATGGGGACTCAGCAATCTTACACCCTCGCGATCAAGACTATTTAATCTTATAGGAAGGGTAAAAGGTATGAGGTGGAGCTGCAGCAAGCGACTAGCATATTTGGTGGCTAACATATACGCAAAAGAGAGCGAGAAGAGAAGGCAAAGCACGATCGATGAACTATGATCAATAAGTGATCCTAAAACAACCTACGTCAAACATTACTCCAACACCGTGTGCACTTCCCGTACTCCGCCGAGAAGAGACCATCACGGTTACACACGCAGTTGATGTATTTTAATTAAGATAAACTTCAGGTTTTCTACAACCGGACATTAACAAATTCCCATCTGCCCATAACCGCGGGCACGGCTTTCGAAAGTTCAATACCTGTAGGGGTGTCCCAAATTAGCCCATCACAAGCTCTCACGGTCAACGAAGGATATTCCTTCTCCCAAGACAATCCGATCAGACTCGGCATCCCGGTTACAAGACACCCTCGACAATGGTAAAATAAGTCCAGCAACACCGCCCGAATATGTTGACAAATCCCGATAGGAGCTGCACATATCTCGTTCTCAGGGCACACTCGGATGAGCGCTCCGTACAACTAAAACCAAACCTCGAGATTCCCCGAGGGGGTGCTGCACAGGGCTCTAGTTTGGACCAACACTCAGAGGAGCACTGTCCCGGGGGGGGGGGGGGTAAAATAATGATGACCCTTGGGAGCGCGACTCCCAAGGGAAAAGAGGATAGGTGGCAAATGGTAAAACCAATGTTGGGCATTGTTGGAGGAGTTTTATTCAAGGTGAAGTGTCAAGGGGTTCCCATTATAACCCAACCGTGTAAGGAACGCAAAAATCCGGGAACATAACACCGATATGACGGAAACTAGGGCAGCAAGAGTGGAACAAAACACCAGGCATAAGGCCGAGCCTTCCACCCTTTACCCAGTATATATATGCATTAATTAAATAAGAGATATTGTGATATCCCAACAAAATATCCATGTTCCAACAAGGAACAAACTCCAATCTTCACCTGGAACTAACAACGCTATAAGAGGGGCTGAGCAAAGCAGTAACATGGCCAAACAACGGTTTTCTAGGACAAGGTGCGTTAGAGGCTTGGCTTAACAATATGGGAGGCATGATAAGCAAGTGGTAGGTATCGTAGCATAGGCATAGCAAAAGAGCGAGCAACTAGCAAGCAAAGATAGAAGTGATTTCGAGGGTATGGTCATCTTGCCTGAAATCCCGCAAGGAAGAAGAACGAGTCCATGAAGAAGAAAAACGGACGTATTCAAACGGGTCCTCACAAACGTGATGTTAATCGGAACCAACCTGGAGAAGCAACACCGAAAAGAAGCACACAACATAGTAAACAGCCACCACATGAACATGGCATGATATGCGGGATGCGGTATGCGGTGCATATGCATGATTTGGTAAGGAATGATTGAACCTGGCCTCAACTTGGAAATCCAAGAGTGCCACTGGAAAGGTGAGTTGATTTCGGTTGAAATCGATATAAAGATCACCGGAATCGGATGCATGGTTTGGAAATGGCAAGCAAAACAAATATGGCACCGGTCTGCGATTAACAGCAAGAGGCCATCTAAATGCATCAAGAACAACATACTACAGCAGTCTAACATAGCAACAAAATACATGGCAGGGATCCACTGAAGATGCTTGACAAAAGATGAACACTAAGCTACGGCTAATTCACTCAATAGCAGGTTCAAACAAGCATGGCAAAAGTGCAAAAGATAACAGGTTTCAGACTTAGTGAAATTAACAGCAAGTCATGAATTTATCATCAGGAAGCAATGTTTAGAGCACGAAAACTATATGCTACAGGAACATATCATGGCAAAGAAAGGCATGTCATGAAGCCACTCAAAGCATACAACAAAATTCCCTTAGTGACCATGAGCCAAAAGGGATCGGAGAATACAATTGCAAGCATGTGAACATAGCAAAACATAAACAGATTCAGATTTAGTGAAAAACTGGAGCATGGCAAAACAGTTAACCAGTAGACATGTTTACGAGCTCGATGCACTCACTACAAAGCATGGCATGATAATCTAAGCATACACCCAGCAAATAGACATGGCATAGAAGATAGAAATGGCAAGAACAACTACATAGCATGCATGGATCAACAACAACAAGCTCGGCAAAATCGCTAAACATGTTAACAATCTGCCAGGAACATTTTATAGCAAAAGTAGAGCGCGATTGACTCAAGCTAGGGTGCTCCATAAATACAAACAAATACATGGATGGATAGAGCACCACAATATCTACAAAACATCCTTACTGGTCATGCTCAAAAGAGGCACAGATCACTAGGAAACAACATGAACATATGGCATAAAAATAATGATAGGGCAAGGACTTAGTGAAATTCTAAGTCCCTGAAATCAGCATCATTGAGTAAGCTACTTTGCATGCTTGTGCTAGTCACCACAAAGATCACAAAAATACATGGCATGCACCCCTGTAAAGATGGCATGGCATACATCACCCGAGAACTGTTGCTGTGGGACGCAGGACCCCTGTGTCACTTGTGGGACGTGGATGTAGTATTCGACGCCGACGGCCACATGTATCTCGCACTGACGATACTTGCTATTTAGGGTACCATAGACACCGAGGAACCCCCCTAGCCCGCTCGTCCCCGGGTAAACTAAATTAGCATGCATTCAATAAGCAAAACTACATGCAGGAATAAATGCTTGAACTAAAAAAATAACAACAAATTTCACATGTTCAAAATAAACTAGAAACTTAACCTAAACTAAACTAAACCTAAACTAAACTAACTAAACTAAACCAAAACTAAACTAACTAAACTAAACCTAAACTAAACTAACTAAACTAAAACTAAACAAAACCAGAAACATAACCTAAACTAAACCTAAAGTAAACAAACTAAACTAAACAAAACCTAAACTAAATTATAATAAACGTAATTAAACTAAATCTAAAAAAACAGAAAAAAAGAAAAGGTCTCACTTTGCAGCGGTCGGGGCGGCGAGGCGGGGCGGTGGGGCGGAGCGGCCGGGGCAGCAAGCCGGGCCGGCGAGGCACGCCAGCGCGGAGGGGCGGGCGGCCGGGGCAACAAGGAGGCCGGGGCCAGCGAGGCGGGCAGGGGCCGTCGAAGCGGCATGGCGGGGCGGGGCAGCCGAGGTGACGACACGGCCTGGGGCTGCGCGGTGAGAGGGGCGGCCGGGGCAGGGCGGCGGTGCAGGGTTCGGATGAGGGGAGGGAGAGAGAGGGGCAGGGAGCGAGGGCGTTTTACATATAGGGCACAACTCTTTGCCGTCCGCTAGCTGTCGGCAAAGAGCCTAGCTAACGGACGTCAGTTTTGCCACTTTCTTTGCCGCCAGCTAGCGGAAGATAAAGTTTCTTTGCCATTAGCTAGCGGACGACAAATGTAACATCCCAAATTATTAATTTGGAATATTTTACAATTATTAGCTAAGCATCTATGCATGTTGTTTGAAATTGAGTGGCATTTGAAACTCCAGAGGCATTTGAGTTTTATTTGAATTTGAATTTGACTTGGCAATCGAAATTTATTTCAAAAATACCTGACAAATACTTGTGAAGAAGTATGAGCGGAGCAAACATGACACTCCAAAAAAAATGTCAGAAGAAAAGTATTGCCAAAAGGTTTGAATTCAAATTCAAATTTTATTTGGAATTTGCAGAAATTGTTTTTTTAGTTTCTGTTTTGCCTCTGGAAAATAGTTCATCTTTTAGGATTTATTTTCTTGATTTTATTGATATATATATATGTCCTATATAAAAATATTATGGGTTCATTATTTTTATTTTTTCTCACTGTCTTAACTCAAAAAAAGCCCCCCCCCTCGAGCTGGCCCGGCTGACGGCCCAGCCAGCAGCACCGCAGCTAGTTTTTTTAGCTTGCTGCAATTTTCTGTTGTTCTAATTATTTCAAAATTTTATTTTACCTCTGTTATAATTTATTTTAGACTAGTTTCTATAGTTACAGAGGGTGAACTTTTATTTACAGCAAAATAAAAAGTTTTATTTTGTTTTCTTGCTAGCCTTGTCCTAGGCATAATAGGGGTTCTATAATAGCTTTTGTTGTGATTCTTTTTGCACCTAGTTTATATGGTGTTTTCCTTTCTGTTAGTTAGAAAAACACTGGTTTTGGTTTTGTTAAGAAAAATTATATTAGGATAAACTATTTCCTAGTTGTTTGCTTGAAGTAATGAAAACTTTGATTGGAGTTCTTCGAGTTATCTTTGGTTTTAGTTTGAGTGCTTGTGTGATTTACGTTAGCTTGCTATTATGTTAATATAATTTTATGCTTATTTATTCATAGTTTCCTTCGAATAGAATTTCTGGAGTGCGAAGCTTGCTATCACGGGTCACTATCGTTCGAAGACCGTCACCCAGGCAAGTTTTGATCAGGAATTTTAATTCCTATGTTTTATTGCATTAGTAGTATTTCCTCCCCACCATGCATGCAGTAGGAGAAATTGAATAAGTTTTGAGTAGTATCATGTGGCAGGTGAACTCAGTTTCCACTTGTTACCGTTGCCAGGGACGATGTAGTTTATTTTTGCTATGCTTGTAGAGGGGGTTGGTTGAGTGATTCATAAGGGAGATGTGAGAGTCAAGATGATGACAACCCCATGACTTCAAGCTCAAGATGAACATCAAACTCACTACTGGGTGGAGGACGGTTTACGGGCACACTCGAGCAACCAGCGGATAGTCGGGATGCATGGAGAAGTGCCATGACATCTTGCGGAAAGCTTCACCCAGCCACGAAGAGACAAATGGATACCCCTTGATCGGAAGCTTACCTGTGCAGCCGCAAGCCATTATGGGCTCTGGCTTGGTCAACCCTAGGCATGACTTCGGCCAGACGGTCCTACAAGATGTAGAGGAACGGTAGGATTGGATGGGCACCGATAGTTGCCCAGAGGAACTCTACGGAAGACCCTCTTTCATTCGTCCCGTCTTCAAACACCAGGCAGTGCGAGGACATAAAGGAGGGAACGATTCTTGCGGGTAAAATGCACAAGACTGTGCAGAGTAGAAACCTAATCGATTAGCCGTGTCCCCGGTTACGAACAAATGAGCTTCTAGAATTGGAGTATTTCGGAAATCTCAACACCAAACATAATTAATAAATTGATGGGTTATTAATGACTTTCGGGTATGAGACACTGGTTGGCAGAACCATCTCATAAACAACCAACATTTTGTAGTAATTGCAAGCAAGTCCTTTGTTGTAGGAAAAAATTGGCTTTTTCGCAAAAACATAAAACTTAGAGCCCCACAGCCAAATTGCATATAGTGTTAGCATTATTGTTGTTGTTCTCTCTATGACTTGCCGGCATATTCCAAATGCTGACCTACACGGCTGCAACGTCTCATGTTGCAGAGGAGTTTTCCGACCAGGAGTGAGGCTATGATCTACGCTCGGTGATTGCCCTATGGAGTCGGATGGACTCGCACTATCGTCTACGCTTCCACAACTTTATTTAGTTCATTTCTCATGAGCTGGCCTTCAGCCGATTTTATTATGATGTAATAAAGACTCGATATGAGAATCATGTATTAAATTTAGGTGTGATTGAACTTTGAATCTTTGCATCAATGTACTGTGTGTGCCAGCATGATCTTGGGATGGTACAGCTACACAGAGACTCTACCGATTTCGGGTCGGGTCGTTACAGAGATGATATCAGAGCACACGATGACCGTAGGACATTACCCCTAGGATCGAAAAGCCATAGGAAGAAACTATTTTATTTTATGTCCTTATCATTCTGTAATTCTCCCCTCTTCATTTCTAACCCTCTCCGATTTTCAACATTCTAGATAGCTGCCGAGTTCACCCTAGTTCTGCTACCGGAGTTTTGCCAGCTAGATGAGATGATGCTTCTTGGCAAGAAGTTGGTTCAGATCTTGAAGAAGCTGAAGATTGCTCTGCCCTCAATCACTAGGAAGCCTACCAATGCACTTCCGATGGATACCCGCTACAGGATTAAGGTGCACATTCCAGGGAGGACCTTCAGAGGACATTCAGAGCCCATCAACTTTGAGTTTAAAACTTTCACTTGGATCCTCGGAAGAGACATGGCGATTTATCGTGCACTTTTTGACATCCCTAGCTTTAACTTGCACTAGGCTAGCACTTGTCTGTTGCGACATGTTTAAATTTTATGTAAATCTGAAATGGGGATTGATCAAACCCTAGCACCAGAAAGAATTCTCATATGTTCAAATAAAATCTTTTTCAAAGATCCCAAAATGCCTTTGAAAATGTTCATGATTTTTGATGAATGTGAAAACCTCTGCCAAAAATGATGGACATATTTCTAGGTCATTTCTAGATTTTTGAATTAAATCATAAAGTATTTAATTTGGGCATTTAAATGCTATAAATATTTTAAATGCTCAAATAATTCTAAAACTAAATGAGGGCTGTTGGAAAATATTTCAACAGTGCCCACAATTTATTTCAGGATTTTAGAAAAGGTTTAGTATTTCTACTAAATCAAAACAAAGAAAGAAAAATAGAAAACGGAAACTAAATAGAAAACCGGAGAGAGAGGGCACTGTACCTGGCAGCACACTTACCTGGCCTAGCTAGCGGCCCAGCCCACGCGGCCACCTGCCCGTCACTGTCCTCCTCCAGCTTGAAGGACGAGAGCGCGTGGCCACCACGCGTAAGCACATGCCCTGACCACCTCCTACTTGCCGCCTCCCCCTGGATGGCCTAGAGTCGTCACGATACCCCCGGACCCCTCTCACTCCTCCCCGTGCTTTCCTCCCCTCCTTTGCTCCCTCCCCTCTCTCTGTTTGTGGGTGCCCGAGAACGCTGACGAGCACCGCCGCGTCCACCGCCTCGCCCTTGCTTCTCCGACCGGTCCACAAGCTCCGCCGTTGACCTCTATATCGTCTCCGCCGATCCACGTGACCGGAAGGACCTCAGAGCGTCATCCCCAACCTCTTCTTCCTCCTCGGCCTCCATAGATCGACCTCGCCATTTCGCCTACACCGGGTCTTCCACGAGCCCACTTCGACGCCCCCTACAACCGCCGTGAGTCACTGCGCCGAACCCCTCTCTTCCCGTTCTTGTTTGCTCCCTCTAGCTGTCGCTTTCGTTAAGCCCGAGACCTCACTACCGCCGGCCATGGCGCCACCGCGGCTATTGACGCCATGGCTCGCGCCTGAGCGTGTCTCCGTGTTCAGTACTTCCCCAGGAGCATGTAGCACCCACCAGTTCCTCCCCTAGTGCACCGTAGCGTCAACTCGGTCGACGTCCGAGCTCCGGCCACCGTTTACGTCATCGTCGCCGTTTTTTTAGATGGCCCCAGCACCACCCAATGGCTCCACCCGACGCGGGAGATCTTGGGGGTCATGAAGGTGCTCTCCGCCGCTGATTTGGTCGCCGCAGGAGCATTTCTGAGCCGCCCTGCTGTCTCTGTCATCACCGGCGACGAGCCGCTGGCCTAACTCCTGCTTAGCCACCACTAATGCCCTCCCTGTTCGGGTCCAGGCTCGTAATTAACCAAGGTTTAGGATTAGTTTATGTTGGGGAACGCAATATTTCAAAATATTTCCTATGATCACGCAAGATCTATCTAGGAGATGCATAGCAACGAGAGGGGGAGAGTATGTCTACGTACCCTCGTAGACTGAAAGCGGAAGCGTTATGAAACGAGGTTGATGTAGTTGAACGTCTTCGCGATCTAACCAATCAAGTACCGAACACACGTCACCTCCGCGATCTGCACACGTTCAGCTTGGTGACGTCCCTCGTACTCTTGATCTAGCTAAGGCCGAGGGAGAGTTTCGTCAGCACGACGACGTGATGATGGTTATGATGAAGTTACCAACGCAGGGCTTCGCCTAAGCACTACAACGATATGACCAAGGTGGAATTCTGTGGAGGGGGCACCGCACAGGTCTAAACAATCAACTTGTGTGTCTATGGGGTGCCCCCTCCCCCGTATATAAGGGAGTGGAGGAGGGGAGGGTCGGCCCTCTCATGGCGCGCCCAAGGGGGGGAGTCCTACTCCCAGTAGGAGTAGGTTTCCCCTTCCCTAGTTGGAGTAGGAGAAGAAGGAAGAGGGAGAGGGAGAGAAGGAAAGGGGGCCCGACCCCTACCAATTCGGATTGGGCTTGGGGGGGGGGGCGCCCCCACCTTGGCCATCTCCTCTCTCCCACTAAGGCCCAATAAGGCCCAATGACTCCCTGGGGGGTTTTGGTAACTCCCCGGTACTCCGGTAAATGCCCAAACTCATCCGGAACCATTCCGATGTCCAAACATAGCCTTCAAATATATCGATCTTTATGTCTCGACCATCTCTAGACTTCTCTTCATGTCTGTGATCACATACGGGACTCCGAACTACCTTCGGTACATCAAAACACATAAACTCACAATACCGACTGTCATCGAATGTTAAGCATGCGGACCCTACGGGTTTGAGAACTGCGTATACATGACCGAGACTCATCTCCAGTCAATAACCAAGAGCGGAACCTGGATGTTCATATTAGCTCCTACATATTCTACGAAGATCTTTATCGGTCAAACCACATAACAGTATACATTATTCCCTTTGTCATCGTTATGTTACTTGCCCGAGATTTGATCGTCGGTATCTCAATAGCTAGTTCAATCTCATTACCGGCAAGTCTCTTTACTCGTTCTGTAATGCAACATCCTGTAACTAACTCATTAGTCACATTGCTTGCAAGGCTTATAGTGATGTGCATTACCGAGAGGGCCCAGAGATACCTCTCTGATACACGGAGTACCAAATCCTAATCTTGATCTATGCCAACTCAACAAACACCATCGGCAACACATGTAGAGCATCTTTATAGTCACCCAGTTACATTTTGACGTTTGATAGCACACTAAGTGTTCGTCTGGTATTCGGGAGTTGCATAATCTCATAGTCATGGGAACATGTATAAGTTATGAAGAAAGCAATAGCAACAAACTAAACGATCATCGTGCTAAGCTAATGGATGGGTCAAGTCAATCACATTATTCTCTAATGATATGATCCCGTTAATCAAATGACAACTCATGTCTATGGTTAGGAAACTTAACCATCTTTGATTAACGAGCTAGTCAAGTAGAGGCATACTAGTGACACCCAGTTTGTCTATGTATTCACACACATACTAAGTTTCCGGTTAATACAATTCTAGCATGAATAATAAACATTTATCTTGATATAAGGAAATATAAATAACAACTTTATTATTGCCTCTAGGGCATATTTCCTTCAATCTCCCACTTGCACTAGAGTCAATAATCTAGATTACATTATAATGATTCTAACACCCATGGAGTCTTGGTGCTGATCATGTTTTGCTCGTGAGAGAGGCTTAGTCAACGGGTCTACAACATTCAAATCTGTATGTATCTTGCAAATCTCTATGTCTCCCTCCTTGACTTGATCGCGGATGGAATTGAAGAGTCTCTTGATGTGCTTGGTTCTCTTGTGAAATATGGATTGCTTTGCCAAGGCAATTGCACCAGTATTGTCACAAAAGATTTCCATTGAACCCGATGCACTAGGTATGACACCTAGATTGGATATGAACACCTTCATCCAGACTCCTTAATTTGCTGCTTCCGAAGCAGCTATGTACTCCGCTTCACACGTAGATCCTGCCATGACGCTCTGCTTGGAACTGCACCAACTGACAGCTCCACCATTCAATAAAAATACGTATCCGGTTTGTGACTTAGAGTCATCCAGATTAGTGTTAAAGCTTGCATCGATGTAACTGTTTACGACGAGCTCTTTGTCACCTCCATAAACGAGAAACATATCCTTAGTCCTTTTCAGGTATTTCAGGATGTTCATGACCGTTGTCCAGTGATCCACTCCGGGATTACTTTGGTACCTCCCTGCTAAACTAAGAGCAAGGCACAAATTAGGTCTGGTACACAGCATTGCATACAGATAGAACCTATGGCTGAAGCATAGGGAATGACTTTCATTTTCTCTTTATCTTCTGCAGTGGTCGAGCATTGAGCCTGACTCAACTTCTCACCTTGTAACACAGGCAAGAACCCTTTCTTTGCTTGATCCGTTTTAAACTTCTTCAAAACTTTATCAAGGTATGTGCTTTGTGAAAGTCCAATTAAGCGTCTTGATCTATCTCTATAAATCTTGATGCCCAATATATAAGCAGCTTCACCGAGGTCTTTCATTGGAAAATTCTTATTCAAGCATCCTTTTATGCTATTCAGAAATTTAGTATCGTTTCTGATCAACAATATGTCATCCACATATAATTTCAGAAATGCTACAAAGCTCCCACTCACTTTCTTGTAAATACAGGCTTCTCCATAAGTCTGTATAAAACCATATGCTTTGATCACAATATCAAAGCGTATATTCCAACTCCGAGAGGCTTGCACTAGTCCAGAAATGGATCACTAGAGCTTGCACACTTTGTTAGCACCTTTTGGATCGACAAGACCTTCCAGTTGCATCATATACAACTCTTCTTTAATATATCCATTAAGGAATGTAGTTTTGACATCCATTTGCCAAATTTCATAATCATAAAATGTGGCAACTGCTAACTTGATTCAGACAGACTTAAGCATCGCTATGGGTCAGAAGGTCTCATCGTAGTCAACTCCTTGAACTTGTCGAAAACCTTTCGCAACAAGTCGAGATTTGTAGACAGTAATATTAACGTCAGCGTCAGCCTTCTTCTTGAAGATCCATTTATTCTCTATGGCTTTTCGATCATCGGGCAAGTCAACGAAAGTCCACAATTTGTTCTCATACATGGATCCCATCTCAGATTTCATGGCCTCAATTTCGTGGAATCTAGGCTCATCATCGCTTCCTCATAGTTTGTAGGTTCGTCATGGTCAAGTAACATGACTTCCAGAATAGGATTACCGTACCACTCTGGTGCGGATCTTACTCTGGTGACCTACAAGGTTCGGTAGTAACTTGATCAGAAGCTTCATGATCATGATCATTAGCTTCCCCACTAATTGGTGTAGGAATCACAGGAACTGATTGTTGTGATGGACTACTTTCCAATAAGGGAGCAGGTATAATTACCTCATCAAGTTCTACTTTCCTCCCACTCACTTCTTTCGAGAGAAACTCCTTCTCTAGAAAGGATCTATTCTTAGCAACGAATATCTTGCCTTTTGGGTATCCTATGAAGACACATTTCTTCGATTTGGGTTCGAGCTTACCAGGTTGAAGCTTTTACACATAAGCATCACAACCCCAAACTTTAAGAAATGACAACATGGGTTTATTGCCAAACCACAGTTCATAAGGTGTCGGCTCAACGGATTTTAATGGTGCCCTATTTAACTTGAATGTAGCCGTCTCTAAAGCATAACCCCAAAACGATAGCGTTAAATCAGTAAGAGACATCATAGATCGCACCATATCTAATAAAGTGCGGTTACGACGTTCGGATACACCATTACGCTGTGGTGTTCCAGGTGGCATGGGTCGCGAGACTATTCCGCACTGTTTCAAATGAAGACCAAACTCGTAACTCAAATATTCTCCTCCATGTTCAGATCGTAGAAACTTTATTTTCTTGTTACAATGATTTTCCACTTCACTCTGAAATTCTTTGAACTTTTCAAATGTTTCAGACTTATGTTTCATAAAGTAGATATACCCATATCTGCTCAAATCATCTGTGAAGGTTAGAAAATAATGATACCCGCCGCGAGTATCAACACTCATCGGATCGCATACATCAGTACGTATTATTTCCAATAAGTCCGTTGCTCGCTCCATTGTTCCGAAGAATGGAGTCTTAGTCATCTTGCCTATGAGGCATGCTTCGCAAGCATCAAGTGATTCATAGTCAAGTGATTCCAAAAGTCCATCAGCATGGAGTTTCTTCATGCGCTTTACACCAATATGACCTAAACAGTAGTTCCACAAAAAGTTGCACTATCATTATTAAACTTATATCTTTTGGCTTCAATACTATTAATATGTGTATCACTACTATCAAGATTTCGTAAAAATAGAGCACTCATTAAGGCTGCATGACCATAAAAGATATTACTCATATAAATTGAACAACAATTATTCTCTGATTGAAATGAATAACCATCTCACATCAAACAAGATCCAGATATAATGTTCATGCTTAACGCTGGCACCAAATAAAAATTATTCAGGTCTAAAACTAATCCATAAGGTAGATGTAGAGGTAGCATGCCGACGGTGATCACATCGACTTTGGAACCATTTCCCACGCACATCATCACCTCGTCTTAGCCAATCTTCGCTTAATCCGTAGCCCCTGTTTCGAGTTGCAAATATTAGCAATAGAACCACTATCAAATACCCAGGCGCTACTGCAAGCATTAGTAAGGTACACATCAATAACATGTATATCAAATATACCTTTCACTTTGCCATCCTTCTTATCCGCTAAATACTTGGGGCAGTTCCGCTTCCAGTGACCAGTCCCTTTATAGTAGAAGCACTCAGTCTCAGGCTTAGGTCCAAACTTGGGCTTCTTCACTTGAGTAGCAACTTGTTTGTTGTTCTTCTTGAAGTTCCCCTTCTTCCCTTTGCACTTCTTCTTGAAACTGGTGGTCTTGTTGACCATCAACACTTGATGCTCCTTCTTGATTTCTACCTCCGCAACCTTTAGCATTGCGATGAGCTCGGGAATTGTCTTATCCATCCCTTGCATATTATAGTTCATCGCGAAGCTCTTGTAGCTTGGTGGCAGTGATTGAAGAACTCTGTCAATGACACTATCATCAGGAAGATTAACTCCCAGCTGAGTTAAGTGGTTATGGTACCCAGACATTCTGAGTATATGTTCACTGACAGAACTATTCTCCTCCATTTTGCAGCTGTAGAACTTATTGGAGACTTCATATCTCTCAATCCGGGCATTTGCTTGAAATATTAACTTCAACTCCTGGAACATCTCATATGCTCCATGATGTTCAAAACATCGTTGAAGTCTAGGTTCTAAGCCGTAAAGCATGGCACACTGAACTATCGAGTAGTCATCAGCTTTGCTTTGCCAGACGTTCTTAATGTCGTCAGCAACATCTCCAGCAGGCTTGTCACCCAGCGGTGCTTCCAGGACGTAATTCTTCTGTGTAGCAGTGAGGATAATCCTCAAGTTACGGACCCAGTCCGTGGAGTTGCTACCATCACCTTTCAACTTAGCTTTCTCTAGGAACGCGTTAAAATTCAATGGAACAACAACATGGGCCATCTATCTACAGCAACATAGACATGAAAATACTATCAGGTACTAAGTTCATGATAAATTAAAGTTAAATTAATCATATTACTTAAGAACTTCCACTTAGATAGACATCCCTCTAATCATCTAAGTGATCACGTGATCCATATCAACTAAACCATGTCCGATCATCGCGTGAGATAGAGTAGTTTTCAATGGTGAACATCACTATGTTGATCATATCTACTATATGATTCAGCTTGACCTTTCGGTCTCAGTGTTCCGAGGCCATATCTGCATATGCTAGGCTCGTCAAGTTTAACCCGAGTATTCTGCATGTGCAAAACTGGCTTGCACCCATTGTATGTGAACGTAGAGCTTATCACACCTGATCATCACGTGGTGTCTCGGCATGACAAACTATAGCAACGGTGCATACTCAGGGACAACACTTGTACCTTGAAATTAGTGAGAGATCATCTTATAATGCTACCGCCGTACTAAGAAAAATAAGATGCATAAAGGATAAACATCACATTCAATCAATATAAGTGATATGATATGGCCATCATCATCTTGTGCCTTTGATCTCCATGTCCAAAGCACCGTCATGATCACAATCGTCACCAGCTTGACACCTTGATCTCCATCGTAGCATCATTGTCGTCTCGCCAACTATTGCTTCTACGACTATCGCTACCGCTTAGTGATAAAGTAAAGCAATTACATGGCAATTGCATTTCATACAATAAAGTGACAACCATATGGCTCCTGCTAGTTGCCGATAACTGTGTTACAAAATATGATCATCTCATATAACAATTTATATAATCACGTCTTGACCATATCACATCACAACATGCCCTGCAAAAACAAGTTAGACATCCTCTACTTTGTTGTTGCAAGTTTTACGTGGCTGCTACGGTCTTAGCAAGAACCGTTCTTACCTACGCATCAAAAACCACAACATAGTATAGTGATTGCTTTTTGATCTTCAGAAAGAACCCTGTTCATTGAAACCGATTCAACTAAAGTTGGAGAAACAGACACCCACTAGCCACCTATGTGCGAAGTACGTCGGTAGAACCAGTCTCACGTAAGCGTACGCGTAATGTCGGTATGAGCCGCTTCATCCAACAATACCGCTGAATCAAGAATCAACTAGTGACGGCAAGCAATATGTATATACTCACGCCCACAACTCCTTTGTGTTCTACTCATGCATATAACATCTACGCATAGACCTGGCTGAGATGCCACAGTTGGGGAACGCAGTATTTCAAAAAAATTCCTACGGTCACGCAAGATCTATCTAGGAGACGCATAGCAATGAGAGGGGGAGAGTATGTCTACGTACTCTCGTAGACCGAAAGCGGAAGCATTATGAAATGCGGTTAATGTAGTCGAACGTCTTCGCGATCCAACCGATCAAGTCCCAAACGCACGGCACCTCCGCGATCTGCACACGTTCAGCTCGGTGACATCCCTCGTACTCTTGATCCAGATGAGGCCGAGGGAGAGTTTCGTCAGCACGATAGCATGATGACAGTGATGATGAAGTTACCGACGCAGTGCTTCGCCTAAGCACTACAATGATATGACCGAGGTGGAATTATGTGGAGGGGGCAGCGCGCATGGATAAACAATCAACTTGTGTGTCTATGGGGTGCCCCCTCCCCCGTATATAAATGAGTGGAGGAGGGGAGGGCCGACCCTCTCATGGCGCGCCCAAGGGGGGGAGTCCTACTCCCAGTAGGAGTAGGTTTCCCCCCTTCCCTAGTTGGAGCAGGAGAAGAAGGAAGAGGGAGAGGGAGAGAAGGAAAGGGGGGCCAGCCCCCCTCCCAATTCGGGTTGTGCTTGGGGGGGGGGCCCACCTTGGCCGCCTCCTCCTCTCTCCCACTAAGTCCCAATAAGGCCTATTGACTCCCCGAGGGGTTCCAGTAACTCCCCGACACTCCAGTAAATGCCCGAACTCATCCAGAACCATTTCAATGTCCAAATATAGCCTTCCAATATATCGATCTTTATGTCTCGACCATTTCGAGACTCCTCATCATGTCCGTGATCACATTCGGGACTCTAAACTACCTCCGGTACATCAAAACACATAAACTCATAATATTGATCGTCATCGAATGTTAAGCGTGCGGACCCTACGGGTTCGAGAACTATGTAGACATGACCAAGACTCATCTTCGGTCAATAACCAATAGCAGAACCTGGATGCTCATATTGGCTCCTACATATTCTTCGAAGATCTTTATCGGCCAAACCGCATAACAGTATACGTTCTTCCCTTTGTCATGGGTATGTTACTTGCCCGAGATTCGATCGTCGGTATCTCAATACCTAGTTCAATCTCCTTACCGGCAAGTCTCTTTACTCGTTCCATAATGCAACATCCCGTAACTAACTCATTAGTCACATTGCTTGCAAGGCTTATAGTGATGTACATTACCGAGAGGGCCCAAAGATACCTCTCCGATACACGGAGTGACAAATCCTAATCTCGATCTGTGCCAACTCAACAAACACCATTGAAGACACCTCTAGAGCATGTTTATAGTCACCCAGTTACGTTGCGATGGTTGATAGAACACCAAGTGTTCCTCTGCTATTCGGGAGTTGCATAATCTCATAGTCATAGGAACAGGTATAAGTTATGAAGAAAGCAATAGGAACAAACTAAACGATCATCGTGCTAAGCTAATGGATGGGTCAAGTCAATCACATTATTCTCTAATGATGTGATCCCATTAATCAAATGAAAACTCTTGTCTATGGTTAGGAAACTTAACCATCTTTGATTAATGAGCTAGTCAAGTAGAGGCATACTAGTGACACTCTGTTTGTCTATGTATTCAAACGTGTACTAAGTTTCCGGTTAATACAATTCTAGCATGAGTAATAAACATTTATCATGATATAAGGAAGTATAAATAACAACTTTATTATTGCCTATAGGGCATATTTCCTTCAGTTTAGTGCTAACTAACTGTGTTATGAGCCTAGACACTGACATGCAGGCCCCACCTCACTAACTAATCTGGATTAGCACGAATTAACCTAGGTTAGATAGTTAGTCACTGCCATACGGGCCCCACTGGTCAGGTCTGACCTGGATGGGCCCCGTTGACTCGCCGACGTCACAGTGACGTAATGCTGATGCAATAAAGCATTTCCTGGATTTAGCTTATTTCAAATAACCAGGAAATTCTAGAAAATGTTATAAACTTCAGAAAATCATAGAAAATCAACCATAACTCAGAATGAAATAAATTATATATGAAAAATGATCAGAAAAATCCAATCTATCCATTGGTACTCATTTCATGCATGATAAAGTAACTTAACCTTGCTGTTTAAATCAAAACATGATAATGGCATTTTAAATGCTTGATATGGAGTTTGCATATGAACCCTTGGTTCATATGGACTTCATTTAAATTGTTGCTAGCTGCATTAGCTCAAATCACATCATATTGCCATGTCACATTCATGCATCATATTCTTGCATTGCATTGATTGTGTTTCTTCTTTGTTTGTCGGTGCTTGTCCCCTCTTAGTAGGCATGGTTCCGACGATGAGTTTGTGACACCGATGAAGAGATATACTATCTTCGGAAGTGCCAGGCAAGCAAAACCCCCTTATTCATTCCGATACAATCCCACTCTCTTGCTTCCGCTCTCTTTTACTGCATTAGGACAACAACGATTGAACTGTTACATGCTGCGGTAGTTGAACCCCTTTCCTCTGCATGACCTGTCATTGCCATAGTAAATAGATGAAACCCAATAGCATGAGTAGGAGTTATTTGAGCCCTGATGTGCCTACTCATTCATGCTTGTTGTCATGCATGCACTGCTTAGAGTTGAGTCAGGTCTAATTCATCGGGGATGAATTGGAATGTGGTGACATGTCTTATTGTTGAGAGCTAAGTGTGTGAACACGATTTGGTAAAGGTAGCGGTGAGAGTCCATGTAGGAGTACATGGTGGATTTTCTTATTGAAACCGTCCTCAGGAACTGAGTTCTGTGTTTGTGATCCATGAACAGTTACTACCACACATTGGGTTCCGGTAACTCGACCCCTCTCGGCTTATTAATCGCCTCGATCTCTATCTAGGAGTTGCAACTAGTTTCTGGTGTTTGTAGGATATGTTTTGGGGGACGTGCGTAGCGCTGGCCCTAGGCGTAGTGATGCGGAGCATCCTATGGACATCACCATGTTCACCTCCATTGCACCTCAAGCCCCAAGTGGACCTAACGAACCAAAGGTGAACCCGCTCCTCTGCAAGATTTACATGAATATCCATAGGACTTGGTTGCTACCTCACCGTGGATCATTGTGCATCACTAGGAAGGAGGACGACCGCCACCAAGCAGTTGGGGAGCATCACGGAGGCGAAGGAGAAGGACCCCAAGGCCACAAGGAGGAAGAAGGAGTGCAACAAGATCAACTCTGTACCTCCTAGGCGACCCCGTGCCCACGGGCCTCGAAGACCCCGTGCGCACGGACTACACAGGGAGTTGGAGCAGGAGCACCCCGTGCGCACGGGCTTGTATCGTGCCCAAGGGACCCCCGTGCGCACGGGACCTACAGGATGGACGACGATGATTGCTGTTTGGGACTCCTCTTCATCCACCTCGTCCCTCACCTCCAGCCACCTATATATTCCATACCTAGACCATTTTTTAGGGATAGCAAAGTACTTGTGAGACATTTTTGAGCTTTGCTCCTTGTATCCCCTCCTCTAGGAGATCATGTCCTCCTAAGGGAGAAGATCCACTTGTGGATATCAAGACCCCGACATGTGGGAAGGATCCCCATCATAGGATCATCAAGACCTCTATCCTCATAGGATTGGGATGAACTAGTATCTTGTATCTTTCCTTTGTTGTTCTTGGATCATTGTGAACTCTTGTGTGTTTATGGATCTGTCATATGTGTGATTGGATCTAGTCAATTGAGTGTTTCCTCTTGTTTTCCCTCTTGTGTTCATCTTGTTCTTGGGGATTCCCCCTCCAATTCGTGAAAGATCTCCACTTAGGGTTCCACGCTACAACATCTTGGTATCATGAGCAAGGTTGATCACGAAAATGGAGCCCCCTCTTTGTTTTCTAGCCTAGTTTTTTTGATTTTGTCCCAATTTCGGAAATTCCCCACCAAAAATAGCCCCAAATATTTTTGGGATTTGTTGGTTTGAGGAGTTTTTGTTGGATTTGATCCATGAATTTGCTTGGTTTCAAGTGGATCTAGCGTTCCTCCACCTTCCCCTACCTTCCATCCTTCAATTTTGACCTGAAATTCGAGATTTGCCTCGGATCCGGAGCTGTTCGTCCGCTCCTTCGGGACCCCGTGCACACGGGCCATCGAGACCCCATACACAAGGGCCCTCGTGCACACGAGCTTCGCAGACCCCATGCGCACGACCCTTCCAGTGCGCTTCGGCCACTTGGTTTTCGCCCACCCCCACCCTCCCATACCACGCATACCCCCAGCTAAACCCCAGCAACGAGATCCATCCATTTGGATCCTAGATCGAGAAGAACTCCGCCAAACACACGTGTCCCAGGTGACCCCATGCCCTCGGTGTGTGTACCATGCGCACGGGACCCCGTGCCCACGGGCTCCTACCCCCGTGCGCACGGCCCTCCCAGGCCAGCCATGAGCACTTTACCGTTTCGGCCATAACTTCCACATACGGAGTCCGATTTTCGCGTTCTTTAGCTCGTTGAGTAGCTAATGACATCCCCCATCCACCTAGATAGGTTCCAACACCTTTTGACTCCATCAATTTTTTGACAATTTGGCATATTTTCCTAGCACCTCCACCATATCATCCGCAAAACCACAATAGCCTTCCGCAACCTAACCTGTTTTTGATCCATATAGCATTTGTGGTTGTTTGCGTGGTGACTCGAGTCTCCTAAGGTGTTTCGGCTACTTAGGGATGGTCGCTTCTTCATCAACCACCACCACCATTTTCGCATTGCCATCTCCGCTTCCACCATTTAACGTTTTCTGTATGAGATTTTGAGTGTGCATTTTTTACCGTTTCCTAAGGTGTTTCGGCTACTTAGGGACAGGTCTACATCATCTTGGTATCTACACCAAGACCACTGCCACTCATCATCGACACGAGGTCGTCATCGACATCGACCACTTCACCATTCTGACACCCTAACCGTAAGCAAGAACGGTAACCTCTCTATCATCTTGGTATCGTGGTATCCCAGCATTGTACATTCTTGCCATTACATTGTTAACCCCTTAGCCCATTTTTGCGTCACTTGGCTATAGAGACTAGCCATTTGAGTATTGCTGGCAATGTTACTTGTGCACATTAGTGATCCGTACCTTCCATTGCATACATACCATATCATATTGGTATCATCTTGGCATCATATCATCTCTTGTGCCACAAGATTGTTCCCTCATATACAAAATTGCTATCTTGGTTTGTGCATTTCGCATAGTGGCCATAAAAAAAGAGAATAAGCTTTTAAGAAAAAAAGAGAGCAAAGAAGCTTGTAAGAAAGAGCCATAGCATCGCCACATTGCATACCATAATACCATATTGATCATCTTGGATCATCATATGCGAAACACCGGAACATCATACACATAGCATACATGGGATAGAAGGCTCATACATTTTTCATCTTATAGGTTTTGCACAACTGTCGTATCTGCCTATTGAGCAATCGTGCTAGCTTGTCTCTTGAGTTGTGCAACACGAGCGTTTTCCGTGGATTCCACATTTTGTGCTCATTCCTTTATTCCACGACCCCATTTATCTATCCGTGTGTGTGTGTTTCCGTGTGCCACATATTGCTATTGGTCTACTTGTTTCACTTGCGAATTTGTGAATCTTTTCCAACATTATTGACTCTTGCTAACAATTTGCATCAAATTTTTGTGCCACTATCCTCACCGAGCTCCACCATAAGCCTTACTTGTGTAGGTGTGAGAATTGACAAGATCCGGTACCAATTGTGCTATTTCCTTATTACATTATTGAGTGATCATTGATCCATCTTCAACATTGGATAAGGTACATTGGTCTAGTTCTTTCCTTTCTTCCACTCACATTTGCTCGAGTCTTGTGATGGATAGGCAAGGCATTTCATCTCCGGTCTTCCATGACAACAACGGCACGAACAACTACATCACCAAAATGCCCATCTTCGGACTACAACGAGCAATGCGAAGCATTGAGCGACTCACCGTCGACATTCACCAACGCGAAGCACGGATAAGGGACTACATCGACACCAAGTTGTATGCACAATTGGATGACATCCGACACGTGTGGGACAACTACAAGTCTTCTTCCTCTTCGTCATCTTCACGGCGGAGACGCTCAAGTCGCAAGTCTTCGTCACGGCCACAAGATGCAAGTACCACGCGACATCGTCAAGAAAAACTTCATGAGTACAAGAGAAGACCGCGAGACGAGCACCACCAAGATGGAGCTACGACTACTACCACCACTTCGGCATCTTCGCCAAGGGGGTTATCAAGGCATCTTCACCTTTGGACGTACGACATCTTTTCCTACCTCTGACAAGTACGCCTACTTTGACATCATCAAGTCCAAGGCGATCACCTACGAGCGAGGGCGACACTTCCATCTTCGGAAGCCCCTCAAGAGAGATGGTTGAGCATGGGATTTTCCCTTCGACCACGGCGACATATGATGACTTGAGTGACTTGTGCCACCATATTGAGAGTAAGAGTGACTTCACCACTAGCCCCATATATGACGAGTTGCCACAACTCCCATGTGAGGAGAGCCACAACCCCCACCACTTGAGTGAGATGAGTGACTCCACAATATGTGAGTTTGAGTGCACCTACCTTGAGGGAGTGAGTGAACCACCACATAGAGAGAGGGAGATAGTTGATAGGTCATGTGAGGCCACTTTCAACTCTAACGACTTGACCTCTACCTCTATTGTGTCTTATCATTTGGTGCTAGGTCCCATTTATGATGATGCACCGATCCTCGAAGACTTCATCCTTCCTATAGACAAGATGATGGCCATGGTGGAATACAATGCACCCCCCACATGGTTCCATCACGATGAAGATGACCATGACTCGATCTTCGACACCTCACCTACACCACATGACATGTTATTTGCATGTGCCCTCTTGCCAATACATTGATGATGTTTTGCTCATATCTTGCTTTCATGCTTGTGCTATGTCATGTGAATTATTCATGCCCACTATTTCTACACATGACATGTTAGTCATGATTCCTTCTAGTATGTTGCATCTTCGCACTACTAGCTTGCACTACTTGATCACTATGATTGCCTCGCACATGATGAAAAATTGCTCTTTTTATTGTGTTGAGGGCCACTCTATATTCACTACACCTCGTGCACATTATGCTTGGATTGTCTTGCAATTACCCCATGTGTTTAGACATCTCATTATATTTGGTGTTGTGAATGCTTCATATGCATACCATAGACCATTTGTTGAGCGCCTTATGCATGCTTTCTATGAGTTTGAGGTAGATGACAACACTTGTTGGGTTAATCACCTCTCGAATGCTTGGTTTTGCTCTAATACCAACCACATTTGTTTTTCCAAGTGTTTGTTATCTTTGCTTCTTCTGAGGGAATTTCAAGAGGGTGCGACATTGGAGAGTGCCCATTTCAAGCAACAAGAGGACGAATACTTGGTGATCGTCAACTTATACACGGCGACATCATATCTTTCCCATGGTTATATGGTTTAAGATCCTAGGTCGGATCTTTCCCAAGGGGGAGAGGATGATGCGGAGAATCCTATGGACATCACCATGTTCACCTTCATTGCACCTCAAGCCCCAAGTGGACCTAACGAACCTAAGGTGAACCCGCTCCTCTCCAAGATTTACATGAATATCCATAGGACTTGGTTGCTACCTCACCATGTATCATTGTGCATCACTAGGTACGAGGACGACCGCCACCAAGCAGTTGGGGAGCATCCCGGAGGCCAAGGAGAAGGACCCCAAGGCCACAAGGAGGAAGAAGGAGTGCAACAAGATCAACTCTGCACCTCCCAGGCGACCCCGTGCCCACGGGCCTCGAAGACCCCATGCGCACGGACTACACAAGGAGTTGGCACTGGAGCACCCCGTGCGCACGGGCCCAACTTACCCCATGCGCACGGGCCCTACAGGATGGATGGCTGTGATTGCTGTTTGGGCCTCCTCTTCATCCACCTCGTCCCTCACCTCCAGCCACCTATATATTCCGTACCTAGACCATTTGTTAGGGATAGAAAAGTATATGTGAGACATTTGTGAGCTTTGCTCCTTGTATCCCCTCCTCTAGGAGATCATGTCCTCCTAAGGGAGAAGATCCACTTGTGGATATCAAGACCCCCACATGTGGGAAGGATCCCCATCATAGGATCATCAAGACGTCTCTCCTCATAGGATTGGGATGAACTAGTATCTTGTATCTTTCCTTTGTTGTTCTTGGATCATTGTGAACTCTTGTGTGCTCTTGGATCTAGCATATGTGTTATTGGATCTAGTCAATTGAGTGTTTCCTATTGTTTTCCCTCTTGTGTTCATCTTGTTCTTGGGGATCCCCCCTCTAATTTGTGAAAGATCCCCACTTAGGGTTCCACCCTACAACACGCGGGCTATGATGTGGTAGAGACACGAGGCATGGCGTACCGAGACGCCTATTTGGTGCCTCGGGAACCCTGCTCTCATCGTTTGGGCTGTGAGCGAAACGCCGGCCGGATCTCCTTGCGGATGGAACCAGAATAGGCGATAAACTTGGACTAGGGACTTGTGTGGTTAGTCAAGTCGTGGCCGACTCACTCGCCAGACTTCCGCTTGAAGGTTGCCGAGATACATACGTGTACATGGTGGTAAGTGGCGAGAGCGTGTGTGAAGAAGTACACCCCTGCAAGGTGATGAATGATCTATTTTAATAGCTGCGTCCGCGGTAAAGGACTTATGGGTTGCCTATATAGTTCATAGACAAGTGAAGGTGGATACTCTAAAATGCGCAAGATAAGGGTGAGTGCTATGGATGGCCTTCTCATAGGGAGACGGGAGCAGATCCATAGTGGTGTATTGATTGGTGAATATGTGGACTTGTGTGCGCCACCCCAAAAGAGTTACTTGCAGTCATAGTACAGGATAGCCACCGAGTCAAAGCTGGCTTGCTGCAGTTAAACCCCCCACCCCCTTTGTTGATACTGATGCATATGTAGCTAGTTCTAATGTAAGTCTTGCTGGGTACATTTGTACTCACATTTTCTTAATTTATGTTTTTGCAGAGAGACTTCATCTCACTAGTACTTCCGCATGGACTTCTAAATTTAGCTTGTTACCTCTGCTACGATCTTGTGCCCTCGGCAAGGACTTGTAGATAGTCAGGCTTCTCAGTCTTTTTCATTTGTAGTTGTCTGTACTCAGACAAGTAATGCTTCTGCATGTACTTATTGCTTGTATGACTTGAATGCTGGGTCATCAGAACCATGTTTGTAATATCTGGATCCTCGCAGCCTAATGAATTAATACTTTGAGTCATAGAGTTTTGTTGTGATGCCATGTTGTATTTGCACACATCGAGCATATTGTGTGTATGTTATTGAAATGCTTGGTATGTGTGGGATCCAACAACCTAGTTCTTTATTCTTGGTAGCCTCTCTTATCGGGAAATGTCTCCTAGTGCTTCCACTGAGCCATGGTAGCTTGCTACTTTTCCGGAACACTTAGGCTGGCCGGCATGTGTCCTTCTTCGTTCCTGTGTCTGTCCCTTCGGGGAAATGTCACGCGTTGTTCCTTTAAGTCCTTGTAGCTTGCTACGACTTGGGTTCATACGTTGATGATCGACACTTTCGTTGCTGGGTCATGTATGCCTGTCCCTGTAAGTTAGTGCCACGTTGGGTTCACGACTAGTCATGTCGGCCCGGGTTCCTTGTCATATGGATGCTAGCGACACTATCATATACGTGAGCCAAAAGGCGCAAACGGTCCCGGGCCAGGTAAGTTGGCACCCATGGGAATACCGTGCGTGAGGCCACAAAGTGATATGATGTGTTACATGCTAGGTCGGTGGGACTTAGGATCGGGGTCCGGATAGCTTTGGTAACAAAGCCTGATTTCCTGTAGGATTACCAAGCCAAACTGGTCGAAGTTGAGTCTAGAAATTCTTTAGTTATATAAGGGAATTGATTATGGAAGGGAACGTAAGGCTCTTTTTACTCCTTTACCTTATGCCCTTATGATCCGAGTCATCTTATCTTTCCTACGGGGTTAAGGAACTAGGCCTTCTATTCTTTCTATCAGGATCACGTGTTACTAATCCATAGACTTATAGGATTGATGGATTCAAGTCTCAGTTCCGTTTCTACTACTTCCGTATGTTCATAGCTGGCCTCAGAACCTTGATATTGTGATGTTGAGTGGTTATGCCACCATTTTGCAGGATGTCTCAAACCTTTTTGAGCATTTACAGCCGTTATGCTGTCTGAGTCATCCTAGGTTTCTAAATAGTCTGATGCATTTGCAAATCCCTTCTTTCTGTTCCCGATGTTTCTTTGGGCTAGTTTAACCACACTAATTGGTGAGTTGAGGTACTCTTTTGCCTCGACATATATGTTGGAGCTATTATTATGACCCTAGGTGTCTTAGAGGATCACCTAGTAATCTAGCCATGTTTTGTGTTCCGAGTGTGATGATTCTGGCCATCATTCTCAAAAGCATCCCGTGATGCCACTTAGTTAGTAGGTATTCTATTCCTGGGTTCTTGAACTCGAGTTTCACCCTACCCATTCATGTTGATAGTGTTAGCTAGTTCCTTTAGGATATTAGTAACATTTTCCATAGTCCTCGAGGTCCATGGTATTTCCTTCTTCCAAATACCATGAACTGCACATGGCAGAAGTTCTTTTGAACCAAAAGATCACAACCAAAGTGCTCTTGATGAGTTCTCCGTTATATTTGTGACTCTGCCAATCCTACCTTTCTTCATGGGTTATCCGGAAGAAATATGTTGTACCTATTCGACATATTAATCTATGCATCCACGACTCAGAAAGTTATATTATCCTTGAGTTGCCCCACTTCAGCTGTATCCTGACCATCTCTATCTGTTGATAATGAAGGTTATTTGTGCATTTGTGTTATCGATGCCTATTATTCCTATGGTCCGTCAAGCCATTCTATTCCAGAATGACTAGGAGAAATAAATTCTGGTACCTCATCCATATCCAGGATTGAGTCAAAATAGTTGTATTCCGTAGATCAAATGCCAATCCAGCTTCTGTTCTGTTTTACCCTGGAGTATTACCCCCTTTATGTCAGGATTTTCATGAGAACCACACCATATCTTATGAATTCTTGTTGTAGTGATACTTCTCGCCATTGTTGTTAATTCCTTGGTCCCGTGTTTTTGCAACCGGAATACTGACAAGTGAACCATGATGTGTGAAATCAATACTCCTAGTGTCGGTGTGCGAAAGTAGGGGCTCTTCTTTTGAGCCCTTTACTTGTGCATGGGCAGTCAAAGCCGCGCGCCACGGCCAAACTTAGTAGGGAAGAGGAGGGAAGATGGAGAGAAGCCGAAACACGAGACAACCAAGGCAACGCCAAGACCAGAAGCGCAGGAGAGCAAGAGGGCGAGGTGGACTCCCTCGACAAGATCCTTTTCGAGGCGGCGTCCGCAGCCCCGGCAAGAGCTTTGCCGGGGCAACTTGCCCGATACCAGCGGAGTGAGCCACCCTTGAGCCCAAAGGCTCCAACCCAACCAACTACATTGGAACCAAGGCTCGGGACGCGCCTCTGTGGTGGCATGCAAATCTTTGTCAAGATCATAAACATGTGAGATCAGATGAAGACCAGAAGACGGCGACCCTTGGCGGGATCCTAGCTGAGGAGATCCACAAGACCCCCGGCAAGACCCTTGCCGGGGACGACTGCGACACCACAGCAGCACCCTTGCCTGGCCCCTGGCAAGACCCTTGCTGAGAGCATCAACAAGGCCACTGCTAGGCCCGCGCCAGCCAAGACTCCACCACCGTCCGCAAGAAGCTCCTAGCTCAACTAGCTGGGTAGGCACCTGCGTGGCGACGGGCGGCCTCTACACCGACTCAGCAAGCACCTGTGTGGCGGCATGCGACCCTTCATGAAGGCTCCACCACCGTGACAACCCAGCAGCCAGCCAACATGGCGCCACGATGCCTCATCAGCTCGGACGCGTGTCGAGGCCAGGCGAGGCGGCGACAGCTGGGACGTGCTTCCCTGGCGTCCCCGATAAAGCAAGGAGGGCACGTCGGCAGCACATTAAATGCGTTTGTCCGACGGTCCCAGAGGATAGGCTTGTCAACTTTAGACCTTTCCACCTCCCGTGTGCAAACCCTTTTTCCTATAAAAGGAGGCCCGAGGCGACCAGGAGGGGGATTCGGCTCTTTTGGGCAAAGTTGCACCCCGTAGCTAGATCAAGAACACAAGAACACTCAAATACATCCACCAATGTAGGACTAGGGTATTACGCATCTTTGCGGCCCGACCCTGGGTAAAGGATCTGTGTGCTTCTTGTCAGACCTGCTCTTTGCACAACCTTGCGCTCGCCAACCGTAGAAGGGATCCCAGTGACACCATAGGTGTCATTTCCGCCGACATCTCCGGCGCGCCAGGTAGGGGGTGCAGTTATGAAAATCGGGTTTGGTAGTCAGCCTAGTGGTTCTTGATCATCATGGCTCCCAAGAAGAAGGCGGCCACGATAGTCGGTTCGTCGAGAGCCAGACGGCCCGTACCGGTGCGGGCGAGTAGCGGGCCAGTCGCGGACAGGACCCGAGGCGCGACCCGCGAGCACCAACATCGCTCTGGTAGTTAGAGCCTGGCGAGCAGTGTCGTTCGTGCGCAATGCGACGGGCCTCACGCAAAGAAATCAAGAGATGGAGCTGCCCCCCCACAGGCGGCGCGGGACCCTCCGGGGGTGTCGCCGTACCACCCACGGGTGGCGCGGCGACCTCCAAGACGCCCACTCCAGCGCCCACAGCGCGCTCTTACCAGGTTGTGCACGACGAGCAGCGTCACCACGCCGGTGACCCTGGACACCGCCGTTGGGAGAGTCTTGTGCGTCATTTGCGGGACGAAGGAGGTCAGCATGCCCGCCAAAGTGCTGGTAGAGATGGCACATAGCTGCCGGGCCGTGACAGAGCTCCTTCTAACGTGGTTAGAAGTCGAAGCACGCCACAGTCCATGCAGCTTTCGCCACCACCCACGCCAGCAGAAGCTTTGGTGTGCGCGCAACTGCTCCTTGACTTCCCTCCTGCTGCGGAGAAGCTCGACGAATGGAGAGCCACTATCCAGAGCCTCGTCAGCGTCGCCAACAAAGACGAGCCACGACCGGCGGGGCCCTCAGGCCGGCGCTCCATCGAGCCACTGCATGCCAGTGGTGGAGGGGCCAGAGGTGCCGCGGCCACGGTGCACTCTCCTCCTCCATGACAGCCACCATGGACGTCGGTCCGTCATGATGACGCTTGTGATAACATTTCCATAGCGTCGTCCGACCCACGGACCCACCCAACCAATGCCAGGTTCTTCGGGAGTGAGCCCATGAAGACACTTGAACAACCATCGAGCGCTGGCGCGATACGCGCCACCAGTGAGACAGGTGGGCGGGGCCCGCTATGGACCACCCAGCACCGGGAGGCTCCGGCGGCCTACCTTACGAGGTGGGTTGCCCAGCCTTTACCCATGAGCTACATCATTTCCAGTCGCCGTCCCAGCACACGTTCAAGCCCGACGCCGGCGAGAAGTACAACGGCAAGACCCATCCGTCAGAGTTCCTCAGCATCTACACCATCACGATGCCAGCCGCTGGAGCTCGTGACGACAAGGTGCTTGCAAACTACTTCCCGTTGGCCCTGAAACCCAATGTCATGTCTTGGTTGATGCACTTGTCGGCGGATTCCATTTCTTCTTGGTCGGACCTGTGTCATGATTTCGTTGGTACCTTCACTGGAGGCCACCAAGCTCATGACCAGGCGAGTGATTTGCATATCATTCCCCAGAAGGAAGGTGAAAACCTGCGCAAGTAAATACAGAGGTTCAGCCGAGTGCAATACAACATCCCGAATGTTCATCCTGCCGCCGTGATCAACGCATTCCATCAAAATGTGCGTAGCCACAAGATGCGTGAAGAGCTGGCAATGAACAAGGTCAAGGACGTGGCCGAACTTTACGTTCTGGCCGATAGATGCGCCCGGGCTAAAGAGGGAAGGAAGTACCCCGACAAAGACGCTGGTGCGGAAACCGACTCTATGGACAAACACACCGCCGCCCCGACGAAGAAGGGTTGGCGTCGCAATAGGAAACGCAAGGGCAAGGCCGTGCTTGCCTTTGAGGGATCCGATGACACTGGCGCCACCAAGAAGGCCAAGGAAGATGACCCGACAAGGAGATTGTCGGGTGTGCCGCTTGCCGGGCCTTGGCAGTTGCTGACAAGCCAGGGGGCTCCGACAAGCAGCATTGCAAGATCCACCGCACCAAGGGCCATGACCTCCAGAACTGCTGACAAGTTGAGCTGCTTGCTGAAAAGCAAAAAGCCAAATATGAGAGGCGGGACAAGGAGAAGGGTCAGGATGGTGCCGAAGGGTCCGGCAAGAAGCGTGGCGGCCAAGGGGGCCGCCGCGGCAAGGACAATCAACAAGAGAGGCCCGCTCGGGGCCGTGACAAGAAGCAGGAAGACGACAATCATGACGTGGACGACGAGTCCCGCGAGCATGAGCTCCAGAAGGCTACAGAGGCCATGTGCATCAATGGTGGCGCCTCGCTGCATACTTCTCACCGCCAGCTCAAGCAGTGGGCGCGTGAGATCACTGCAGCACAGCCGTCGTTCGACACTCAGAAGCCTCTGAAGCGGTCCAACACGCCCATCATCTTTGACGCCGAGGACCACCCTGATCGCACAACTACCATCGGGTGTTTGCCGTTGTTGGTTTCACCAACAATACGTAACCTCAAGGTGAACAAGATGCTGGTTGACATCGGGGCCGGTCTGAACTTGATCTCACCCGTTGTGATCAAAAGGCTGCAAATTCCTGATGGAGACCTCGAGGAAATGGGCATGTTTCAAGGGGTCAACTCGGGAAGGAGCCAACCGAAGGGGAAGGTCACGCTGCCTGTGACGTTTGGAGGCGAGCTGAAGTACAGGACGAAGAAGATTATCTTCGATGTAGCTGAGATTCCCTTGCCCTATAACAGGATTCTCGGCTGCCCGGCACTAGCCAAGTTCATGGCGTCATCAAATTATGCCTACAACACGCTGACGATGCCTGGGCCGATGACCGTCATCACCGTTCCCTGCGATAAGAAGGATGCGCTGATCTGCGCTGACCAACTCTATCGAGAAGCAGTTGCAGCAGCTGCCGCCAAGGCACTTGCTCCTGCCACTGAAACCCCGGGAGAGAAGAAGAAGATCGGCAAGACCTCTCGCAACCACTCCAGCAAGCGCACCTCTTCGGAGTGTTGTGCTACCATCAAGGACGTGCCAGAAAGCTTCACCGACAAGAGCAAGAAATCCATAGCTGCACCTCTAGAGACCAAGAGGGTGTCCGCCAAGGAGGATGGCATGGGAGGGGCTTTCACCATAAGCTCCACCCTCGACAGCAAATAGGAAAGCGCTCTCATCACTTTCCTGCGGGCGAATGTCGATGTGTTTGCATGGCAAGCAGCCGACATCCCCAGCATTCCCAGGGAAGTGATTGAGTACCATCTTGCTATCTGTCCCCATGCGTGATCCGTCAAGCAGAAGGTCAGGAAGCAAGCCTTGGAACGGCACGAATTCATCATAGAGGAGTTCAGGAAATTGGAAGTGGCAGGCTTGGTGAGAGGGGTGCTCCATCCAACATGGTTGGCCAATCCGGTGGTGGTGCGCAAGGTGAACGGGAAGTGGAGGTTGTGTATCGATTACACAGATATCAATAAGGCCTGTCCTAAGGACCCCTTCCCGTTGCCACACATTGACCAGATTGTTGACTCTACGGCCGGGTGCGATCCGTTATCGTTCCTCGACGCCTACTCGGCCTACCACCAGATCTTCATGTCAAAGGAAGATGAAGAGAAGACATCATTCATCACCCCATGTGGTACGTATTGCTTTTTACGGATGCCTTTTGGGTTGAAGAGTGCTGGCTCGACATTCACAAGGGCGGTCCAAATTGGTTTTGAGCCCCAGCTACATAGAAATATGGAAGCTTATATGGATGACATAGTGGTCAAAACCAAGGACAAGGCAACCCTTGTACAAGACTTAGAAGAGACGTTTTCCAACCTACGCAAGATCAACCTCAAGCTGAACCCTGAGAAATGTGTCTTCGGCGTTCCGTCCGGCAAACTTCTCGGGTTCTTTGTGTCGTAGCACGGGATCAAGGCAAACCCGGACAAAATCAAGGCTATTGGGCAGATTGAGGCACCCAAGCAGATCAAGTATGTGCGTCGGCTCACTGGCGACGTTGCCGCCATGAGCAGATTCATTTCCAAGTCCGCTGAGCATGCACTTACCATTTTCAAGATCTTGAAGAAGGCGGACCCAATGGAGTGGACCCCAGAGGCCGACGCAGCGTTGCAGGATCTGAAGAAATACCTTTCCTCTACACCAATACTGGTTGCGCCTAAACCACAAGAGTCGTTGCTGCTATATCTAGCGGCGACGAATCAAGTGGTTAGTGCCGCGCTAGTAGTGCAGAGGGAGGTCGGTAAAGAGGCAGTAGCGACGGCGGGACTAGCGGATGGCAAGCCAGAGGTTCCCCCGGCAGGGCCCGATGTCGGCGAGTCAAGGCCCCCGGCGCAGTCTCACGCCATCAGGACAGGCCCCGTGCAATCAAATGAGGTGGTCCAGAAGAAGATGATGCAGCACCCGGTTTACTTTGTTAGCTCCCTCTTGCAGGGGGCTAGGTCAAGGTACTCTGGAGTGTAGAAATTGCTCTTTGGCCTCCTTATGGCCTCAAGGAAGTTGCGTCACTACCTCCAAGCACACGAAATCACCGTCGTTACCCGCCTCCCATTACAAAGGATACTGCACAACCCAGACACAACCAGAAGGATTGTGGAGTGGGCCTCGGAGCTTTCGAGATTTGGTTTGAAGTTTTAAAGTACTTCGACAATCCAGAGCAGAGTCTTGGCAGAGTTCATTGCAGAATGGACCTAAACGCCTGACGGTGAAATCCAGGAGACCACACTCCTCGGCAAGGAAGCAAGTCGCAACTGGGTCATGTACTTTGATGGGGCTTTCTCGCTGCAAGGTGCCGGTGCTAGTGTGCTTCTCGTCGCACCCACCTGAGAGCACCTCAAGTATGTAATCCAGATGCACTTTCCCAAGGAGATGTCCACCAACAACACTACTGAGTACGAGGGGTTGCTTGCCGGCCTCAGGATCGCGGCGGACCTCGGGGTCAAGAAGCTCATTGTCAGAGGTGATTCACAGCATGTCGTTAGACAAGTTAACAAATATAATCAAAGCCCGTTGATGGAGGCCTACGTAGATGAGGTGAGGAAGCTGGAGGGGCGCTTTGACGGTATACAAGCAGAGCACATTCCCCGAGTAGAGAACGATATTGCCGATTACCTGTCGAAGCGCGCTGCATTCAAGCTACCTGTGGAACCAAGTACTTTTTTGCTTCGGTTAACTCAACCATCCGTCGAACCATCAATGGAGCAGAACAAACGGAGGAAATCAGGCCCTGGCAAGTACTTTCCTGTTGAGCCCCAGGAGCCACCGGCAAGGGTGTTGCCGCGGATTCTGAGCCTGCCGAGGAGCGACTGATTCTGGCGGGCCGTCATGCCCTGGCCGTAGAGGCGGCCGCTCCCATGGCAGAAGAAATGCCCTTGGTCCTTGCTGTCGAGCCCCAGGCTCCGACATGGGCACAACATACCATCCGATTCCTCCAAACAGGGGAGCTTCTTGAGGAGCAAGAAGAAGCGGAGAAAGTAGTCCGTCGGTCTTCCATGTATCAGTTCGTCGATGACGTCCTATACATGAAGACACCGAACGGTGTGAAATTGAAGTGCATTCGCCGGGAGGATGGATTGGAGCTGTTGGCAGAGATACACGGAGGCATATGCGGCTCCCACATAGGGTCGAGGGCCCTTGCCAGCAAGGCATTCCGGCAAGGTTTCTTCTGGCCCACTTCCCTCGAGGATGCAACGACACTAGTAACCAAGTGTGAAGTGTGTCGGTTCCATTCGAAGAAGCTTCATCAACCAGCTCAAGCCCTTCAAACAATTCCTCTTTCTTGGCCATTCTCGGTCTGGGGGCTTGAAATCCTGGGCCCTTTCCCCCGCGCTGTCGGGGGCTTTAAGTACTTGTACGTTGCGATTGACAAGTTCACAAAGTGGCCAGAGGTGGAAGCAGTGAGGAAGGTGACAACACAGTTGGCCATCAAGTTCTTCAAGGGACTAATGTGCCGTTTTGGTGTGCCAAACAGAGTCATCACTGACAATGACACACAGTTCACAAGCCACGCCATCATGTAATACACCCAAGACCTCGGCAGCAGGGTCTGTTTCGCTTTCGTGGCACACCCACGGAGCAACAGCCAGGCGGAGAGGGAAAATACTGAAGTGTTGCGAGGCCTGAGGATAAAGACTTTTGACAGGATGCACAAGATCGGAAAGCGCTGGATTGGTGAGTTGTCGGTGGTACTTTGGTCGATCAGAACGACGTCAAATCGAGCCACCGGCCAGACATGTAACACCCATGATGCGGCTATATCTTCCACGTGTCGAGGCATTACTTAGAGGCATAACCGCATTGTAGTTTTTTCACTAAAGGGGTAATCTTCACACATCCCATGTACTGAATAAGAAAGGGATAAAGAGTTGGCTTACAATCGCCACTTCACACAAATACAAGTTAAACATACATCATCCAAAATACAATCAAAGGTCCGACTACGGAACCAAAAAAAAGAAGACAACCCCAAATGCTAGACCCCCGATCGTCCCAACTGGGCTCCACTACTGATCAACCAGAAAAGACATAAAACATCAATCAAGATCTTCATCGGGCTCCCACTTGAGCTAGGTTGCATCATCTGCACTGGTATCAACGGCACTGGCAACTGTTTGGAAGTATCTGTGAGTCACGAGGACTCATCAATCTCACACCCGCGAGATCAAGACTATTTAAGCTTATGGGTAGAAGGTAGTGAGGTGGAGCTGCAGCAAGCACTAAGCATACATGGTGGCTAACATACGCAAATAAGAGTGAGAAGAGAAGCAACGCATGGTCGCGAAGCTAGAAGTGATCAAGAAGTGATCCTGAAACTACTTACGTTCAAGCATAACACAAGACCGTGTTCACTTCCCAGACTCTGCCGAGAAGAGACCATCACGGTTACGCACGCGGTTGATACATTTTAATTAAGTTAAGTGTCAAGTTCTCTACAACCGGACATTAACAAATTTCCATCTGCCACATAACCGTGGGCACGGATCTCAAAAGTTTATACCCTGCAGGGGTGTCCCAACTTAGCCCATCACAAGCTCTCACGGTCAACGAAGGATATTCCTTCTCCCAGGAAGACCCGATCAGACTCGAAATCCCGGTTACAAGACATTTCGACAATGGTAAAACAAGACCAGTAAAGCCACCCGATGTGCCGACAATCCCGATAGGAGTCGCACGTACCTCGTTCTCAGGGCAACACCGGATGAGACATCCTATGAGTAAAACCAAACCTTAAGTTTCCCCGAGGTGGCCCCGCAGTCTACTCAGTTTGGACCAACACTTAGAGAAGCACTGGCCTAGGGGGGGTTAAAATAAAGATGACCCTCGGGTTGGCCGACCCAAGGGTTGGGACTTGCTGGAGTTGTTTTATTCAAAGCGAACTGTCAAGGGGTTCCCATAACACCCAACCGCGCAAGGAACGCAAAATCAAGGAACATACCACTGGTATGACGGAAACTAGGGCGGCAAGAGTGGAACAAAACACCAGGCATAAGGCCGAGCCTTCCACCCTTTACCAAGTATATATATGCATTAATTAAATAAGAGATATTGTGATATCCCAACAGATCCATGTTCCAACATGGAACAAACTTCATCTTCACCTGCAACTAGCAACGCTATAAGAGGGGCTGAGCAAAAGCCGTAACATAGCCAAACAACGGTTTGCTAGGAAGGTGGGTTAGAGGCTTGACATGGCAATATTGGAGGCATGATATAACAAGTGGTAGGTAGCGCGACATAGCGATAGAACGAACAACTAGCAAGCAAAGATAGAAGTGATTTCGAGGGTATGGTCATCTTGCCTGAAATCCCGCAAGGAAGAAGAACGAGTCCGAGAAGTAGACGACCCAACATAGTCAAACAGATCCTCACAACTCCGGAACGGAACCGAAGCTAACGAGAGAAGCAACCCGAAAGAATCAAGCAACATAGTAAACAACCATCACATAAACATGGCATGATGCGCAAACAAGTATGATGCATGTTCGGTTTAATGAAACATGGCATGGCAAAGTGCACAAGCAAAACCACAAGTTAAGTGGAGCTCAATATGCAACGAGTTGCATATTGATGAAACACCACATGACTTATTTAGTCCTCTCTCGGTTATGTACTCAACAAAATTACATGTTGGTTAGCATGGCAAGGGGTGAAGCATAATAAAACTACCTATCTAGGCAAGTTTAAATGAGGCTGGAACAACAAACAACAAAGTCCAAAAAAACCTCATGTGCATATTTATGGATTTGGTACTGTTCTGCCCTATACACAATTTTAGAGTTATTAAACATGCAAAGTAAAGCCACCAAGTTAAACTAGGCATTTTTCTACCCCATTTGCATATAAAGATTATTTAAAACCAAGCTACGGTTAATTAGTTATGAAATAAAGCATTTTAACATGGCAATAGGCAAATTATATGCAAACATCATTTTAAACATTTTAACATGGATTAAAGTAACATATTATGAAACTAGATGAAATTCTAAGCAAGTTACATATTTAAACCATTTTAATCCGATGCACAGTTAATGAGTTTTCATATGCATGAAGAACAGGTTTTTTTAGTAAAATAGTAGTCTCTGGAATAAATAGGAAAATCACAACACGCACAAAAAACATATGTGGCTGGATCTGCTGGGTGTTGGGCTTCCTCACAACGGGCCAAGCCCAGGTCGTTGGAGCCAGCTGGGCCGCGGGGCTTATGGATGGGCCTTGGAGGCTGCTGGCCTAGGCGCTGTCGACGCTGGAGGTCAACACACTGCTAGAACGAGCGAGCGAGGCAGAGGGTTGCGGGCGCGGGCCACGTGAGGCAGGGGCGCCTCCTCCTCCCCGTAGAACGAAGTAGAGGAGGGGCTGGGAACCTCCATCGGCTGCATGCAGAGAGCCCCCGATGAGGAATGGGCAGCTGACGGTGGGAACGGGGTGGAGTTTGGTCGCCGATGAAGGATCCAGGCCCGATCTAGGCGGGCGCAGCGGCAAGGCTCCGGACGGCTGCCGGAGGTCCATGGCGGGATTCCCTGGCGACGCCTTGGTCAAACGGGAGAGAAGACCGATGGTTAGAGGAGCAGGAGAGTCAGGAAAAACGGAAAAAGGGGCACGAGGCAGGGGACCTGCTGGTCCGGCGGCGACGTCCTGGTGGTTGAGGCTGTCGGCGACTAGTGAAAGGCAACGATGCTCCTGATCCATCCTGGATCGAGGTACAGGATGAGGGGACGAGGCACTCAGGACTGCTGCTGATGCTCTGCGGGCGCGCGGATGCGAGGAGCTGCGAGCACTGAACGTCTCCGGGAGCGCGAAGGTGAGGTGGACACGGACTGCTGCTACTGCGGCTTGTAGTTTGTCGAGCGAGGAAATCGAGGAACGGAGCACGATGGTTGGTCGGACATGGAAAACATAGAAGAGACAGTGAGGTGGCGGCGGCTAGGAGGATCCCTAGGGATTAGGGATTGGTCCGATGATTGCACTGCTATTTATAGTAAGTGGGTGTGGGTAGGGCTATCTCGTCCCTCCGATCGTAATCGGACGATCTCGAATAAATAGGTTAGGGAGCCCAATTAACAAAACGGAGATGGTATATAGATGTTTGGGGATGATCCGGACCCATCGGTGACAACTGAGTGGGTCGGGTTCGGGAAGTTTCCGGACGCGCGTGAGAGGTCGATGCACTGTGCACGGAGGGGTTACGTGGCCTAGCGGTTGGTAGTGGACTGTGTAGAAGGGCTTGGACTGAGAGGAGAGAAGATAAAGCGGCCCGGCAACAGTTTTCGGAGACCGAAAACGTCCGACGTTTGACCGACTATAATGTTGCTATAAATATCCGTTGGGGCATCAAACGGACTCCGAATGCGACGAAACTTGACAGGCGGTCTACCTACACTATAATAAGACCGCACGCCAACTTTCAACCCATACCGAGAAATATTTTCCGACCACTTATAAAAATACTATTTTGGACATGCTGCGGGCGTGTGCGAGTGTGGTTGGGCTCAGAACGGACAACGGAGAGACCCGGACGGATGCAAGTTTTGAAAACATGATGATGCAATGCACATGATGAAATGTCAAGAAGAAACACGCAAGCGAATGACATGCCAACAATAGCGAATAACTGAAAGACACCTGACGCATCGGTCTCGGGGCGTTACAACACTCCACCGCTACAAGAGGATCTCGTCCCGTGATCTAGGGATGGCACCGGAGGGAAACGGAAGAGGAAGAGGTAAAACAAAGTTGCTTCTTGGACAAACGAGTGAAACCACAAATCTTGAGAGGTTGAACAAATTGAAAGAAAGAATACAACGAAGATGAACAAAGTTGAAAACACTCTGTTAGAAAAGAGGAACAAGGAACATTACTAGAACCTTATAGGTTGAAAGACATAGGAAAATTGTTACAGTGGACAAGAAGTACATGCAATCACTCCGGTTGAAACAAGAAGTACAAGGAACGTTAAAGATCAATTATGAAAACACTCTGGTTGGAAATGAAAGGCAAAGAATATGAACTTGGCAAAATGAAAGCGCTTGTACGAGGGTCCGGTTAGAAAAGGAATGACAAACACAACACTCAGGTTAAAACAAGATAGAGAAGGAAAAAATGATATAATTTGGGCAGTACTCCGACTGTAAATGGAAGGACTTGAACAGGAGCTTGACAGAACAAGATGATGGTTCGAAGAGAGCAACATCACAATGCCTCTGGAACAAATGTAAGAATGGAATGAAAACAACGGAGATAAGAGAACCAACATCTCTCACAACTGAACTTGAGAGAGCACTCTTATGAAGGGTTGAACGGAGTTGTTGGAAATCAACAACAAAAGATATGATTTCCAATGGTCTTAAGGAAACATCCCCAAATTATGAGGTGAAGACCAGCCACTAACGAAATCAATCAATTGGATTGAGATCAACAAGGAGATGAAAAATCCTTCATCGAGATGAGAAGCGGAAATTGGATCATAGATAAGCACCATGGTAACATTCCCAATGGAAGGCTTTAGGTTTAATCTATACCAAGATAACTCCAAGGAAGAAAATGATGGGTTTAAATATCTCATTCCTGACAAATTTTGAATCATGAAACATGAAGGAAATTGTCACAAATGACGTAACACCACCTCAAAATATAATGTAAAAGAATTGCACTTCGGAAGGTAAGATGAAGAATGCTTGAACTCCTCAAACAAAACATGTGTTGGACACCATGTTTATTTTAGAGTATAGCTTGGCGGATCTAACTTCGAGAAAAATCTTGACAAACAATTGAAGGATGAAAAGTATCATTGCAAACCCTCATGTTGAGCCTTTGTGAAGAACTCTGGTAATAAAAGGATGATGGAAATAAAGAGAAGTTGAAAGAACAAGGTGAAGCCTTGCAATGATTTAGATAGAGCTTTGCGACGAGATAATTGAGAGATCTTGGAACTCCGAAAACGAACAATCTCCAGAGGAAAAGAGTTGAATCACCTCGAGGAAATAAGAATATGATTTATTGTATGCTTATCCTTCATCAAATTAAATTGATGACGAGCAATGGATTTGGCATACTACTAATTCCCACTGAAAAGGATTAAGGAGAGATATAGTGCAAAGTTGAATAAGTCTTCAACGAATCACCGATAGAATTGGAAACAACGAATAAGTTGATATGATAACAAGGAAGAGAAAACTTGAACGAGCCACCGTAAGGATTGAACAAGAAAGTAGCAAAAGCACAATTCACCGGGAAGAATTGGAAAATGGATGAAGATACTTGCTAGGATTTAGATACATGAGAACGAAGAGATCATGAACTGATTAGAGTTTATATGAATGATGCATCGGTAAGATTTGGAGAACGAGAGCTGAAAGCTGGGAATGAGTAATATTTGAAAAGATGGCCTTCGGGGGAAAGAAATGGAAACAACTCATGAAATGCTCCGTATGGGTGAAAAGAATTCTCACAATCGAAAACAATTATGAGGGGATGGCCTCAAGCTAGAACCATGAATTTTTTACATAACAGATAAGATTTGGAGGAGAACTCTTCTTTGGTCTTCAAACTCCGAGAATGACGACGAGAAACACCACCATGATTCGTTGAGGCACTCCGGAATGAAGAATAGAAAGGTTGAACCAACGATGATATAATTTTGAAAGATCTTGGAGAAAGGCATTTGACTAATGACAATTCATTCTTACGTCACACTTTTGAAAAGAATTTGGGAATCACTCCAGATAAATTAGAAGAGTCAGGTAAGATCCTGGGGAAGACCTGTGGGTTATGGCCCACTCAAGAGAAACATTGTTGAACGATTACTTGAAAGGGAGATTGTGCTGGTTGAACTAAATGGCTTGAATGAGATAACAACCTTGAAATAGGTTGAACGGATCTTGAATGAAAAGACGAGCCTTCTGAGATATCTTCAGCACTCCAGAACAAATAAATACCGCAAGATGCAAGTTTTGAAAACATGATGATGCAATGCACATAATGACATGGCAAGATGCAACACGCAAGCGAATGACAACAACAACGAATAACTGAAAGACACCTGGCGCATTGGTCTCTAGGCGTTACAAGACACCCTTTGCCCTAGTATACATGGCAGAAGCAGTTCTCCCCACGGAACTCATATACGGGTCACCTCGAGTGCTCGCTTACGACGAGCTTGAGCAAGAGCAATTGCGGCAAGATGACGCAACGCTCCTTGACGAAGATCGTCTTCGGGCGGCTGTGAGAGCAGCATGCTACCAGCAAGCCTTGCACCGCTACCATAGCTGCAAGATTCATGCTCCAAGCTTTGAGGAAGGTGACCTTGTTCTCCGGCACGTTCAGTTGGCCAAGAATTCCAACAAGTTGACACCGAAGTGGGAAGGCCCTTATCGGGTAATATGAGTCACCAGGCCTGGCGCAGTCTGCCTGGAGACTGAAGATGCTATTCCAGTGAGTAATTCCTGGAACATTGAACATCTTCACAAGTTTTACCCATAAGGCGCGGTTGTCGCCCCCCCGGCAACCCACCTTTGTACAAGCCTTGCTGGCACGGCATGTAACCCTCTGTACAAAGCCAGGCGCAAACCCTGAGCATAAATAAATGAAGCACTGGCGCCCTAAGTTTTAGCATGCATGCTAGGTTAAGTCTCTCCCTCGGTTAGGGTTGGTAGTGCATAGCGGCGACTAACCCCTAGCCTAGAGGTCGAGTGTGCGTCTTTCTGTCTTCTTTGGTTCGCAGGGCACGTGGACACTTCTGCTGAGCCGCTTGGGAGAGAGAAAACGAACTGGCGCTCCAGCCCCGGCAGGCCAAGACTACCGGGGGCTGAAGACACAAGGATCTAACCACGGCAAGCCAAAGTTGCTAGGGGCTACAGATTCAGATAAGTCCTTCATCCCCTGTTGTGCATTTCCGTATAGAACTGGGACAAATGAATCTTCGTTTTGCTCCAAGACCACCGTGCTCCCCCTTTTATTGTACCCAAGTCCGTGGGACAGAACAGGGTCGTAGACGCGGTGGCAAGGAAATAAATGAAGGGCCTAACTCTACTTCGCCCATGCCTCTGCCAAAAGCGTGAGAACTGTCAACTGAAGCCAGGGGACGACAAGGCCTATTGTCGGGCGACACTATTTATCTTAAAGATAACAAGGATTCGTTCCTTGGCATGGGCCTCGCTCACGCACAGAGAACCCGACAAGCACCCTTTTTCATTAAAAACATCCCATACAGGTACAGTACATGCGAAATTAAAAATATGAGCAAGGGGATTACAAATCTTAAAATTAACAAGTGCCCACGGGCTTACAAACTAAAAAGAGATAAGGTGCCCGTAATCCCTTTCTTGTCCCTCTCCTCAGAAGGTGGAACAAGATGGCAGGAGGGCAAAAAGAGCGCCTAGGCAAGGTGCGAGGAGCAGAAGGCACCAAGAGAACATCCCGGTGCCAGGAGGGAAGCTGGAAGATGAGGCAGCGGGCCGGCAATACGCGACGAAGGCGTCGGTGCCCGCGTACTCCGACTTGACAGCCGTCACCTGCCTTCTTCGCCTTCTATGGCCCTCCTACGCCAGCTGCCCAAGGAGATGACGGGGAGCGCCCCAATGGAGAGCTTGACGAGGAAGGCCCTCGGCAGGCTGCACGACGTAGGGCGAGGCAACGCGGTCAGTTGGAGACGAGGTCGACGTGACCCCGCTCGACGCTCTCGTCGTCGCTGTCGATATCCTCCTCATTACTCCCGCTTGAAGAGGAGTCTTCATCATCAGAGGAGCTCTCCACGCAGCACTTCAGGCAAGTTCCATGATCTCCAAATACCTTGACGGAGAGCAGGCCACCCTCCATTAACTTGAAGTAGAGGACAAGACCCGTCGTCAGGCTGTGGATGTGAGTGAACGTCTTCCATCTGCGGCGGAGGTACATGACGTGAGGAGCGGGGAAGTCGACGTCGACCCGTGTGCCGCCGTTCCCGCAGCCCCACATGTGCAACCTGAGGGTCTGGGGTGGATCGAGCTCCATCTACCGAGCAAATGGGGTAGGGAGACGGAGGCGCGCGACATGGTGGCCAGCGCAGCCTGATGAAGAACTCGCGGGGCTGGTCCCCGACGTGGCCCTCCATCGGGGGAGGCATCACTGGCGGAGGCGAGGTCGATGCGCTGCCTCATCCCCCTCTCCCCCAAGCACCATGGCTACCTCAGCCTTGCCCCCCTTCCTCTCGTGGCCGGCTCCTCTGCCATGAGCTCTTGGGGAGGAGGGATGCGCTGACGAGCAGCAACCCTCGTCGCCACCGTCGAAGGGCCGGCGCCTCCTCTCGCCATGGCAGATGGAAGAAAGGAGCCGAAGTGAATGGAGGATGGATGCTGGGAGAATGTGGGATGACATCCCCCTCCCCCTCCTTATAAAGGGGCGAGGTCGAGGCCCGGTCGCCCCACTCAACCAATCCAGTCACCGGAGGCGCAGGGAATTAGGACCGATCTGCTGCCCCAATCAGCGACGACCTAGTTTCCCGCCTCCACCACCTGCCACCTGCATGGGGGACACTTGGCAAGCAAGCATAATTGAGGGGATGGGTGAGGCGACTGTTCCCCACCCCGTGATCGTGGGGGACTGACACCTTGAAGACCACGACCCGAGTCCGCCCAAGTAAATGAGTCACGCCCCTACGCCTCCCTCCTTTTATGGGGAAGGCGCGAGCCGCCTCTTTACCACGATATGACGCATGCATGCGGAAACCGCCCCACACATGACCCCCCACGTCACGCACGACCCTCCATGTCGTACGTTCAACGCAGGTCATGGGGAAGCGCAGCGGACGAGAAGTTACTGCGATAAAATCCACCCACCTATCTGTGCACCATTCTGGGCCTAGCCCAACAACGCGGCGCACTTATGTGTGGCACATGCCCGGGGGCTCCTGTCGGTGTGCAAAAGTAGGGGCTCTTCTTTTGACCCCTTTACTTGTGCACGGGCAGTCAGAGCTGCGTGCCACGGCAACACTTAGTAGGGCAAAGGAGGGAAGCCGGAGAGAAGCCGAAACACGAGACAACCAAGGCAACGCCAAGACCAGAAGCGCAGGAGAGCAAGAGGGCAAGGTGGACTCCCTCGGAAAGATCCTTGCCGAGGCGGCCTCCGTAGCCCTGGCTAGAGCCTTGCTGGGGCAACTTGCCCGATGCCAGTGGAGTGAGCCACCCTTGAGCCCACAGGCTCCAACCCAACCAACTACATTGGAACAAAGTCTCGGGAGGACCCTCTGTGGTTGCATGCAAATCTTCGTCAAGATCATAAACATGTGAGATCAGATGAAGACCAGAAGACGGCGACCCTCGGCGGGATCCTAGCCGAGGAAATCCACAAGACCCCCGGCAAGACCCGTGCCAGGGACGACTGTGATGCCACATCAGCACCCTTGCCGGGCCCCCGGCAACACCCTTGCCGAGAGCATTAGTAGGTCCACTACTAGGCCCACGCCAGCCAAGACTCCACCACCGTCCCCAAGTAGCTGCTAGCTCAACCAGCTGGGCAGGCACCTCCGTGGCAACGGGCGGCCTCTACACCGACTCAGCAAGCACCTGCGTGGTGGCATGCGACCCTTCATGATGGCTCCACCACCGCGCCAGCCTAGCAGCCAGCCAACCTGGCGCCACGATGCCTCATGAGCTCGGACGCGTGTCGAGGCCAGGCGAGGCGGCGACAACTGGGACGTGCTTCCCTGGCGTCCCCGATAAAGCAAGGAGGGCACGTCGTCAGCGCATTAAATGCGTTTGTCCGATGGTCCCAGAGGATAGGCTTGTCAACTGTAGAACTCAAAATCGTCAAAAATTGGCACGTCAATTGGACTCCGTTGGTATTCTTTTTCTATAAAACTCAAAAGCAAGGAAAAAAATAGAAACTGGCACTAGGCTCTAGGTTAATAGGTTAGTCCCAAAAATCATATAAAATAGCATATAAAAGCATATAAAACATCCAAGGTTGATAATATAATAGCATGGAACAATAAAAATAATAGATATGTTGGAGACGTATCAAGGATCCCCAAGCTTAATTCCTACTCGTCCTCGAGTAGGTAAATGATAAAAACAGAATTTTTGACGTGGAATGCTACCTAACATATTTATCCATGTAATTCTCTTTATTGTGGCAAGAATATTGAGATCCATAATATTCAAGACAAAAGTTTAATATTGACATAAAAATAATAATACTTCAAGCATACTAACAAAGTAATCATGTCTTCTCAAAATAACATGGCCAAAGAAAGCTATCGCTACAAAATCATATAGTCAGGCTATGCTCTATCTTCATCATACAAAATATTTAAGTCATGCACAACCCCGATGACAAGCCAAGCAATTGTTTCATACTTTTGATGTTCTCAAACTTATTCAATTTTCACGCAATACATGAGCGTGAGCCATGGACATAGCACTATAGGTGGAATAGAATGGTGGTTGTGGAGAAGACAAAAAGGAGAAGATAGTCTCACATCAACTAGGCGTATCAACGGGATATGGAGATGCCCATCAATAGATATCAATGTGAGTGAGTAGAGCTATAAATGTATGAAAGCTCAAAAAGAAACTAAGTGGGTGTGCATCCAACTCGCTTGCTCGCGAAGACCTAGGGCATTTTGAGGAAGCCCATCATTGGAATATACAAGCCAAGTTCTATAATGAAAGATTCCCACTAGTATATAAAAGTGACAACATAGGAGACTCTCTATGAAGATCATGGTGCTGCTTTGAAGCACAAGTGTGGTAAAAGGATAGTAGCATTGCCCCTTCTCTCTTTTTCTCTCTTTTTTTGTTTTTTTGTTTTTTTGGGCCTTCTCTTTTTTATGGTCTCTTTTTTCTATTTTTTATTTTTTGTCTGGAGTCTCATCCCGACTTGTGGGGGAATCATAGTCTCCATCATCCTTTCCACACATGGGACAATGCTCTAATAATGATGATCATCACACTTTTATTTACTTACAACTCAAGAATTACAACTCGATACTTAGCACAAAATATGACTCTATATGAATGCCTCCAGTGGTGTACCGGGATGTGCAATGACTCATGAGTGACATGTGTGAAACAATTATGAAGGTGGCTTTGCCATAAATACAATGTCAACTACATGATCATGCAAAGCAATATGACAATGATGAATCGTGTCATAATAAACGGAACGGTGGAAAGTTGCATGGCAATATATCTCGGAATGGCTATGGAAATGCCATAATAGGTAGGTATGGTGGCTGTTTTGAGGAAGGTAGATGGTGGGTTTATGGTACCGGCGAAAGTTGCGCGGTACTAGAGAGGCTAGCAATGGTGGAAGGGTGAGAGTGCGTATAATCCATGGACTCAACATTAGTCATAAAGAACTCACATACTTATTGCAAAAATCTATTAGTTTTCGAAACAAAGTACTACGCGCATTCTGCTAGGGGGATAGATTGGTAGGAAAATACCAACGCTCGTCCCTGACCGCCACTCATAAGGAAGACAATCAATAAATAAATCATGCTCCGACTTCATCACATAACGGTTCACCATACGTGCATGCTAAGGGAATCACAAACTTTAGAACAAGTATTTCTCAAATTCACAACTACTCAACTAGCATGACTCTAATATCACCATCTTCATATCTCAAAACAATCATCAAGTATCAAACTTCTCATAGTATTCAATGCACTCTATATGAAAGTTTTTATTATACCCATCTTGGATGCCCATCATATTAGGACTAGTTTCATAACCAAAGAAAATTACCATCATGTTTAGGACTCTCAAAATAATATAAGTGAATCATGATAGTTCATCTATTTCTTCAAATAAAACCACCGCCGTGCTCTAAAAAGATATAAGTGAAGCACTAGAGCAAATGACAAACTACTCCGAAAGATATAAGTGAAGATCAATGAGTAGTCGAATAATTATGCAACTATGTGAAGACTCTCTAACATTTAATAATTCAGATCTTGGTATTTTATTCAAACAGCAAGCAAAACAAAATAAAATAAAATGACGCTCCAAGCAAAACACATATCATGTGGTGAATAAAAATATAGCTCCAAGTAAAGTTACCGATGAACGAAGACGAAAGAGGGGATGCCTTCCGAGGCATCCCCAAGCTTTCGCTCTTGGTTGTCCTTGAATATTACCTTGGGGTGCCTTGGGCATCCCGAAGCTTAGACTCTTGCCACTCCTTATTCCATATTCCATCGAATCTTTACCCAAAACTTGAAAACTTCACAACACAAAAGATAAGAGAAAACTCGTAAGCTCCGTTAGTATAAGAAAATAAATCACCTCTTAGGTACTGTTGTGAACTCATTCTTTATTTATGTTGGTGTAATATCTACTGTTTTCCAACTTCTCTATGGTTCATACCCTCCGATACTACTCATAGATTCATCAAAATAAGCAAACAACACATAGAAAACAGAATCTGTCGAAAACAGAACAGTCTGTAGTAATCTGTATCAAACATATAATTCTGAAACCCATAAAATTCTTAAGTAAATTGGTGGACGTGAGGAATTTGTCTATTAATCATCTGCAAAAATAATCAACTTAATCGCACTCTCCAGTATAAAATGGCAGCTAATCTCGTGAGCGCTAAAGTTTCTGTTTTTTGCAGCAAGATCACAAAGACTTCACCCAAGTTTTCCCAAAGGTTCTACTTGTCACAAACAATAATTAAAAGCATAAAACCACATCTAAACAGAGGCTAGATGGATTATTTATTACCAAACAGGAACAAAGAGCAAGGAACAAAAATAAAAATAGGGTTGCCTCCCAACAAGCGCTATCGTTTAACGCCCCTAGCTAGGCATGATGATTTCAATGATGCTCGCATAAAAGATAAGAATTGTAACATAAAGAGAGCATCATGAAGAATATGGATAGCACATTTAAGTCTAACCCACTTCCTATGCATAGGGATTTTGTGAGAAAACAACTTGTGATAACAAGAATCAACTTGCATAGGAGGTAAAACAAGGATAACTTTAAAACTTTAAGCACATAGAGAGGAAACTTGATATTATTGCAATTCCTATAAGCATATATTCCTCCCTCATAATAAATTTCAGTTGCATCATGAATGAATTCAACAATATAACCATCACATAAAGCATTGCTCTCATGATCTACAAGCATAGAAAATTTACTACTCTCCACATAAGCAAAATTCTTTTCATTCGGAATAGTGGGAGTATCATAAGAGACTCGAATACTACAAATTGTTTCCACATTAAAAGAGTAATATTCAAGAAAAGGGTAATCATAATCATGACGAGTTTTAATATAATCATCACAACTTCTTATAGCATACGCGTCATCACAATAATCATCATAAGTAGCAACTTTGTTATAATTAGGTGATTCTTTTTGCCACTGCTATGTTTCGACCTTGCCGAGCAGTAGGATTAATTTAGGTATTTATAGATGTTATTCAAAATAGTTTTACTCAAAAACAAGCTTTTCTAGTGTTTTAGCTTGGTGTTGTTTTCTGTTGTTCTAGTTATTTTAAATTTTTATTTTACCTCTGTTATAATTTATTTTTGATTAGTTTCTGTAGTTATAGAGGGTGAACTTTTATTTACAGCAAAATAAAAAGTTCTATTTTGTTTTCTAGCTAGCCTTGTTTTAGGCACAATAGGAGTTCTATAATAGCTTTTGATGTGATTCTTTTTGCACCTAGTTTATATGATGTTTTCCTTTCTGTTAGTTAGCAAAACACTTGTTTTGGTTCTGTTAAGAAAAGTTGTATTAGGATAAAACTATTTCCTAGTTGTTTGCTTGAAGTAATGAAAACTTTGATTGGAGTTCTTCGAGTTTTCTTTGGTTTTGGTTTGAGTGCTTGTGTGATTTACATTAGCTTGCTGTTATGTTAATATAATTTTATGCTTATGTATTCATTGTTTGCTTCGAATAGAATTTCCGGAGTGCGAAGCTTGCTATCACGAGTCACTACCGTTCGAAGACCGTCACCTAGGCAAGTTTTGATCTTGAATTTTAATTCCAATGCTTTATTGCATTGGTAGTATTTCCTCCTCACCATGCATGCAGTAGGAGAAATTGAATAAGTTTGGAGTAGTATCATGTGGCAGGTTGAACTCAGTTTCCCCTTGTTACCATTACCTGAGACGATGTAGTTTATTTTTGCCATGCTCGTAGTGGGGGTTGGTTGAGTGATTCATAAGGGAGATGTGAGAGTCAAGATGATGACAACCCCATGACTTCAAGCTCAAGATGAACTTCAAACTCACTACTGGGTGGAGGACGGTTGACGGGCACCCTGGAGCAACCAGCGGATGGCCGGGATGCATGGAGAAGCACCATGACATCTTGTGGAAAGCTTCACCCAGCCACGAAGAGATGAATGGATACCCCTTGACCAGAAACATACCTGTGCAGCCGCAAGCCATTATGGGCTCTGTCTTGGTCGACCCTAGGCGTGACTCTGGCCGGACGATGAGATAAGATGTAGAAGAACAGTAGGATTGGATGGGCACCGACAGTGGCCCAGAGGAACTCTACGGAAGACCCTGTTTCGTTCGTCCCGTCTTCAAACACCAGGCAGTACGAGGACATAAAGGAGGGTACAATTCTTGTGGGTAAAGTGCACAAGACTCTACGGAGTAGAAACCTAATCGATTAGCCGTATCCTCGGTTATGGACAAATGAGCCTCTGGAATTGGAGTATTTCAGAAATCTCAACACCGAACATAATTAATAAATTGATGGGTTATTAATGACTTTCGGGTATGAGACACTGGTTTGCGGAACCATCTCATTAACAACCAACATTTTGAAGTAATTCTAAGCAAGTCCTTTGTTGTAGGAAAAAATTGGCTTTTTCACAAAAACATAAAACTTAGAGCCCCACAACCAAATTGCATATAGTGTTAGCATTATTTTTGTTGTTCTCTCTATGACTTGCCGGCATATTCCAAATGCTGACCTACACGGCTGCAACATCTCATGTTGCAGAGGAGTTTTCCGACCAGGAGTGAGGCTATGATCTATGCCCGGTGATTGCCCTATGGAGTCGAATGGACTCGCACTATCGACTACGCTTCCGCAGTTTTATTTAGTTTATTTCTCATGAGTTGGCCTTCGGCCAAATTTATTATGATGTAATAAAGACTCGATATGAGAATCGTGTAACAAATTCAGGTGTGATTGAACTTTGAATCTTTGCATCAATGTACTATGTGTGTCAGCATGATCTTGGGATGATACAGCTACACAGAGACTTGACCGATTTCAGGTCGGGTCGTTACAACAAAGAAAGTGGCCATTAGTTGCCTCTCGCTGGCGGCCCACCCTGCCTCTTTGCGTCAGCTAGCTGACGGAAGAGACGGGGCTGACGACAAACACTTTCTTTGTCGTCAGCTGCTTCTTTGCCATCAGTTTTCTTCAAGCTGATGGCAAAGACCCACTTTGCCATCAGCTAGCTGACGACAAAGAACTGGCTGACGGCAAAGTTCCAGATTCCAGTAGTGTGCGTTTATGTTGGCCAGTTATCTAGGGATCTGGTGTCTGAGAGGACTACCTCTCCACATTGTATCGTCTGGCCTTGTAACTTTTATGTTGTTGCTTTATATATAAAGCAGTGCGAGAGCCTATTTTGAGAGTACATAACACAAACGTTTTAATCTTGAACACATAATCGCTGCATGGTTATGTATGGCAATTGATCCGTTTCCTCCTTCTCTGACATGTACCTTGGACCACCCCTCTTTGCCTCATGTCTGCCTGTGCCTTTCAACCCATCATTTCGAAATGTCATAAGTTCCTAAATGTTGGATGGCTAGGACCCTCTCGTTGTCCTTCTCACCATTGTTCTTGACTCCTTCACCACATATTGTATGTCAATCTTTGTTACCCAAAAGGTCCCCAAAGCAGTAGATGCAATTTGTCGAGCCTTCTTCTAGGTCCCCAAAGGATACTTGTAACATTGCAAAATGCTTGATTACTTACCATTGTTCTTGACTCCTTCGACACATATTGCATGACAATCTTTGTCACACAAAAGGGACCCAAAGCAATAGATGCAATTCATAGGGCGTTCTTTTTGATAGAGAAGGATATTTGTACCCATGCAAAATGCTTGATCACCTGGAAAAACATCTGTGAATCGAAAAGAAATGGGTGATTTGGGCATTTAAAACTGGAGATTCATAATTCATGTCTTGTAGCTAAGCTTCTTCAATATGTCGATCTACACTTGGCGAATTGGTTCCACATTCAACGTAGTTTATTATTAACTTTTAGCCACCACTAAGTCCGACACATCCTTCATCCACAAAGCAATAAACAACGAAGTACCCACACTACAAAAATCACTTTCATCATTAAAAATAATGGTGCTATGATACGTCTCCAACGTATCTATAATTTTTGATTGTTCAATGCTATTATATTATCTGCTTTGGATGTTTAATGGGCTTTGTTACGCACTTTTATATTATTGTTGGGACTAACCTAATAACCAAGGCCCAGTGCAAATTGCTGTTTTTTTGCCTATTTTAGTGTTTCGTAGAAAAGGAATACCAAACGGAATCCAAACGGAATGAAACCTTCGGGGGAGTTATTTTTGGAACAAAAGCAATCCAGGAGACTTGGAGTGGTCGTCAAGGAAGCAACGAGGCGGCCACGAGGTAGGAGAGCGCGCCCAGGGGGTAGGCATGCCCTCACCCTCGTGGGCCCCTCGTGGCTCCACCGACCTACTTCTTTCGTCTATATATACTCATATACTCCGAAAACATCTGAGAGCACCACGAAACCCTATTTCCATTGTCGCAACCTTCTGTACCCGTGAGATCGCATCTTGGGGCCTTTTCCGGCGCTCTGCTGGAGGGGGAATCGATCACGGAGGGCTTCTATGTCAACACCATAGCCTCACCGATGATGTGTGAGTAGTTTACCACAGACCTTCGGGTCCATAGTTATTAGCTTAGATGTCTTCTTTTCTCTCTTTGGATCTCAATACAAATTTCTCCTCGATTCTCTTGGAGATCTATTCGATGTAATTCTTTTTGCGATGTGTTTGTCGAGATCCGATGAATTGTGGGTTTACGATCAAGATTATCTATGAACAATATTTGATTCTTCTCTGAATTCTTTTATGCATGATTTAATATCTTTGCAAGTCTCTTCGAATCTACTAGATTGATCTTTCTTGCAATGGGAGAAGTTATTAGCTTTGGGTTCAATATTGCGGTGTCCTTTCCCAGTGACACCAAGGGCAGCAAGGCACGTATTGTATTGTTGCCATCAAGGATAAAAAGATGGGGTTTATATCATATTGCTTGATTTTATCCCTCTACATCATGTCATCTTGCCTAATGCGCTACTCTGCTCTTATGAACTTAATACTCTAGATGCATGCTGGATAGTGGTCGATGTGTGGAGTAATAGTAGTAGATGCAGAATCATTTCGGTCCACTTGTTGCAGACATGATGCCTATATACATGATCATGCATAGATATTCTCATAACTATGCTGTAACACCCCAGATATGATTTACCCTTTATGTATTCAAACTCTTGCCGTTTCCGGTGTTAAGTTATTCTATTTTCTCGGGTTTGGGTTTTTGTCTCCATGTGTTCTTGTTGTTGTCATGCATCTCATATCATGTCATCATGAGCATTGCATTTGCATACGTGTTCATCTCAGGCATTCGAGCATTTTCCCTGTTGTCCGTTTTGCATTCCGGCGCTTCGTTCTCCTCCGGTGGTCATTTCTATCTTTCTTTCGTGTGTGGGGACTAAACATTTCCGGATTGGACCAAGACTTGCCAAGCGGCCTTGGTTTACTACCGGTAGACCGCCTGTCAAGTTTCGTACCATTTGGACTTCGTTTGATACTCCAACGGTTAACCGAGGGACCGAAGAGGCCTCGTGTGTGTTGCAGCCCAACACCCCTCCAAGTTGGCCCAAAACCCACCAAAACCCTCTCCATCATCTAGAGCATTCGACCACGATCGCGTGGCCGAAAACCGCACCTCATTTGGACACTCCTAACTCCCTCTACCTATAAAACTAGCCCCTCCTCCGAAATTTCGGGTCTCTCCTTCCTCAAACCCTAGCCCCGCTCCATCCGCGCGCCGGACGCGTCCGGTCCGCGCCGGACGAATCCCGCCACCGCGCCTGCGCCAATCGGCGCCCGACACGTGGCACGCCGCCACCCACCGCCACCGCGGCCCGCTCGGCCCACGGGGAGCCCGCCCCGGGCCGGATCGGGCCCGAGCCGCCCCACGCCTCGCGCCTCCTTCGCCCCGCCGCCTGACGCCGCCTTCACCTCGCCGGCCGGCGCCGCCATGCCGCCACGGTCCACCTCGCCGACCATCGCCTCCATCACCGCCCGACGTCATCTCCTTGCCCCGGCGCCGCCCCACCGCGCTGCTCCCTCCGGCCGCCAACCGCCGCCTCCTCCGGCCACCACGACTCCTCCGACGAGCCTCCTCCGGTGAACCCTCTCCCTCCGGTGCAGACCCCGGCGGATCTCGGTTCCCGTGCCCCAGATCTGGATCTGGAAACCCTAGGGGTTGTCTTTTTCCCCAAGTCCTTAAATATTTTGCATTTTTGTTCATGCTATATCTCCGCATCCATAGCTCCGTTTTGGGCATATAGCATATCAAAATGTTCGTCTCAGAGAGCACATCATTTCATCTCATTGCATGATTTTATTTTGAGTTCATCTTGATGCCCGAAATGCTGTTAGAAGACTGCTATTTGAGATATTTGTCAGATCTGCTGCTCCAATTAGATATTTGTCATTTTTGCCATGATTAGTGTGTGCATGATATGCCCCTGTGCTCTACATGTGTTTTGTTATATGTTTTGCCATCTATCCAGAGGTGCAACCCATGTATTTTTTGTGATGTGTGTGGTGACTAGAACAAGCTTGCAAAGTGGTGCACTTGTTAATGCTGATTTCAGGGACTTAGCATTTCCACTAAGTCCTTGGTCTGTTTATCTCATTATGCCATATGTTCTTGTTGTTTCCTAGTGATCCGTGCCTCTTTTGAGGATGATCAGTAAGGATGATTTGCTAATATTGTATTGCTCTATCCATCCATGTCTTTTTTTGCAATTATGGAGCACCCTAGCTTGAGTCAATCGAGCTCTACTTTTGCTATTTTGTCAATCTGGGCAGATTGTCTACTTGTTAGCGATTTTGCCGATGATGTTGTAGTTGATCCGTGCATGCTATGTTATTGTTCTTGCCATGTCTAGCTTGCATTTTGTGTATTCTTGATGGGTGTATGCTTAGATTGTCATGACATGCTCTGTAGTGAGTGCATCGAGCTCGTAAACATGCGTACTTGATATCTGTTTCAGCATGCTCCAGTTTTCACTAAGTCTGAGAACTGATTATGTTTTTGCCATGTTCACATGCTTGCAAATATATTTTCTGATCCCTTTTGGCTCAAGGTCACTAAGGGACTTTTGTTAAGCTCTTTGAGTAGCTCCATGACATGCTTTACTTTGCCATGTTCAGGTCCTGTAGCATATAGTCTTGTTGCTCCAAAGAGGGCTATCTGATCTGAAATTCCAGACAAGTGTTAATCTCACTAAGTCTTAAATCTGTTTACCAAATGCATTTTTGCCATGCTTGTTTGAACCTGTTAATGGATGAATTGGTCGTAGCTCAGTGCTAGTCTTTTGTTAAGATTCATGAATGGATCCCTGACATGTATTTCGATGCCATGTTTGGGTGCGGTAGCATGTTCATATCGTTGCATTTAGTTGGCTACTTGCTGTAAATCGCAGAACGGTGCCATATTTGAATTGCTTGCCATTTCCAAACCATAACTCCGATTCCGGTGTTCTTTATATCGTTTTCAAGCGATTTCATCTTCTATTTCCAGTGGCACACTTGGTTTTCCAATTTGAGTCTAGGTTCATGCATTCCTTGTCAAATCTTGCATATGCATCACATATGGCATCCCGCATAGCATACCATCTTTGCACCATGTTGTTTGAGTTTGCACGTGGTTGATTGTGTCCTTGTTTGGTTGTTTGTCTTGTTTGGGTAGAGCCGGGAGACAAGTTCGCTAACGAGGAGCCAGAGTTTGCTTTCGAGGATTCAGTCAACTCTGACAACGTTGCAGGCAAGATGATCATACCCTCGAAATCACTTCTATCTTTGCTTTGCTAGATGCTCGCTCTTTTGCTATGCCTATGCTACGATGCCTACCACTTGCTTATCATGCCTCCCAAATTGCCATGTCAAACCTCTAACCCCCCATGCCCTAGCAAACCGTTGATTGGCTATGTTACCGCTTTGCTCAGCCCTTTTATAGCGTTGCTAGTTGCAGGTGAAGATTGGAGGCTGTTCCTTGTTGGAACATTATTTACTGGTTGGGATATCATTATATTGCCATGTTATCTTAATGCATCTATATACTTGGTAAAGGGTGGAAGGCTCGGCCTCTCGCCTAGTGTTTTGTTCCACTCTTGCCACCCTAGTTTCCGTCATATCGGTGTTATGTTCCCGGATTTTGCGTTTCTTACGCGGTTGGGTGATAATGGGAACCCCTTGATAGTTCGCCTTGAATAAAGCTTTTCCAGCAATGCCCAACCTTGGTTTTACCATTTGCCACCTAGCCTCTTTTTCCCTTGGGTTTCCGGAGCCCGAAGGTCATCTTATTTAAACCCCCCTGGGCCAGTGCTCCTCTGAGTGTTGGTCCGAACTGGGCAACCTGCAGGGCCACCTCGGGGCAACTTGATGGTTGGTTTTACTCGTAGCTTGACCTATCTGAGTGTGCCCTGAGAACGAGATATGTGCAGCTCCTATCAGGATTTGTCGGCACATTCGGGCGGTGTTGCTGGATTTTTTTTAACTTGTCGAAGTGTCTTGTAGAACCGGGATACCGAGCCTGATCGGAATGTCTCAGGAGAAGGTCTATTCCTTCGTTGACCGTGAGAGCTTGTAATGGGCTAAGTTGGGACCCCCTGCAGGGATTGAACTTTCGAAAGCCATGCCCGCGGTTATGGGAAGATGGGAATTTGTTAATGTCCGATTGTAGATAACTTGAACCCTAACTTAATTAAAATGAATCAACCGTGTGAGTTACCGTGATGGCCTCTTCTCGGCGGAGTCTGGGAAGCGAACATGGTGTTGGAGTAATGGTTGTCGCAGGTTGTCCTCTAGTTATTCGACTGTGCATTGCCTTCTCTTCTCGCTCTCTTTTGCGAATAGGATAGCCACCATATATGCTAGTCGCTTGCCGCAGCTCCACATATTTTACCTTGACTTACCTATGAGCTTAAATAGTCTTGATCGCGAGGGTGCGAGATTGCTGAGTCCCTATGGCTCACAGATTACTATTACACCAGATGCAGGGCCTAATGATTCCGTTCCAGATGACGCGCTTGAGCTCAAGTGGGAGTTCGACGAGGACTCACGCCGATACTACGTGTCTTTCCCTGATGATCAGTAGTGGTGCCCAGTTGGGGTGATCGGGACCGTGTCGCATGTTGGGTTTATCTTTTATTTTGGCGCCGTAGTCGGGCCATGAGTGTTTGAATGATGTAATGTTATTTATGTACTTTGTGTGATGTGGCAAGTGTAAGCCAACTATGTTACCATTTCCCTTATTATGTATTACATGGATGTTGTGATGATTGCCTAACTTGTGACATTGCTTTCAATGCGGTTATGCCTCTAAGTCGTGCCTCGACACGTAGGAGATATAGCCGCATCGAGGGCGTTACAAGTTGGTAATCAGAGCCATCCCGACCTTAGGAGCCCCATTGCTTAATCGTTATTAGTGACCGAGTTGAGTCTAGAAAAATGTTTTGAGTCATTTAGGAATTATATATCAGAGAGTTTAGGAATTCTTTTTACTTCCCAGTCTCCTCATCACTCTGGTAAGGCTTCTTGACGTAGAGTTTTGACTCTTCTCTTCTCAAATTTCACTAATTTTTTTTAGGATCACGCGGGTATCTTGGAATCGTTCCGATGGTTTTGTGACGAGAACATTGTCTTGGTGCCTCCTGTCAGGGGTTTTGTGGCAGTGTCCCGGGGAGTTGAGCTCCGAGGTGTTGTCGTCACAATTTTATCGTTGCAATTCTGGAATACCTGAGTTTAGTACGCCGACATCGAAAATCTCTTTTATGCACTTCATTGGTGAGATAACCTCGACGCCACCCAGTACTGGGGCGGGAGTTCGGGAGTATCACCATAACTTGTATAACGGATGCTTTTCGAAGGTTGAGGTAGATGGTTTCCGAAGTTTTTCTCGGTTATGTGTTGAAGGATGGATACAGCTGGATGTAGGGTTTGCTAGATTTGGGTGAGATATTATGCTTCCCCTATATCCCCAACACCTGATTGCATAACCGGAAAGGTTCGGGAGTTTCATAGGTGGGAATTCTTATAGCTGTAGTTCTTCTTCCACGGATATTTGGTTTGAGATTGGGATTTCTTACCGAGTATTCGTTCTTGATCCGTACCTTGTTGATTTATTTCTCTACCTAAATTCTAAGTGGCTTCTCAATTTATGGATATGTGACCATTTCAAGTGGAATGCATTCGTTCATTTTGTTCGGATGTGAAGACTATTTGTTGCAATTTCATTCCGTTGGATTCAGCTTCAATATTTGTCTATCAATGTGCTAATGGATGTCAATCTCTTCAGGATGGCTCCTCCAACGCGCACGACTCCGAATCCTGATCCGCCACCACCTCCACCTCCTCCGGAGGCATGGCAAGCTGTGATGGCCACTACTAATGCAAACACACAGTTGATCATGCAAATTCTTCAAGAGAGCAATCAAGCGAATCAAGGCAACCAAGGCAACCAAGGCAACAATCAGAATCACTTTGCTACACTCAACCAGTTCCTTGCTAACGGGCCAAAGACTTTCAGCAATTATGTTGAGGCAACTGATGCTGACGATTGGCTCGTGGATCTGTGCAAGCATTTCGAGTGCAGTAACGTCAGGCCTGAGGACTTTGTCAAGTTCGCTTCCTTCCAACTCAAAGACCAAGCTGCAGAATGGTTCCAGCAGTACAAGGATTCCAGAGGTGAAGTGTGATTACCTGGGATGAATTCTGTCAAGACTTCAAAGCTCATCATATCCTCAGAGCGTGGTTGAAAGCAAGCGTGAGGAATTCCGCAACCTGAAGCAAGGCTCTTTGTCTGTCTATGACTACAACAAGTTGTTCCAGAAGCTCGCCCGCTTTGCTAAGCAGGACGTCCCTGATGAGAAGAGCATGATATATCAGTTCAGGGGTGGTCTCAGAGAAGAAATCCAGCTAGCTCTTGTTCTCTTTGAGCCCTTGAGGTACGATGAGTTCTACAACATGGCATTGAAGCAAGAGGCTGCTCAACTGAGGTGTGATGCTTCCAAGAAGCGAGTCGAGATGCTACTCCGTCTTCCTCTACTCAAGTGGCCAAGCAGCAGAAGTATTGGCTTCCTCCTCCTCTGTTCCGTCAGCCGTATCAGAAGAGCAAAGGTGGCAATGGATCTTCCCACCCACCCAACCCTGGCTTTCAGAACAAGACTTCGTCTCAAGCTCCAAGATCGGGTGCTCCATACCACCGTCCGCTTTCAGAGGTCACGTGCAACAAGTGCCAACAGAAGGGTCACCATGCCAACAAGTGCTTCAATCAGAGGCGTCTTCCTCCTCCTCCTCCTGTGAGATCGGCAAGTATAGCTATGGTCAAGCATAACCCCAAGCACGCCAAGGTCAATTTGATGAATGCATCTCAGGCAGAGGACTCGTCAGATGTCATCATGGGTAACCTTCCTGTTAATGATATTCCTGCAAGAGTTCTTTTTGACACTGGTGCATCGCATTGTTTCATGTCAAAGCCATTTTTTACCAAGCATGAATCCGTTTCTTCTCATTTGGGCAAACAAATGGATATCGTTTCTCCTGGCAAACGCTTGAGTGCAAGTCTGGAGGTTCTAGATGTTACTATCACCTTGGGCGACTACAAGTTTCTTTCTTCTCCAATGGTCCTCGGCAACTCAGATATTGAACTTATTCTCGGAATGGATTGGCTTTCTAAGCACAAGGCTCAACTTGATTGTGCAGCCAGGCAGATTCAACTGACTCATTCGTCTGAGGATGTAATTGTCTTTGCCGCTCGTGATGATACAATCCGTCTGTTTTCTCTCAATGAGAAGGGTGAACTCGACGCCATCTCGCAAATTCCAGTCGTTTGCGAATATCAAGACATCTTTCCAGAAGAGCTTCCAGGAATGCCTCCGCACCGGCCAGTTGAATTCGTCATCGATCTTGAGCCTGGCATGGAACCTGTGTGCAAACGTCCTTACAAGCTCGGACCTGAAGAGTTGAAGGAGCTGAAGAAACAACTCGATATTCAAGAGAGAATGGGTCTCATCCGGCCTAGTTCTTCTCCGTGGGGTTGTGGTGTTCTTTCTGTGAAGAAGTAGGATGGAACGGACCGACTTTGCGTTGATTACCGTCCATTGAACAAGAAGAATATCAAGAACAAGTACCCACTTCCCAACATCAACGAGCTGTTCGAACAACTCAAAGGTGCCCAAGTTTTCTCCAAGCTTGATCTCCGTATGGGTTATCATCAGATTCGAATCCGTGAGCAAGATATTCCCAGGACAGCTTTCAGGACAAGCTATGGTTCTTATGAATACACTGTCATGTCTTTTGGCCTCGTCAACGCTCCTCCGACTTTCTCTCGCATGATGAACTTCATCTTCAACGCCTACACCAATGACTTCGTTTTGGTCTATCTCGACAACATTCTAGTTTTTTCGAAGAACAAGGAAGATCATGCCAAGCATTTGCTTTTGGTGCTCGATAAGCTCAGGGAACATCAGTTCTACGGCAAGTTCTCCAAGTGCGAATTTTGGCTCGATGAGGTTCTTTATCTTGTTCATATCATCTCTGCCAAGGGCATTGCGGTGAATCCTGAGAAGGTGTCTGCAATTGTGAATTGGGAACCTCCTCAGAACGTGAAGCAACTTCGTAGCTTCCTCGGTCTAGCAAGCTATTGTAGAAGGTTCGTGGAGAACTTTTCTAAGATCGCGAAGCCTCTCTCAAATCTTCTCCAGAAGCACGTCAAGTACGTTTGGTCTCCGGAGTGTGACATTGCTTTCAACACTTTGAAAGAGAAATTGGTCACTGCTCCAGTTCTGACTCCGCCTGATGAATCCAAACCGTATGAGGTTTTTTCTGATGCATATCTCCAAGGTCTTGGTGCAGTTTTGATGCAAGAGAAGAAAGTTGTTGCTTATACCTCTCGCCAGTTGAAGCCCAATGAAAAGAACTACCCCACTCATGACCTCGAGTTGGCGGCAGTTGTGCATGCTCTTTTGACTTGGAGACATCTCTTATTGGGAAGAAAAGTGGACATCTTCACTGACCACAAGAGTCTCAAGTACATCTTCACTCAGCCTAATCTCAACCTCAGGCAGACTCGATGGGTTGAAATTATTCAAGAGTATAATCCGAGTATCGAGTATACTCCAGGCAAGGCCAATGTGATTGCTGACGCATTGAGCAGGAAGGCTTATTGCAACAGTCTTATTCTCAAGCCTTATCAACCCGAGATTTGTGAAGCTTTCCGCAAACTTAATTTGCACGTTGTTCCTCAAGGTTTCCTCGCCAACCTTCAAGTCTCTCCTACCTTGGAAGACCAGATTCGCCAAGCCCAGCTTCTTGATTCTATGGTAAAGAAGGTGAAGATTGGGATTGCCAAGAGTCAACCCAAGTACAAGTGCTATCGCCTTGATGACAAGGATACTCTCTTCTTCGAGGATCGTATTGTCGTGCCCAAAGGTGACCTTCGTAAAGTGATCATGAATGAGGCTCACAATTCTCTCCTCTCCATCCACCCTGGGAGTACGAAGATGTATCAGGACCTCAAACAGGCTTATTGGTGGACTCGAATGAAGCGCGAGATTGCTCAGTTCGTGAATGAATGTGATGTCTGCAGAAGAGTGAAGGCAGAACACCAAAGGCCAGCTGGTCTCCTCCAACCTCTTGCCATTCCAGAATGGAAGTTTGACCACATTGAGATGGACTTTGTGACTGGGTTTCCAAAGTCCAAGCGTGGCAATGATGCTATATTCGTTGTCATCGCAAACTCACTAAAGTGGCTCACTTTCTGCCTATCAAAGAGTCAATCACTGCAGCTCAATTGGCGGAACTCTATACCTCTCGGATTGTCTCTCTACACGGTATTCCACAAGTGATCTCTTCAGACCGTGGCAGCATCTTTACCTCCAAGTTTTGGGATTCTTTTCAGAAGGCCATGGGCACCAACATCCGCTTCAGCACAGCTTTCCATCCTCAAACTAGCGGTCAAGTCGAGCGTGTCAACCAGATTCTTGAAGATATGCTCAGGGCTTGTGTGATCTCCTTCGGCATGAAGTGGGAGGATTGTCTTCCATATGCTGAATTCTCCTACAACAACAGTTTTCAAGCAAGTTCGGGCAAGGCCCCATTTGAAATTCTGTAGGCCCGCGCCAATCGGATAAACAGACCAAGGCCCGCGCCAATCGGTGTGCGACACTTGGCACGCCACCACCCACCGGCACCGCGGCCCGCTCGGCCCACGGGGAGCCCGCACCGGGCCGGATCGGGCCCGAGCCGCCCCGCGCCTCACGCCTCCTTCGCCCCGCCGCCCGACGCCGCCTTCACCTCGCCGGCCGGCGCCGCCATGCCGCCGCGGTCCGCCTCGCCGACCATCGCCTCCATCGCCGCCCGACGTCATCTTCTTGCCCCGGCGCCGCCCCACCGTGCTGCTCCCTCCGACCGCCAACCGCCGCCTCCTCCGGCCACCACGACTCCTCCGGCGAACCCTCTCCCTCCGGCGCAGACCCCGGCGGACCTCGGTTCCCGCGCCCCAGATCTGGATCTGGAAACCCTAGGGGTTGTCTTTTTTCCCTAAGTCCCTAAATATTTTTGCATTCTTGTTCATGCTATATCTCCGCATCCATACCTCCGTTTTGGGCATATAACATATCAAAATGTTCGTCTGAGAGAGCACATCATTTCATCTCATTGCATCATTTTCTTTTCAGTTCATCTTGATGCCCGAAATGCTGTTAGAAGAGTGCTATTTGAGATATTTGTCAGATCTGCTGCTCCAATTAGATATTTGTCATTTTTGCCATGATTAGTGTGTGCATGATATGCCCCTGTGCTCTACATGTGTTTTGTTATATGTTTTGCCATCTATCCAGAGGTGCAACCCATGTATTTTTTGTGATGTGTGTGGTGACTAGCACAATCTTGCAAAGTGGTGCACTTGTTAATGCTGATTTCAGGGACTTAGCATTTCCACTAAGTCCTTGGTTTGTTTATCTCATTATGCCATATGTTCTTGTTGTTTCCTAGTGATCCATGCCTCTTTTGAGGATGATCAGTAAGGATTATTTGCTAATCGTGTATTGCTCTATCCATCCATGTCTTTTTTTGCAATTATGGAGCACCCTAGCTTGAGTCAATTGAGCTCTACTTTTGCTATTTTGTGAATCTGGGCAGATTGTCTACTTGTTAGCGATTTTGCCGATGATGTTGTAGTTGATCCGTGCATGCTATGTTATTGTTCTTGCCATGTCTAGCTTGTATTTTGTGTATTCGTGATGGGTGTATGCTTAGATTGTCATGACATGCTCTGTAGTGAGTGCATCGAGCTCGTAAACATGCCTACTTGATATCTGTTTCAGCATGCTCCAGTTTTCACTAAGTCTGAGAACTGATTATGTTTTTGCCATGTTCACATGCTTGCAAATATATTTTCTGATCCCTTTTGGCTCAAGGTCACTAAGGGACTTTTGTTAAGCTCTTTGAGTAGCTCCATGCCATGCTTTACTTTGCCATGTTCAGGTCCTGTAGCATATAGTTTTGTTGCTCCAAAGAGGGCTATCTGATCTGAAATTCCAGACAAGTGTTAATCTCACTAAGTCTTAAATCTGTTTACCAAATGCATTTTTGCCATGCTTGTTTGAACCTGTTAATGGATGAATTGGTCGTAGCTCAGTGCTAGTCTTTTGTTAAGATTCATGAATGGATCCCTGACATGTATTTCGATGCCATGTTTGGGTGCGGTAGCATGTTCATCTCGTTGCATTTAGTTGGCTACTTGCTGTAAATCGCAGAACGGTGCCATATTTGAATTGCTTGCCATTTCCAAACCGTAACTCCGATTCCGGTGTTCTTTATATCGTTTTCAAGCGATTTCATCTTCTATTTCCAGTGGCACACTTGGTTTTCCAATTTGAGTCTAGGTTCATGCATTCCTTGTCAAATCTTGCATATGCATCACATATGGCATCCCGCATAGCATACCATCTTTGCACCATGTTGTTTGAGTTTGCACGTGGTTGATTGTGTCCTTGTTTGGTTGTTTGTCTTGTTTGGGTAGAGCCGGGAGACGAGTTCGCTAACGAGGAGCCCGTTGAGTTTGCTTTCGAGGATCCAGTCAACTCTGACAACGTTGCAGGCAAGATGATCATACCCTCGAAATCACTTCTATCTTTGCTTTGCTAGATGCTCGCTCTTTTGCTATGCCTATGCTACGATGCCTACCACTTGCTTATCATGCCTCCCAAATTGCCATGTCAAACCTCTAACCCCCCATGTCCTAGCAAACCGTTGATTGGCTATGTTACCGCTTTGCTCAGCCCTCTTATAGCGTTGCTAGTTGCAGGTGAAGATTGGAGGCTGTTCCTTGTTGGAACATTATTTACTGGTTGGGATATCATTATATTGCCATGTTATCTTAATGCATCTATATACTTGGTAAAGGGTGGAAGGCTCGGCCTCTCGCCTAGTGTTTTGTTCTAGTCTTGCCACCCTAGTTTCCGTCATATCGGTGTTATGTTCCCGGATTTTGCGTTCCTTACGCGGTTGGGTGATAATGGGAACCCCTTGATAGTTCGCCTTGAATAAAGCTTTTCCAGCAATGCCCAACCTTGGTTTTACCATTTGCCACCTAGCCTCTTTTTCCCTTGGGTTTTCGGAGCCCGAAGGTCATCTTATTTAAACCCCCCTGGGCTAGTGCTCCTCTGAGTGTTGGTCCAAACTGGGCAGCCTGCGGGGCCACCTCGGGGCAACTTGATGGTTGGTTTTACTCGTAGCTTGACCTATCTGAGTGTGCCCTGAGAACGAGATATGTGCAGCTCCTATCGGGATTTGTCGGCACATTCGGGCGGTGTTGCTGGATTTGTTTTAACTTGTCAAAGTGTCTTGTAGAACCGGGATACCGAGCCTGATCGGAATGTCTCGGGAGAAGGTCTATTCCTTCGTTGACCGTGAGAGCTTGTCATGGGCTAAGTTGGGACCCCCTGCAGGGATTGAACTTTCGAAAGCCGTGCCCGCAGTTATGGGCAGATGGGAATTTGTTAATGTCCAGTTGTGGATAACTTGAACCTTAACTTAATTAAAATGAATCAATCGTGTGAGTTACCGTGATGGCCTCTTCTCGGCGGAGTCCGGGAAGCGAACACGGTGTTGGAGTAATGCTTGTCGCAGGTTGTCCTCTAGTTATTCGACCGTGCATTGTCTTCTCTTCTCGCTCTCTTTTGCGAATAGGATAGCCACCATATATGCTAGTCGCTTGCCGCAGCTCCACATATTTTACCTTGCCTTACCTATGAGCTTAAATAGTCTTGATCGCGAGGGTGCGAGATTGCTGAGTCCCTGTGGCTCACAGATTACTATTACACCAGATGCAAGGCCTAATGATTCCGTTCCAGATGACGGCTTGAGCTCAAGTGGGAGTTCGACGAGGACTCATGCCGATACTACGTGTCTTTCCCTGATGATCAGTAGTGGTGCCCAGTTGGGGTGATCGGGGCCGTGTCGCATGTTGGGTTTATCTTTTATTTTGGCGCCGTAGTCGGGCCATGAGTGTTTGAATGATGTAATGTTATTTATGTAATTTGTGTGACGTGGCGAGTGTAAGCCAACTATGTTACTATTTCCCTTATTATGTATTACATGGATGTTGTGATGATTGCCTAACTTGCGACATTGCTTTCAATGCGGTTATGCCTCTAAGTCGTGCCTCGACACGTAGGAGATATAGCCGCATCGAAGGCGTTACATATGCGCTTTTCTATCAATTGCTCGATAGTAGTTTGTTCACCCATCGTAGAATTTGCTATCTTGAGAGAAGCCACTAGTGAAACCTATGGCCCCCGGGTCTATCTTCCATCATAATATTTTCCTATCTTCTTTCTATTTCTGCCGCTTTTTATTTTGCAATCTTTATTTTCCAATCTATACAAAAAAATACAAAAATATTTATCATATTATCTTTATCAGATCTCACTTTTGCAAGTGGCCGTGAAGGGATTGACAACCCCTTTATCGCGTTGGTTGCAAGGTTCTTATTTGTTTGTGCAGGTACGAGGGACTTGCGTGTAGTCTCCTACTGGATTGATACCTTGGTTCTCAAAAACTGAGGCAAATACTTACGCTACTTTGCTACATCACCCTTTCATCTTCAAGGGAAAACCAACGCATGCTCAAGAGGTAGCATGCTACTTTTTCCTTTTTGTTTGACACTTGGCTCCAGCACCAAACCATAGCCAATTTCTTCCCAAATCTATTCTCCCATTCCATGGCTCCACATGCACTACTCTCTTGAATCATGCAAAATGGTGGAGTTGAACTTATGAAACTGCCAAACCAATGTTGTGACTATCATGTTGGATTCCCTTCTATCTTTGTTGCAAGATTTTCATTTCAAAGAGTAGTTGGATTAATGTTACCTTATCCAAGGCACCAACAACTCCACCAAAGGGGATTTGTGATTTTATGCTCCTAGAGTCAGATTAGGACCTTGCTAACATTATCCGGACAACCAGAAGTTTCCAACAAGAAAAATAATTTTGGATGGCTTCTCTTTAAGGGGAGATTGAATATCAAGGATAATTTCTTCCAAAAGCATCACTCCCAATAGGTCATGGAACAACTGCAACCATGCTATCAAAAATGCCAGCAACCACGTACTACATTGCCCAAGCTCATCTTGGATTTGAGAATGACTAGGCTTGTATATCGAATCTTTGATAAATCTTCTTTGGGTCATTGCTAGGTATTTATCTGGCTCCTTTGGCAGATTTTGGACCCCTGCAATGCAAAAGTCTTCCTTGATAACTACGATTATAGCTCTTTTACTGTAAGGAACATTGTTGCTGATTTTATCCTTTGGTCTCATTGATATGGGGAACCAAGTAATAAGGTAACCATCTTATCTTGGCATGATTAACTATCCGCCAAATACTTGGGGCAATTCCTCTTCCAGTGACCAGTCCCTTTGCAGTAGAAGCACTCAGTTTCAGGCATGGGTCCAAACTAGGGCTTCTTCCCGGGAGTGACAACTTGCTTACCATTCTTATTGAAGTTCCCCTTCTTTACCTTGCCATTTTTCTTGAAACTAGTGGTCTTGTTAACCATCAACAGTTGGTGCTCTCTCTTGATTTCTACCTCCGCAGCTTTGAGCATAGCGAAGAGCTCGGGAATTTTCTTATCCATCCCTTGCTTATTATAGTTCATCACGAAGCCTTTGTAGCTTGGCGGCAGTGATTGAAGAACCCTGTCAATAACACTATCATCTGGAAGATTAACTCCCAGCTGAGTCAAGTTGTTATGGTAGCCAGACATTCTGAGTATGTGTTCACTGACAGAATTGTTCTTCTCCATCTTGCAGCTATAGAACTTGCTGGAGACTTCATATCTCTCAACTCGGGCATTTGCTTGAAATATTAACTTCAACTCTTGGAACATCTCATATGGTCCATGACGTTCAAAACGTCTTTGAAGTCCCGATTCTAAGCCATAGAGCATGGCACTCTGAACTATAGAGTAGTTATCAGACCACGTCACCCAGACATTCAAAGTGTCTACATTAGTGGGAGGGGGCTTTTCACCTAGCGGTGCATTAATGACATAATTCTTTTGTGCAGCAATGAGGATAATCCTCAAATTACGGACCCAGTCTGTGTAGTTGCTACCATGATCTTTCAACTTAGCTTTCTCTAGGAACGCATTAAAATTCAAGGGAACTGTAGCATGGGCCATTGATCTACAACATAGATATGCAAAAACTATCAGGACTAAGTTGACGATAAATTAAGTTCAGTTAATCATATTACTTAAGAACTCCCACTTAGAATGATCATGTGATCCATATCAACTAAACCATGTCCGATCATCACGTGAGATGGAGTAGTTTTCAATGGTGAACATCTCTATGTTGATCATATCTACTATATGATTCATGTTCGACCTTTCGGTCTCCAGTGTTCTGAGGCCATGTCTGTACATGCTAGGCTCGTCAAGTTTAACCCGATTATTCTGCATGTGCAAAACTGTCTTGCACCCGTTGTACGTGAACGTAGAGCTTATCACACCCGATTATCACCTGGTGTCTTAGCACGATGAACTATCGCAATGGTGCATACTCAGGGAGAACACTTATACCTTGAAATTTTAGTAATGGATCATCTTATAATGCAACCGCCGTACTAAGAAAAATAAGATGCATAAAAGATAAACATGACATGCAATCAAAATATGTGACATGATATGGCTATCATCATCTTGTGCCTTTTGATCCCCATCTCCAAAGCACCGTCATGATTTCCATCGTCACCGGCTTGACACGGATCTCCATTGTAGCGTTGTTGTCGCCTCGCCAACTATTGCTTCTATAACTATCGCTAACACATCGTGATAAAGTAAAGCAATTACATGGCGATTGCATTTCATACAATAAAGCGACAACAATAAGGCTCCTTCCAGTTTCCGATAACTTCTACAAAACATGATCATCTCATACAATAACGTATATCACATCTTTGACTATATTACATCACGACATGCCCCGCAAAAACAAGTTATACGTCCTCTACTTTATTGTTGCAAGTTTTATGTGGCTGCTACGAGCTTCTAGTAAGAATCGTTCTTACCTACGCATCAAAACCACAACGATGTTTCGTAAAGTTTGTTGTTTTAACCTTCAATAAGGACCGACCATAGTCAAATTCGATTCGACTAAAGTTGGAGAAACAGACACCCGCCAGCCACCTTTATGCAAAACAAGTTGCATGTCTGTCCGTGGAACCGGTCACATGAACGTGGTCATGTAAGGTTGGTCCGGGCCGCTGCGTCCAACAATACCGTCGAATCAAAATAAGACGTTGGTGGTAAGCAATATGAGTATCATCGCCCACAACTCTTTGTGTTCTACTCGTGCATATCATCTATGCATAGACCTAGCTCGGATACCACTTTTGGGTAACATAGAATGCAATTTCAAAAAAAATCCTACGCTCATGCAAGATCCATCTAGGAGATGCGTAGCAACAAGAGGGGGAGAGTGTGTCCACGTACCCTCGTAGACCGAAAGCGGAAGCATTAGCTTAAGGCGGTTGATGTATGATACGTCCATTTTGCATCATGTTTTCTTAGTGTTATTTATAATGTTTTTATCCATAAGAATGCTTTTTGGAGTAATTCTAATGCCTTTTCTCTTATAATATGCAAGGTATACACAAAGAGGGAGAATTCCGGCAGCTGGAAATCTGGACCTGAAAAAGCTACGTCAGGCTACCTATTCTGCACAACTCCAAATGAGCTGAAAATTCACGAGGATTTTTTATGGAATATTTAACAATTATTGGAGAAAATAACTACTAGAGGGGGCCCACCAGGTGGGCACAACCCACCTGGGTGTGCTAGGGAACCCAGGCGCACCCTGGTGGGTTGTGCTCACCTAGGCCCACCTCCGGTGCCCATCTTCCGGTATATAGGTCATTTTTACCTAGAAAAAAATAAGGAGGGGACTTTCGGGATGGAGCGCCGCCGCCTCGAGGCGGAACTTGGGCAGGAGCACTTTTGCCCTCGGGCGAAGCGATTCCGCTGGGGGAACTTCCCTCCCGGAGGGGGAAATCATCGTCATCATCATCACCAACAACTCTCGCATCTTAGGGAGGGCAATCTCTATCAACATCATCAACAACACCATCTCATCTCAAACCCTAGTTCATGTCTTGTGCTCAACCTTTTTACCGGAACTATAGATGGTGCTTGTGGGTGCCTAGTAGTGTTGATTACATCTTGTAGTTGATTACTATATGGTTTATTTGGTGGAAGATTATATGTTCAGATCGAATATGCTATTTAATACTCCTCTGATCATGAGCATGTTTATCATTTTTGAGTAGTTACTTTTGTTCTTGAGGTCATGGGAGAAATCATGTTGCAAGTAATCATGTGAACTTGATATGTGTTCGATATTTTGATAGTATGTATGCTGTGATTCCCTTAGTGGTGTCATGTGAATGTCGACTGCTTGACACTTCACCATATTTGGGCCTAAGGGAATGCATTTTGGAGTAGCAATTAGATGATGGGTTGCGAGTGACAGAAGCTTAAATCCCAGTTTATGCGCTATTCCGTAAAGGACCGATTGGATCCAAAAGTTTAATGATATGGTTAGAATTTATTCTTAATACTTTTCTCGTAGTTGCGGATGCTTGCGGGAGGGTTAATCATAAGTAGGAGATTTGTTCAATTAAGAACATCACCTAAGCAACGATCCACCCACATATCAAATTATCAAAGTAGCTAACACAAATCAAACCAACATGATGGAAGTGACTAGATGAAATTCCCGTGTACCCTCAAGAACACTTTGCTTATCATAAGAGACTGTTTTGGCCTGTCCTTTGCCTCAAAAGGATTGGGCTACCTTGCTGCACTTTTGCTACTACTATCGTTACTTTCTTGTTATGAATTATCATGCTATCAAACTACTCTGCTACTTACAATTTCATCACTTGCAGACATTACCTTGCTGGAAACCACTTGTCATCTCCTTCTGCTCCTCCTTGGGTTTGACACTCTTACTTATAAAAAATAGCTAAAATTGATCCCCTATACTTGTGGGTCATCAAGGCTATTTTCTGGCGCCGTTGCTGAGGAGTGAAGCGCCTTTGGTAACTGGAATTTGGTAAGGAAACATATATATTGTGTGGTGAAATTTGTTGTCACTTTTTACTATGGAAAACAATCCTTTGAGGGGTTTGTTCGGGGTATCTTCACCTCTTCCAGAACCACAATTAGCTACCCCTCAACCTACTACACCTACTGAAAATATTGTATATGAAATTCCTTTGGGTATGATAAAACAACTGCTAGCTAATCCTTATGCAGGAGGTGGAACCGAACATCCTGATATGCACTTGATATATGTAGAACAAATTTGTGGATTGTTCAAGCTTGAAGGTTTACCCGGAGATGAAGTTATGAAGAAGGTTTTCCCTTTATCTTTGAAGGGAAAAGCATTGGCATGGTATAGGCTATGTCATGATATTGGATCTTGGAATTGGAATCGATTGAAATTGGAGTTCCACCAAAAAATTTATCCTATGCATCTAGTTCATCGTGATCAAAATTATATATATAATTTTTGGCCTCATGAAGGAGAAAGTATCGCTCTAGCTTGGGGGAGGCGTAAGTCAATGTTATATGCATGCCCCAATCATGAGTTCTCAAGAGAAATTATTATCCAGAATTTTTATGCTCAGATTTCTCGTAATGATCAAACAATGTTTGATACTTCTTGTGCTGGTTCTTTTATAAAGAAGACTATTGAATTCCGGTGGGATATTTTGGAAAGAATTAAACAACTCTAAATATTGGTAACTCAACGAAGGTAAAGAGTCAGGTATTAAACTTAAGTATGATTGTGTTAAATCTTTTATGGATACTGATGCTTTTCAAAAGTTTAGCAGTAAATATGGACTTGACTCTGAGATAGTAGCCTCCTTTTGTGAATCATTTGCTACTCATGTTGAACTCCCTAAAGAGAAGTGGTTTAAGTATCACCCACCTATTAAAGAAGAAATCAAAGAACTGGTACCAGTTAAAGAAGAAACTATACTTTATAATGTTGATCGAGTTGTTCCTTCTGCTTATATCCAGAAACCACCTTTCCCTGTTAGGATAAAGGAACATGCTAAAGTTTCAAATGTGGTTAACAAAAGCTACATTAAAACACCTAAACCTGATGAACAAATTAAAGTTGAACCTAGTATTGCTATGGTTAAAGATCTCTTGGAAGAAGATATGGATGGGCATGTTATTTACTTCTGTGAAGAAGCTGCTAGAATTGCCAAACCTAATAACAAGGATAAACATAGACCTGTTGTTGGCAAGCCCGTCATCTCAGTTAAAATAGGAGATCATTGTTATCATGGTTTATGTGACATAGGTGCTAGTGTGATTGCTATTCCTTACACCTTATATCAACAAATTATGGAAGACATAGCACCCGCAGAGATAGAGGACATAGATGTTACTATTAAACTTGCTAATAGAGAAACTATATCACCAATTGGGATTGTTAGATATGTTGAAGTCTTGTGTGGGAAAGTAAAATACCCTACTGATTTTCTTATTCTTGGTTCCTCACAAGATGACTTCTTTCGTAGAACTTTCTTGAAAACCATTAATGCTAAGATAGATTGCAAGAAACAAACTGTCGGTGTTAGTTTTGGTGATGAGTCTCATGAGTTTAGTTTTTCCAAGTTTTGTAGAAAGCTTCGCGAAAAAGAATTGCCTAGTAAGGATGAATTAATTGGTCTTGCTTCTATTGATGTACCAACTACTTATCCTTTAGAACAATAATTGCTAGACGATGAAAATGATTCTCATATGCATGAAAGAAATGAAATATATAAGATTTTCTTTGAACAACGTCCTCTACTTAAACACAACTTGCCTATTGAAATTCTAGGAGGTCCTCCTCCACCTAAAGGTGATCCTGTGTTTGAATTAAAACAATTGCTAGACACTTCTAAATATGCTTATCTTGATGAAAAGAAGATATATCCTATTATTATTAGTGCTAACCTTTCAGAACATGAAGAAGAAAGATTGTTGAAAGTTCTAAGGAAGCACCGGGTTGCTATTGGATATGCTCTTGATGATTTAAAGGGCATTAGTCCCACTCTATGTCAGCACAAAATTAATGTGGAACCTGATGCTAAAACCGTTGTTGATCACCAACATCGGTTAAATTCAAAGATGAAGGAAGTGGTATGAACAAAAATCTTAAAGCTTCTGGAAGCAGGTATAATCTATCCTATAGCGGATAGTAGATGGGTAAGTTCTGTTCATTGTGTCCCTAAGAAAGGAGGTATAACTGTTGTTCCTAATGATAAGAATGAACTTATTCCACAAAGAATTGTTACATGCTATAGAATGGTAATTGATTTTAGAAAATTAAACAAAGGAACTAGAAAAGATCATTACCCTCTGCCTTTTATTGATCAAATGCTTGAAAGCTTATCTAAGCACATGCACTTTTGCTTCCTTGATGGATAATCTAGTTTTTCACAAATACCCGCTTCTCAACTTGATCAAGAAAAGATCACTTTTACTTGTCCCTACAGAACCTATGCTTATAGACGTATGCCTTTCGGTTTATGTAATGCACCTGCTACCTTTCAAAGATGTATGACTGCTATATTCTCTTACTTTTGTGAAAAGATTGTTGAGGTTTTCATGAATGACTTCTCTGTTTATGGGAAGTCTTTTGATGATTTTTTAAGCAATCTTGATCGAGTTTTGCAGAGATGTGAACAAAAAAATCTGGTCTTGAATTGGGAGAAGTGCCACCTTATGGTTAACGAAGGCATAGTCTTGGGTCATAAAATTTCAGAAAGAGTCATTGAAGTGGACCAAGCTAAGGTTGATGCAATTGAGAAAATGCCATATCGTAAAGATATAAAAGGTATTCGTAGTTTCTTAGGTCATGCTGGTTTCTATAGGAGATTTATTAAAGACTTTTCTAAAATTTCTAGGACTCTTACGAATCTTTTGCAAAATGATATCCCTTTTGTTGTTGATGATGATTGTTCAGAAGCCTTTGAAACACTCAAGAAAGCCTTAATTTTTGCACCTATTGTTCAACCACATGATTGGAACTTGCCTTTTGAAATTATGTGTGATGCTAGTGATTATGATGTTGGTGCTGTTCTGGGACAAAGAGTTGATAAGAAATTGAATGTTATTCATTATGCTAGTAAAACTCTAGACAATGCTCAGAGAAATTATGCTACTACTGAAAAAGAATTCTAAGCAGTTGTCTTTGCTTGTGATAAATTTAGACCTTATATTGTTGATTCCAAAGTAACTATTCACACAGACCAAGCTTCTATTAAATATCTTATGGAAAATAAAGATGCTAAACCTAGACTCATTCGATGGGTTCTCAAGAATTTGATTTACATATCATTGATAGAAAAGGAGATGAGAACCTAGTAGCTGATAATTTGTCTAGGCTTGAAAATTTGCCTGATGACCCACTACCTATTGATGATAGTTTTCCTAATGAGCAGTTTGTTGCAATAAATGTTGTTCATAATACTCCTGGGTATGCTGATTATGCTAATTACATTGTTGCTAAATATTTACCACCTAGCTTTACATACCAACAAAAGAAAGAAAATCTTCTATGATTTAAGAAATTACTTTTGGGATGACCCACATCTTTATAAAGACGGAGTAGATGGTATTATTAGACGTTGTGTACCTGAGCATGAACATGGACAAATCCTACAGAAATGTCACTCCGAAGCTTATGGAGGACATCATGCTGGAGATAGAACTGCTCACAAGGTATTGCAATCTGGATTTTATTGGCCTACTCTCTTCAAGGATGCCCGTAAGTTTGTCTTATCTTGTGATGAATGTCAAAGAATAGGTAATATTGGTATGCGTCAAGAAATGCCTATGAATTACTCACTTGCTGTTGAACCATTTGATGTTTTAGGATTTGATTACATGGGACCTTTTGCTTCCTCTAATGGGTATTAACGGTGTCCTGGACTAGGGGGTACTCACCACGTCATCTCCTGATCTGTTAGATTGGGCCGAGGACCCCCATGGCCGTATACTCATGGGCCAGTTTAGACAGCTACCGCATACAAGTAGATTCCACAAGACTTGGCGATCAAGACAAGGACTCCTCCCAACTGACGTATTCGGCTAGGACTCTTATTATCCTAGGCCTCTGGTGCATTATATAAACCGAGGCCAGGCTAGTCGATAGATGATATACAACAACAATAATATCATAGGCTAGCTTCTAGGGTTTAGCCTCTATGATCTCGTGGTAGATCAACTCTTGTAATACTCATATCATCAATATCAATCAAGCAGGACGTAGGGTATTACCTCCATCAAGAGGGCCCGAACCTGGGTAAACATCGTGTTCCCCGCCTCCTGTTACCATCCGCCTTAGACGCACAGTTCGGGACCCCCTACCCGAGATCCGCCGGTTTTGACACTGACATTGGTGCTTTCATTGAGAGTTCCGCTGTGTGATCAGCAAAAGGATCGATGGCTTGTCTGCGAATTAACTGCGACATCGACATCTTTGTTACCAGCTCGACTGGTCACCTTGGCTTGACCGAGGATCACGCTCCTTCTCTGATTGTCATGTTCAGACGGGGGCCTTCATAAACATCAACTCCGATCTCTATCATGATCATAGAGGAATCATCCATGGAGCTCGAGGGCTCAACGTCAACATTGCCCTCGGGCGGCCGTGTTGTTTTTCTGGGTAGCGAACTTGTATCTGCTGTCACCGCCTCCTCGAGCGCCGGTTTGACGATTGCTTCAGCGGAATGGTGCGGAATTACGTCTAGAACAACCATGAAATTTTTTGTCGAGTTCCGATGGAGGAATCTCCGACAAACTACGATATACCAGAGCCCTGTCAAATCTCGACGGGAATCTGGACGAGTTTAGGGCGTGGTCTCAAGAGCCCAGCTCAGAGGTCCTCTGGAAGATCCAACCGTTCATCTACTGCGGAATTCCCATATCTACCACCCCTCCAAATTTCAGCTCAATCTGACGGTTCAAACTCCGGGGAACTTCTGATGAGTGGACCAATTTTTCAGATCTGTTTTCTGCGCGAATACGGATCCGACCCGAATTCATGTTTCTTTATGAACGTGATATTGGACAACCTTTTTAGAGGAATTCTCTTCTCGGGTATTGTGCGTCGTTTTTAAACACGTGCCCATAAAATTTGAAGCCTCCCTTGAGGTCATCTTCATCATCATGCTGGTGTCAAACCAGTCCGGCAATATTGCTCCAAGGCTGCCGACCTGCGCTAGACATGTCGTCGCTTTGTTGAGCCGAGCTCAACTTCTTTGTATCATCATATCGGCCAGCCGAACAAGAGTTAGGCATCGCGAAGGATAAACCATCACCAACATCGCCGCCCCACGGATTACATGGAGCGGGCACACCGGCATCGCCGCACAATCACTTCATCAAGCCGGCATCGACCATGTCACGACCGACATCGGCAGGGCCGCACTGTTGCTTCTTCAAGCCGATGTCCATCACGCGGACCTACTTCGACTCGTCGGCTGACATCGAGGCTTCGACATCTCGGCTGGACCGGGGGCTTCGCCATCTCTTCATCAACCTACTCCGGAGACTTCAGCGTCACTAGCCGACCAACTTCGTCACGTTAGCTGGACCGAGGGCTTTGCCTCCGCAAGCCAACCTTTGCCAGCATCGCCCTGCCGTCGCTTTATCAGCCATTAGGCAATGGGTGTGCAGATCGAGTCCCAATTTTGGGAGTCACCTTTCTTCGGATTGTTACAACAAATAAACCAGGTGCTATTAATCTTAGTAATTTTTGCTTGTTGGGGTTTATTTTTTGCAAGAAATTATTACTCTGGTTTGTTCCATCATCTGTACACAGGTCCATCGAATGATGGCGGCACTAACGACGGTCGCGTGGTGGTTCAGTCAGTTTCCGTACAGTCCGGCGAACGCCGCATCCGGAACTCGGACCGACCTGTGAATTCAGGCTTTGCCACACCTTTACTACATCACGCCGACGCCCTGCATCGACATTGACTTCAGCGCCAGGCCATATTTCCAGTTTGCACTTTTATTACTCATTTTGCATAAATTATTTATTATGCAACATTTTTTATCATCATTATTATTATCTCCAGTTTGCACTATTTTTTGTGCACAAGAAAATGATCTGGGTTGGGCAGTATCGTCAACTCGGCGTACTGACATACCACGTCACCTCGGCTGGACGGGGGGGCTTCGTTAACACTTCATTACCCCATGCCGGGGACTTCGGCATCACTCTGCCGGCCTGCATTGACTGTGCTATGTCACCACTTCGGAGTGCGGAGCTCTTTGCTCCGCCACCTCGGGACCGGCTTGGGGGATGGAACCTTGTCCCGCATCAAGCTCGGACCGCGTCATCAATACCGAACACATTACTCAGCTAGGTTGCCTTCTTGCTCGAAGTTTTAAATTTTTCAACTTGTGTTCGGTTCGACCAAGCATTATACTTTTTTGGAAAAAAAGTTGCTTGTAAAAAATCTCCTTGTCAAAACTTTGTTTGTGACACACAAATTCAAATACCCAGTTCACTTGGGGGCTTCCTTCATGAAGCCTTTCCTCTTGCATATGATTATACTGGTACGGCTTCATTCCTTATTCGTGTATTACGCCACAATATGCACCATATTGACTTAAGCGATTTGCAAGCTGGGTTGCCTCGCTCCTGTGTTTACCCCTACGTTCCCGATTGTTCGGCTAGGGAGTAAAGGGAGCACCTCTATGATTTGTCACGGTCGGTTCATCCGAGCCGGACCTTAGACTGGGTGAAGCCGAAAGCTAGTGCTCTTATTGTTTTCAATTATGGTCGGCACACAACGGAACTCATGAGTACAAAAAATCTATTGCACAAGTCTCATAGTAACAATGAGCACCGAAGAAAGGTATCGGTGGGGGTACTATTTTATTCGAAGATGCTTCTTACACTTCGTCAGTAATATAGCATAAGTTCCCTAAGCGCGCTTTGTCTGTTACAGCCTTATGGCCTGATTGCCTGGTTATCGGAAACACCGTCGATATTCTCGATAGCTGGAGTACATATCACTCTTCGGCCCTTGACCGAAGAGGGAGAAGCGGACGGTCGGTTAAGACGCGTATAAAGTTCGGGTGAACACATATATGGTATAAGTACTTTGGTACATGCATTCATTATACATAAAATTCTTTTACCCAAGTCACTTGGGGGCTCTTAAATTTATATGAGCCATTTTATAATAAGTGTTCTTCTTCTTAGTCGTTGCAAAGTTTTATTATTATGATTATTATTATTATTATTATCATTATTATTTTTTATCACTCCTTTTTTAGACACGAGTGTGTGGTCACTAGCCAGGGAGCCAAATTTCTCTCTCAAAGCCGCTAGAGTTTAGCTTGCTAAGCTGGCCTAACGAGAAGTACTCTGCCTTCAGGATAGGAGGTTGAAGCCGTAGGCTGACCTGCTTGACGTCTTGAGATAAGATGTGTCATGATAAAGCATGACAGAAGCACTTTTTTTCTAAAGTCCAATTTTCAGATTGGCACCGAACACTTGATCTTATTCGGACGTCAGGTTTTCACTGACATTTTTTGGTTTTCCAAGCCTATGGCACTTTTAAACTATTTGTGTGTTTTCAGCATTAGTCTTGTAGTGCAACGCCGGACACCTTTAGAGATTCGGCAAAAACACTCTCGGATATTGCCATATATGCATCGGTTTCGAATTGTGTCTTCGGTCAATAGTTGGGTCGCCCGGCTCCTGTGCTTGCCTCCTATGTTTTGCTTTGTTCGGCTAGGTGTGCAAAGGGAGAACCACTGCGATTCTGCTTGCAGCTTGCATGGTTAAGTACCTAAGTGGAGAAAGCCGAAAACTGACTGTCACAATATGCGTAAACTGGTCAGCGATCCGATGACTATGTTAAATGACGGGCCGTTTGTAACATTGGCCGAAGTGTTTACGGCTTGACCTTGGATGTCACCGAACACTAACCGGGGGCTCATAGCTAGCTTCCCCAGTTTAAATCTCCTATGACTAAGTGAAAGTTATAAACCCCGCATATCTGATTGCCTCGTTTCCGCTAACACAACCGCCTTCAGGCACTGAGATGTCGGCTAAGGGTTGTTTTGTTATTGCGGAAACACCCTGCGTAGTATCTACCAAGGGGTAGAGGCCGACGATGGGCCACTTTCAACTGATAAACGGTCGCAATGGAGTCAAAATAATGATGTAAAGTACTTCGATAGATAGAATCATTACACATAATCTGTTATTTTACTCTGGATATCGATCCTTAATTCGGCCACCCGTGCCCACATTAAGGCTCGGGGGCTACTGGGCCTTGCGCTCATTATTTACAAATATTAAAGGGGCACATCGATCCCCTGACCTTGTGTTGCCACCCGACCAGTGTCTCGGGGGCTACTGCATTGCCTATTCAGTGCAAAAAATTCAAAGGGCTCAGTGTTTGGCTTAATCGAACTATGGGAAAGCGTGTCTTCAGACAACAATAAGTACCATCTGGACCTATCTGGCATCAAGCTAATATATCACGGTGACTTTTCACGACCCTCTCTCAGGGGCCCGTTCGCCGATCACTATTATCTCTAATATATTACACCGCATTTTTATTCCTATGTATGCTACCGAGCCAGGAGTTGATCCTCGGGCCGATTTCGCGCATCGACCCGAGTCTCTGGGGCTACTGGGAACAATGGTTTTATGCTTGCCTTCAGGTGCATCTCGGGTCTTAGACTGATACACACCTTGAGGGCCACTGGATATACATCGGCAGAGAATAAACTGCACCAGTTAAAAATATTCAAAAAAATCAGCACACGGTCGGGGTGGTGCACCACCTTGGAAGTAGTCCGGCATAAAGCTCGGGCGCTAGTGGCTAGCTCCATAGAGGGCATTTCTGGCATTAAGCTCGGCTAAACTCCTTCAACTTTTTTGGACCAAGATGATCTATGACATCTTGGATAGAGTCCGGCGTTGGATCTTGGACACAGTCCGGCGTTGGAGCTCGGATACATTTCGTCGTTGGAGCTTGGACACAATCCGGCGTTGGAGCTCGGATATAGTTCGTTGTTGGAGCTCGAAAGAAGTCCGGCATTGGTGCTCGGCTGCAAAAGATACCTCAAATGCAGCCCGGCGTTAGAGCTCGGACGCAAGAGGACACTGCATCCCGGGAACAGCTTCAAACCCGAGGTGTGGCATAAAAATAACAAGGCATTGATAAAGGCCGGAAACTTAAGGGGGCTCCTAGGATACCCGACGTGTAAACTCTTCGGATTCACTTTGGCGATCCTCAAGATCGAAGATGAGAAGATTTGTTGAACCAGTTTTCAAGACCGACAACCGAAGATGAAGAACAGTTCGGAAGAATCGAGGAGCGTCCCTAACTTGAAGACCGGTTCAGGGGGCTACTGATGATGTCCTAGACTAGGGGGTACTCACCATGTCATCTCCCGATCTGTTAGATTGGGTCGAGGACCCCCATGGCCGTATACTCATGGGTTAGTTCAGACAGCTGCCGCATACAAGGAAGATTCCACAAGACTTGGCGATCAAGACAAGGACTCCTCCCCACTGACGTATTTGGCTAGGACTCTCGTTATCCTAGGCCTGCATTATATAAACCGAGGCCAGGCTAGTCGATAGATGATAGACAACAACAATCATACCATAGGCTAGCTTCTAGGGTTTAGCCTCTACGATCTCGTGGTAGATCAACTCTTGTAATACTCATATCATCAATATCAATCAAGCAGGACGTAGGGTATTACCTCCATCAAGAGGGCCCGAACCAGGGTAAACATCGTGTCCCCCGCCTCATGTTACCATCCGCCTTAGACGCACAGTTCGGGACCCCCTACCCGAGATCCGCCGGTTTTGACACCGACAGGTATACACATATTTTGGTTGCTGTTGATTATGTTACTAAATGGGTAAAAGATATTCCAACCAGTAGTGCCGATCACAACACCTATATTAAAATGCTTAAGGAAGTTATTTTACCAAGGTTTGGAGTCCCTAGATATTTAATGACTGATGGTGGTTCACACTATATTCATGGTGCTTTCCATAAAATGCTTGCCAAGTATGATGTTAACCATATAATTTCATCACCCTATCATCCTCAGTCTAGTGGTCAAGTTGAACTTAGCAATAGAGAAATAAAATTACTTTTGCAACAGACTGTTAATAGCTCCAGGAAGAATTGGTCTAAGAAATTAGATGATGCACTTTGGGCTTATAGAACAACGTATAAAAATCCTATGGGTATGTCTCCATATAAAATGGTTTATGGAAAATCTTGTCATTTGCCTCCTGAGTTAGAACATAAAGCATATTGGGCTGTCAAAGAGCCAATTATGATTTCATACTTGCTGGTGAAAAGAGGTTATTTGATATCATCTCTTTAGATGAATAGAGAACCCAAGCTTATGAAAATGCAAAATTATTCAAAGAAAAAGTAAAAAGATGACATTACAAAAGAATCCAAAAAACGTGAGTTTAAAGTCAGAGAATTTGTTCTTTTGTACAACTCTCATTTCGGATTCTTTGCAGGAAAGTCCTCTCAAAATGGGAAGGCCCCTATGTTATCGAGGAGGTTTACCGGTCTGGAGCCATCAAAATAAATAACTTCGAAGGTACTAACCCGGAGGTTGTCAATGGGCAACGAATAAAGCATTATATCTCAGGTACGCTCATTAATGTTCAAAGTAATATTATCCTAACTTTGACACCGGAAGAACACATAAAAGAGTCCTTCCGGAATACTCCAGAATCATGAAAGTAAGGAGGTACGTGATACGGTAAGTAAATGGACTCCGAAAAATCCACAAAAATATTTTTTATCAGTTTTGGAATATTTAAATTTTTTGAAAATAAAGAAACTTCCAGGAAGTGTACCCTGGTGGGCACAAGACACCAGGGTGCGCCAGGCAAGCCTGGCACCTGGCGCACCCAGGTGGGTTGTGCCCACCTGGGACACCTTCTGGACTCCGTTTTTCTTCCGTATGCTTGTCCTCCAAGATAAAAAATCTATATATACTTCCCGAACTAGTTGATCACCGTATAGAGGAGAAATCCTCTATTCTCTTTTCTTGTTGTTTTCTGATAGATTCAGTTAGACCAACGTCATGTCTTCCTCACCTTTCAATAATGGAGAAGAAGACACAAGGGTGGTTCAGGAGGATCTAAGGAGAGATCAAGCTGGAGAGGCTGCTATGGAGGAAGAGGAGAGAAATTCTTTTGCGGTTCACTCTCCGGCCTCCGAGAGGGGCACACTAACCGGCATCTCTACTCACCCCAATCCTCATCAAGCCATGGGATCTTCACACAATCAAGCAATCCAAGAAGTGCAAGAAGAACTCCCTCTGAGGAGGCCTTTACACATGTTACATAGCAACAATTTTCTCAATTTGATTCATAATTATGGGTTCGATAATATTCCTCATAGGCACATACCATCCAATTGGGACATATCTCGGCCAAGAGGAAATAGTGTAGGAACAAAACCGTGGGGCCCGGAGAATAAACACATAATGGCCGAGGTGAATAAAAACAATGAATTAATTCATCAAGCCCTTCGGGAAATTCAAGGTTTGAAGGTTCTACTCAAGGTTATATTGGATAATACTACGACATAATCACCATCATCTTGTTCACAACCAAAAGAGAACTGAGCATCGAGTATGGGCACTCCCGTTGGATTCCACCAAGCTTGGGGGAGGTGCCCCTGTATCGTATCACCCCAGTATCTTTTGGCCTTTACTTATTTTAGTTCAATCCTTTGCTTTAGATGAATAAAAGTTTAGTTCGATCCTTTCTTCTTTGAGAGTTTTCTTAGTGATCTATCCTTGTAAACATGTGCAAGTTATATAATAAAGTTTAGTTTTTGTTCTTATTTTTGCTTTCTTTACTTTCATGTTGCAAATTAAAGAAAAGAAATAAGAAAGAAAAGGAGAAAGGAAATAAATAAAATAAAAGATCTTATACTAATCCTATGGTAGGTGATGACACCACATAAGGAAAAGTATAAGCAGAAAATTTTATTAGAGATTGACAAACATAGCATTAGTCAATGATGCAACTCATGAAAGAATTAATAAGGGAAGAGAAGATTCACATATAAATATACTATCCTAGAAATATTTTGTGATTGTGAGCCCTCATCAAAATATTATATGCCAAAATTGTTGACGTTGGACAAGGAAGACAACTTAATGGTTTATGTTTGTTTATATTCACATAGAAGTCATATTGTCATAGATACTTCAACATGTGGCCCTTTCCCCCTATCATTGCTAGCCAAAAATTCCGCACTAAGTAGAGATACTACTTGTGCATCCAAAAACCCTTAAACCCAAATCTTATTTTCAAGTGTCCATCATACCTACATAGGGATTGAGCAAGATCCCTCAAGTAAGTTGTCATCAGTGCAAAAAGGCAATAAAATTTGCTTCAAAAAGTGTGAGATCATTTAGTGTAATCGAAAATTAAGCGTTGCATGAACTTGTGATGGTGAAGAATAAAAGCGACAGACTGCATAATAAAGGTCGCTATCACAAGTGGCAATGCAACGTGACGTTCTTTTGCATTAAGGGGTTGAGAATACAAACAAATAAGCGCATGGCAACCTCTACTTCCCTCTGCTAAGGGCCTATCTTTTACTTTTATGTATTTACTTTTATGCAAAGAGTCAAAGTTTTCCTTCTATTCCTTTTTATTTTTCACCGTTGGCAAGTATCATGTGGTGAGGAAAGATCTAGGCACATATGTCCAGTTGAATATAGATAGCATGAGTTATTATTGTTGACATCACCCTTGAGGTGAATACATTGGGAGGCGAAACTATAAGTCCCTATCTTTCTATGTGCCCGGTTGAAACATTTTTCTCATGTGTACGTGGTGAGTGTTAGCAATCATAGAAGACTATATGATGGTTGAGTATGAGGACTTGCCTAAAGGCTCCGATACGTGACCCTTCCTGAAAAGATGATGAATTGTAGTTGCAATGTTGACTAAGAACATAGTTTGTTGGGTTTTAATAGAGTTTTTGCTTCATACTTCGATTGTGTGATGAATTGTTACTTATTCATGAGAAGTATATGACAAAAGTTCTATGATAAAAGTCTTATGTTTAATTTTATTGCTGCTATAATAATCAACATGATGCTTCTATGTCCGTATTTTGTTTTTATCGACACCTCTCTCTCAAAGCATGTGGACATGTTTTTTGATTTTGGTTTTCGCTTGAGGACAAGCGAGGTCTAAGCTTGGGGGAGTTGATACATCCATTTTGCATCATGTTTTCTTACTGTTATTTATAATGTTTTTATCCATAATAATGCTTTTCGGAGTAATTCTAATGCCTTTTCTCTCATAATATTCAAGGTATACACAAAGAGGGAGAATTCCGGCAGCTGGAAATCTGGACCTGAAAAGGCTATGTGAGGCTACCTATTGTGCAGAACTCCAAATGAGCTGAAACTTCATGAGGATTTTTTATGTAATATTAAAGAATTATTGAGCAAATAAGTACCAGAGGGGCCCACCAGGTGGGCACAACCCACCTGGGCGTGCCAGGGAGCCCAAGCGCACCCTGGTGGGTTGTGGTCACCCAGGCCCACCTCCGGTGCCATCTTCTGGTATATAGGTCATTTTGACCTAGAAAAAAAATAAGGAGAGGAGTTTCGGGACGGAGCGCTGCCGCCTTGAGGCGGAACTTGGGCAGGAGCACTTCTGCCCTCCGGCGGAGCGATTCCGCTAGGGGAACTTCCCTCCCGGAGGGGGAAATCATCGTCATCATCATCACCAACAACTCTCCCATATTGGGGAGGGCAATCTCCATCAACATCGTCAACATCAGCATCTCATCTCAAAACCTAGTTCATGTCTTGTGCTCAACCTTTTTACCGGAACTATAGATTGGTGCTTGTGGGTGACTAGTAGTGTTGATTACATCTTGTAGTTGATTACTATATGGTTTATTTGATGGAAGATTATATGTTCAGATCCAATATGCTATTTAATACTCCTCTGATCATGAGCATGCTTATCATTTGTGAGTAGTTACTTTTGTTCTTGAGGTCACGGGAGAAATCATGTTGCAAGTAATCATGTGAACTTGATATGTGTTCGATATTTTGATAGTATGTATGTTGTGATTCCCTTAATGGTGTAATGTGAACGTCGACTAAATGACACTTTGCCATATTTGGGCCTAAGGGAATGCATTGTGGAGTAGCAATTAGATGATGGATTGCGAGTGACAGAAGCTTAAACCCCAGTTTATGCGCTATTCCATAAGGGACCGATTGGATCCAAAAGTTTAATGCTATGGTTAGAATTTATTCTTAATACTTTTCTCGTAGTTGTGGATGCTTGCGGGAGGTTTAATCATAAGTAGGAGGTTTGTTAAAGTAAGAACAACACCTAAGCACTGGTCCACGCACATATCAAATTATCAAAGTAGCGACACAAATCGAACTAACATGATGAAAGTGACTAGATGAAATTCCTGTGTACCATTAAGAACACTTTGCTTATCATAAGAGACCGTTTTGGCATGTCCTTTGCCTCAAAAGGATTGGGCTACCTTGCTGCACTTTTGCTACTATTATCGTTACTTGCTCGTTAGGAATTATCTTGCTATCAGACTACTCTGCTACTTACAATTTCAGCACTTGCAAATATTACCTTGCTGAAAACCACTTGTCATTTCCTTCTGCTCCTCGTTGGGTTCGACACTCTTACTTATCGAAAAGAGCTACAATTGATCCCCTATACTTGTGGGTCATTAATGTAGTCGAACGTCTTCTCGATCCAACCGATCAAGCACTAAACGTGCAGCACCTCCGAGTTCTGCACACATTTAGCTCGATGACGTCCCTCCACCTATTGATCCAGCAAAGTGTCTAGGGAGAGTTCCATCAACACGACGGCGTGGTGACGGTAATGGTGAAGTGATCTGCGCAGGGCTTTGCCTAAGCACTATGTGAATATGACCGGAGGCATAAACTGTGGAGGGGGGGGTGCCACACACAGCTTGGAAACATTGTTGTGTGTTAGAGGCGCCCCCACCCCCATATATAAATGAGGGGGGAGGCCGACCCTAGGCGGGCCCCAAGTAGGGGAGTCCTACTTGGGCTCCTAGTAGGATTCACCCCTTTTCCTTTTATCAGAAGGGGAAAGGGGGAAGGAGAGAGAGGAGGAGAAGGAAAGGGGGCGCCGCACCCTCCCCTAGTCCAAGTTGGACTCCTCCCTTGGGGGGGGGGGGCGTCACCCCTTGTGGGCTGGCTTGCCTCCCTCCTATGGCCCATATCTTCCCCCGGGGGGTTCCAGTAATCCGATATGTACCCGATACATTCCAAAACTCTTCTGGTGTCCGAATACTATCATCCAATATATCAATCTTTGCCTCTCAACCATTTCTAGACTCCTCATCATGTCCGTGATCTGATCCGGGGCTCCGAACAACATTCGGTCACCAAATCACATAACTTATATAATACAAATCGTCATCGAAAATTAAGCGTGCGGACCCTACGGGTTTGAGAACTATGTAGACATGACTGAGACACCTCTATGGTCAATAACCAATAAAGGAACCTGGATGCTCATATTGGTTCCTACTACGAAGATCTTTATCGGTCAAACTGTAATGACAACATATGTCATTCCCTTTGTCATTATGTTACTTGCCTGAGATTCGATCGTCGATATCTTCATACCTAGTTTCAATCTCATAACCGGCAAGTCTCTTTACTCGTTCTGTAATGCATCATCCCGCAACTAACTCATTAGTCATATTGCTTGCAAGGCTTATCATGATGTGCATTACCGAGAGGGCCTAGAGATACCTCTTCGATACTCGGAGTGACAAATCCTAATCTCGATCTATACCAACCCAACAAACACCTTTGGAGATACCTGTAGAGCATCTTTATAATCACCCAGTTATGTTGTGACGTTTGATAGCACACAAGGTATTCCTCCAGTATTCGGGAGTTGCATAATCTCATAGTCAAATGAATATGTATAAGTCATGAACAAAGAAATAGCAATAAAACTTAACGATCATTATGCTAAGCTAACATATGGATCTTGTCCATCACATCATTCTCCTAATGATGTGATTCGGTTCATCAAATGACAACACATATCTACGGTTAGGAAACTTAACCATCTTTGATTAACGAGCTAGTCTAGTAGAGGCATACTAGGGACACTGTGTTTTGTCTATGTATTCACATATGTATCCAGTTTCCGGTTAATACAATTCTAGAATGAATAATAAACATTTATCATAATATAAGGAAATATAAATAACAACTTTATCATTGCCTCTAGGGCATATTTCCTTCAGAATAATGTAAGAGAGGGTTGAGGAATTTGAAACTAGGTAGGCTCGTTGAAGACAATTGAATTTGGTAGACCAGTTCCAGTTACTGCATCAACTATACGTCTAGTTGAGGCGGCTGAGTCGCAACTCAGAGGACACGCAATCCTCACCATATTCCTCTTGAGCTAAGGTCACTTAGTACTCGCCCAATCACTCGTAGCAAGTCTTCAAGGTAGACTTCCTAAACCTTCATAGACTTGTTCACCGACACACCACAATGACTCTTGGTGTACTCAGAGCTTGACGCATAACCATCTGGAAGAATTACAGTCTTCAAAGGTAACATGCGTCGGATCACACAGATCAATCTCTTAAGTGATGCTCAATCACTTTGGCTCTGGATTTCTCCTCAGTTAGGATTCTCTCAAATTCGCCAGAGGGTGGGTCGCTCTCTTATGACAAGTGTCAAGTTCTCTCGTAGTAGCCAACCAACAAGTGGTTGTGGGGGGCGGCTATTTATAGCCAGGGGCAACCCGACATGAATTGTCATAATGCCCTTCTCTGATTCGGCCGTTGTCAGGATAAGGATCCACTCGACAACTGGCACGCGACGCATCAATGGTCGGAATTTGAACTCTCAAATTCATCGGGGCACTCAATTTCCTCACTTTTAGGCAGAACACACTGGCGAACTCCTAACTCCTCAGCATGACCAAATTCGTCAGCGACCAGATGAACTTCATCACTGTCGCTAGCAAATGCATCAGCTGTACTGGAGATTTCCAAAGGCTTCATTCAAAGCGACTTTTCTGTATGGGTTTGAGTAGCTTTGAGCATCACTGTGGAAATGTGAAATATATTTCACCTAGAACCCCTTTTACAGTATGGTTTTTCCTTGGACTCAAATAATAAGAAAATAAACTACGAAAACAAAATCTTCAAGCTTCAAAGTCTGCACATCAATTTCTTCAAAGGCCATACCAATTTCATCACCAAATTCTTCACTTGAAGAAATCCATTTTTATAGGTCGTCTTCCATGTGTTAAACCAAATCTTTAGGGACTCTAGTACCCGCGTATACTCACAAACACGCTAGTTACTTAACCTATTTGTGTTCAATACTCCAAAACCACTAAGGGGGCACTTGATGCACTTATAGTCTCCCCCTTTTTGGTGATTCATGACAAATTGGTTAGGTTTCAACAGGAGTAAAAATAATTGAAGTGTAAGAACAGAGTTTGAATAAATTGGTTACAAGATATTGAGGAACCCCCTTGAAGATGTGCATATGAGGAATTTGCTTCGGATTGCAAATGCACATGGCAAGTCAAAATTGTGGAGATCCCCCCCTATATCTTGGAACCCAATCATGGATGGTCATAAGATATTTGAAGAATATGAATGCATGATGAAAATTGGTGTCTGATGAAACTATTCATGCATGAGCAGATATATTTAAGATCGGAGCATGCATATCAAATGAAGCAAAAGAGTCAGACGACCAACAACTATTAAGTTACAACTCATCAAAGAGCACATCCAGAAAAGTTCAAGAGTTGCAACTTAGACAAAAATAGCCTACTTGAAGACTAACTCCAACTTCTCCCCCTTTGTCATCAATTGAACAAAAGGTGAGGAATTTGAGAACTAGAACCCTTTAAGAAAATCATCAAGGTGAGGTCGAGGGAGTGCCAACATTGTTGGGGTCGCGCGGTGCAGAAGAACCAGCAGTAGTGTCTTCGACGACTTTATTTTTGTGAGTGGAGCGTGATGAAGACTCGAAGCTCAGCATTAGAGGAGGAACTTGAGTTTTATTGAGCTTCTTCCTTGGTAGTTCAGCCCAGTTAAAGTTCATTTGAAAATCTTCAGCAACAAGTTCTTCAGCTGATTTGAGATGCGATAGTGTGACCCACGATCTGTCAAATATCTTGTGAAGATAATAGTGGTTTTTGCACACTACGTTATGCGTCATAGTCATGTGGGCTTGAATGGCAGCAAACTGACGCTTAACCCAGCGATGATTCTTGTCAACTTTCTGATGAAGACTTGTGAGCCGCTCATGGTCAGTCAAGACACGTGGTGCTTTTGGTGAAGAACATGACCTTGAAGCTTTTGCTGCAGTATCTTGGCTTGCAGATTCATCAGCTATGGAGATGGAAATAGGTTGACGACATTGTCCATCAAGGGGACGAATTCCTTCATCAATAACATTCTTGCCTTTGCCAGGTACTGTGGACAATGTGCTTTGAAGAATTTCAATTTCTGGCAAATAACTTAAGTTATTCTGATGATTAGCCTTGTAGTGGACTGAAGATCAGGATCTGATGAATCTCATAATCCATGGTGCATACGACTTCAATTCAAAAGGAGAAAGCGGTAGTGACCAAAGTCCTCAGGAAGAAATCATGAATGTTGATGGAAGTTCCATGTATGATGTGAAACAACATGTTCTTCATAACTCCCATAACTTCCTTAGTGTTAGAATTGTGGCCTTTGATCGTACTGAGGGTCTTTGCCAGAATACGATAGACAGTCTTCGGCACATATAGCAAATCCTTCACAGGGAAGGTTGTCCTCGGAGCACTTCCTTCAGCCATAGGCCTTATCAAGAGTTGCATCAGGTGATTTGGCAGCTTAGGTTCTTCTTAAATTTTCTTTTCTCCTTCTTGGGGTGGATCCACTAGAAGAGCACGAGGCAATTCATCGATTGGTGCTTTGAAGTGAGTGTCTTAACTGATCCAGTCCAGAGCCCAAGTTATAGTATCGTCAGCATTGCCAAAGAAGTGCATCGTTGCATATAATTGAAGAATCAGTTCTTCCTTCTAGTCACAGACATCAGTGTAGAAATTCTATAGAACGACATCATGAAGAATAGACAAAACTATATGGAAGCATGGAATTTACTCCATATCCACATGAGGAATATGGCGATGCGGGAATACTTTCTTCTTGTCAAATAACAATGAGGCATAGAAGTTCATCTGTGTCTTCGTCCAGAACCTTGAATGCCTAAGTTTGGCCGAGTCATAGGGTGACTCACCAATGGAGATGTTTTTATCTTAGAAGAATTGGGCACTATCAAACTTTTGCTGCTTGAGGCCTTTGCAATCTTGGGCATCACGGGAATGGGCTGAAGATTGTGCCTCTTGGGTCTGACATCAAGTTCAAGTCATGGGGACCCAGTTGAGTCATTGGGATATGTGATTGCAAGAGCACGAGCAACTTCCTTAGCTGTAGCAGTTGGAACTGTGTTAGTGTCTGCTGAAGGAATTGAGTCGGCACGGGGAGGAGATGCATTGATGACATCAACATCAGGGTCATCATGAGCAATATCATCAGCTGTTGCAGCTTGAATTTCTTCAGGAATGTTGTGGAGGCGTTGGTTGTTGTTCTTTAGAGCCAGTAGGAATTTCTTTAGTGCACTGAGGCGACTGAGGATCTCGGGTGAGGGGAGTGGTGAGGGGCGAATTTGGGGAGCTTCTTCCCAAAATTTGTCATGGATTGGAGAAGTAGTCTCGCCATCAATAGCCACTTCCTCTTCATTTTCTTCAATCAGCAGAGTTCGCTGAGGACTTTGAGTAGTATCTTTTGAGGCATTGATACATCAACATCAACCTCAATTTATTCATCCATTTGCTCTGTGGTAATAGAAGAATGGGTATCTTCATCTTGTTCATCACCCCGAGAGATTTCATAATCCACCCATATGGAACCATTTGAAGATTCTCAAGATTGCGAGCAGGGGTGCTGATGAGATTGGAATTGCATCAATAGGAATGACAATTGAAGATAATGTTGTTGTCTTCAATTTCTTCAGGGATTCAGGCATAGGTGGAGCTGATGCCTTTCTCTTCTTTGCTTCAAGCTTAGCAGCCTTTGTCTTCTTCGTTTCTGATATAGCCGGAAGGGTGATAAGCTTGAAAGATGAAGTCGTTGTTGGAGCTGCTACTGAGTGCTACCTCTTGAGCACTGCGTTGGTTTTCCTTTGAAGAGGAAAGGGTGATGCAGAAAAGTAGCGTAAGTATTTCCCTCAGTTTTTGAGAACCAAGGTATCAATCCAGTAGGAGATCACGCTCAAGTCCCACACACCTACACAAACAAATAATAACCTCGCAACCAACGCGATAAAGGGGTTGTCAAGCCGTTCACGGTCACTTACGAGAGTGAGATCTGATAGATAAGATAAGATAATATTTTTGGTATTTTTATGATAAAGAGAAATAAAGATGCAAAGTAAAATAAATGGCAAAGGAAATAACTAAGTATTGGAAGATTAATATGATGGAAGATAGACCCGGGGGCCATAGGTTTCACTAGTGGCTTCTTTCAAGAGCATAAGTATTACAGTGGGTAAACGAATTACTGTCGAGCAATTGATAGAATTGAGCATAGTTATGAGAATATCTAGATATGATCATGTATATAGGCATCACGTCCGAGACAAGTAGACCGAAATGATTCTGTATCTACTACTATTACTCCACACATCGACCGCTATCCAGCATGTATCTAGAGTATCAAGTTCAAGAGAATAGAGTAATGCTTTAAGGAAGATGACATGATGTAGAGGGATAAACTCATGCAATATGATATAAACCCCATATTTTTATCCTCGATGGCAAAAATACAATATGCGTCGGTTCCCTTTCTGTCACTGGGATCGAGCACCGCATGATTGAACCCAAAGCTAAGCACTTCCTTCAATTGCAAGAAAGATCAATCTAGTAGGCCAAACCAAACTGATAATTCGAAGAGACTCGCAAAGATAAACCAATCATACATAATAGAATTCAGAGGAGAATCAAATATTGTTCATAGAGAATCTGGATCATAAACCCACAATTCATCGGATCTTGACAAACACACCACAAAAGAAGATTACATCAAATATATCTCCAAGAAGATCAAGGAGAACTTTGTATTGAGATCCAAAGAGAGAGAAGAAGCCATCTAGCTAATAACTATGGACCGGTAGGTCTAAAGTAAACTACTCACACATCACCGGAGAGGCCATGGAGTTGATGTAGAGGCCCTCCATGATCAATGTCCCCTCCGGTGGAGCTCCAGAAAAGGCCCCGAGATGGGATCTCTCAGGTACAGAAGGTTGCGCCAGTGGAATTAGGTTTTTGTTGTGCTCCTGGATGTGTGGGGGGTACGTGGATATATATATAGGAGGAAGAAGTACATCGGTGGAGCAACGGAGGGCCCACGAGTGTGGAGGGCGCACCCAGGGGGTGTAGGTGCGCCCCCCTACCTCATGCCTTCCTCCCTTGTTTCTTGACGCCCACTCCAAGTCTCCTGGATCATGTTTGTTGATAAAATCACATTCTCAAAGGTTTCATTCCGTTTGGACTCCATTTGATATTCATTTTCTTCGAAACACTAAAATAGGCAAAAAAACAACAATTTGGGCTGGGCCTCCAGTTAGTAGGTTAGTCCTGAAAATGATATAAAAGTGTAAAATAAAGCCCATTAACATCCGAAATAGATAATATAATAGCATGGAGCAATCAAAAATTATAGATACGTTGGAGATGTATCAAGCATCCCCAAGCTTAATTCCTGCTCGTCCTCGAGTAGGTAAATGATAAAAGAAGAATTTTTGATGTGGAATGCTTTCTAACATATTTCTCTATGTAATTTTTCTTTATTGTGGCATGAATGTTCAGACCCGAAAGATTCAAGATAAAGGTTTAATATTGACATAAAAATAATAATACTTCAAGCATACTAACTAAGAAGTTATGTCTTCTCAAAATAACATGGCCAAAGAAATTTATCCCTACAAAATCTTATAGTCTGGCTATGCTCTATCTTCACCACACAAAATATTTAAATCATGCACAACCCCGATGACAAGCCAAGCAATTGTTTCATACTTTTGATGTTCTCATACTTTTTCAATCTTCACGCAATATATGAGCAAGAGCCATGGATATAGCACTATGGTGGAATAGAATGGTGGTTGTGGAGAAGAGAAAGAAAGGAGAAAATAGTCTCACATAAACTAGGCGTATCAACGGGCTATGGAGATGCCCATTAATAGATATCAATGTGAGTGAGTAGGGATTTCCATGCAACGGATGCACTAGAGCTATAAGTATATGAAAGCTCGACAAAAGAAACTAAGTGGGTGTGCATCCAACTTGCTTGCTCACGAAGACCTAATGCATTTTTAGGAAGCCTATCATTGGAATATACAAGCCAAGTTCTATAATGAAAAATTCCCACTAGTATATGAAAGTGATAACATAGGAGACTCTCTATATGAAGAACATGGTGCTACTTTGCAGCACAAGTGTGGAAAAAGGATAGTTGCATTGTCCCTTCTCTATTTTTCTCTCATTTTTTTATTTGGGCCTTTTTTCTTTTCTATTTGGCCTCTTTTCTATTTTTTTTATTTTTCATCCGGAGTCTCATCCGGACTTGTGGGGGAATCATAGTCTCCATCATCCTTTCCTCACTTGGGACAATGCTCTAATAATGATGATCATCACACTTTATTTACTTGCAACTCAAAAATTACAATATATCACTTTATGCGAATGCCTCCGGCGGTGTGCTGGGATGTGCAATGATTCATGAGTGACATGTATGAAGAATTATGAACGGTGGCTTTGCCACAAATACGATGTCAACTACATGATCATCCAAGCAATATGACAATGATGAAGCGTGTCATAATAACGGAACGGTGGAAAGTTGCATGGCAATATATCTCAGAATGGCTATGGAAATGCCATAGTAGGTAGGTATGGTGGCTGTTTTGAGGAAGGTATATGGTGGGTTTGTGGTACCGGTGAAAGTTGCGCGATACTAGAGAGGCTAGCAATGGTGGAAGGGTGAGATTGCGTATAATCCATGGACTCAGCATTAGTCATAAAGAACTCACATACTTATTTCAAAAATCTACAAGTTATCAAAGCAAAGTATTACGCACATGCTCCTAGGGGGATAGATTGGTAGGAAAAGACCATCGCTCATCCCCGACCACCACTCATAAGGAAGACAAACAATAAATAAATCATGCTCCGACTTCATCACATAACGGTTCACCATACGTGCATACTACAGGAATCAAAAACTTCAACACAAGTATTTCTCAAATTCACAACTTCTCAACTAGCATGACTCTAATATCACCATCTCCATATCTCAAAACAATTATCAAGTATCAAACTTCTCATAGTATTCAATGCACTTATATGAAAGTTTTTATATTATAGCAAATTTCCATGTTGTTCTAAAGGACTCTCAAAATAATACAAGTGAAGCATGAGAGAACAATAGTTTCTATAAAACAAATCCACCATCGTGCTCTAAAAGATATAAGTGAAGCACTAGAGCAAAAACTATGTAGCTCAAAAGATATAAGTGAAGCACATAGAGTATTCTAATAAATTTCAAATCATGTGAGTCTCTCTCAAAAGGTGTGTACAGCAAGGATGATTGCGGTGAACGAAAAATCAAAGAATCAAATCATACAAGACGCTCCAAGGAAAACACATATCATGTGGTGAATAAAAATATTGCTCCAAGTAAAGTTACCAATAGACGAAAACGAAAGAGGGATGCCTTGCAGGGCATCCCCAAGCTTAGGCTTTTTGGTGTCCTTGAATTTTACCATGGGGTGCCATGGGCATCCCCAAGCTTAGGCTGTTGCCATTCTTTGTTCCATAATCCATCAAATCTTTACCCAAAACATGAAAACTTCACAACACAAAACTCAAAATAGAAAATCTCGTGTGCTCCGTTAGCGAAAGAATACACAACACCACTTCAAGGTACTGTAATGAACTCATTCTTTATTTATATTGGTGTTAAACCTACTGTATTCCAACTTCTCTATGGTTTATAAACTATTTTACTAGCCATAGATTCATCAAAATAAGCAAACAACACAAGAAAAATAGAATCTGTAGAAAAAACATAACAGTTTGTAGTAATCTGTAGCTAACGCAAGTTCTGAAACCCCCAAAATTCTAAAATAAATTGCTGGACGTGAGGAATTTATCTATTAATCATCAGCAAAAGAATTAACTAAATATAACCTTCCAAATAAAAATGGCAGCAATTCTCTTGAGCACTAAAGTTTCTATTTTTTACAGCAAGATCAAAAAGACTTTCCCCAAGTCTTCCCAACGGTTCTACTTGGCACAAACACTAATTAAACCCGAAAAACACAACCAAAACATAGTCTAGATAAATTATTTATTAATAAACAGGAGAAAAAATCAAGGAATAAAAATAAAATTGGGTGCCTCCCAACAAGTGCTATCGTTTAACACCCCTAGCTAGGCATAAAAGCAAAGATAGATCTAGGTATTGCCATCTTTGGTAGGCAATCCATAAGTGGCTCTCATAATAGATTCATATGGTAATATAATTTTCTTTTTAGGGAAGTGTTCCATGCCTTTCCTTAATGGAAATTGGAATCTAATATTCCCTTCCTTCCTATCAATAATTGCACCAATCGTTCTAACGAAAGGTTTACCAAGAATAATAGGACATGAAGGATTGCAATCTATATCAAGAACAATGAAATCTACGGGAACATAGTTCCGATTTGCAACAATAAGAACATCATTAATTCTTCCCATAGGTTTCTTAATAGTGGAATCCGCAAGGTGCAAGTTTAAAGAACAATCATTAAAATCACGGAAACCTAGCAAATCACACAAAGTTTTGGGAATTGTGGAAACATAAGCACCCAAATCACACAAAGCATAGCACTCATGATATTTAATTTTAATTTTTATTGTAGGTTCCCACTCATCATATTGTTTTCTAGGGATAGAAACTTCCAACTCAAGTTTTTCTTCATAAGATTGCATCAAAGCATCAACGATATGTTTAGTAAAAGCTTTATTTTGACTATAAGCATGAGGAGAATTTAGCATGGATTACAACAAAGAAATACAATCTATCAAAGAGCAATTATCATAATTAAATTACTTGAAATCCAAGATAGTGGGTTCATTGATATTTAACGTTTTAACCTCTTCAATCCCACTTTTAACAATTTTTGCATCAAGATCTAAAAACTCCGAATTTTTGGAACGACTTCTAGGTAAAGGTGGATCATCTTCAGTCTCATTATTATCAAGATTAATATTGCAAAACAAATATTTAATGGGAGACACATCAATAACTTTTAGATCTTGATCTTTATTATCATGAAAACTAGAAGAACACGCTTTCACAAAACAATCTTTCTTAGCATGCACCCTAGCGGTTCTTTCTTTGCACTCATCAATGGAAATTCTCATGGCTTTGAGAGACTCATTGATATCATGCTTAGGTGGAATATATCTATGTTTAAAATAATCAACATCAAGAGAAATTCTATCAACGTTCCTAGCCAACTCATCAATCTTAAGCAATTTTTCTTCAATCAAAGCATTGAAACTCTTTTGCGAAGTGATAAATTCTTTAATACTAGATTCAAAATCAGAGGGCATCTTATTATAATTTCCATAGGAATTTTTATAGGAATTACCATAATTATTAGAGGAATTACTAGGAAACGGCCTAGAATTAAAATTACCTCTATACGCGTTGTTACCAAAATTGTTCCTACCAAAAAAATTCACATCCATAGATTAATTATTATTCTCAATCAAAGTAGACAAAGGCATATCATTAGGAGCACTCTTATTAGCAAACATTAATCTCTTCAATTGCATGCACTTTCGTTAGAACGATTGGTGCACTTTCGTTAGAACGTAGGAGCACTCTTATTAGCAAACAATTTCATAAGTTCATCCATCTTTCCACTCAAAACATTAATCTCGTCAATTGCATGCACTTTTTTATTAGTAGATCTTTCGGTGTGCCATTGAGAATAATTAACCATCATTTTATCTAGGAGTTTGGTAGCTTCTCCTAAAGTGATTTCCATAAAAGTGCCTCCCGTGGCCGAATCTAAAAGATTTCTAGAAGCAAAATTCAATCCGGCATAAAAGTTTTGTATAATCATTCAAAGATTCAAACCATGTGCAGGGCAATTACGTATCATTAATTTCATCCTCTACCAAGATTGTGCAACATGTTCATGATAAATTTTCTTAAAATTCGTAATATCGTTTCTAAGAGAGATGATCTTAGTGGGAGGAAAATACTTAGAGATAAAAGCATCTTTGCACTTATTCCATGAATCAATACTATGTTTAGGCAAAGACAAAAACCAAGCTTTAGCATGATCTCTAAGCAAAAACGGAAATAGTTTCAATTTAACAATATCATTTTCCACATCTTTCTTCTTTTGCATATCGCACATATCAACAAAGTTGTTTAGATGGGTAGCGGCATCTTCACTAGGAAGGCCGGTGAATTGATCTTTCATGACAAGATTCAACAAAGCAGCATTAATTTCACAAGATTCAGCATCGGTAAGAGGAGCAATCGGAGTGCTAAGAAAATCATTGTTGTTGGCATTGGCAAAGTCACACAATTTAGTATTATCTTGAGCCATCATGACAAGCAAGCAATCCAACACATAAGCAAACAATAAACAGGCAAAAAGAGAGGCAAATAGGGAAAGAGAAGGGGAACGGAGAGAGAGGGCGAATAAAACGGCAAGGGTGAAGTGGGGGGAGAACAAAATGAGAGGCAAATGGAAAATAATGTAATGCAAGGGATAAGAGTTTGTGATGGGTACTTGGTATGTTTTGACTTGGTAACGGCACCATAAATGACTCATTGTTGGGAGTCAAATCTTGACTAGACTTGGCGCGAATCTCCCCGGCAATGGCGCCAGAAATCTTTCTTGCTACCTCTTGAGCACTGCGTTGGTTTCCCTTGAAGAGGAAAGGGTGATGCAGCAAAGTAGCGTAAGTATTTCCCTCAGTTTTTGAGAACCAATGTGACGTCCGGATAATCAAGCTACACTAACCTATGCTAATGATGCCACGTCACCTCGATAACTGTTACTAAACTCACTTTATATCAAACTCTGTTTGGATTCAAAATTCTAAATCTAGTCGAACGGTAAAAGATTTAAAAAATTAAAACGAAAATATTCGCGTTATTCAATAAATTCTCCTAACCTTTGTCATGTTTGAACCAGCTTCATTTGACTCACGAATAAACCCCTAGGAAATCATAAAATGACCCAACATCAACTAGAATAGCCTTTTTTCAAAATAAACAAATGTTTAAGTATTTACAAAACACTTGAAATCTTTGTGCTAGCTCAAAAAATTGCCTACAATTTATGTGACAAGTTTCATGTTGAACAAAACTCGTTTGGAGACAAAGTAAAATGCAAGCAATCAAGAGGTAAAGAACATAAAAGATAATAAAAGAGAGCTAAAAGCCACTGGGCCCTAATGGCCACAGTGCACGACCCGGCCTGCTCCCAGGTCGCCCCTACATCCCTCCTCCAGCTGGCAATGGCGACCGAGCCAGGGCACCGTACCAGCCACACCCTACCCGCCACCGGGCTGCTACAGTCGCCGCGTGGAGGATATGAGCGCCAGCGTCAACGCCCTGGTCGGCTCAAATATGTTCCCCCCTCGCACGCTCTCTTTCCCTCGATCCCGATCTCACCGGGACGCCTCTTTCATCACCGCATCGTTGGTTCCACCATGGCCACCGGCCTTTCCCTACCTCCTCGGGTTCTCCACAACCCGCTTATACCACGACCTCGTCTTCCACACCAAGCAATGGGAGCCGGGATGTTCCATGTCGACTGGATCAACTGCATCATCCACCTCGAGCTCCAGCGAATGCCGCCATCGATCGTCTAGTCTTCATCGCTACAAGCCCCGACGAGCCTCCTTGAGCTCCAATGTGAGCAACTGCACAGAACCCCCTCTGTTTTAAGCTTGATTTCGAGTTCTAGCTCGTGTTTACCGTCATCCAGCTCCAGATGCCGCCTGTCCATCATGTAGTGCGTGTTTTCGTCCACCCTTGCTTGAGCCGACGCCACTGCTCGACTCGGCGTGCTTTACGCATTCAGTAGCACACACCCGCGCGCCATCCCTCTGTCGAAGTTGGCCGTCCATGCTTTGTCGCACACTACTGCTTCCCCATCTCCCACCGCATCGCTACCCCGCGCGCCTCGCCGACCCACCGCAGCTGCCCCTGCCGCAGTTGCCACCTGGCCCGGCCCCGCATAGCTGCGCCGGCCGCCCCTCCACTGCTGCTCCGCTGCACCGGCCGCCTCCGCCGCTGCTTTTCCTCGCTTGCCCGAGCTCACCTGCTCTGCTCGTCGCCTACGCCGCCGTGTTGCTCTGCTGCTCACCCACTCTGTTGCGTAGCTCTCGGCCATTGTTGCCGCCGCTACTGGCCGCGCCCGAGGCCCCGCCCACCTCTTGTCGTTGTTGTCCACCTCCGGTCACCTGCTGCTAGCGCCACCCGGCCAGATCACGTGCCCCACGCCGCCGTTGCCGCTGCCTTGCCGGTCGCGCTCCCCGCGTGTTGCCACTGCTACTCTGCTAGAGTAACTGAATGTTACTGAGCTTTGCTACGATTATACTGTCTACCCCTCTGTACTAAAGCAAAACAACAACAAAACGACTTCTAATGTGGGTAAAGATAATAAGCGTGGAAAGTACACTTGACAAACTCCGTTTTATCCCATTAGTCCTAGTTCAAAATATGTACAGATTAAATCCTATGAAAATCACAAAATCCCATGTTCATATATTTTAACAGTTTCTGGAATTAACTTCAAGTGGCACTTTTCAAATACAGTTTTGATCAAGAAGCTGAACTCTAACATGGATGTCAATGATATTGTCATGTAGATCATAGAAAGATGATAAAAATTGGTAAAAGGCACTAATTCATTGGATGTACAGAACACTAGGTATAGCCTCTGAAAAATAGCTAAGTGATGTTCAAAAACTGAACAATTCTCAAACTTAGCCAATTTTTAGGAAATTCCATAATATTGATTAAACTTTGAAAATTAATATAAAATAATATGTAACTTGGATAAAAACACTTTGTATATGACAGTTGCTCAGAACGATGAGACGAATCCGGATACGCAGCCCGTTCGTCCGCCACACACCCCTAGCATAGCGAACACGCAACTTTCTCCCTCCGGTTCATCTATCCAAAAACGCGAAACACCGGGGATACTTTCTCGGATGTTTCCTCCCTTCGCTGGTAGCACCTAGTACTGCGTTTGGTCACCCCAAGCACTGTGTATTGCCATGTTATGCTTTATGATGCTTTGATTGTTCTATTATTTATTGTGTTCCCCCTCCGTTACTTCTTTCCGGTAGACCCCGAGACCGCGGTTGAACCTGTGATCGACTACATCACCTTCGATGGTCCGTTTTTGTCTGCAAGGCAACCAGGCAACCCCCCCTTGATCACCAGATAATGCCTATTCTTCTCTCTACTGCTTACTTTCAGTGGCCTACTTTCTTCTCCGCGTGCCATGCTATACTATCGGGCCGTGATCACTTGGGAGGTGGTCGTGGGTATATACTTATATACATAATATATGATACTTGTTGTGACTAAAGTCGGGTCGGCTCATAGAGTACCCGCGAGTGATTCACAGATTGGGTCCGCAAGGACGTTTGTCCCGACGGCCCTCTGAGTGGATCTTGGTGGCGGAGCGACAAGGCAGGTTGAGACCAACTAGGAGAGAGGTGGGCCTGGCCCTGGTCGGCGTCCATGGTTATTTCAAAATAACACGCTTAACGAGATCTGGGTATTTGATCTGAGTCTAGCCACTAGCCTATACGCACTAACCAATTGCGCGGGAACAGTTATGGGTACTCGACGTCGTGGTATCAGCCGAAGCCTTGTTGACGTCAGCGCCTGAGCGGCGGGTGCCGGGTTAGACTGGAATGCCTGCTCTTGTATAAGGGAGGCTAGGTCTACTTGCCGGCCACGTACGTAATGTGCAGGTGTGCAATGGGCGATGGGCCTAGACCCCTGCGCCCTAGGATTTAGATTGGCGTGCTGACCTCTCTGTTGTGCCTAGGTAGGGCTGTGACGTGTTGATCTTCCGAGGCTGGGCATGACCCAGGAAAGTGTGTCCAAACAAAGGGGATCGAGCGTGTTGGGAAATGTGGTGCACCCCTGCAGGGAAGTTGATCTATTCGAATAGCCATGTCCCTCGGTAAAAGGACGACCCGGAGTTGTACCATGACCTTATGACAACTAAAACCGGATACGTAATAAAACACACCCTTCCAAGTGCCAGATACAACCGGTGATCGCTCTCTCACAGGGCGACGAGGAGAGGATCACCGACTAGGGTTATGCTATGCAATGATACTTGGTGAACTTACCATCTAATCTCTTCTACATGTTGCAAGATGGAGGTTGCCAGAAGCATAGTCTTCGATAGGACTAGCCATCCCCCTCTTATTCCGATATTTTGCAGATCAGTCCAGATATGCTACCCTTTTCTATTTGATACCAATGCATACAAATGTAGTGTAGCTCCTTGCTTGCGAGTACTTTGGATGAGTACTCACGGTTGCTTTGCTCCCCCTTTTTTCCCCTTTCTATACCCAATTGTCGCGACCAAACGTTGGAGTCCAGGAGCCAGACGCCACCATCGATGATGACTACTACTACACTGGAGGTGCCTACTACTATGTGCAGGCCGCTGAGGACGACCAGGAGTAGTTTAGGAGGATCTCAGGCAGGAGGCTTGCGCCTCTTTCGATATGTATCCCTGTTTGTGCTAGCCTTCTTAAGGCCAACTTGTTTACCTATGTCTATGATCGAGCTCTTGTATTCGAGCCCTCGAGGCCCGTGGCTTGTAATATGATGCTTGTATGACTTATTTTATTTGTAGAGTTGTGTTGTGATATCTTCCCGTGAGTCCCTGATCTTGATCGTACACGTTTGCATGTATGATTAGTGTATGATTGAATCGGGGGCGTCACAAGTTGGTATCAGAGCCAACTGCCTGTAGGAATCCCCCTTCCACACTCCTTGGCCAAAGTTGAGTCTAGACTTTACAAAACTTTTTACTAACATGGATGTGTGTCTTACGGGCCCACGTCGTCATTTGGGTGGTATTGGGATCTTTTACTCCTCGTCCATACTCTGGGACTCTGATCTCTCTTCTATTTGGGTTAAATGATTTTACTAAATCTGACTCTAGGTTCTCGTAACTATTTCTTCCGAAGAGCCCCTTATCAAGTCATTCCTAGCCTGATCGGTTATATCCTTATTGTGCTAAATTTTAACTGTGCTACCTGGTCCTCTTCCCGGAGCACAATTTTCGAAGATGAGCTAAGCTTACGTCGATCTTCCTCATCATGTCATTTCCCCTTGAACAACAAACTTGGTTTGGAGTTTGCGTCATACCCTTGGTTCAAATAACCTTTCACTTCACCATTCATTTGACTCGATGTCATCACCGATCGATTACATCTTGAAATCTCTCGCCAAATGTGTCATGATCATCCTCAACATTCTGAGCTCTTCCAAGATAACTATTGAATTCTAGATGGGAAATACCACCCTTGCCCCTCGATGATCTGTGTTATCATCGACAACATTATTGCCTCCCCTCCGACACAAACTTTATCATGTTATGGAGCCCCTTGCTATCCAGCATTTGTTCTTCCTTGCCTTGGAGTATTACCATCTTTTATGTCAAGAATGTTGTGAGAATTTCACCACCTCTTAATAATTCTTGATATAGTAATACTTCTCGCCATCTGCGTTCATATCTTGGTCCCCGTGTTGTTTCTAATCGGGATACCAACCATTTTACTATGATGTGTGAAGTCAAAACTTCTGGCAACCCTATTGCTTGCAAGTTATTGGTCGATAGTTTCATGCTAAGTCTATTTCTTATTGAATCACCCTTCGAACATTGATCTTGCTATTTGGCCCATATTTCGGGCGCACCTCTCAACCAGTGTTTAATTGTGTATGTTTTCCTTGAACATACATCATTATATAATACCATTTGATCTGACAAATGTTATCTCCTTGTTGACATAATTGTGGAAATCCATCTTGTTGGAATTCTCGATGAATTGTCGCTGAGTCCATCAACCTGCTCCTCATCCTCTCCTTGGTTTAATGATGAACTATTGTTTCAGAAATCGCTTCCATAGTTCAACTCCCGAGAATCTTATAATGTCTTCACGTCAATTTGTGTTGCACCTTTCCTTCTTAGGCATCCTGATACCAATCATATCTGAATCTCGGTCAGATATGATGGTTGGAACATATTCCCAAGTGTTATAACTTTGGTCCTTGACCTGATAAGGTGATGTCATGCCTAGCACACTTGGCCGGAGGACCTATTGCTATAGTGTCCTTTTTAGCAAGGATATCCATTCTTCCATGAGGAAATTGTAAAACTTATTGTACAAGTTGTTCCTGATGGATCCTTCGTGCATCCAAATTTTGAACCTTACTTGATGACCATGTCAATGCTATCTCGAAGCATATCTGTGGTAATATGCACCTATTGAAGCACCCTGCTAAATTTCCTTTATCAACTATTCAAACACCGTTGTATGGGTAATGACATGCAAATTCTCTCCCCTACCTAAAGGGTTTTCTACGTCATATCCTGTCATGGATATCTTGCTCTGCTTGTCCTTGGGAAGGATATACCCCCTCAAATATGTGTTTAAACACATTTTCCTTTCCCTTATTCTGTTTAATATGATAATCACATTTCCTTTCCGTTGTGTTGTTTAATTTTTCTTGTGATCTATATGATCTAAGCAGTAATATTGTCGTACTTATGTAAACACCTCGGTGTACAATTCTGTCAGCAAGACCCTGTTACTATTGTTGATGACATTCCGGTAGCCACCAATGGATGAGAACTTTGCCTATTGGTCCGCCTCGTTCAACGAGCAGGAAAGTGGTTCTCTTTGTCCCTTGCCCTTGGTACCGATGTTGTTGCCGACATAACCGACAAACTATCCTCTGACATGCCTTGCTTACATGATCGTGCAAGATGTCATCGCCTTTCTACTTTTAACCCACATGGTGGGCCCATAACCCACAGTTCTACAGGATCAAAACCTGACTCTACTGTACCCCCCTGTTCCCAAAGTTATTTCTCATGTGTGGCCTCGTATGGGATTCACGAGCCACTGTCCAAGAGATCATCAATTCTGGTATCAGACACGATACCTATTCCCGCTGCTCTGAACACCTTTGGTGCCCTGTTTCAGGCATCGAACGATTGCATGTGCGCTTGAAACTTCTATTTTGCACCATCTTACTTTGCTCTCGATATTGTCTTAAGTTTCCATTCGAGAGTTACTTTCCGCCACCATCCTTGATGTTATCAACTAGATAGTCGACCTTTCACAGGTCCGTTCTTCCGAAGTTACCCCTTGTCCTTCGGACGTACAATGAATACTCCTAAGAAAGGATGACAACTTCATCATGATGACCTGCAGCCGAGGTATGAAGACATCAACGTTATGGATCGACCTCTTAGAGAAGAGCAACCAAGACCAAGAAGACTCGTTAGAATTTCGTAACCAAATCCCTTCCCCCTTTACTCGCCCTCTTAAATCTCGGGATGAGATTTCTTGTAGTGGAGGGAAATTGTGACGTCCGAATAATCAAGCTACACTAACCTATGCTAATGATGCCACATCACCTCGATTACTGTTACTAAACTCGACGTCATGGGTATTTGATCGCCTACTGCCCCTTAACGAGATCTGGGTATTTGATCTGAGTCTGGCCACTAGCCTATACGCACTAACCAACTGCGCGGGAACAGTTATGGGCACTCGACGTCGTGGTATCAGTCGAAGCCTTCTTGACGTCAGCTACTGAGCGGCGCGCGCCGGGATAGACTGGAACGCATGCTCTTGTATAAGGGAGGCTAGGTCTGCTCGCCGGCCGCGTACGTAACGTGAAGGTGTGCAATGGGCGATGGGCCCAGACACATGCGCCATAGGATTTAGACTGGCGTGCTGACCTCTCTGTTGTGCCTAGGTAGGGCTGCGACGTGTTAATCTTTCGAGGCCGGGCATGACCCAGGAAAGTGTGTCCGGACAAAGGGGATCGAGCGTGTTGGGAAATGTGGTGCACCCCTGCAGGGAAGTTGATCTATTCGAATAGCCATGTCCCTCGGTAAAAGGACGACCCGGAGTTGTACCTTGACCTTATGACAACTAGAACCGGATACGTAATAAAACACACCCTTCCAAGTGCCAGATACAACGGGTGATCGCTCTCGCATAGGGCGACGAGGGGAGGATCACCGGCTAGGGTTATGCTATGCAATGATACTTGGTGAACTTACCATCTACTCTCTTCTACATGTTGCAAGATGGAGGTTGCCAGAAGCATAGTCTTCTATAGGACTAGCCATCCCCCTCTTATTTCGGCATTCTGCAGTTCAGTCCACATATGCTACCCTTTTCTATTTGATACCAATGCATACAAATGTAGTGTAGCTCCTTGCTTGCGAGTACTTTGGATGAGTACTCACGGTTGCTTTGCTCCCCCTTTTTTCCCCTTTCTATACCCGATTGTTGCAACCAAACGATGGAGTCCAGGAGCCAGACGCCACCATCGACGACGACTCCTACTACACTGGAGGTGCCTACTACTACGTGCAGGCCGCTGACAATGACCAGGAGTAGTTTAGGAGGATCTCAAGCAGGAGGCTTGCGCCTCTTTCGATATGTATCCCTGTTTGTGCTAGCCTTCTTAAGGCAAACTTGTTTACCTATGTCTATACTCAGATATTGTTGCTTCCGCTGACTCGTCTATGATCGAGCTCTTGTATTCGAGCCCTCGAGGCCCCTGGCTTGTAATATGATGCTTATATGACTTATTTTATTTGTAGAGTTGTGTGGTGATATCTTCCCGTGAGTCCCTGATCTTGATCGTACACGTTTGCGTGTATGATTAGTGTATGATCGAATCGGGGGGGGGGGGTCACAAGTTGGTATGAGAGCCAACTGCCTGTAGGAATCCCCCTTCCACACTCCTTGGCCGAAGTTGGGTCTAGACATTACAAAACTTTTTACTAACATGGATGTGTGTCTTACGGGCCCACGTCGCCATTTGGGTGGTACTGGGATCTTTTACTCCTCGTCTATACTCTGGGACTCTGATCTCTCTTCTATTCGGGTTAAATGATTTTACTAAATCCGACTCTAGGTTCTCGTAACTATTTCTTCCGGAGAGCCCCTTATCATCGATCTGCTACTCCTCATCGCTACAAGCCCCGACGAGCCTCCTTCAGCTCCAATGTGAGCAACTGCATAGAACCCCCCTCCGTTTTAAGCTTGATTTCGAGCTCTAGCTCACGTTTATCGTCATCCAGCTCCCGCCGCCGCCTGTCCATGATGTAGTGCATGTTTTCGTCCACCCGTGATTGAGCCGACGCCACTCCTCGACTCGGCGTGCTTTACGCGTTCAGTAGCACACACCCGCGCGCTGTCCCGCTGTCGAAGTTGGCCGTCCATGCTTCGTTGCCCACTGCTGCTTCCCCGTCTCCCACCGCGTCACTGCCCCGCGCGCCTCGCCGACCCGCCACAGCCACCCTGCCGCAGCTGCCACCTGGCCCGGCCCCTCCTAGCTGCGCCGGCCGCTCCTCCACTGCGCCGGCTGGCTCCACCGCTGATTTTCCCCGCTTGCCCGAGCTCACCTACTCTACTCGTCGCCTACGCCGCCGTCTTGCTCTGCTACTCACCCGCTTTGTTGCGTATCTCTCGACCGCTGTTGCCGCCGCTACTGGCCACTCCCGAGGCCCCGCCCTCCTCTTGTCGCTGTTGTTTGCCTCCGGTCGCTTGATGCTAGCGCCGCCCAGCCAGATCACCTGCCCCATGCCATCGTTGCTGCTGCCTTGTCGGCCGCGCTCCCCGCGCGTTGCCACTGCTAATCTGCTACAGTAACTGAATATTACTGTAGCAGTAGCTAGCTTTGCTACGATTACACTGTCTACCCCTCTATACTGCAGCAAAAGAACAACAAAACGACTTCTAATGTGGGTAAAGATAATACGCGTGGAAAGTACACTTGACAAACTCCATTTTATCCCATTGGTCCAAGTTCAAAATATATAAGGATTAAATCCTATGAAAATCACAAAATCCCATGTTTGTATATTTTAATAGTTTCTGGAATTAACTTCAAGTTGCACTTTTCAAATGCAATTTCGATCAAGCAGCTGAACTCTAACATGGATGTCAATGATACAGTCATGTAGATCACAGAAAGATGATAAAAATTGGTAAAAGGCACTAATTCATAGGATGTACAGAACACTAGGTATAGCCTCTGAAAAATGGCTAAGTGATGTTCAAAAACTGAACAATTCTCAGACTTAGCCAATTTTCAGGAAATTCCCTAATATTGATTAAACTTTGAAAATTAATGTAAAATAATCCGTAACTTGGATAAAAATACTTTGTATATGACAGTTGCTCAGAACAACGAGACGAATCCGGATACACAGCCCGTTCGTCCGCCACACACCCCTAGCACAGCGAACACGCAACTTTCCCCCTCCGGTTCATCTGTCCAAAAACACAAAACACCAGGGATACTTTCCCTGATGTTTCCCCCCTTCGCTGGTAGCACCTAGTAACAATACAATACGTGAAAACTTATGGCGCCCCCTCCCACCCACCCACCCCTAAACCCTAGCTCCCTGGCGATCTTCACTTCTCTCCACTAATTTGGTGATGTAATCCACTCATATTGTTTGGCGTTCCAAGATCTCTCTTCTCATGTCTTTGGAGAGGGATTTCTCCACTGGATCTACCATAGGCTTGGATTTCTCCAAGGGTAGAGTTTTTGCAGATGAGACCTACAAGGTTTCTGGCCTCACTTTTCATCCTGAGGTTGATCGAGGGGCTTTTACCCTCATGGTTTTGTTTAGCAAGCATGATTTCAGGCTTAATGAGGATTCTATGGCCGCAGCTCTTGAATCTGTGTTGGGTGGTTCGGCTATTGATCTATGGGTTTCATACATTGCTGACAAGTATTTAGCTTTAATGTTTCATGCAAGGAAGTTGGTTTTCACATTGTTGATACTAGATCCTATACCTGCCCCCAATTCAAATGCTATTTTCATTTGTGGGGTAATGGGGGCCCGAATTGCTATCGTGAGTTCAAAATTTGGAAAAAAAGAGTGTGATGCAGAATGGGTTTTAGTAAGCCCCTCCAAAGGTAGGGCAGCCTTGGGACTTCTTGCAATGCATCATCCTCCTGTTAAGTCAGCCATTAAGTCTGGAGCCACTATTCGGAAGCGTTTATCTTTTGCTACGTTTCAAAATTATGATGTGTGCAAAGGGTATAGGTATCATGCGTCTGCTGATTGTATTGCTGCCACGGAAAGTGCTGGTTATGAGCTTCCTGCTAGAGAGCATGTTGTTATTCATCCGCCACCGCCAGAAAAACTAAATTGGACCTTGGCTTCACCGCCGATCGTTTTTGGCACGGTGAGTTCGTCGGTGATCCAACAACGTTCATTGTTGGAGGATATTGTCTCGGATATTGCGCTAGCTGGTACAGGCAGGAATTCAGGAGCTTCAAATCAACCTAGTTTGGGCCCAACTTTGCCAGGCCCATCTCTGCCTAGTTCTTCTCAAGCTGAGGCCTCTTTTGAGCAAATGATTAACGATATGGTTGATAAAATTTTCACGTGTCAGATTTGCTTTAAGCAAGGACATTTTTCTTCTTCATGCATGTCAACTTTAAAGTGCCTGGGTTGTTCTCGGGTTGGTCATAGGAGGCGTGATTGCGCCCGTTTTGCGCAGCATCTTGGGTTAGTTCGGAAACCCAAACCCGTTGTTGGTCCACTTTCTGAGGTTCAAGCTACAAAAGCCGGGAATATCTCTCTAACAGGATATCTACCAAACTTGGACTCCTCTGCTTCCATTGCACCGTCCACTTTGACCAATTCCATCCATCTTGGCCCCTCGACCCCTCTGGGCTCACCACCGGCGACACCACCTCCTCCCCCTGAGCCGCCATCGCCGCCGCCTGCCATGGCAAACTTCCCTCTTGATCCAATGCAGTATGTCCCAGCTGGTCATCATATCATTGATGTTGGAGATGCGCACTGGCCGCGTACGTTTGTCACGCCGCATGTTCAGCTCGTGCGTCGCCATGAGGATTTCATGCTGGCTGAGGTGATGCCCGTACCAGAGGCTAACGAGATTGGAGCTGCTCGTGAGGAAGTTGCAGACTGGCTGGAGGCTCATGGATATCAGGTTCGCTCTGTCCGGCCCTGGATTAATGCGGTCGGTCTTTTCCGAGTTAGAGATCCGGCAGTGCGGTTTTCGCTCCTTCAACTACCCCCTCAGCCTCTGGGCAACGATTGTTTTGTTCGTTTTATGAAGCATGATGAGGGTGAGAGCTTTCGTGGAGCCCAGGGTTTTCGCCAAGGGTTAATTATGGGGCTGGGTATCCCTTTGGATCTGCGCAACATGGAGAATATCAGAGCTACAGTCAATACCTTTGGCAAGTTTCATCATTAGAATAGTTAGGATCCTTATTTGGTCAGAACACTTGTGTTTGCATCCTTTCATGAAGATGCGCTTGTTCCGCGGGATGTGGTTTTCAACTACTTTGCTGCGTGGGGTGGGGCTCGAGTGTCATGGACTGCACCAATTTACATACTTGGTGCCAACTTCGCTGAGCAAATGCCCCATGACGTGGATTGGATGCCTATAAGTGGAAACCCGCACCCCTACCTGGTGTGCCTTTTCCAGAGCTCCCTCCTGTTGTCTTGCCCCCTTACCCAGCTATGGGCTGGAATGACATACCCCCTCCTCCTCCGGAGCAGCCACACATGGCAGATAACAACTAGGGCAATGTTGTTTGGGGGGATGAAGAAGAGGTTGTTCAAGAGAATGTGCAAGCTGAGCAGCAGTCCATGGTCTTAGATCTTTCTGATGATCTCTCTGGCTCTATTGAGCAAAACATTCAGCCTAATTTTGTTCTGGTTTTTGATGTTGAGCATAATGTTGAGCAACCTATTGTGGAGATGCAGCCTGTGGTGGAGGAGCAACCTGTGGTGGAGGAGCCCGTCTATAACCCTGAAGATTGGGCCATAGTGGTTTACAGACCTCCAGATCCTGTCCAGAACACTGATGAAGTTGAAACTGTGCCTCCTGTGGCCACCTTTGATGTGCCCAAAGTGCTCTTTGGGCCCGAGCTGCCTCCAGAGTTGGTTTTTAGAAGGAATTTTAAAGCTTTTCTACAAACTGATACTAGTTTTCAGCTAACTAGGTCTATTGACATGGTGCCTATTCAGTCTAATGTGCTTTCCAAGAGGAGTTGGGATTTGGCTTTTGATGTGCCAAGGTTGACCTGTCAGCCACCTGAACAGGAGCGTAGGCATGTGGCAAGGGCCCCTTTTCCATCCATTGAAGGCTCCTCTGATAGAGAGGTAATGCTATCTGACCATCCTATAGTGTTTGATGCTACATCAACTCAGGAACAGAGAAAGAGCAGAAGGCCAAGGAATACCTTGGCGCCACTCCAATTGTGGAGACTTCTGTTAGGAGGTGTACCAGCGGATCTCTGCAGAGGCATGGTTTGAAGCCAATTTTTCAGGAGCTCCTATGCACTCCAAGAGGAGGAAGCCCAAGTCCAAGCCTTTTTCTTCAAGTCTGTCAGATAACCTGCAGGATGAACAACTCAAAGATCTCCCACCTCCAACTCCAATCAGCAAGCTATAGCAGATTGGAAATGAGCTTGGCATAGCAGATGATCTGCTTACCATGGAGAAGCTTATGGTTGATCCCTCTGCTACTCCTAATAATAATGCAAATGTGTAATGGTCTTCAAGTGAGTGGGGGGTGGCAGCTACTTTATTTTGGTCTTCATATGTCAGGGTTGTGTTCTTTTGTTGAGCCCTGTAATGGTTTATTTGTGCTATGTTGGACCTATGCTACTTTTATTATTGCTGGCATTAAATGCCATCAAACTTCTCTGTCTACTCATATATGTTTTAATGAGTAATGCATGTAAGAACTGGAGTGTGTTGTGCTGGAATGTTAGAGGTTTGAACTCAGATGCAAGACAAAGAACTGTCAGGCAGAAGTTGGATGAGAGTAACTGTGTTATTGCTTGCTTTCAAGAAACCAAATGTGACTCATTTGATTTTCGATCAGTTAGATCTTTCTGCCCTAAAAGATTAGATAGTTTTGCCTTCTCCCCTTCTGTTGGAGCTTCTGGGGGAATTTTGGTTGTTTGGAACTCCTCTATTTTTGGGGGGCACTGTGATTGAGATACAGTCATTTGCAGTCCTACTCCAGTTCATTTCCAAACAGAATAATGAGAAATGGTTCTTAGTATCTGTGTATGGCCCCTGTCAAGGAGAAGCCAGGGACAACTTTGTCAGTTGGCTGTATAATTTGCAATTTCATTTGGGGAAAATTGGCTCCTAGTGGGTGATTTCAACTTCATAAGATCACTTGATAACAGGAACCTGCCTGGGAGGACCTGAATGATATTTTTATTTTCAATGAAATCATTGCTCACTTAGGGCTGCTGGAACTGCCTCTTATGGGAAGATCTTACACATGGTCTAATATGCAAGATAACCCTTTATTAGAGCAGTTGGACTGGTTCTTCACATCTGTTGATTGGATCACTACATATCCTATGACTGGAGTTTTTCCCATGGCCAGAACTGCTTCTGACCATGTGCCATGTGTGGTCACAATTAAAACCTCTATCCCTAAATCTAAAATATTTCGTTTTGAAAATTATTGGGTGGAGCTTGAGGGGTTTATGGAATGTGTGCAGAATTCATGGCAGAAACCCTCTATTAAACCTCATATCACTACCAGGATACCTGACAAATTTAAGTGTTTGAGAGGTGCTCTGAAAAAATGGCAAATGGATATTTCTAAGCTGAAAGTCTTGATTTCCAAATGCAATGAGGTCATACTATGTCTTGATGGCCTTGAGGAGTTAAGGCCTTTATTTAGAGCTGAATTCAACTTCAGAAAAGTGGTTAAACTGCATGTGGAACACCTATTACATCTTCAGTTTCTTTATTGGAAAAAAGGTGTACAATCAGGTATATTAAATTGGCAGGAGAGAACACAAAATTCTTTCATGCAATGGCCACTGAGAGGCATAGAAGAAACTCTATTGCTTATTTGAAAGACATTGATGGGTCAGTGGTCTCCAAACATTCTTAGATGGAGGCAATTATCTGGAATTGTTTCAAGAACAGAATGGGAGTTTCTTCTGGTATAATCATGGGCTTTGACCTCAGTATTTTGCTAAAACCTGTTGATGGGTTGGATTTTCTTACTGAGCCTTTCACAAAGGAGGAAATGGATGACACAGTCAAGCATATGCCCATTGACAAAGCCCCTAGACCTGATGGTTTTAATGGATTGTTCTTCAAAAAGTGTTGGCACATTATCTGTCAGGATTTTTATGAGTTGGCTGAGTCTTTTCATTATGGAAATGCTAATCTGGAGAATATTAATGGCTCTTACATTACCTTGATCCCTAAAAAGCTGGCTCCTGAAGAAGTTGGAGATTACAGGCCAATTTCTTTGACAGGGATGGGGCTCAAGTTTTTATCAAAAATGGCTGCTAATAGGTTCTAGAAGATCATCATGGCATGTATCCATAAGAATCAGTATGGTTTTATTAAGAGCAGGACTATTCAGGATTGTATTGGTTGGTCTCTAGAGTATTTGCATCAGTGTCATCAATTCAAGAGGCCTATCATAATTCTTAAACTAGACTTTGAAAAGGCCTTTGGCTCAATTGAACATGAAGCTATTCTGTAGATCCTTAAGTTCAAATGTTTCAATCAGAAATGGATCTCCTGGGTCAAGCAGTTGCTCTCCACTGGGACATCAGCTTTTCTATTAAATGGTGTGCCTGGTAGGCAGTTTCTTTGTAAGAAAGGGGTGAGGCAAGGGGGTTGTCTCTCACCTTTACTCTTTGTTATTGCTGCTGATTTGTTGCAGTCAGTAGTTAATGATATGTTCAGGAGGGGAATTCTACAACTGCCTATACCATGCCATGATCAGGATTATCCAATAGTGCAATATGCAGATGATACTCTAATCATCTTACATGCAGACAAAATCCAGCTTCTGGCTCTGAAAGACATGTTACAGGTGTTTTCCACATCAACTGGTCTAGTGGTTAATTATCACAAGTCTCCTATGGTGCCCATTAATGTTGATGAGTACTCTATCAATGGTTTAGCTGCTACTTTTGGATGTCAAGTGGGTAAAATGCCCTTCACTTACCTGGGCCTGCCTGTTGGTACTACCAGGCCTAAAATGGTGGATTTTATGCCACTTGTGGACTGTATGGAAAGGAGGATGACAGCCAGTTCTTCATTTCTGAATCAAGGGGAAAGAATTCAATTCCTCATTTCAGGTCTGTCTTCCTTGCCCATATTTTATCTTGGTAGTTTGCTTGCCCCTGCAGGAATTTTAAAGCAATTGGAGAGAATTCAGAGGCAGTGTCTATGGAGAAAGCACAGGGATGAGCATTCACCAACTTTGGCAACTTGGGACCTCATTTGTAGGCCTAAAAATAAAGGAGGGCTGGGGATTTTGAATTTAGGTGTACAGAACATGGCTCTGTTGCTAAAGCATTTGCACAAATTTTTAAATAGAGTTAACCTACCATGGGTTTCTCTTATTTGGTACACCTATTATCACTCTTCTGTTCCTTAGGGGACTGAGATTTGTGGTTCCTTTTGGTGGAAGGATATCTGCAAGTTGCTGGATCATTACAGAAACACTACTTGGATTGAAGTAAACTCTGGGAACTCTGCTCTGTTTTGGTCTGATAAGTGGAAGATTGGGGATTCAGTGGCACCTTTGCAATCAAGGTTCTCTAGGCTCTTTTCTTATGTAAAAGATCCATGGGTCACGGTTTATGAGGTCTTCCAGTCGCAGGATATGATTAACATGTTCCATCTACCTCTATCTGTTCAAGCATATCAGGAGCTCTTGACTGTACAAGATCTTATGGCTTCCTGCAGAAGAGAAGAGGAGCAAACAGACACTTGGTTCTGGCAGGGAACATGTAATGCTTTCAAGCCCAAGCTTTTCTACTCATTCATGCATTCTAACATGTCCTTCAATCCTCTTCTTCTTTGGATTTGGAAATCCTCATGCACAATGAAAATCAAAGTGTTTGCCTGGATGTTGATCATGGACAGGCTTAATACTAAGGACATGGTTGAAAGAAGATATTGGCATCTTGATGATGGGGTCAACTGCCTTCTTTGTCCCGTGAGAGCTAGGGAAACCAGAAATCACCTGTTCTTTGAATGTAACTTCAGTGTCAGAATATGGAGCTATCTGCAAATTACATGGTCACCAGGGGTTGACATGTCTGCCATTGTTTTGCAAGCCAAGCAGGATTTTGCTCAGCCTTTTTTACTGAAGTTGTTTTTGTGGCTTGCTGGAACATCTGGATAATAAGGAATGCAAAAGTGTTCAGGCATGAGAGACAAAGTTTTAATAAATGGAGAAGTGCATTCATCCATGATATTACACTCATGCAGCACAAAGTGAAAGCTAAATACAAGGAGGACTTGCTCAAATGGATTTCATTCTTACCCCCTTGAGGTTCTTTTGATGTTTCAGTAGATTAGTTCTCTTTCTTTAATTTCTTTTTGTCCTGATTACCCCTTGTAATCCTTGTACTTTGTAACTTCTGCTTTTAATAAAAGTTAAATGCTGTGGGGGGTTCCCCTCCAGTTTCCAGTCAAAAAAAATGCGTTAGGTCACCCCAAGCACCGCGTATGCCATGTTATGCTTTGCGATGCTTTGATTGTTCTGTTATTTATTGTGTTCCCCCTCCATTACTTCTTTCCGGTAGACCCCGAGACCGCGGTTGAACCTGTGATCGACTACTTCACCTTTGAGGGTCCGTTTTTGTCTGCAGGACAACCAGGAAAGCCCCCCTTGATCACCAGATATTACCTATTCTTCTCTCTACTGCTTGCATTAGTGTAATGTAGCATGATACTGCTTTCTGTTAATCCTATTCTGTTGCATAGCCTATCATTGTTGCTACAGTTGGTGATACCTTACCTGCAATCCTAAATGCTTAGTATAGGATGCAAGTTTACCATCAGCTACCCTACTTTCTTGTCCACCTGCCATGCTATACTATCAGGCCATGATCACTCGGGAGGTGGTCGCGGGTATATACTTATATACATAATATATGATACTTGTCGTGACTAAAGTCGGGTTGGCTCGTAGAGTACCCGTGAGTGATTCACGGATTGGGTCCGAAAGGACGTTTGTCCCGACGGCCCTCTGAGTGGATCTTGGTGGCGGAGCGACAGGGCAGGTTGAGACCACCTAGGAGAGAGGTGGGCCTGGCCCTGGTCGGCGTCTGTGGTTATTTCAAAATAACACGCTTAACAAGATCTGGGTATTTGATCTGAGTCTGGCCACTGGCCTATACGCACTAAACAACTACGTGGGAACAGTTATGGGCACTCGACGTCGTGGTATCAGCCAAAGCCTTCTTGACGTTAGCGACTGAGCGGCGCACGTCGGGTTGGACTAGAACGCCTCCTCTTGTATAAGGGAGGCTAAGTCTGCTCACCGGCCGCGTACGTAACGTACAGGTGTGCAATGGGCGATGGGCCCAGACCCGTGTGCCATAGGATTTAGACCGGCGTGCTGGCCTCTCTGTTGTGCCTAGGTAGGGCTGCGATGTGTTGATCTTCCGATGCCGGGCATGACCCAGGAAAGTGTGTCCGGACAAAATGGATCGAGCGTGTTGGGAAATGAGGTGCACCCCTGCAGGGAAGTTGATCTATTCAAATAGCCGTGTCCCTCGGTAAAAGGATGACCCGGAGTTGTACCTTGATCTTATGACAACTAGAACTGGATACTTAATAAAACACACCCTTTCAAGTGCCAGATACAACCGGTGATCGCTCTCTCATAGGGCGATGAGGGGAGGATCACCGGGTAGGGTTACGCTATGTGATGATACTTGGTGAACTTACCATCTACTCTCTTCTACATGTTGCCAGAAGCATAGTCTTCGATAGTACTAGCTATCCCCCTCTTATTCTGGCATTCTACAGTTCAGTCCACATATGCTACCCTTTTCTATTTGATACGAATGGATACAAATGCAGTGTAGCTCCTTGCTTGCGAGTACTTCGGATGAGTACTCACGGTTGCTTCGCTCCCCCTTTTTTTACCTTTCTATACCCAATTGTTGCAACCAAATGATGGAGTCCAGGAGCCAGACGCCACCGTCGACGACGACTCCTACTACACTAGAGGTGCCTACTACTACGTGCAGGCCGCTGACGACGACCTGGAGTAGTTTAGGAGGATCCCAGGCAGGAAGCTTGCGCCTCTTTTGATATGTATCCCTGTTTGTGCTAGCCTTCTTGAGGCAAACTTGTTTACCTATGTCTGTACTCAGATATTGTTGCTTCCGCTGACTCGTCTATGATCGAGCTCTTGTATTCGAGCCCTCAAGGCCCCTGGCTTGTAATATGATGCTTGCATGACTTATTTTATTTGTAGAGTTGTGTTGTGATATCTTCTCGTGAGTCCCTAATCTTGATCGTACACGTTTGCGTGTATGATTAGTGTACGATTGAATCGGGGGTGTCACAACCAAGGTATCAATCCAGTAAGAGATCACGCTCAAGTCCCACGCACCTACACATACAAATAAGAACCTCGCAACCCATGCGATAAAGGGGTTGTCAAGCCCTTCACGGTCACTTACGTGAGTGAGATCTGATAGATAAGATAAGATAATATTTTTGGTATTTTTATGATAAAGATAAATAAAGATGCAAAGTAAAATAAACGGCAAAGGAAATAACTAAGTATTGGAAGATTAATATGATGGAAGATAGACCCGGGGCCATAGGTTTCACTAGTAGCTTCTCTCAACAGCATAAGTATTACGGTGGGTAAACGAATTACTGTCGAGCAATTGATAGAATTGAGCATAGTTATGAGAATATCTAGTTATGATCATGTATATAGGCATCACGTCCGAGACAAGTAGACCGAAATGATTCTGCATCTACTACTATTACTCCACATATCGACCGCTATCCAGCATGCATCTAGAGTATTAAGTTCATAAGAACAGAGTAATGCTTTAAGGAAGATGATAGGATGTAGAGGGATAAACTCATGCAATATGATATAAACCCCATCTTTTTTTCCTTGATGGCAATGATACAATACGTGTCGGTTCCCTTTCTGTCACTGGGATCGAGTACCGCATGATTGAACCCAAAGCTAAGCACTTCTCCCTTTGCAAGAAAGATCAATCTAGTAGGCCAAACCAAACTGATAATTTGAAGAGGCTTGCAAAGATAGACCAATCATAAATAAAAGAATACAGAGGAGAATCAAATATTGTTCGTAGATAATCTGGATTATAAACCCACAATTCATCGGATCTTGACAAACATACCACAAAAGAAGATTACATCAAATAGATCTCCAAGAAGATCAAGGAGAACTTTGTATTGAGATTCAAAGAGAGAGAAGAAGCCATCTAGCTAATAACTATGGACCCATAGGTCTGAAGTAAACTACTCACGAGACGCGCCCCCTGCCTCGTGCCTTCCTTGTTTGTTGACGCCCACTCCAAGTCTCCTGGATCAAGTTTGTTGAGAAAATCACATTCCCAAAGGTTTCATTCCGTTTGGACTCCGTTTTATATTCCTTTTCTTCGAAACCCTAAAATAGGAAAAAAACAACAATTTGGGCTGGGCCTCCGGTTAGTAGGTTAGTCCCAAAATGATATCAAAGTGTAAAATAAAGCCCATTAACATCCAAAATAGATAATATAATCAAAATCACTAATTGAGGAGTGCTCCCTACAACGATTAGTCGGGGGCGCTCCCTGCGCGCCACACGCGAAGCGGTCGTGAGACTTTTCCGAGGTGCTCCACACGCGACACTTGTCGCGCGCATAGCGTCTCTCGTGATTTCCGGTTTCCATTTTCCCTTTCTGGTTTTTCCTTTTTTTCAGTTTAGTCCTTATACTTTTAGTGTTTTGTAAAACCTTTTGATCTGTTTTGAGATCTGTTTCTCTCTGGTGTGGGTGAACCATCGTGGAGCACTGTTCTTTCTTTGCCGTCGTCTCCGCCCATCGCGGCCGCCGCTCTTGTTGCGTGGTTACGGCGGCCCCTGTCCCGGCTGCCGCGCTTGTTGCCTACTCTTAAGGCGGTCCTTCTTTAGCGTCGACCGCGCTTCCCCATTCGTGATATCGTCGTTCCCTACCAGTTGCCTTCGTGGGTTCCCTGTTTCCCTTTCTCGTTTCTCTTTTTGTGCCCATTATATTTCTGGGATATGGAGATTTATGGGGTAGTTATGGGTGGGGACTACCAACACTATCAGATGTCAAGTTTCAACTGGGTTTTGTGGGATTAGTTCTTGATAATCATTGTTTTCCTTGTAGTTATGGCTTGTCCTTTTTGCCGTATGCCTGGTGGCCCGTGTTCTTATGTTAATTCTTCTGTAGATGGGTTCGGTGTGGTCCTGGATCGGCGTTGTTGGAGGCGTGTTGTAAGAATATCATTGTATAATTGTTCAATTTTTGGCACACACGCTTATTTCTTTTGGTGCTGCTCATGCTGTTTAGGTTTTGAGCACTCCTTGCTCGTACTTCATTGGCTTGGGTAGTAGAATGGTGTTCAAACAGGAAGGTTTCAGTGATTTTCTCCAGGCATCGTTTATTGAAGTAAACAACTTGGTGCTGATAACGTTCAAAGAGCGTGATGGGAGGCTTGTTGTTATCTTCAATCTTCTGCCGCAGTGATGTTAGTTATAGCCTTTGAACATAAATGGATTTTGTTTAAAAATCTATGCTACGGTTTAATGTTATCTAGATATATGAAACGATATGAAACAAAGTGTTCATTGCTGTTGTATGTTTGTAGAAGAGGTATGGCTGTGCATCTCTTTTAAAGATGTTTTTTGGACGGATGTTATTTAATTGGGGTCATAGTTATCAATACAGTAGAGGCACGTGTGTTGTTTAGTCTAAGGCACGACTGTGCATCTCTTTTATGTGAGGCACGTGGATTAAGCAAATGAAGGCACGGAATTGAAGTCAGTGCAGGCACGGTCGTGAGGAGGCACAGGTATACTGAGAGGTACGTGTGTGCAGTGTCAAAGTTGTACAGGTGAGATACTATGGGTTTCATGCAAGAGGCACGTGTGTGTGTAGCACATAGAGTTACTGTTGGTTTTGTGTGAGGCATGTGGATTGAGGAAAACGGAGGCATGGAATTATAGTCAGTACAAGCACGGTTGTGTGGAGGTACGGGTATACTAAGAGACGCGTCTGTGCAGCACCAAAGTTGCATTGGCGATCACACTTGCGGAGAAAGTAGAGTTACTGTGGGTTTCATGTGGGGCACGTTGATCAAGCAAACAGAGGCACGGAAGAGAAGTCAGTACAAGCACGATTGTGTGGAGGCACGGTTTTGAACCCTCTTGCTGCTGTCAAGTTTCTAGAGGCACGGATGTACGACAATAGAGGCATCGGTCTGAATATCTGGTTATAGGGGCTCGGTTGTGGATGCACATGTGTGAAGTCTCTAGGGTCACGGGTGCATGTCACCACAGGCATGGATTGAGTAGACACTTAGTGAGCCACGCTTGTACATAGGCCAGTTGCACACGGTAGTGTGGTTTTGTGGCATCGTGCAGAACTGGTGTACGGAGAGGAACCTGTGTGCAATAGCAAGGATGTTCTGAATGGACGGAGCGGTGCTTGATTTGAAATGGAGGCAAGGATTTTTTTCAATGTGGTTAAAGTAACAAAGTTCTTGTCGCTTGTGACTGTGTCCGAATGATCTTCTGCAATATTTATGAATTGTTCACGTTAATGTTTAATAAGCATTGTACTGAAAGTTTACAATGATATCATCACATAATCTTGTAAATACATGATGCATCTTGTAAAGGTTGATTATGAAAATTATAATACAATATCATGTGAGATATCTCTCGTTCTATAATCATTGATACAATATATGCTTGCTCAGTACTGGGACATAACTTACTAATTGCATTTAGACATGAAAAATGTAGTATGCATTTGTACATGAGCACACCACTGTGTTCAAAGTTCAAACGTAAAATAGTAATACACTGCACACAGCATCTTTGAGCAACAACAAACATATTTACAACATAGGCTCATACAATCTAAATTATGATAATAGTAGTTCCTACTAGTTTAATGTAGACATCCATTTTCTCGCAATTTACCAACCACTGTTTCCCTTCCGGCGCTTCCAGCTACTGGAAGAGCCCTCGTCATTGCTCTTACGTGGGCGTAGTCTTTCTTTCATTGGTTGTTGGTGGAGGTGACGTATCCCGTTCTTGATGATTAGGATTCTACGGTACAACTCGTAGCTAACATACCCGTCCTTTGCCGTGTACTCAAGGTGTATCGGGGAAAGTGGGTTCCACTCCCAGAACTGGTGCTTCTCCTTTGGGAATGATTTCTTCATATTCTTATATGAGGGGTCGATGATGGCCGCTGCAAGGTCACCCATGGAGTCCCTTTCTCCACCACCCTTGATGAAGAATAGCCTCTGGATGTTGACGTGGTGCTCGTATGGAATTTTGATCCATGCACGGGCAAGCATGGTCTTGTCGTTCCTAGTGTTGACTCTAGTGAAAGTTACCGCTTTCCGTTGCAGGAAGACAACTAACGCTTGGGAACGCTCGGATATGCAGTAGTGGTATACAAGGACATGCTCGCGCATGGCAAGTTGGACGACGGTGATCCCTTGTCGTATGTAACTGCTCTTACGTGTGTACTCGAGGTCAAGGCCGATGAACTTGTTCTTCTCCTCCTTTAGCCATTCTTCGTACTTTTTGATGATCCGCTCCACGGTCCTTGGGTCGTTGGTGTACACCACCTTGAGCATGGTTGTACCATGGGTAGTGATGTGTTCGGTGAGTGTTGTTAGTTTCCCGTCGTCCATGGCTGGAGGTGTGCGGTGGTGAACTGCGGCGAGTGACAAACTTTCGAGTAAGATGATGAAATGGAGTCAGAAAAGTGAAAGGGTTCTTTTGTCGTGCAAAAAAGGAAACCACCAAAGAGCAGTTGCTAGTCACGCGACAGTTTCAGGCGTAGAATTTTGGAAACAGGGGTTTGTTTTATCTATTTTTTTTAAGATTTTCACTTGTCTTGTTCATTGAATTTTTTTATTCGTTGCGTGCTTCCTACGTGATCCATATGTGTGTATTTCATCTTTGGCTGTGAAAGTAGTCATGTAAATGGTAGAACACTCAGCAGATGAATGGTCGTGCCTTTGTTGTGAAAACGTTTTTTTCAATTAATAATCTTCCTTGGTTAGGGAGGCACGGTTTTTATGTTATTTGGTGCACAAGTGTGTGTTTAGGAAAAGTTGAAGTAAATATAGTTTGGACTTGAAAACGGAGTCCTGTTTTGTTTTCAATTGAGATATGTTTCACTCGATGGTTTGAATAAGTTTGATAACATGGCATTGCTAGAGGTTTTGAATCAGAAACTGATTCTTGTTTCGTTTGATTTTTGAAAATGAATCTTTTTGTTTTTTGGTTTTTTGAATTGTGAACTTTTCAAAGGATAAGAACTACATTTTTCGAATGAATCAGTCCGATAGTTCAAACAACATTTGTTGCAAAGGATCATTCCGATGGTTGAAACAACAAGTTGAGTGTCCGTAAGAGCTACATAAGTTGCAAAAGATCATTCCGATAGTTCAAGCAAGCACGTGGTCCATAATAGTTACATTACTCTACCATCCTAACTAGCAAACTTATAGTAACCAGTGTTTTGCTGCTGGAGGCATCATCATGAAATGAGCGTTGACATCCTAGGAGATACACTGTTTGCTTCCATTTTAGGTGCTGGTTCCGACGGAATCTACAGAATGCGCTGAATGATGATGGACATAGAACGGTCATGGCGCTCTTTGAAAGTGATTAGAACAACGTTCTTTCAACAAAGGATGCAGCTGATATGAAGTCTCTGAAAGAATACTTTTCTATTACCATCCTGCCGTCGTTTTTGGAGATGTAGTACGACGAAGGAGTGATGACATGGGTAGGTTCATCAGGAGCTTCAAGGGTCACCCTGCCATTGGTTGGCATGTCCACCCATCTCTTCAGTGTCGAGACAACGCTCCTCGGAATTTTCTAGAAGAAATCAAAATTAAATAGAAATTAAAACTGTTGATTTGTCACTTGGACAATAAATAAAAGAATGGCTGAATACGGTGAGTGCGCAAACATTAAGAAATTCCATATTGAAAGTAATATAATTCCTGGCATGTTCAGGTTTGTGTGTAAACAGATAAAACAACATATTAAGAGAACAACAAAAGTTTTGTTGTTTTAGATTTGAATAAATAGGTTCTTTATAATTTTACATATAAGCAATATTACGTCAGTATTGTTTATATTACATATGAGCAAAATACGTTTGGTATTTTAACAAGGACAGTTGTAACCAACCATGACGTAGTCTTTGGTGTTAGTGGGAGTCAAGACATGGACAAATGGACGGCAACGGATGAAAGTATCTCTGAAAAGGCGTTGTAGAAAGAATCGTGTCTGGTCGTAGGTAAGCTCAATATCCTTAGAGTAGACATATCAGTGAAAATGGTCGAAATCGTCAGAAGAAAGATCGTCGAGAGCTAGAAAAAGAAAAAGATTTTAAAGTTAGATAAAGTTATATCCAACACGGGGTTAATATTATTCAGTTCGATTCATGCATATAAAATTACAGCGAAAGAAGATAAGTTTGTAATATTAAATACCTACCAACGTGGGGTAATGGAAGCAGCCTTTTGTCATCCCGATATGTTTGTAATTCGAGATTTAGACCCTCGTCTGCTAGTTCAAATTCTATGCGGTCTCCAACATGAAGTTCATAATCATCCGCAAAGATGTTCCACTCACCACCGCAGAACTTTGTGTAGCTCGCCCTATGCTTAAACAAAGCATTGTAAGACCTTCCTTCATGTGTAAGAAGGGCTGGCTCTACCTGCTCTTTACGCAATTTTCTTGCTTCTTTCTTCCTCTCTTCAATGTATTCAGCGAGAAAAGCTCTGACATTACAAGGTACATACTGGAAAAAATAGTACAAATAACAACCTATAAGTATAAATTTGAACTCACGTATTATTAATGTTAAAAGTTTTCTTAAATTGGATATGAATTTTTGATAAGAATTACAGATTTTTGGCATATGCTGACTAATTTTAATTAGAACTGAAGATGCACTATAGTAATCAAGGTATGGGCAGGCAAACTAATGGAAAATGAAAACACAACACAGGTGCGAAGAAGTGACAGCAGGGGAACCTAGTGTAGGTGCAAGGGCGTATGAGTAACAGCGACGATTTCTACTGTGTTGTAAGCAACTAATATGTTAGTAATGCTTACTAACCATGTTGCTCCAGCAATTTTCATCAAGAATAACCTCAAAGTGCTGGAGAACTTCAGGGTGTGGTTCGCAAGGGCCGCCTGGTTGGCGGCAGGTAGGGAAAATCATACCTAAATAATTCAGAACAACTATGTTAAGGAAACAAGAATATCATAACAATTTAAAACAAGCTTCAACGGTGAAGGTAGACAACGACTAGCTTCAACTACGTTAGCCGTATTAAAAATATCCGTACGAAGGCAGACAACAACTACAAATTTACCAGAAAATCTTCTCATCTAGTCCTTCCAGAAAAGCAGTATGACAGAGTTTAGATCACTTGTTTAGATTTTCAAATGGTTTTTTATTGCTTTAGAGAATGAAGTCGTTGTACCGGATCTGATGCTTCAATAACTATCAAATGAAAAACCTAAACATAAAATAGTAATAATTTAAATATCTTTTTCAAAACGTAGATACGGATCGGAGCATGCTGCTTACGCATATGCTTTTTACCTGGGAGAGAAGAAGAACGGGCGTCGACGAACGGAGATTGGGGTATGGGAAGCTTAGGGCAAGTACCCACGGCCAGCAAATCTACGAGAGAAGCACGGCTTAGAAGTTAATCGAGAGACCTAATAAAAACTCTACAATAACTTGTTTGAAATGGACTGTGTGCGAGGAAGAAGCACGAACCCTAGAAGTAGGCGGACGGATAAGGCAGATGGGTTGTGATGGGAAGCTTAGGGCAAGCACCCACGGCCAGCAATCTACGAGAGAAGCACGACTTAGAAATTAATCGAGAGACCCAATAAAAACTCTACAATAACTTGTTTGAAATCAGATTGTGTGCGGGGAAGAAGCACGAACCCTAGGCTAGAAGCAGGGGACGGAGAAGGCAAGTGAGTTGTGATGTGGCTGAGGGAGTCGGAGCTTATTTAAATATAAAGCAGTCTTGAGAGAGCAAGAGTAGTAATGAGTGCTTCTTGTTTTATTTTTTATCTTGCGAAATGGAATGAATGCTGGTTTGTGGATGGTGTGCGTGCATTCCGAGGTGTTATGGGGACGCGAGACGTTTGACTCGTCCAGCTGCCTCTCACTGTAGTTGTACAGCTGTGCTGCTTCCCAGCGAGTCTTCTACGTGCCTATCCTGCCTCACATACTTTTTGTGAGGCACGGTTATACATGCTGAAAAGCATGCTCGTGCTTCTGTTTTTTTAATCACATGTTTAATCAGATATGGTTGGGTGTGTCTTTAGGAGAGGATCGGTGATGATGTTATTAGATGCACGGTCGTTGTAACAGGAGAGGCATGGTCGATATGTCGGGGGATGCAAATAGACGGGAGGCATGATGGTTCCTAATGAGAGGCACGTTTGCATCTGAAATCGAGTCACGGTTCGTGACTTTGGTATTGCAATTTTTTCAGGCAGTCGTTGACCCAGGGGAGCCACTGTTTTTATGTACGCTGCTTCAGGCGGGAATATGTATGATAGCCCACGGTTATATGTATGTCAGAAGCATGGACGTGCTTTTGTTTTGTCAATGTTTCTGGTGGTATGCGGACATGGTGCGTTGATGTTACTGAGGTTTGTCTTTAACCAAAGTGGAGGCACGCGTGTGGCTTTTGTTCTGGCCGAACCGTGCTTCTATTTTTGTTCACTCCCAGTGTAGTATTTGTACGACAGGGTCATCTCGCTTGCCTCTTCGCATTGTTCTCTCGGTCAAAAGATGTGCTGGTGACCGATGGGATGGCTATTTATTGTTAGTATTTATTGTGCCAGATACAGTGCTAGAGTTAACCTAGAGGCTCCTCGATTACAGCGTGGCAGTTGTGACTTTTGTAGTGCATGGTTTCACGAGCTGTAGAAGCACAATCGTCCATTCACCGTTTTCGGTGCAATTAAATGGGCGCATGGTAACTGAGTCGTCTCTCCCCAAAGGTTAAGTAGTGGTCTATTCCTGGAGGTTATCGCGTCTTATTCTCTCTAGAGAAGTGCAGGTAGCTCCCGTCATCCTCGCCTCGTACGAGAAGCACAGTCAAACTCCATTGTCGTCTCAGCCTCGGTTCCATGGACGACTTCAGGAACACTACTGAGCGTCTCTTTATAGATGTTGCTGGTAATACCAAGCTCGAGGTGTTGTACACCAACGAGCCCTACAAGGTGGAGGAGATTCTCACTCTCTATGAGGAATGGCTGCGTGAGGACAGGTACAAGTTTGTTGGTCTTGATCTGGAGTACACACGAGAGGATTATTTTGATCGTAGTAGAAAAGTCGCCGTTATGCAACTGGCGATGTGCAAGCATGTTCTTGTCTATCACTTGTGCAAGGTTAGGACGGAGTGCGCTGCTCTGAAGGATTTCCTTCGGAACAAAGGTATTATTTTCACTAGTGTCAACGTCAGGAACGATAGGTATGTTCTCGCAAACAGTTACCTCAAAATCCCAAGAGAGTGTCACATCAACCTTCAAGAGGAGCTCATGATCAAAGGAGGCAATCTAAGGGATTCCATGGTAGATTTGGCAGGAGCCGTCATAAACAAATCTTACTTGAGTATGAAGTCGTCTTTTCCACAAGGTCTGCATGACTAGTGGGAATGGAAGCCGCTTTCCCTTGAACATCTGAAATATGCGGCAATTGTAAGTGAGAATTTCGTTTTTTTATGATTTTCTGTCTTTATATTTTTGTTTTATTGCAACAATAGTACTTTTTCCCCTTTACGTATATCTTCATTCTCATCCGCTTTTTGTTTCAGGATGGGTATGTCAGCTACAAGCTCTACCGCCGAGTTCTGTCGATGAAGGACATGATGCATCCCCATTGTCTTCCCGACCCCAGACGCCGTTGATGTTTCTAACCAGAACTCCAACTGAGTAGAATGGTCATGGTGGACATTTTTGTGGATGTTTCTGAGCATAATGGACTCCTGGAAGACTTTTTTTTGTATAATTAATGAGTACTTCTAGTTCAAACCTATGGAGGACCATCTCATGTTATGTGAATATAATTTATTATGTTTTTTTGATGTTACAAGTTCATTGTTGACATTTGCGCGAGTTCATGTACATTTAGAGAACCAGTTGAAGTGGCACATATGTATTGTTTGGGAGAAGCGCGCTTTGTGTTTGGTTTATATTTAGTGTCGTTTGTTTGTGTTTGTATTTTTGTCTTTTACACGTTCGCACAAGACAGGCACGTCTGCTAACATACGAGGCAACATTTTAGTTTCGTGTCTTTGTATGCTTTAGGACCGTGCCTCAAGAATTCGGACATCCGTGTCTGTTCAGGCTTCACTTCCATGGCTTCTTTCTGTCTATGCATGTACATACGTGACACACGCCATGTCTGTAACGTGCTGGTTTCACACGGCAGTTCCTCTTGACACTACACAACCGTGCCTTTTCCATCACTCTTTTGTGCATCCAGGTGGTTTGTACCCGTGCCTCGAGAACTACGAGAAGCCGCAATTCCGTGCCTGTATACGCTTTAATTCCGTGTCTCCTGTACGTGCATTTACGTGTCTCAGGCGTCATGCTGGCTGTGACTCTACGTGCCTCTGGTGCCAGACGCCCGTCCATGAGGGGACGCATATGTATTGTTTGGGAGAAGTGTGTTTTTTGTTTGGCTTATATTCACTGTCGTTTGTTTGTGTTTGTATTGTTGTGTTTTACACATTCGCACAAGAGAGGCACGTCTGGTAACGTACGAGGCAACATTTTCAGTTTCCTGTCTTTGTGTTCTTCGGGACCGTGCCTCTAGAAGCCCGGCATCCGTGTCTGTGGAGGCTTCACTTCCGTGGCTTCTTTTCCGCTATTCATGTACCTCACGTGACACACGCGATGTCTCTATGTGGTGGTGTCACACAACAGTTTCTCTTCAGACTACACAACCGCGCCTCTGCCACCACTCTTTTGTGCGTCCAGGTGGTTTGTACCCGTGCCTCGAGAACGCCAATTCCAAAGCCGTACCTGTGCGCCAAAAGCGGCAATTCCGTGCCTGTATACGCTTTAGTTTTGTGCGTCCTGTACCTGCATTCGCTTGTCTCAGGAGACACGTTGGCTGTGACTCTACGTGCATGTGGTGCCAGACGCCCGTCCGTGAGGGGATGCGGTGGCTGTGACTCGTCGTGCCTGTGCTTCTACATGCCCGTGCCTCTGGACACTTTAAAACTGTGGCTCTTTCACTTCTCCCGTTGATTCGCTGCTTGTATTTGATGTATCCTCACGTGATACACGTCACGAGTCTATGTGTCTGCGGTGTCACATGGCTGTCCCTCTTGAGAGTTTGCAACCGTGCCTCTCGAATAGAGTGTTCTTACCGATGCCTCTGCCGCCTCTCTTTTTTGCATCCAGAGGATTTGTATGTGTGCCTCGAGAATGCCAATTCAAAAACCGTGCTTGTGTGTCGGAGAAGCTGCAATTTCATGTCTGTATGCAGAGGGTGTGTAGCCGTGGCTCGAGAATGTCAATTGCAAGGCCGTATTCGTGCCTTGCCAAGCCGAAGCACGTGCTTGAGAGGCTATGTTTCCGTGCCTTCGTTGCTGCCTATATCTCTACGTGCCTGTGGTGATACCCGTGCCTATGGAATAGACACGTATGTGTGTCGTGTGCCTGCATACCCGTGCCAGATAGACAGGTATGTGCGTCTTGTGCCTGCATACCCGGACCTCACGTTAAACTAGCCTTGACTATCGAGGGACAGATGTTGTGAATCTAGCTAGACAAGGCACGAATGAGTTTTGGCCTTCGGATCTAAGGTGTACGGCTGGCTGTTTGTTTGCTTCATTGGATTCTTCCGTCGGTAGTCTTTGTTCAAAGGAGCAATTGATGACCGATGTGCCGGCTGTTTCATGTGACTATTCAGTGTGTCAGTTACCGTAAAATAAAGTTAGAGGCTCCTCGATTTCTCCACGGCATCAAATATTTGTGCACAGCCGTGACTTTATGAAGTGCATGGTTTCATGAGCTTCGGAAGCACAACCGTCTATTCGCTGTTCCTAGTTCACACGTTAATGCGCATTGTAACTCAAACGTCCCTCGCCAAGGTTAAATATTGGCCGTGTTTGTGAGGTCTTCACATCGTATTCCAGCCACAGAACATCAGGCAGTTCCCACCCTCCTCACCACTCCCCAACCTTGTCGCAGGTTCTCAGGAATCTCCATTGGCACCTTGCTGCTCGCTGCCATGGACGACTTTTTGAACACCACCGAGTACCATCCTATAGTTGCCGATGGTAACACGAAGCTCGACGTGTGGTACACCAACGAGCCTGGCAAGGTGGAGGAGATCATTGCCTTGTACGAGGACTGGTTGCGCGAGGAGAAGCACAAGTTTGTTGGTCTCGGCATGGAGTTCACGCGAAAGGATTGTTACGGGCGTAGAAAAGTCGCCGTCATGCAACTGGCTATGCGGAATCATATTTTGGTCTATCACTTCTGCAGGGCCAGGACGGAGTGCCCTGCCCTGAAGGATTTCCTTGAGAATAGAGGTATAACTTTCTCTAGTGTGGGCGTCAGGAATATTAGAGATGCTCTTTTTCAAGATTTCATCAGAATTCCAGAAGGGTACCACATCGACATCCAAGAGAAGTTTATGATCAAAGGCGGCGAAGAAAGGGACTCCATGGAGGACTTAGCAGGAGCCATCATTGACGAATCTTATTCGAAGCTGGAGTCATCTTTTCCAGAACTTCTTCATCACTACTGGGATTGGAAGCCACTTACTTTTGATCACCTGAAATATGGAGCTACTATAAGTGAAGATTTCATTTTCGTTAGTTTCTGCCTTTGTTGCTAGAACAGTACTAATTTTTTTTGTATATTCATGTTTTCATTTGCTTTTCCTTTAGGAAGGGTATGTGAGCTATGAGCTATACCGCCAGTTTCTGTCAATGAGGGACATCCTGCATCGTCGCTGTCTTCCTGATCTCAGATGGCGAGGACGTTTCTGAGGAGTAGTCCAGGTGGAAGTGCTGGCAAGATGGATTGTGTGATGAATTGGTTATTTGATAGTTATTGTATGGGTTAATATTACATAGACTGATGAATTTGTAATTGTGGTGGTTTTATTTTGAACGGGATGGAGTTGACTAGATTGGAAATTTAAGTTTATTTTCGTTCCATTATGTTTTTCTTGATTGGGTGCCTTCAAGAATATTTTCCTCTATGATTTTTTGCTACGAGTTGGTATAAGATGAGATGTATTAAGGGAGCACTCAGATGTGCACTTTCGTGATTCTAGGCAGTGCACAGTCGTCTGTTCAGGGAGGCATTGTTTTTGTTTTAGGCAAGGCACGCTCTGGTGTTATTAGTTTGCTGGCTGCTTCAGTTCTTCTCTCAATATCGTCACACTGACAAGTAGGGGCTTCACTTTCACTTTGTGTTTGCACTATGTTTGGCATGGTTATTTTTATATTGAATATATGGTTGTGGTTGTGTGTTTGAAATGTTTTTATGCAGAGCTTGAGTGTGTTTAAGATTCTTCAGATTTTCTCACTGTGCTGTCTGTTTCAATATATGTTGTCTGTTTCAATATATGTTGTCTGTTTTAGGGACGGTAATCCAGTGTGATACTTGCTGTGGGAGTATTGTGTTAGCGACGGTTGCGTTTCTGTGTTTCAATTATTGTGGTGGTACTTTGATTTTGAAAGGCATGGCCGTGAAGGCATTGGATGCATTGTCGTATGTTTGGCAGAGGTGTTATTCTTCCTTTTGGTATTAAATTCAGAGAGGCACTGCGTTATGTTAGTATGAGTCACTGTCATGGTTGTATGTTCTGTAATATTTCTAGTTAGTCTGCTAGTGAAGTCACGTCTGTCTAGTTAGTGGAGGCATGTCCTATGTTATGTTGAGTCAGAGTTCTGTCTGTTGTTCGCAAATGCTTTCTCTTACACGTTCGCTCGGAGAGGCACGTCTACGATGTTATTCAAAGGCACGGTCGTGCCTTTCTTTCGAAACGTTTGCTTTCACTTATTTGCTGAGAGAGACTCGTCGGTGAAACTTGTGAGGTCACAGACCTTTTACAGTTGAAGTCACGGTCGTTCTTCTGTTTTGGTATTTTTTCAGTTTAGTCGTCTATCATAGAGGATGATTCTTCTTTTGTTAACTTGAGCCACGGTCGTGCTTCCATGACTCATTGGCTTGGAGAGGGACCGGTGTTAAGCTATCGAGAGGGGACGGTCCTGTGTTAACTGGTGGCGCACTTGTGTGTGTCAGCTTAGTTGTCCGTGGTAAGAGATGCACGTTCTACGTGGACAAGAGGCACGACAGTGCCTCTATGACCCGCATTACTGGAGGTGAGTCATTTAGCAACATTACTGGAGGTGAGTCATTTAGCTCCTTCGTCAGATGCTTACGAATCGATAGTGTTTTTCCTCTGTGTTGCAGTTGTTTCTTTTATTATGTCTACTCGAAGTGAGTGGTGTTCTAGTGCAAGGAAGTGATGTCTTGAATATCATGTTTATAACTTTTGGAAAAACTACAGCTGTGTTTAATGGGATCCATAGGAGATATCTTGGACCGACACAAAAATAGCTGAAACATTGTTGTGATTACATGAGTCGATATGGCTGAAATAATGTTCGCATGGCTCCAGCTAAATTAAGGCACATTTAAGCAGTAGTCATCTTCTTCCAACTCTTCTTCTTTCGCGCCGGATATTGTGTTTGTCGAGGACGATGCTCAGTGCCTCAAATACATGGCCTGTGTTGTAGTGGGATGTTATCATTTTGTAAGTTAGTTGTTCTCTCATCGGTTTCACATGGATCTGCGAACACATAACCGTGCAAACTGATAAAATTTATTGTAAAACATAATGTTCAGCTGGCTTGGATGAACGTATGTTGATTTGTTGTCAATGAGACAGAACTTACTTTGTTGATAAAAAATGAATTATTATTCAAATTAATGAGCAACATCAAATGGATGGTGTAAATAGCACTGTCATCCCTGAAAATTGAGAGCAATTAATGTTAGTGATTAGAAGGTGAACAGTAGATATGGGATGTGTAGTGGAACAAAAAATGCATGGTTTAAATGAGGTAGAGCTACAGATAAAAGAAACTCACTCTCTGTCTGAGTTACATACACTCTGCACAGTTTGACATGAAAGGAGGCCATGGTGTGAGGTTGGTTGTTGTAAGCAGAATGGTAAGCTCTCTTGAAGTTTTCGATGACAATGTCCGAGTGCTCCTTTATACCGTCGCAATTGATATAAGGACAAAGAATTTCGAAGCGACGCATTGAAGATTCACGATGATGAGGTAGATAAAATGTGGTTCTTTTCTCACAGGTATTAAGACCTAAAATAATTAACAGGGAATAATATCATTGTAACAAGAAAAACTGGTAGAATCGAAGACGAACACTGGGCAGATAGAGTGAGTAGGGTGAACTCACGATGTTACATTTGTTGGGCAGTCTGTACCCAATAGTTTTTCCACAATGTGTTCCTTGAGTAGTTCAATGCTTGCTCCTAGAACTTGAAATTTATCCTGCAGAAAATTGAAGCTGTGTCACTCAGTGTGGTAGTAGTAGTAGTAAATGTGGCTTGTTATTATTATTTATGAGATGCAAGAACTTAGAGAAGCGTCCATGTACATTATATGCTTGTGCACAAGTCTTGGCTGTCCATATAATTGTTCTTTTATCAGCAACATTGAGTAGGTGTCGACCACAAATGAGTTGATATATCCGTATACCTTCATTGACAAACCTAAAGTTCGGTGATCGGCCCAACGTCGATCGACGAAGAATATCCTCTTGCTGTCAAAAAAACAAATGAATTTTAAATTGTAAGATTTTCTTTTTTAACATAAGAGGAAATGATTTGTATTCAATTACAATAGTAGAAGAATCAAGCCGAAACACTTGAATATGATAGCTTCAGGCAGAATACATTGCATTAGTAAACGAAGGGACCAAAACTTTACTGTAACATGAACAACAAATTCATTACCTATCATTTTTCTTGATACCTGGCGTACTGTCGATGATTGTTTCATACACTTCTTTCTCCTCCATTGTAGAGTCTCTTATTTCCAAAAGTTGGCAGTGATCTTGATGGTCATTCCCTTGATCAGTGAATCGAGTCTGTTCTAGCTAAGAATGATGTTGATGAGGCTGGAAGACATGACCACCGGAGTTCAATTGACGATTACTAAGTTGCAGATGACCCTCATTATAATGTTGTTTCTTTGGAACATTAGGCGCTGTGGTTGGTGCTGCATGCGCAGTTCTAATGTTCTGACAGTTAGATCACCGGTTGAGCTTGAAGGAATATATGTTGGAAAATGCTGGAGAGGATGGCCGGAATACTGCATGCTATTGAACTATTGTTGCAAGGCACTGTAACTTTGCCCATTAGACTCGCCTCTGTGTGGTTGCTGATTGTTCCACTCTTGAGGTTGGCGTTGTTGGCACCGTGTAGTGCTGTTATTCTGAGCATCATTGTGTTGGGGGTAGTGGGCATCACTGACAGTGGTTTGTTGCTGGTACTGCTTGTGACTTTGGTTGTTCATCACATATGGTGAGCGCTGGCTGTTGTTTGAACCGCCGTTATTTTGAGCACCAGGATGTTGGTAGAAGTGGTTTTTGATACTAGGAGCTGGTTGGTGGTAGTGTTGGGACAAGGGAGTTGCTACTAAACTTTGGGACAAGACAGTTTGAGTTGAACCTATAGAGTATGACGTATCAAAGGCCTGTGCAAGGTGGCTACCTCCTGACATTGATCCTGATCTGCTGGGTATAGGTGGCTCTGGATAGTTACAAAGGGAAGATCTAACTAACGAGCTTGAATTCTTGGCCAAGTGTGAGACAGTATCAGGTTGACATTGTTGTGATGCTACTTGGTTATGAAAGGGTTGTTTCTTTTTTTGTTCAATGACTCTGTCAAGTTGTTCATAGATAGATGGGTCAGACCATATTTGATCATCATCAATGAATCCACAATCAAGGAGGCCTCTGCGGTTGTCAGCATGTAGAGACTGGTTGTTTGCAGTTTCTGTTGAATTATGTGGAGGCTCCAGTATCCTAACTCTTTTCATAGGAGGGCTGTACTCTTGTTACCTGGATCTTCTGAATGTTGTAAGGACATCTTGTGAGCTGCCATTTGTGGTTCCGGTTCTAGCGGATGTGCACTTGTGGTAATAGGGACGCTGTCTGTGGGATCAATAGGTGGTTGCTTCGTACACTTTTCATGTTCTTCTGCAATGTTATTGTCTTCTGCATTGACAGATGCTGCAGCAACCAGTGGAGCATCACTAGTGGATGGAATTGCTTTTCCCGTGTCTAGTACTGAGCCAGAACCGCTGGCAGAATCACTGGGGATTTCTACTGTAGGAGCAAGGGAGGAAGTAGCTCTTGTGCATTCTATTTCAGCAATGTTCTTCTCGTCACTCAAAGTTGAAACAAGATGGACCTTATCTTATGGCAGCAAAGAAGAACGTTGTCCAGTGACATTGTTTGATTTTTGTGCAGTCTGGGATACGGTGAGGCTCTTTGTGTTGGTTGAAGAGTTGTTGTGAGCGCTGTCAGAACCGCTGGACCGTGCAGTAGTTGGTGACGTTTTCCCAGTGTGATAAACAGGTGCTCCAGGTGTATCTGTTGAGATTGGATCAGTCAGTAATTGTTTGTCAACCGCAGAGTGTGAGGCCGATGTTTCTGTTGTAGTAGGTTTTGCTGTTTCCTCTAGGAGTTTTTCTAGTGGGCTTGTCAGAGAGTTGAGGTCTGCAGATCCTCCAGCAGAATTTTGGGTTTCAATCGGTACAGCACACTTAGACGAATTTTCAACTGTCATTATAATTGCCCCGCTCTCCAGCATCTCAGATGTTGACACAAAGGGCTCATGGACCGGCAAGCCATCAAGGCAATTTTGCAGATGGTTATGCATTTTGTCTAGATGAATATTGGCTTGTTCATCAATGTCCTCTTTGTTGTGGTCGATCCTGTTCACTTCCAGTAGCAACTTAATCAGGGTTGATGATTTTAGGCGTGAAGATAGATGAATTTGGGACTGCTCTTTGTCGTACGGATTCTGGGATTCTAGGTCAAGGGTATCACAGCAACCCTTTAAATTTTCCAGGGAGTATGATGTGGTGTGAAGGACACTGGTCGAGCCACTGCTGGAAGAACTTTGACTGCTTGTTGTGCTAGAACTTGGAAGTGTAGAATATGTTGAAGGGAGTGATGAAAAAGTTTCTTTTTCATTTGAGTTGTCCTGTTGCAAGTTACAATAAACGCCCTGGTCTCTGGTCTTGGTTTCTTTTGCACGAAGATCCCTACCAAGTGAAAGGAGCTTCTCCAATTTCTGCTCGAGAACTGGTTGAATCCACGAGAAAAGTTCTGTGTACATTTCATTGATAACTTTGGCAATTTTCATCTTGGCCTGGAATTGAAAGAAAAACCATCAAATATTATTAACACCGAGAATGAAAAGAAGTTATTAATACCAAAAATGAAAAATATCTTGTGAACTACTGTACGTTGTGTCAATAATTGCAGAAAAGGCATGGAATAATGTGCGCAGAAGGACACATGGTGTGCTGCGGGAAGCGCGGCTAACAAAGTCCATGAATCATGGTGAACATATTCCTTGAAAGAGCACACCCGACGTACCTTACGAAGCATGGTTGATCTACCGTCGCAGGGAAGCAGTGCTATTTTTAACACAAAGGCACATCTAACGTACTATAGGAAGCACTTATATAATTAACACAAAGGCACAATTAATGTACTATAGGATGCAATTGTAGTTTTAACACAAAAAGCACAGATGATGTGCTATAGGGAGCACTTCTATATTTAACACAAAGGCACAGTTAACGTACTACAGGAAGCACCTGTAGTTTTAACACAAAAGCACAAGTAACGTACTATAGGGAGCACTTCTATATTTAACGCAAAGGCACAACTAACGTATTATGGGAAGCACTTCTAGTTTTAACACAAATGCACAGCTAACGTACTATAGGAAGCACTGTTAGTTTTAACACAAAGGCACGACTAACGTATTATAGGAAAGCACTTCTAGTTTTAACACAAAAGCACAGCTAACGTACTATAGGAAGCACTGTTAGTTTTAATGCAAAGGCACGGCTAACGTATTATAGGAAGCACTTCTAGTTTTAACACAAAAGCACAGCTAACATACTATAGGAGGCACTTGTATATCTAACACAAAAAGCACAGATGACGTACTCTAGGGAGCACTTCTATATTTAACACAAAGGCACGATTAACGTACTATAGGAAGCAGTTCTGGTTTTAACACAAAAGCACAGGTAACGTACTATAGGGAGCACTTCTATATTTAATGCAAAGGCACAGCTAACGTATTATAGGAAGCACTTCTATATTTAACACAAAAGCATAGCTAGCGTATTATAGGAAGCCCTGTTAGTTTTAATGCAAAGGCACGACTAACGTATTATAGGAAAGCACTTCTAGTTTTAACACAAAAGCACGGCTAAGGTATTATAGGAAGCAGTTCTGGTTTTAACACAAAAGCACAGATAACGTCCTATAGGAAGCACTTCTGGTTTTAACACAAAGGCACAACTAAGGTACTATAGGAAGCACTTTTTATATTTAACACAAAAGCATAGCTAACGTACTATAGGAAGCACTTCTATATTTAACACAAAGCACGGCTAACGTCCTGTAGGAAGCACTTTTGGTTTTAACACAAAAACACAGCTAACCTCCTATAGGAAGTACTTCTAGTTTTAACACAAAAGCACATCTAATGTACTATAGGAAACTGTCTGGATGACCACGAAAGGACAACAAATGTCCTATATGAAGCACTTCTAGTTTTAATACAAAAGCACAGCTAACGTACTATAGGAAACTGTCTGGATGAACACAATAGGTCATGTATATGTTTCTTAAAAACTTAGGGAACATCATTTCAAACATTAAATCAGGTGCAGAAGCTGGAAATCACTTATGGAACAAAGTTTTTCTTGAGGCACAAATTCTCCTATGTAGGATTCTAGTCTGGGACTCATTTGAAAAAATGTCGTCTGATAGCCAGGTGGTGGTTGGAAAGGCGTGCGCCTAATGTCTTTCAGCTTCCATGTGGAAGGAAACAATTATAGTCAAGTCAAATTAATACATGGCAACTGAGTCATTATGTTGAGTCGAAAACTTCGCCAAAGGAAAATGATGAAAAGTTGACTCACCGTGTGTTTCCCAAAAATTCCATCCTCTGTTGACAGGCTATCTATGTTAGCATAATTCTTAATGGCCTATGTGTCCCACATGACAAGTCTTGCAGGAGTGTCAGGTTCCATGTCCATAATCTTTGTATCCAGGTACTCAAAATACGTTATCTGTAAGTGGGGAAGAGGTACAAATTAATCATGTTCTTGTAGTTGCTTCTGGGTATAAAGAAATGTACAAGTTAGTGAACGAACCACTGGAATCAGGAGCCAGCCACATAGGGCGCCTGCGAATCCTTTGTCTTTGAAGGTCTGGTGTGATGCCACCAGTTTCTCTGTGACAACATTGGACCAATCATATGATGATATGTTACTTGATGGTCCTTCTAGAGCGGCTAAGTAGTCTAGGCTAACGCAATCATATGTCGTTGGGCATAGAAATACCGCTATTGCAAACATCACAAAAACCTGTTGAAACACTTCTCCTGTCAGCTCTCGGGTTATGAGATCAATTAACTCTCTGATGTTTGGAGCATGCCCAGCACACCGAGTTTCAGACTTAAGCTGACATCTGAAAGCTTTTGAGCATTTTCTAGGGATAATCTGCCCACCAAGTGGAATTCCTAAGATCCGGTGCATGGTGTACGAGTTGATAAGGAATCTGTACCCACTAGGCAGTATGAAATACCTCTAAGGGCAATCAAAATATCGGACAAGCTAGCGAATGAAACACCTTGGAAGCTCGCGACAGCACAGATCTAGAAGGTCCAAAACCAATATGTCTGCCAAGCTGCTTTTGTGGTTCTGTTAGCTTTTCACAGACAATAATGAATTTCTGGAAGCTAAATTTTGTGCTAAACTCTTCTTCGTATTCACCCATTGTAACAACTATGTGGACAAAGATAATAAATGACCTTTAGCAAATGTATTGTTGAACCACATGTTTTTCTGGCAGAAGCTTACATATAAATGCCGAGTCAGCAAAACAGAGACAAATATTTAAGCCGCAATTAAAAATGCAGCTAGAATGAGAGGTATTGATTTCCAAAGAAATTTCAACGACACACGCGAGATGCATGATAAAAAACACATACTTTGAGGTAGTAAGCTGCTTCTCTGTCCTGTACTCCTCAACAAGCTTTTTGTGTGATGCACGTTTTAACTCGATCCTTAGTCTCTCTGTCTCTAGTTGGTCATGAACCATGAAATCTTGGGTGACAATCTCCGAGCCATCGACAGACTGAGACTGACTCTCCGACAGCTGTGGGGTGGAGTCCATCTCATCGAACTCTACATAAGAGGTCATGAGACGTCATCGTTACCAGGTCAGCTATGTAAGACAGTTGTTAGCAGTCCATGTGAGACCATCATCAACAGGTTGGTTAGCTAAGACGGGTTATAACTCTGAGTTAGTAACTACTTTGCAAAAAGGACGCAAGTCCTTTGGATCCCTGCTATAGATTGCGGATCTATACAAATAATTTGACCTGTCTCTAGTTGATTAGCTACGACGAGTGCTTAAGTTTTGCATGGCTGGAGATATAACTCAAGTTAGGAAAACCACGGTGGAAGCATGCAGTTGGCATGATTAAAGTGAGGTTAGCTGAGTCCTAATTTTAAATCCATAACCCCTCTGCTGTTAAGACGGCGCAACAGTTTGAGCACGGACCAGCTGAAGATAATTGGATCCGGAACCGATATTCAAATCGCGCCCCACCTGCTGTGTTGCACACATGCGGTGTGTACGCAGCCCGCGGAATTGCTAGCACCGGTAATTTTTTTGTTCAAACGTTGAATCAATGGCATAATCATGGTGGGGATGCAATGGATTACCTGAACAGGAGATCCACGATGAGTGAGATGAAGGAGACCGATAATTTTTCAGTGACGAGCGAACTCTGCGAAGGGATCATGATTGGCTTTCCTTTGGAGAGCTCACCTGTCACCACCGATGCTAGATGGAGAGAGATCTGGAACTCATCTACGGACGACCCCACAAGTTAGTCAAATACTTGGAGGAACTATTTGAGAGCCCACATGTCAGTATGAGTTTGAAGTCCACGTACCACATTTTCTCACCTCAGATGGAGGTACTCCTCGTAGGACTCATATAAGGCCGACCCCACAAGTTAGTGAGAGACTTAGAGGAATTAGTAACTGAGAGCCCACTGGTCAGTGTCGTCGACGGTCAAGTGAAGTCGACCTACCACATCTCGTCACGCCCAAGAAACATGCCCATCTCTCATGCGTCGCAAAACTCACCCCACCTATCAGGTTATTCTTCTCCTACACGCAAAAAAAACGAAGTAGCCTCTCTCTTGCTTTCGCTCTCTCTCTCTCACTCTCTCTTTCTCTTTTCTCTCTCTCTGAGATTCAAAATCATTGAAGGGGATCACTGACAAACTTCACGGAAGCAGACCCCCCCCCCACAACTTAGAAAGGTGTGACTTCCGAACAATCAACGCATAAGATTCGGCAATCAAAGGTTGGTAAAAAAATTATCAACGCACCTTTTGCGTGGCGATTCGTGATACACGAGATTCAATTCGTTGATGAATTTATTGTCGTCGGGATTCATATAATAAAACTATTTAGTTTTACACTGCAATTAATATATATATATATGTCAATTATATAGAACTAAAAATATATGTCTGTTGATATCGACTTCGAAAAGTTTCAACATTGATACTGCAGGTTTATAACCTTTATATTTATTACGTCTCTTTTTCGGGCAGATGTTCACGAGTGCGTCATCTGGTCAGGACAACAGGGACGGTCGGTCTTTGAACGACATCGACAAGGATTATGGTAGGCAGGTAATAGTAAGGCAGTTGAATATTAGTGTTTGGTCTTTTATTTCTAGGAAGTTTTGTTGTCAAGGTGTCACCACTGAGAACACCAAATAGTAGATCATTAACAGCAACAAAAATGATTTATATATCCTGGATGAATGCTATAATATTTGTTTATCCTGTGCACCTACTCTGCAGTTGAGTATCGAGAGGTGGAAGAAAAAAATTACTACAAAACGAGAAGATCAAGGATGCAGATGCTGTCAAACATGCACATGCCATGCAGACTAGAATAATTGGAGTCAAGAGTGAGATACAAGTTCTTGGCAAACGTCCCAACCAGGAGCATGGTGTGCAACAGACACATACCAAGAGGAGCATTCTAAGCAGCAGAGACTCCACTAAGCAGATTGTGCAGGTAACAACGAAAACTTCGAACGCTGGTTTAACGTACGTGGAAGTTTTAGTCGCACGTGCCTCTAATTATTTTTTTGTTTGAAGACACAAATGCCCACAAAGGCGCAGAGCGGGCGTTGTGACGGCCCAGCGTTTGTAGGAAGTCATAATGAAGAGGTACAGGGTAACAAAATTTCCTTTGATGCAAGCAAAAGGATCATTGGCAACAAAAGCATTGGTGTTCAAGGATTCAGTACGGTTTGCACAAGCAAGAAGGGCCCAACGACAAAATCAAACATAGGAGCAATAAACTCTACCATACAACAGCACCAGAAGGCAATATAGGTGACAACATATACGAACATGCAACAACATTTAAAGCAAATGTATATTTTTTGTGAGCAATTTTTTCTTTGTTTTCGTCTGGTATATTTAAATTGTAGTATCTTCCACACGCAGGTGTATGAACAAGGAAGCAAGTATCGTGGTAGTCCACGGATCGATGAAAACATAAGGCAAGGTCCTTTGAAAGGATCACCTGTGGCGGTCAACACGAGTGGTCCTTCCAAAGGATCTCCGATGGCATTCAGAATCGTCAGCGAAATCACCAATGCACGAAGGTTGTCGCCAAGATTTTCTGGACAAGAGAGGCATGAGAAAACAAAGGTGATGTTGGAACTATGCTTTTTCAATTCAACACACAAACAGTTTTATGGAAGAACAGGGTAAAGTGCAAAACAGGAGGACGGTTGTATGTGTAGTTGTTCTTTTGTATATGTTGTTGTTGTGCCTCTCCGGTTGTATGGTGTAAACAGAAGCACAATTGTGCCTCTTTGTGCAGATGTGTGTGTCGCATGGTCACATTCGTGCTGCTGGGTGTAATGTGAACAGTGCCTCTGGTGTACCGCTTATACTTCGTGAAGAGGCACGGGTCTGGTTTTGGTAAACCGGATGAGTCCTAATGAGTCATATAAATCTTTTGTTTAGAAATTAAAAAATGCATATGCTGCTCTGGACATCTAATTCTATTTCGTGCCATGTGTTCAGGAATTGGCGGAGGGGATAACAGATGAGGCAAAGAAATGTCATAGTTCTCCATCCATTTCAAAGGAAGCACAATGTTCACAGCAGCAAGTATCGTACAGCGCCAGCACGGATTTCATGGTAGAAGCAGCACAGTCCCTTGGTTGCACAAGTGCCGGAGAAACAGGGAGCAGCATTGCACAATGCAATAGTGGAGATGCAGACTCATTTATGGATTTGACTGTGCCATGGAGAAACGACGCTGCTGCATGTGACAAACAACAAAGCAGCAGCAGCTCTGATGTAAGTGGACCTGTGGCTGGCGATGAGACTGATGTCGTCAGAAGTGAATGCAATCAGATGAACAAAGACACGGTAGACAGAGTCATCATGGCGCCGCCGACCATTGTAGAGAAAGAAATGGACGACATGTTTAAAGAAGGCATATACCCAACGACGCGGGAGGTCACCGAAGCGCTCGAACCAGAGGATGGTATGGTATTCGGATCATTGGATGAGTGCTTTTTCTTTTTGTGCAGATATGCTAGAAAGGTTGGCTTTGCTGCCAAGCGTCAACAAGCAGAAGATCAACATATGATCAGCAGCTTGACAAGCAGGTGTTTCAGTGCACCAAGGAAGGCCAGAATAAAACAACTGAGAGACATGTTAAGGAGAGAAGGAGCAACTGCTTGATCCGGACAAGCTGCCCAGTGCAAATAACAGCCAAGAGGGATACAGATAGGAAGAAATGGTATCTGAAGAACGTGCGTCTAGAGCACAACCACCAGCTTCACCCATCCGATTGGATGCTGAAGTTCATGAGATGCTATAAGAAGATGACACCTCAGGAGAAATTCTTTATACAAGTGTTGCAGAAGGCGAGGTTAGAACCAAGGAAGGTTATGCATATTTCTACTGCCATGGGGAAACCGAGGCGAGAAATTATGTTCGACACGATTGACATAAGCAACATTGCATGCCGGGACAGGGCTGGGGAGCGCGGCACTGATACCGCAGACACCATGAAATTGTTTGCCAATATGCAGAGGCGGAGGCCGGGATTCCACTATGTGGAAGAGATAGAGAACAATGTAGTGCGCAGCCTATTCTGGACAAACTCCTTGTGTAAGATGAATTATGATATATATGGAGATTTCATGTCTTTTGACACGACATTCTCTACGAATATATATGGCTTGCCATTTGCACCAATTATAGGTGTCGACAACCATGGGTCGACCGTCCTATTTGGAGTAGGTCTTTTGAAGGATGAGAAAATAGGGTCATTCAAGTGGCTCCTAAGCATGTTTCTCGAGGCAATGCGAGGTAAAGAGCTGAAATACATAATAACAGACCAGGACCAAGTGATGAAGACTGCAATAAAGGAAGCTCTTCCAAGAACGAGGCACAGGTTCTACTGGTGGCATATTAGGAAGAACCTGAAGGAAAATAATGCAGCAGTGTTTGCACAGCACCCAGGGATGTCTGATGATTTATTTCGAATCATCAAAAAATCACTAGATCAAGACGATTTTGAGCGTGCGTGTAAAGCAGCAATTTCTGTGCACAAGGCGGAAGGCAACAAACACCTGAACACGCTATGGGAACTCCGAAATTTCTGGGTGCCGGCCTACTTCAAGGACTACTTCTATCCTTTCTCATCAACAACCACTCACAGTGAGAGCACAAATTTGATGTGGAAGAATTACGTTAACCATAGGGACACAATAAAAAGGTTTGTTGATGGGTATCACATGATTCAGCAAAATTGCCTCGCCACGCTTGACAAGAAAAGACACCGGACAGAAGAGAAGGAACCATCACTAGAGACGGGTTTTCCGATTGAAAGACAAGCAAGTCAAGTGTACACAAATGAAATTTTCAGGAAATTCCAGCTGGATCTACGGAACCGGACTTACTTCAAGTGCTTTGATCTGGCAAAGGGGAGGTAGTATTTTTTTTAAAAGATTATTGAGCCTGGAGAAAATGTGTGGAAACCATATCCGGGCGAGGAAATTGATAGGTTTGAGTTCAGGGTACATGTGGATGAGCAAAAATAAATATACAGTTGTAGCTGCAAGAAAATGAGTAGGGATGGCATTCAGTGCTGCCATGTGCTTAAGGTGATGGACCAAACAGGCATGATCGATCAACTTCCAAAATCCTTTGTCATCCCCATATGGACCAGGATTCTATTAGAGAGTGTGAAAGTTCTGTCTACAAGTCAAGGTGATAGCATGACTGTACAAGATGATGAAACTATGAGATTCGGCCTAGCTTACGCTGAGTTGTTGGATATCTGTTCAAATGCTTGCAGAAAAGAGAAGGCATACCGTGTGTTGTGTGAGTGTACGGTAGATATGAAAATAAAAGTCATGGCGGCACTTGCAGAGGAACCGGACACAGGCATTCTTGCCGAAACTCTCAAGAACCCTCCCATGAGTGGCTCAAAGGGCATGAAAAAGGGAGATCGAATCAAAGCCGGTTTTGAGAAGAAAGGAAAAGGCAACAAAGAATCAACCAAGTGCGGCCGTTGTAGAGTAAAGGGTCACAGGAAAACAAACAGCCCGAATAACACAAAAAGTCCAGGAGAGGATGAGGATTGAAGAGGAGAAGAGGAAATCGCAGCAGGAGAAGAGGGCAAGATTAATGAAATGGCCGACAACACCAACAACACCATCGAGGACATCAAACGGCTCAAGACAATGCACTCAAAGCCCAGGAGGAAGACGTTAGACGTCAGCAACTCCAACGACCCCACTGGCAGCAGGGAGCATTTACCAAAGTGTTGCATCTACGCCAGAATCGAACATCACACAAGCCAGGCACACATGATGCGTGCAGGGAAGCCCAGGACAAGGCAAGGAATCTACGTAGTCCATTTCCAGAAAGGAAAGGTCTGAGTGGAGACTTTTTGGTACCGGAGAACAGTACCAATAGAAAAATTAAAAGGTAATAATGCAGTTTAAACAAGACGTAAGCAAAAAACAATGATGACTGCAATTTTTCGCTTTGTTTTTATGTATGAATATTAATTTTACAGGTAAATAGGGGTTGCACAAGGGTCGAGAAGGAAGAATGGATCGCTGAACATTGAAAAACAAGGCAGCACGTGGAGCGATGAAATAGCAAGCGATCGGTGGGGAGGGAGGGCGGGTGTTGATTGTTTATTTTCTTGTGTTGTGGTTATAAGAACGGCTTGTAAGTTAATTTGCTGCAGTTATAGAAATAAAACAAATTTAAATAAGAACGCCTTTTGCTTCTTTATGTATTTTTACTCGGCAGAGAAAAATATCAGAGGCACTGGTTTCCTTGTTATTTTCCGCAACCCGTGTCGATTTCTGAACATGGATGTTGTAAGCATACAAGCATGCTTCTCTGCTGCGTGAAAGAGAGATAAAAATAACATAAGGACACAGGCAGCCAAGGCCATGCCACCGGTGAGTGTTCAACCGTGACTCTCAGAATCTGGGTCATGCTTCTGGGCTGCATAACCGTGGCTTTCGTGTTAACGGTGCCTCGCCTGTTCTTACGCCTGTTCTTCTGTTATGAATGCATGTCTATAAGCAATTCAAATAAACATGCTTACGATGAGTGTCCAACCGTGCCTCATGCGCCTTCACGCTGTGCTTCTTTCATGCAAAGATTTCAAATAGAACGGGTCACGGTTGTGTTTGTTTTTCTGTTTCACAAATGGATATAGTGCCTGGCAGTAGGTTCACGGCGTTTGCTGTGAGAAAATTACGTCTTCACATGCTACTAAAGCACATGGAATCACGGTCATGCCTGTGTGGTATGTAGAATAGTGTGTCTCGTTCTTGAAAAGTCGTGCTTCTGCCATCACTTCACTTACTTGGTTTTGTCCGCGTTTTAGCAGAATCATCTGCAAAGTAGAGTCACGGCCGTTGAATCTTCTAGTGATTTAATTGTCAACGTGCCCGTGGAAAATTTTGCCGCTTCTAGAGGGAAGATGAATGTAGAACCGTGCTTCCGGCGTCGAATAGATTCACACAGACAGGCACGATTTGTGAATGTGTGCGGTAAATAATTAAATCACGGAGGGGCATGCCCGTGCCTGGTATTCAAGTACAACAATGCATCTCGTACCATCAAAGCCGTGGCTCTATTTGATGTTTCAAGCATCCACCTAGCATTGACTTGTTACTACTTTTTAGTTTTCAGTGACCCAGTCGATCTGTCATGATCAGGACTTCTATTTACTGTGTGTGTTCTACAATAAGTTTGAGCGTAATGTTGTATGCATGTTGTTAAGTTCTATTATTAGTTAATACCAGCGATCGTTTACTATTACCAACTTAGTTTATCTCTTGTAACCCACTTTTTATGCATCTCTCTATATGCGTGCGCATGTATAATCTGATACATTTCTGATGATTTTAATCAATATGCCTCCTCGTGCCTCTTGTATCTGTAAGATTGTGTGTCTGTTATCACCGCACGACACTTCCTCTATGTATGTCTGTGACCCTATGGTGAACATTTGGGTGGAAACATGTTGCACACAACCTAGAACATAGCGTCCTATAGAACCACGACAGTGCTGTTTCTGCAAATCGAGACATGCGTGTGCTTTGTTTAAAAGCATGTCCGTGCTTCACTGTGAAACAATGAAATACAGATAGCCACGAACGTCTACGCCTTTTATATCGAAATAATATACGTAACATCAAGAAAGATGTGTGATGCAACTCAATAGGGAACCGTGTCCATAGGGAGTTCACGTCTGTGCTTTTAAATACAAGGAAAGAAGATTTTAAAAACAACACCCTCACATAGGCTAGCTTGACTATGTAATACCACCGTCCATGCCTTTGAGCGCTTAATGTCCACGTCCATCTGATAGAGTCATAGGCTAGCTTGACTATGTAATACCACCGTCCATGCCTTTGAGCGCTTAATGTCCATGCCTTCAAGTGTGCATAAGACATGACTCTAGTTGGTACAAAGAACCTTGGCTGCAGAGATTTCACACTCGTGCTTTTAAAAACAGCGCCTCTCGAATTGGCCATTACGTTAATGTTCACATCTGTACCCATAAACTTGACCCAGGAAACAAAAACACGTTTGTTATCAAAGTTACTGACTACAATGTGACGCAAGACAAAATAAGAAACTTTTTAGTCCACTACTTAATTGCTTCAGATACAACGATCAGGGTCGCTGGGCACGAAGTTCCTTGACCTCTTTTATCATAACGTATGTCTCCAGCGTGAGCTTGTCGTACACAAGTTTGAGCTTCGCCTTCGTCTTCTCATCCAAAAGATCATACAACCTCGTGGATATCTCTACGATCTTCAAGAGGTGAGCTTCCGTAGCCTCCCACCGGTTCTTCACCAGGACAAAAGAGAAGGTGTCAGATTGATGGTAGGACGCACTATCATCAACTTAGGATGAAGTTCACCACAATGATCCACGTTTCACAACTAATCCGGGTAGCCGAAAGAAAGAGTGAACTTACAAATGAGGAAGCCTGGCCAGCCGAGATTTCCTCCTGCGTCAGGACACAACTGTATGGAGTAGTGTCATCCTGCACAGCCATGGCGGAAAGTGTCAGGGTAGAGAACAGCAAGAGGAGTGGATGGCCTAGAGGCGGATAAAAGTATGAAGGGGATGTGGCTAGGGTTTCGAGATTCCATCTGGCTTATTCACGTTTCACATCTAAATCAAGTAGCCGAAGGAAAGAAAAAAGGAAAGAAGCGAAAGCAGAGTGAACTTACAGATGAGGAACCATCGCCAGCCTTGATCCCCTCCGGTGTCTGGGCACGGGGTTCGGCAGTAGTGTCCTCCTGCCTAGCCATGGCGGAGAGGGTCGGGATGGAGAGCAGCAAGAGGAATGGATAGCCTGGCGACGGGCAGAGGGGCGAAGAGGGTGTGGCTAGGGTTTCGAGATCCCGTCCTGCTTAAATAGCCAGAGCCTGGCCTCAGGCTACAAGCCAGAGCGCCGTCACCGGAGGAGACGCCCATCGGACCCTTGGGTTTCTCGAGCGGTCCCACATGGCATTCACACCCGAATACGAGGAGACACCCGTCGAAACATTCGGTTTTCGCAATTAATGCACGAACGTGACTCCACGTAAAACACAAGCATGTCGCCCTAAGCATCTTCACCGTGCCACTCCTGTTGATCGATCAACGAATGCATTTGGAGTACAAAGAGACACGTAGGTGACCTCTGACCTAAAACACTAACAGACTTGGCGGTTTGCCCGATTCTATTTGGTTTCCGTAATAATCGCACAATCGTGACTCCGGGTAAGAATAAACCATGCCTCTCCGCCGACTCATTCTGAAATATAATTAGAAAACCTCTGTGTGTGACTCTACGTAATTAGAAAACCTTTGAGGGCTGTATGCCCGTGCTTGTGACCCTTGATACTGAAACGTAGATAGCCATGAACGTCGACGCCCTTTTCGAATGATATACTATGGACTGCACATCCGTGCTTTTAAATACAAGGAAATAAGCTTTTAAAAATAGAGTCTCTCGTATAGGCCATTCCGTGCCTCATAGAGTAAACGCCCGTGGCTGTGCGTAAGACAAAGGTTAGCGTGACTCTATGTAATACCACCGACCATGCCTTTGAGCGCTTCATGACCGTGCCTGTGATAATTGTGATCCCGCGTAAAATGCAAGCATGCCTCTCTGGGCCTCCGTACCGTGCCTCTCCTGGTGTTAGAGTCAACAGAATCATTTGGAACACAAAGAGACACGAACGTAGACATGAACTGTTCTACATTCCTATGTGGCATGTAGAACAGTGAGTCACAATGCCAAAGGCAGGACCGTGTGTCTGGTACGCGACAAGTCGTGCCTCTGCCACGCTTCATTGCTTTTGTCCGTGAGTGTTTCAGCGGAATCGTCTGCAAAGCAGAGGCACAACCTTGAATCTTCTATTGACTTAAATGTGAACGTGCCCGTGGAAAATTTTGCTGCTCGTAGAGGCAAGATGACTGTAGAACTGTGCTTCCGGCGTCAAACATATTCTTCTATTGAATGTGTGCCGTAAATAATTAAAACACGGATGGGCACGCCCGTGCCTGGTTTGCGTCTTCACCCGTGCATCTCGTACCTGGAAAGTCGTTGCTCTATTTAATGTTTCAAGCAGTCACCTACCTTTTACTTGTTATGAGTAGTAATTAACTCGGACTCTCCCGCCAAAAGAAAAAAAGAGGTAATTAATTTGGACCTTAGTGAGCACTGGTCGTGGGCAGCGCCACCCCAGCAACGGAGGTGGAGATGGAAAGCGCTGCTCGTAGCATCAAGAGGTCGAGAGTGGCGCCACCGGCGACACCGCCTTCTGGTGGTGTGTTGGTCATTGGAGGGGATGGAAGCGGCGACCGTGCTCCCACTCGATCCGAGAAGGAAGAAGAGGGATGTCGTGTGGACCGCATCAGCGATCTCGCCGACGGCGTCCTAGGTGAGATCATCTCTCGTCTTCCCATTAAGGATGGCATCCGTACTCGAATCCTCGCACGTCGCTGGCGTCCTTTGTGGCCCATTGCTCCTCTGAATCTCGACTGTCGTGAGATCTCTGACTCTCGTCTTTTTAATGATGGAGAAAAAGTTCATATCGAGACCACATCTCATCTGTGCGCCTTCACCAAGGAGCGTGTACGCAAATGCTATTCCGGAACGCGGCTCTGTCGAAATCCTGTTGTCAGTCTTCCGGAATCCACTTTGTCCGGCCATGCTGGCTCGGTTAGCCGCCTCTCTGTTCCGGCGTGCTACCTACAGTGCAGGCCCTACACCGTTGATGCCTGGCTCCGATCCTAGAAGTTGAACAATATTCAGGTTCTTGAGTTCTACTACCTCTTCCTAGAATTTCTGACGCAAGAGGTAATTCTATTGGATCTATGCACTTTAACTATGCCCTCGGCACTAGAGTCCGTGTTTCGGTTTTCCTCCTCTCTCCACACCCTCGGCTTTGCTCTTTGCCAAATATCAGACAATTATGTAGGGACGCTTAAGCTACCACTGGTGAAAAGACTCTCGCTTGTGGAGGTTCATATATTAGATGCCTCGCTGCAAAGCATAATCCATTCTAGTTGCCCTGCACTCGAGTCTCTACTGCTTGTTTGCAATAGAGGAGGTCGTCGCATCACAATAAACTCGTCTAACCTTGTAAGCATTGGCATTTGTTGTCCACAAGGAGAACTCATTATTGAGGATGCCCCTTCGCTTCGACGGTTGATTGTTGATTGTTGGTTGTCTGGTGACGACTGTTCGATAACCGTTGACTCTGTACCTAAACTGGAGATGTTGGGTGAATTCGTGTTTGTGTCTCCCTCGACGTGTCTTGAGGTACTGACTTTCCTTCATACTGGAACAGAGCTATACTTGTTCCGATGTTTGCTCTATTAATTTGATGGTGTATGTTCCATTCTTCATGCAGAGTCAGGACTTGGAGGTAACCGCTGTCTCTGCGTCTAAACCGTATCCATGTCGTCTCACGTGTCTTGAGGTATTGAGTTTTTATGATACTTCCAGCTTAACTTTGTCTGTGAGGAAACATGTTTTATTTCATCCAACCTTTATGCTATTAGTTTTGTGATCCATCTTATGTTAATTTTCATCAAGGGTTTGAAGGCAGTCAGTCTAACAACAATGCGTCAATCTGTCAAGACCTTGCTTATCTACATGTATTATAAGGTGGACACCGTCGTTGAATTGTTGCAATGCTTTCCAAAACTAGAGAACTTGTTTGTCGAGGTGATGATCTTCAGAAATGTGCATACTGTAGTACTCGTTCCTTTTCAAAATGCTTGTCTTAATTTTGACTGAAATTGATGCACCCGTATCTACACATGATTTATTGTTGGATAGATGCATATATAGACAAGTCTATGTCTAACTTCTTGTTACGAAGGTGGTAGAACTAATTGTTTCATTTGGTTTTTTGATGGTTTGTATCTCTTTTTATAGACGCTAAGTATTTTCAACCTATCATTTATATTTTAGGGATCGTTGATTTCTCATGGTGAAAAAAAACAAATGGCGTCGTAAGTACCGACAATTTCTCAAACATCACGACGTTTGTCTAAAGACAGTATCGCTGGAAGATTATGTTCGCTCTGGGAGTTATGCTGAATTTGCGATGTTCTTTGTTCTTAGTACAAAGGATCTGGAGACCATGACCATTAAGTTTACCTCCCCTCCCGCAGCGCTCATGGGAGTATTTTACGAAAAGCAACAAAGGGTTCTGGAGTGGCATAGAAGGGCTTCTAAACGTGCACATCTTAGATTATCATCAAGTTGCAGCCACGCACGTCTGCATTTAAGAAAGAGGAGTGTTGAATACCTAGATTTGACGGTTCCGTTCACATGTGGATGCTGAAATAAGGCCTCGTGTTAGTTGTCCAGGTGTATGGAGTTATTTGTTGTTGCGTTCTTCTGAGCTTGGGTTTTATGTAAACTTTATCAGACAACCATTGTAGTCTTTGCACTGTGTGTAGGCTTGTATGTTTTTGTGTTGCGTACAATCATGAGGGAAATGTGTGGTTTTGCGGCTTTGTACGGGCCGAAGGACCATAAAATGCTGTGGCACCAAGGTTAAGAGACATAAAGTAGATTTAATTTTTCAGTGGAGAGATGCACGCTGTATGTGTAACCATGCTTTGTTGTATGTACGACGGTGCCTGTCTTATATATGTACTTGTCATGCACACAATGCATGCACAACCGTGCCTGTGTTGCAGGTAGAGCAGTGCTTCTTGGATGTACCTGCCATACACTTTGAGGAGCTGCAATTGAGCCTTGCACTGATGGAGCTGCATTTGAGCCGTTGCACTGTTTCTGGTCCTCGTACTGTGGTTATAAAAAACGGCTTGTAGGTTTATTTGGTGCAGTTGTAGAAACAAAGCAAATGTAAGCATAACAAATTTTGCTTTTTTAGGTATTTTTATTACTCAGCTGGGAAAATATTATCAGGGCGATAGGTTTGTTTGTAAATGTTTGCAGCCCTTTCTTTATGAAGTTGGATGGTGTAACAATACAACCATGCGTCTCTGCGCGCGATGGAGGCTGGATGAACAGGAGCCCTTGGATGAACAGTCGCAGGTGGAGGCTAGAGGAGGTCGAGGGTGGATGAACAGTAGCTCGTGGAGGTTGGAGGGGGTCGACGGTGGAGATGAACAGTATCCCGTGGAGTCTTGTTTTGTAGTACGCCACACCCCTCCCAATGAACATGACCCCCGTTTCGACCGTAGCGCTCCAACACAAGTCCGTTTCCTCTGTTTTGCGGTACGCTACACCCCTCCCGATGAACAGGACCCCCGTTATGACCGTAGGAGGTCTGTTTCCTCCGTTTTGTGGTACTCCAGACCCCTCCCGATCAACAGGACCCCGTTCCGAACGTAGGAGGTTCGTTTCCTCCATTGTGCGGTACGTCAGGCCTCGTTTCCATCGCCTGTTCCGTCCAAGCCCTCCCGATGAACACGACCACGCATTCCGTTCTGACCCAGCCGGTTGGCTCCCACGCGTTCCGTTGTCTCCCGATGAACATGACGCATTCCGTTGCCTCCCCATGATCACGACGCATTCTGTTGCCTCCCCATGAACACGACGCATTCCGTTGCCTCCCCATGAACACGACGACGACGTTGTTTCTCCGTTCCGACCCAGCCATGTACACGAGCCCTGGCCGTATGTATGCGCGAGTAGGCGTTCGAGACCCCACTCGTATGTACACATACGTGGTCGTATTTTCTTTCTTGCACCCTGGCCGCTGTACGTATGTGTACATGCTATGTGCGCACCTCTACTACGACACGTGCGTGCCTCTACTACGACACGTGCGCGCCTCTACATCGACCAGTATGTACGTACATGTTCGCGACCAGAATGAAAACACTACATACGCTTCGACCAGGTGGGTCCCGACTATCAGGCACTTCCTTGCCTGCGAAGATGTAGCTGGTGGGTCCCAGCAGTTAGGGGGCGAATCGTTTTTTTTCCGGACGCACTTCCTTGCGTGCGAAGATGTACCTGGTGGGTACCAGCAGTCAGGGGAAAACATTTTTTTGTGAAATACAGTGGCCCGTCCGATGGGTCCCAACTATCAGGTGGAGGAATCATTATTTTCCGTGTAATAAGGAGGCAATTTTCCGTGTAAAAAGGAGGCACTTCCTTGATGCGGCCGTGGACCCAGCTGTCAGCCTCTCCACGTACAGTCCACATCCGATGGAAGTTGTTCCTTGACCATGTTGACCAAGCCACGCCGAGAGCACCATAGCGGTGGACGACGGCGAGGCCTAGGAAGGGGACGACACGGAGGCAGGGAAGACTCGGCAGTTGTTTCCCACGCGGAGGGGAGTACGATGTACGAGGGTTTACTGGTTCGTCTGCCGTCGCCGGAGAATAACAGCAGGTGTGGGTGAGTAGAGGGATGGCTAGGCCAGCGATGGGAGTACAATCGGGCGGTGAGGCCTGCGCGGCAGCACAGCCGGCCGCGAGGAGGAGGGAGCAGGCAGTCCCACCGACGCTTGTTTGAGCGGCTGCAGCAGGAAGAGCAGAGATTGAAGAAGCACGACGGCCGTTGGATGGACATCCAACAGTCAGTGCTCGTTTGTCAATCTTCTTTTAGGAAAGCCTCAAATCTGTGGAAAACAACATACAACCTATCTGCCATTATTTCTAATAATTTACATCCCATTTGCTATTTCTTAAGGTTTTTTTGGAGCTCATATTCTTTTTGTTAGCATTACATCCCATATTGTGACAACGGTTAAAAAGTTATACGAAATTTTGCATATTTCGGTGCGGTCCGAACTGTTTTTAATCCAGAAATTTCGACTCACATTCAAACTGATTTTAAAAATAAATGTATATCAATATAAAATCCAACAAATTCTCCACGCATTGCCAGTTTGATGTGTTTTAAAAATGTACAACCCATTTCTCATTACTGATGGGCCATTTTCTCGGCCAGCCGAATGAAAGCTCTCCTCGTCTTGAAAGATTTGCAGCCCAACAGGCCTGACAAAGCGACTTACTTGGCAAATCACAAAAAAACTGGGCTGTGGCCGTGGACCCAGCTGTCAGCCTCTCCACGTACAGTACTCTTCCGATGAAAGTCGTTCCTTGACGACGTTGACCACGCCGCGCGGAGAGCACCACGGCGGTGGACGACGGCGATGCCTAGGAAGGGGACAACGCGGCAGTGGAAGCCCACGCAGAGAGGACTACGAGGGTTCATTGGTTCGGCTGCGGTGCGAGGCTGCCATCGCCGCAGGGCGTGACCAGTGGTGGGAATAGTAGGGGCGGCGAGGCCTCTGCGGCAGCACAACCGGCCACGGGAGGCAGGAGCATGCGACACGACCGGCGCTGCATTGGCGGCTGGAGCAAGAAGACCAGAGGTTGAAGAAGCACTACGGCCGTTGGATGGACATCGTACGGTCACTGGAGATAGAATCGTTCATATTGACTAAGTTGACAAAGCCCTTCGTCCCCGTCAACTTAGTAGGCCCACAAGTCAGCCTCCCAGCAAGGTGGGTCCCAGCTAGCCGGGGGACTATTCATTTTTTGTGCGTAATAAGGAGGCACTTCCGGTGGGTCCGAGCTGACAGCGGGGGGGGGGGGGGACGTTTTTTTCACGAAATATGGTGGCCCGTCCGGTGGGTCCCAGCAGTCAGGGGGAAACGATTTTTTCGCAAAATACTGGTGGCCCGTCCTGTGGGTCCCCGCTGTCAGGTGGAGGAATAATTATTTTGCACATAATAAGGAGGCACTTCCTTGCTGCGGCCGTGGACCCAGCTGTCAGCCTCTCCACGTACAGTCCACGTCCGATGGATGCCGTTCCTTGACCATGTTGACCACGCCGCGCCGAGAGCACCAGGGCGATGGACGACGACGAGGCCTAGGAAGGGGACGACACGGAGCCGGGGAAGACGCGGCAGTGGATGCCCACACGTAGAGGAGTACGAGGGTTCATTGGTACGCTGCGGTGTGAGGCTGCCGTCGCCGCAGAATAACAGGGGGTGTGGGTGAGTAGACGGGTGGCCTGGCCAGTGGTGGGAGTAGTAAGGGGCGGTGAGGCCTCCGTCGCATCGCAGCCGGCCACGAGAGGCAGGAGCACGAGGCACGGCCGGCGCTAGTTTCGGCGGCTAGAGCAAGAAGACCAGAGGTTGAAGAAGCTCTACAGCCGTTGGATGGACATCGTACGGTCACTGGAGCTAGAATCGTGCATATTGACTAAGTTGACAAAGCCCTTCGTCCCCGTCAACTTAGTAGGCCCACAAGTCAGCCTGCCACTAAGGTGGGTCCCAGCTAGCAGGGGGTATTCATTTTTTTGTGTGTAATAAGGAGGCACTTCCGGTGGGTCCGAGCTGACAGCAGGGGGAACATTTTTTCACGAAATACAGTGGCCCGTCGGGTGGGTCCCAGCAGTCAGGGGCAAACATTTTTTTCGCGATATACTGGTGGGCGTCCGGTGGGTCCCTGCTATGAGGTGGAGTAATAATTATTTTCCGCGTAATAAGGAGGCACTTCCTTGCGGCTGCCGTGGACCCAGCTGTCAGCCTCTCCACATACAGTATTCTTCCGATGGAATTCGGTCGTTGACCACATTGACCATGCCGCGCCGACAGCACCACGGCGGTGGACGACGGCGAGGCCTAGGAAGGGGACGACGCGGAGCCAGGGAAGACACGGCAGTGGATGCCCACGCCGAGAGGAGTACGAGGGTTCACTGGTTCGGCTGCGCTGCCGTGGCTGAAGAATAACAGGGGGTGTGGGTGAGTGGTGTGGAGGGATGGCCTGGCCAGCGGTGGGAGTAGTATGGGGCACCGAGGCCGCCGCGGCAGCACAACCTGCCACGGGAGGCAGGAGCATGCGGCACGGCCGGCGCTGCTTTCAGCGGCTGGAGCAAGAAGACCAGAGGTTGAAGAAGCACTACGGCCGTTGGATGGACATCGTAAGGTCAGCCGAGCTAGAATCATGCATATTGACTAAGTTGACAAAGCACTTCGTCCCCGTCAACTTAGTTGGCCCACTATACTGGGTCCCAGCTAGCCGGGGGAGTATTCATTTTTTTGTGCGTAATAAGGAGGCACTTCCTTCCGTGCGAAGATATAGCTAGTGGGTCCGAGCTGTTAGTAGCGGTAACGTTTTTTTTCGCGAAATACAGAGGCCGTTTCGGTGGGTCCCAGATGTCAGGTGGAGGAAATCATTATTTTGCGCGTAATAAGGAGGCATTTCCTTGTGTGCGGCCGTGGACCCAGCTGTCAGCCTCTCCACATACAGTCCACTTCAAATGCATGTCGGTCGTTGACCACGTTGACCACGCCACACCGAGAGCACCAGGGCGGTGGACGACGGCGAGGCCTAGGAAGGTAACGAAACGGAGGCAGGGAAGACTCGACCATTGTCTTTGTTTCCCACGCGGAGGGGAGTACGACTGTACGAGGGTTTACTGGTTCGTCTGCCGTCGCCGGAGAATAACAACAGGTGTGGGTGAGTAGAGGGATGGCTAGGCCAGCGATGGTAGTACGGTGGGGCGGTGAAGCCTGCGCGGCAGCACAGCCGGCCGTGGGGAGGAGGGAGCAGGCAGTCCCGCCGGCGCTTGTTTGAGTGGCTGGAGCGGGAAGAGCAGCGATTGAAGAAGCACGACGGCCATTGGATGGACATCCAACAGTATACAGGCCATGTGTGGAAAACATCATACAACCCATCTGCCATTATTTCAAATAATTTACAGCCCATTTGCTAATTCTTACGGGGTTTTTTGGAGGCCATATTCTTTATGTTAGCATTACAGCCCATATTGTGGCCACGGTTAAAAAATTATACGAAATTTTGCATATGTCGGTGCGGCCTGAACTGTATTTAATCCCGAAATTTCGATTCACATTCAGACTGATTTTATAAATAAATGTATATCAATATAAAATCCAATAAATTGTCCACGCATAAAAATCGATGCAACTTAAAATCTCTAAATGGAAAAAAGATATTTGAAAATAATTGCTGGTTTGATGTGTTTTAAAAATGTACAACCCATTTCTCATTACTGATAGGCCATTTTCTCGGCCAGCCGAATGAAGCTCTCCTCGTCTTGAAAGATTTGCAGCCCAGCAGGCCTGATAAAGCGACTTACTTGACAAATCACAAAATAACTGGGCTAGCCATTTTCAGAAAGAAAAAAAACTACTGGGCTGGTCTGTGGTAAACATAAAAGAAAAGGTTGTCTAGACAGGCCAGAGTGTCCCGCACAGCCCAGTTGACACCCTGCTTCCGTCTCAAAAACAAATTAGATAAATGCCACTCCAATTATGGAGATTCATAAAAATGCCACTGCAATATCCAAACTTTGAAAAATGCCACTGCAATTTTTGCAAACTTTGAAAAACGCCACTCCAGACTTCGAAAAATGCCACTAGAAATGGCATGAAATGGCATTTTTCAAAGTTTGGAAATTGCAGTGGCATTTCTCGAATACACCAGATTTGGAGTGGCATTTATCAAATTAACCCAAAACAAAATTAACTGGGCGAGCTGTTGGGTCCCTGGTGTTAGCCGCTCGTTGTGCAATTCTCTCGTTTATTGACTACGTTAACAATGGCATGGGACCCTGATGTCAGAAATCCACTAGGAGGAACCACTTTTTTATTGGCTTGAAATAAGGAGGCACTTGTTTGCGTACTTCCATGACCTTGGCGGGTCCTTGCTGTCATCCTCTCCATGTACAGCACCAGTTAGTCGTGCTTCAAAACTGATTGGCACGCCATTAAAAAAATAAAGGTCAATAACTAATGCGGCACCTCGGGCCAACGCGGCCAGATCGCACTTTGCATGAGAAATTACACACCATGTTTCGTTGACATGTGGTCCCGTTCCAACATATCAGTGAGACGACGGCGAGTAGTAGGAGTATTTCCGAATGGACATGTAGGCCGGGCACCTCTTCATGAACCGTGGCAAACTCGCAACCGTTCACCGACTCTTCGCCTTTCCCTCTCGATTTGGAACTGTTGTCGCACGCTCTTCCTCTCCCTCCTCCATTTTCCTTCAGCCCTTCACCCTTTCTTCTGCCATTGTTCGATCGTCTTCTCCATGGAGGGAACAGGCCGGAAACGACCCCGTTATTCTTGCCCCGATCTGAAAGATGACGTGGTGGAGGAACTCATTGATCGGTGCGACGTCATCACCTCGGCTAGCATGGCAGGTTCGTTCAAGCCCATTCTCGACTCAACTAATAACATCATTACAAAGAACCCAAGAGTCAAGGATTGGTTTGATCACCCCTATCTTATTCGCCGTGACCCTGATGACTGGCGCCGACACGACGGAGGCCTCGCCCTGTGCCAGTTGATGCCGCTTGATAATGATACATATGATGTTAAGATGCCATCGCTTGAGGGCAAGGCTTGGGTGGCCGCAAATGGAGATTGGGTTGTTTACATTGGGTCCAACTGCGAGTGGGAACTTGTGAATGTGTACACTCGTCACCGGGTTCCACTTCCAAAAATCTCAGCACACTGCCCAGAGGTTGAGCACACCGATAATGTACGCACGTTCAAATACGATCATGGTGACTGTCTACTATGGAAGATTGCAATTTGTCGAGTTCCCAACCGCTCTTGGAATTACAAAAACTATCAAGTTGTTGCTATCTTCGACAATCTTGTTGATGTCCTTCGTGGTTCGACTCGATGGATATTGCTCAAAAATCAGTTTGTGTACACGGATGAGTACTGTGATGCAATTCAATACGAGGGCCTTGTGTTTGCTGCCACCACTCGTGGCACTGTTTTTGCATGGCATCCTAGTAGTTTCAGTACGTTTGTCTTCCACCGTAATTATAATTGTTTCATCCACATGCATGCGGGTTAGCAAGTTTCCCTTTACTAATTAACCTTCTTCTTGTGTTTCCAAGGTCCTGTGAACATCCCACCACCTATACTTGAAAAATTTTATAACCAAGGGGGATATGACGATGGTGATGATCACGAGCATGAGGACGAGCAGCGCCGATATACTCTGTGGTGCCTGGCATCTAATTTCGATGCATCACCTCTTCTTGTGTGTATACAACCCACTGATGATGTTACTACTAAGGAAGCATGTGTCTCCCATGGTCGCACTCTCCGGACCTATTCCAACACCCGTTGCATGGTATTCGGGATGGATACTAGTGTGCTAGTGCCAATTCCTTCTCCCTGGCACAGAATTGATAGTCTTGGAGAAAACTCGCTCTTCCTTGGACAAAACTATCCGATGATGGTGAAAGGCGATCCAACTGCTGTTGACACATTTATGAGAAGCAACTGTGTCTATACCTTGGACATTTCGGTGGTTCCCTACCCTGGTACTGATATAGTAGGCCGCTTCAGCCTGGATGATCAGTCATGCATTGGTCTCCAGATCGACAACGGATGGCCCGTCCCAGAGAATCACTTGTGGTTCAAAGCAAGCGTTTCCAACGCCGCGGAATGGTTTAGTTGAAGTTCATTTCAGGGCTTGTTATTTGTTGTGTGGTGAAAACTTTAGTATTTATAATGTATGCTCGTTGTCGATGTGGGTTGATGACCTGTTGTATGTAATAAAATGATATGCCTGTGATAAACGTACTAAATTTATGAATGGCTTTCGAGTCACTTCTCTAAATTTGTACTACTAGCTTCACATGCTACACACGTTGGTCAGGTGTTTTTACTGTAGCCATATGTTAATGTGTTCGTTGTATGTAACCAGCACCTCGAATCCTCAATACTAGTATACTATATACTAGTAGGAGTAAGTAGTAGGAGTAGTAGGGTGGCATGGGCCAGAACAAGCATTCACGTCCAGGAGTACGGCACACGCCACCACCACGACATCCATCTAACACCATATTATTTCTTGGAGTCCGTGCTAGAGCAATCTCTTCAACCTCGTCATTTCTCTAACTTTAGCCATTGCGCGGCGGGCGAGGTGGGGGTTTGCCGATAGTCGGTTTCCTTAACTGCGGTCCCACTTGTAAGGCCAACTCCAATGCACGACCCCAAATGGACCTCCGTTTTGCATGAACTCCAACGATATTTTTGACTAGAAAAGCAAGACCAAAGAAAACAAGAACCACAAGAATACATTTTTCTACTCCTGTAAGTTGGATTAGTGCCTTCTTGATGCATTCATTCTTGATACGCGGAGGCTCGATCTTGCGTGCTTCTTTCTTCTTCGAGTGTAAAGAAGTAGACGTTGCTTCCTCGCATCTAGTCTCATGTCTAGCCTCTATTCTAGTAGGAGTATCAACAAGTGCACTAATCTCATCCGAGAGCAGAACCAAAGATTTGGTTGGGTTCTTCTTCCTTTTGCCGACACATGGGACATCCAGCATCCAGGTCGTGTCATGAAAGAAAATAGAGTGGTAGTTGAAGCCACGAGATGTGCATCTTGGGTTAAACTGTAAATAGAATCTTACTACTCTTGAGTAAATCCAAAAGCGGCCACCGAAGATCTTTATTGGATTTGTTTTTCATCACCAGCACGTCGAGGTGAAAGATGTGCAGGATCAGTGGGTCCTCTTGCGTTTTCACTCACATGTGGGGCCGCATGTAAGCAAACAGATGATGGGCTCCGCGCGTTTGCTGGCTGGCTGAGAAGAGAGATAGAGGAGGGCTAAGCATGGACTGCAGGAAATTTGTTCTACGTACCTCGATATATAGGCTCGATATAGTGGGGTGGCATGGGCCATAACTCAGTAGCATTCACATCTAGCAGTACGGCACACGCCACCCACACGAGTCCCATCCGACACCAATTTTCTTGGAGTCCGTGCTACAACCATTTGTTCTCCCTCCTGTTTTCTCAGCCCTCGCGCGGTGGGCAGGGTGGGGGTTTGCCAATAGTCGGTTTGCTCAACTGTGGTCCCACTTGTAAGTGAAAATGCAACACCGCATGCATTCCTGCTTGAGCGAAAATTATGAAGTTGATGCGGAAGGTAAGATAATTAATATAGTATCATATACTACTACATGGATTTGAATGAAAGATAAAAATACATACGGATCCATCAACGTTCAATGACATCCTCATGCCCTAGTGCGCCGGGTCACCAACCAATGTGTGAGGAGCAGCCGCGTTGGTGGCGAGCTCAACGTGCTTCTCAACAGTTTCGTCCAAGGTTGCCCTGCGCTCCAAGAAGGCCAGTGTCCTATCATTCTCTTCTTGCATGTAGTAGTCCTTGTGGATGATTTGCGTGTAGACGTGGGTGATTATGTCGATGGTGTCTTGCTGCGCCAGGCGCTACGCGGCGAGCGCGACCTCGAGGTGGACATTCTCCGGCGCGATGGCGGGCAGTCGCAGGGCCACCAGTGCGTCAAAGAGGTTGTTACCATAGTGGCCGTTGAGGGTGGCGGGCATCGCAGAGCCTGGGCGCGTCGGCTAGAGGCTTACGTCAAAGTCGTCCGCAAGCTTCTTGACAACGGTGAACTTGTCGAGGAAACCGATGAGGACCTCGTCGAACAAGGAGACGAAGCTGTCGTCCAAGCGGCCCCTCACCCTGGAGACGTTCCTCGGTGCCGGTGGACGTGGTAGTACTCCTAAATCCAGACGGTGGTGCTACTAGTACTACTAGTAGTACTACCAATGTAGTAGTAGGAGTACTAGCACTGTACTACCCGTTGGTGAAATTATTACGTGCTGCTTCTCATAGTGAAGTGACAAGACCGTGCCCCGGAGATGACACATGAGTATAGGCGCCGTGTTCGGCATACCATAGTCAGCCTCACCGTCTCCAGTCACTATCATCATGGCTGTAGAGCTAGCCTGCTTACAACTAGCCCTGTTCGACATAATTTCCCATGTGTAGATGCCCGTGCATTGCACGGAACACCAAGATTGGGGGTGGACGGCTCCGGCAGCAGTCACCGCGCCAGATTTTTCCACGGCCTTCTACTCCTAGATTGTGAGAGACAAGGAGTTGTTTGTAAATACGGAACAAGTGCGGGCATCTTTTTGCAAAAATGGAGAAGCTTGGTTTGTATGCGTCAGATCTAGATCCGATGGCTATTGGTGAAAGATGGGAGGCACAACATCATCACCAACTCAGGACCTGTTTGATTCGCAGGATTTTGAAAATGCGGGAATAGGACACGGCAATATTACAAGTTTCGAACTGATATTACAAATGTTAGGAGTAATGCTGCACCTACGAAGAGGGAATTACTAGGAAGTTTATGTAAGAACTTCCGTTAATTTAGGTGGATGCAGCATTATCGTACAAACTAAAATCCACCGCCCTGACAAGTCACTAATGGGCAAATAAGTTTTCGAGTCTCTGGCCACTTGATGTTTCAAAAACAAATTCAGCTTCTGCGGAGAAATGAGCTCCACCGTGTACCCGCGCGGGTGTGGCTGGGCAAGAATTGTGAGTACGTGCACGGTGCACCTATTCTCTTCTTGTATACGTACACCACCTACGTGGGGTTGTGTGAGAGAAATACAAACCTAGAGAGATATAGTTTGTGGGTTCTTGAGAGTTTTTTTTTGTGGGGGGGTGGTCAATCAAAATTTTTAACATATGCAATGTGTGTGAAATAGAGTCCTGGATATAACATATATATAGAGGGGGAGATCCACGAGAAGAGAGTGGAGGTATCATCGTCTTGAGGTGACCATAGAATCGAAGAGAGGGATGATGTGTGTGTGCGCGCGCGCGCGATCAATAAAGAGTGCCATCGAATTTGTGTGTGCCCACGTCAAAGATATAGAGTGGCCGGCCTACTGGAACGTGAGATGGGACATGTGTAGTTTGTCTCTGTGGCATGGATACCTACCTGCAGCGCTCGACTATCGGTGTGTGGTGGGGGAATAGGGAGGCCCAATTAACTATAGAGGTACAATGGCTAGTATATGTGTTCAGGAGGAGAGAGGCCTACCTCATGTATTAAGGAGATCGATCTGCCTCATGTATTAAAGGAGATCAATCGGCATCCATGCATATGTGCAGGAGATGAATAAGGTTGGGAGAGAGACAGAGCTAGAGTGTTGGAGGGGGTGGTAGTGGAGTTGCTTCTAATAAATGGTGGGATAGGCTTGCTGGACAAACGGAGGGCACGACCGCAATATCAATAAGAGAGGAGATGGTTGCTTGTTATCTGTGCACGTGCGTGTGAGAGACGGGTCAGGAGGCATGCACGACTGATGAGGGGGGACGATGTGGCTGTGGTAAGCAGACGTAACTACATAGGAAGATCAATCGCCCTTTGTAAGAGAAAGGAGAGACATACCTTGTGAGGTATATCGATTGATGGGGGGGGGGTAGTTAAAGTCGATCTAGGTATATGTTGGGAGATCAATCGGTATACATGCATGTGCGTGTTAGAAGAAAATGAGGCACGAGGAGAAGGATAGAGAGAGAGGGATGCATCTAGGAGGTGGTACGAGAGGCATACTATATCGAGGGGGAGGAGTGTGCGAGTACGAGAATGATGAAAAGAGTGGTGGGAGTGAGGCATGGACGGTGACAAGAGAAGAGGGGAAGCTTGTGTTTGTGCTAGGCACACCTGGCTAGAGAGGCATATCGATCGATGTGTGCCGTAAAGAAGAAGCTGGGGGGCCTACACACACCGTGGGTGAACGGCCTAAAGTGAAAAGATGAATTTGCGCGTTGGAGCTAGAGAATGCTAAGTGAGGGTGAGAAGGATGTGGGCGTGTGCATGCACAAGAGAAAGTTAGCGCTAGCTACAAAGATAAGAGGGTTGTGTGGGTGTAAAAGACGAATAGAGATCATATATACTTCATTATAAAAAGTGAATTTGGATATTTGAAGAATTTATCATAGTGTTTCAAACAGACAGATGTGTGAATATATATAAAGGTGATACACATGGTGTGGTTATGAACATGGTATACTACATTTAATATATTTTATCTCTACTCTTATAAAAAAATGGAGTTGTTGATGATGGTGTGCCTGCCATCCTGCGTTATAGGCCGTCTGATTTATATCTGGCGGATAGCAAGGAAACTATGATGGTTGAAGTTGGCAACAATCATGATTGTAGATTCTTATTGAAATAGAGAAACGAATTCAAATTTAGTTCGAATTGCAGCGGTAGTATAGACATTTGGAATGCACTAAAATGTTGGTATGAGTAGGTTACATGCATTATACAGCAAGCAAAAAAATTTAATCGGACATAACATGGATTCATACTCCCTCGTTCCATCTATATAGGGCGCAATGAGATTTTTAAGACCGCCATTGACTATTGACAAGATTAAGAGTACATGACATGCACAATGTGAAAATTATATCATTGAAAGAACCTTTCACAGACGAATTTAACGGTGTGCTTTGTGTAAGTTGCATGTCATATATCATTGCTCTAATATTTGGTCAAAGTTAGCAACGAAAAATGCATTAGGCCCTATATAGATGGAAGGAGGGAGTAGCTTTGATTAGCATTTGTATAGTAAAACGGGGCAAGACTCTCTCTTTGTGTGGTGTGAATAGTTTTATTTTTTTCGTTTTCTTTTTGGTTGAGGGAAGTGCGAATTGATTTATGTACAAGTACAATATTACTACACGTTAGGCTTGTCCCTAAAATTCAACCCGCGTTTTGTTATATCCCGAAAATTCAGATATCGTGCTCCCAAAACTGGCGCCTTCACAACCCGCGCCTTGTTATCCCGAAATTACAACGCGCGCGAAAACTCCCTCCAGCTGCCAAATCCTGACACGCGAAATCCCCCTTCTAACCCTGAGCCGAAAGGGCCGCTAGTTCAAATCGGTGGGGGGTACTTTTTTAACACACCCTACATTTTGGACAAGCGCGTTCCTAAGTCATGCTTCACCCCCTCCCATTGCCCCCTTTTCGCCATTCGGAATCCCAGGCCGCCATAACCTCTCTGCTCCAGCCGCGAAACCCCACCCTCCTCCGTCTGCCACGTCACCGCTGCCCAGCCGGAGCCTCTTCCCCGACAACGTCGTCCACCACAACAGCTCGACGTCCCTCGTCCACCTCCCCGGATGAGGATCTGTCATCCATCTTGCCGTCCCACCGGTTCAGCCACCCCATCCTCCACCTCCAAGGAGCTGCTCTGACGATCGCCTCGTCTATCGCGGCTGCTCCATCCCCACAGCCGCCTTAACCTGCTCCACTGGAACCGCAGCATCCTCACCGACTCCTCGGACGAAGCCGAGGCCTACTCGGCACCACCAAAGAGGTTGTACACTCATCGCATCACACCTTCTCCTTAACTCGACCTCCCAGCGCTGACGGTGCTCCATGTCGCACCCCCAAGGAGTGGCTACCTTGAAGCAGGCACCGCGGGCGACATCTCCAAGGCGGCTCTCCCCCAGTATGAGGCCCCTTCGACGGTGGCGTCCAGACCAGCCGGATCTGCTGCTGCTGCTCCGACTCTCACTCGATCGCTCGCTCGCCCAGCTACTGCTACTGCTCTCCCCCTTGCTCGTGCTGCTGCTCTGCTCCAATTAAGCCACACTTCAGTCGACTGAATCGACTTTTGGGTCAGTCGATTTTCAGGGGTTGGGGGAGGCTCGCCAGAGTTAAGGAAGAACCACCCGCAGCGGGTACGGGGGCTCGCCGGAGAGGTACCCCACTATCTATCTTAGCGTTCAGGGTGGGGGCGGGGGGCCTAGAGGGCTGGCCGGTGCGGCGGTGGTGAGTTGTTTCGGGGCGACGAGGCGGCGCTGGGGCCGGCGGTTCGGCCGGTGGTGGCTGGCAGCTCAGGGGGGTGCAGGTTGAAGATGAACTGCAGGCCCTCCCTAAACTACATGTCAAGTGCCTCTCTGCTACCATTGCGTTCAGTTTCGACAGTAGCATTCAGATTCCACAGTAAATTTCAGTTTCGACAGTTAAGTTCAGAGTCAACAATTTTTACCTCATATGTTGTATTCAGGTGGTTTTTGGTGATGTTAATTTTACATCCATTTTACATCATCTATTGGAGATGCTATTAGAATCCCACTTGAGATTGACGATGTCTATCTTGTGCTGCTTCAGCCTTGACGTCTTACGGCTCACCGGAGCTGCTCCAACAACAGAAAGACCCTTCACAACAGAGCAGTGCCCTGGACGCCGTCTACAGATTCCTCACATATTCCTCCACACCTCCGACAGCCACCTCTGCCTCAACTGCTTCAGCGACCAAACCAATGATGTTGAGGTCGACACGGCTACGGCAAAGAGGTTGTACACTTGTTGCATCACTTATTACTATACATCCACGTCGATCCATTAGGGCTATTTTGGTTCAATGGAAAAACATTGATCCACTGGTTGTTACCATCACTCTAAATTTCTGCATTCTCTCCTTACATAATCTCACCATATTGTTTTCATATGCATGTCAGATATTGTACACAGTCATGATGAACATGTAGAAAAAAAGAGAAGAGTTTTGTGCGGCAATACAATGTCATGCAGACATCGCTCCATGGTGGGTTCAATGGCAAACCCTCCCCACCCCTCTCCAGATTGTAATCTAGAGGAAGATATATGTTCTGAGGAGGATTCGGACGCCACTGACCACTCCTATTTACCCCCAAGGTGTTTTCTCTACCTTGTCATGATGATGTTAGTCATATCATGCATTTGTTGCCTTGAAGTGCCTACTTTTGACATCATATATGTCATCTACTTAGTTTAGACATGTTCTGTCATGCCACCTGTTTAGTTTCTATATCATATATGGGAATTATGCAGTCTCATGTCTTTTAGCCAGCCATAATATATGTGAAATGTGCAATGCCATCCTGTTTAACCAGGCATCATATATTTGAATGATATCTTGCCCATCCTTTTCTTCATTACATTTCCATTTGTCGACAATGTTTGTACATTAAACTACTCTTCCTATGAATCAGCCATTTGGGTGGGAGATGGAAAAATCTGGAGTGAAAACAAGGCCTTCAGAGCAGACAGTGCTACCTGTCGAAGCAGATCTCTTGTTGGGTCCCGATAGCTCCTCAGAGATGGATTCAGAGACAGATGACCAGTCCTATTCCCCCACTGAGGTGTATGCTCTAACTTGGCACGGTTATACTGCTCATATCATGCATACGGTGTCTTGCATTGCATAGTTTAGACATCATATACACAATATTCAACACCATGTTCTTAGTTCAGACATCATATCGAATGCCCTCTGTTTAGCATATAAATCACATATGTGAATTCAATGATGCGATCCTGATTACTTAGATAACATGTAGGTGAATTATGTCATGCGATCCTGTTTAGTTATTCATGATATCTTTGAATTATGTTATGCTATATGTGAAATTATGTCATGCTATCCGTTTTAGTTAAACAATATACATGTCAACTATTTCATGCCCTCTTTTTTCCACACTATCTATTGCATCTGTCTCTCATACAATGTCTGTACATTCAACTATGTTTCCTGTTTATCAGCCATTTGAATTGGAGCGGGTGATGCCAGTATCTAGCGGACTAAAAATACGATCTTCAAATAAAACAGTGCTACCTCTTGGTGGAGATAGCACCCCGGTTGTACATGCACAAGAACCAGCCCTACCACACATAACCCAAACTCTCACAAATTGTACCCCTACTACGATGGATAGAGAAGTAGCTTCACCCAATCTAACCCCAACCTCAGCCGATAGTAAGCCAGTTCCTGTTGACACAGCACCATCTCCACCATAGAGCTCCCAAACAAGAGCAGTTAGTAAGGCAGCTCCAGTGCCCAAAGGGCCAATACTGTCACGGCGAACCCCAACTCCACCAGTTAGTACGCCTATTGCTATGGAGGAAGCACAACTAGCTAGTCGTAGTTTAGCATCTATCGCATTTGATGTTGTTAAATCGTATGTGCATATCTTCCCATCTTGGATATATTATACTGAAGATAAAGGAAAATGCCAGTTGCAGGTGTTTGTCCAGGAGTTATGTGTAAGTAATGCTATTCATGGCAATTACTTTGCTTCGTCCCATACATTCTACCTCCATGATGGTTATAATACAGCAAATTTTCCCATTTTTCTCTATAGAGAAGGACCAATTTGGAAACTCGGGATGAGGTAACCTGTGCTAATACCTCTGCTACCTTCAAGAATGCTTGGTGGCAGTATCGAAATTACCTGAAGAAAACGTGCTTCACCGGCAAAGAAACTCATCAAATTCCCTTACATTCTCCTGAGTCACATTTACTAGACGATGACTAGGAACGCCTTGTTCTATACTGGTCCCGAACCAAGAATGTGCTAAGGTCTATGAGCTCATTTTCTATTTTTAAGTATTATATTCTTGCGTCTTACTGTACTCTGTTCATGTAGAACAAGTGCCTAAACCTGAAGAACAACTGTTCTAATTTAAGATTCCATTGCTACCATAGGACATACATATATGTTTGTTTGATGCTTTTATTATGTACTAGTACTTGGCAATAGAAGACTTGGTAGTTTAATCCTGTCCACCTTACTAATGAACAGGTTCACCGAAATGAGGTTCATCTACTAGTACATGCTAAACTTGTTATGTGTCTGCTTGTTTCTTCTTTTAGAATGCTGACAGGATATTGGGGAAGAGTGCCTTATTAAGCAACGGTAAAGGAAGTAATGCAGACAAGGTTCAGGATAGTGACACATCCTGTCTTGGTTTAGTGTTGGAGTTACTGGCCACTACCTCTTGCACACATCCTGTCTTGGTTTAGCGTTGGAAGATTTTAGCGCCAATTAGGACAAAGCTAATCAGCTTGCTAAGCTTATTGCTAGCATGGTGGATACCCAGGATAACGTTTCTTGAGCTCTTCTGAAGTTGTTTCAGTTATGCTCTTGTTTTGCTGTCGCGTTTATTTGCACTGGTGGCCAGTTTTGACGGCCAGTGTATATGATATGCTGCTTTGTTCCCTATATTTGCACTGGTGGCGAACTTTGATGCCCAGTGGATGTAATATGTGTAATAGCCGCGATAGCCTAGCATTACTTGCTTGCTTATTTATTTCCTTGTTTATTTGTTTTCTTGTAGTGATTGCAGTTCTATTTCCGCGGTTAACTAGTGGCTGTAATAACCTATTTTTTAAAACTAGGCCACAATAACCATGGGCTAATATTTAGTGTAGTGACACTGGCCCTCCTACGGGCCGTAGAAATAGTGGGACTTCTACGGGCCGTAGAAATAGTAGGCCTTCTACGGGCCGTAAAAACAATGGGCCTTCTACGGGCCATATCATCAATGGGCCTTATATGGGCCGTATGATCGATTGGCCAAACATGGGCCAATAACAGGCTGCATTATGGTCGTAAACGGGCTAGAGTTGGAATCGTCCGTTCATGGGCCGACCGTAACGGGCCATCGTTAATAGGCCATATTTGATGACGCTATGAAAATGGCCCAACGTATTAACGGACCACAAACGGGCCGACTGTAACCACGGGCTGAATTTGGCCCACAAGCATAAAATGACAATAACGGGTCGTAAGTAAACGAATGCTGGAAATGAGCCCAAGAATAAATGGGCTCTGAGAAGGCCGAAAGATAACATGGGCTGGAAATGGCCCAACAGAATAACGGGCCATTAATGGATATGAAGTGATACACTGTTCATTACGGGCCAGTTTCACCACGGGTCGTTAATGGGTGTAAAGTGATACACTGTTCATTACGGGCCAGTTTCACCACGGGCCGTTAATAGGCCAAGAGTTATATAGGGCCTCATATGGGCCGAAAGACGTCATGGGGCATACATGGGCCAGAAGTGAAAACGGGCTGGAATCATATTGGATGGCCCAGATGACACTACTGGGCCTAATTCGGATAGGGCGTAACGGGACTTGGGTTAGTGGGCTGTAAATGGGCTATATGTGAACATGTCATTAACAGGCTTTACATGGGGCGGCCCGCCACCTTTTGACCAAGTTAAACGGGCCGGCCTTTTCACAGGAATGGGCCTCTGTTGGGCCGTGCCACGTGTCAACGTATCATAGGCTCCTATCTGACCCACTGACGAGCTGACATGTGTTTCGTCTGGCCAATAAGAATTTTACACATGGAAATTTCCCATTGGTCGGGGGTGTTAATGGGTTATCGGATCCAAAAGATGACCCGATAGCTTAACGGCGTTCCGTTACGGTGGATGCCACGTGTCGGTCACCCTTGATGAAAGCACTTCTATGAAGCGCGATTTATCATCATGGAAGTGGACACTTCCATGATGATAATTTTGGTAATGTCATGGAACACTTCTACGACAGCATAGGTATGACTATCTTGATTCTGTCATAAATTTGTCATGGATGTACATGCATGACAAAAAAAGCGACCTACTGTGACAAACCCGTATCATCATGAAAGTGTACTTTTTTGTAGTGATAGCCGTGGCTGCAGAGACTTGAAGCCCGTTTAGCTAATGAAATGTACGGCATGAGCAAAAGACCGTTTAGCCATAGACCAAAATACCGAGTTTGCTGTTCGCAAGGTTACAGATTGAGCAAAAAGGTACAGGCATTTTTTCACCACACCTATGTAAATTCCAAATCGGGAAGTGGCGGCAACATATCACTCCAGCACTGTTTTCAACACTTACAAGTGAATGGATCCTTTAAATCCAGGTGCTCAACGCATGCGTGCCTTAGATCCAAGTTCCCGTGGTTGCAACTTGGCGACAACCTAAGGCAAGCATGTTTAGAAGCCTTTTTGTCCCACTGAAGCAAGTCTTGTTGCTGTTTGTAGAATTCTTCCGTGAAGTCTTCCTGAAGAAGAAACTTGATCCTCATAGTCTGCAGCTGTGCTATGTTGAGAATAAAGAATGTCGCAAATTGAATGCTTTTCTCGCATTAAACATAGCTTTCCAGCGTCAGTGACTTCAAATGAACGTCATGATGGTGCTTGCAAGAACAGACGTTCACAAGACTTTCTTCATTAGAGGCTATTTCCTGAATAAACATGAATTTAAAATGGTTAAGCTCCATAAAGAGTGATTGTGCTGGGAGAGCAAGTGAAGGAATAATTCTATAATCTATGTTGTGATAAAAGCTCTTTTTTAGTTTTGTCCTAATACTGGTCCATGACTATATACACCTTTGTCCATTACATACAAATGTAAGTGACGTTTTGTTTTTGTTGAATGGAGTTCTACACCATGCATGGTATGATTTTTACAATTTGTGTGAGAAGCATCACCTCGATATACATGTTCTCCAAGCTTCGGAAGTGTTCCACCAAGGAAAAGACTGCGTGAAGGTCATAATCCATGCTGATAGACAATTTCTTGATAAAATGAACCGCTGTGGATGTGTTGACTGTCGGCAGACACTTCATGTAGAATAAAACATAATGTTAGTAGGGTAAAGGTTGAATTGCATGGAACTTGTTCATACCAATGAATGGAGGTGAAAGTATTGTTGAAAGTCAGTACCTGAATAATTATACGGTCATTTGTGACGCTGGATTCACAGAAAGTATTAGATAATTTGCCCATGACCTGCAGTTTAGGTGCAGAGGTGATAACTATTTGCTACTTCTTGCAATCACCATCACAAAGCAACCGTTGAAGTGACGAGGCATCTTCTATAACAATTTTCCCATAGTAATCAGAAATGTTGATGCTTATAAGGTTAGGTGAATTTATTCTGATGCAATGGTGCCTGACTACCCAAACAAGCAGCAGAGACTCAAGTGTAGGAGAAGTAGAGATGATGATGCTTTGTAATGAGAAGTCTGATACATCAACATCTACTAGCGACAGTCTCCTGAGAAGTGGCAGTTTAAGCACCCGCACATAATTGTCTGGTAACTTGCAAAGAGCAAAGGCGATGGTTTGGAGAGAGGAGGAAATTTGAGGGTTGAATGCTGGTGGTGATGGCATGAGCAAAGGGCATGAGAATGGCCCTATGTCATGTTGTCTCAAGCATGGTGGGAATAGGTAGTAAATTCGAGCACCTGGAGATTGTTCAGTCTTGGGGATTGAAGCCAGTCATCGACTATGGAGTGCCTCCAGTGGAGGTAGGACGCCGGAATGCAGAGGCGGCGAACTGCGCTCTGACGCTCGGAGAGGATTTCCTCTCGAAGGTACGAATCATCATAGGAATTATCTTCACCGACATGTTCTCCTCTAAAAAAAAGTTCCAGTGTATGTTACGCGGACGAGTTCCTCCGGTGTGGCGGAGTTCGCGGTGACCAACTTGAAATGAACTTGATCTAGAGGGTCAAAAAGACATGGGACAGGGATCTGACGGCAATCCAGATTCAGAGGAGCGGCGCGCCAAACAGGGCACCACCGACGTGCGAGGATTTGAGTGCGAACTCCTTCCTTAGTGGACAGACGGGAGATGACCTCACCGAGGATGGCGTCCGGGAGGTCGCTGATGCGGTTCGGACCAGACTGCTTTTCTTGATCCTCGGATCTAGTAGGCGCACTCTCACCGCTTGCAGCCGCTACCGCCAAACCACCAGAGGAAGGCATCGCCGGTGGCGTGAGCCTCACCCTCTTGGTGCTCGGGGCACCGGAGTAGACCTCCATCTCCGTCTCCATTGCTAGGATCGCGCCACCTGCGAGCGCCGCTATATGTGGCATGGATCTGGACAGTCCAACAAAGAGGGTGTGGCTAGGGTTTCGAGACACCGTCCGTTCGCCTTAAATAGCCGGAGCCTGGCCTCGGGTGACGAGCCAGACCGGTGTCACCGGAGGAGACGTCCGTCGGACCCTTGGGTTTCCGTAGTGGCGCCACAAGGCGTTCATACCTGAATACATGGAGACTCCCGTCGAAATGTTGGGTTTCCGCAATCAACGCACGAACATGGCTCCGCGTAAAACACAAGCAAGCCTCCATCAGCATCCTGACCGTGCCTGTCCTGGTAATATAGTCAACGGACGCATTTGGAACACAAAGAGACACCAAGGTGACTCTCGATAATTACACATCATGCGTTTGTGAGTTTGACAACCATGCCTGTGACCTAAAACACTGACACACAAAAAGTCGTCTTCGTGCATAAAGGATCGGGACGCTACTAAACATATAAATTCACCTTTGTGCATTTGTGGGCTTGACAACCGTGCCTGTGACCTAAAACACTAACACACAGAAAGTCGTCTTCGTGCATAAAGGACCGTGATGCTACTAAACATATAAAGTCGCCTTCGTGCATTTGAGTTAAAATCTTACAACGAAAACAATTCTAACAAGGATAGTCGCCCGATTCTATTAGGTTTCCGTAATAAATGCACAAACGTGACTCCGGGTAAGAACAAACTATGCCTTCGAGGGCTTGACGTCCATGCCTCTCCTTTTGACCGAGCCCACTGACTCATTCAGAATACAATCAGAAAACCTTTGTGTGTGACTCTATATAATAACACGCCATGCCTTTGAGGGTTGTATGCTCGTGCTTGTGACCCTTGACACTGAAATACAGACAGCCACGAGCGTCGACGCTTTTATCAAGAAAGAAGCGTGACAAAATCCAGTACGGAACCGTGTCTGTATGGACTACACGTCCATGCTCTTAAATACAAGGAAATAAGCTTTTAAAAACAGCGTTTCTCCTATAGGCCAATCTGTGCCTCACAGAGTAAACGTCCGTGGTTGTGCGTAAGACAAAGGTTCATCTCCGTGGGCTAAAGCCTCGTGCATCTTCGTCTGATAGAGTCACAGGCTAGCATGACTCTATGTAATACCACCGCCCATGCCTTTGAGCACTTCATGCCCGTGTCTGTGACCCGTAACACCGAATCAAGGATGAGGTGGCTGTCACGGGTTTCCGCTATAAATACACGAACGTGACCCCGCATAAAATGCAAGCATGCCTGTCTGGGCCACCATACCGTGCCTCTACTGGTGATAGAGTCAACGGAATCATTTAGAATGGATCCCTCCACTCTTCTCCCCTTCCCTCCCGTCCCCAGTTTATGTTTCAACGAGTATCTCCTCGTATTCGGGTGTGAACGCCATGTGGCGCCCTCTGGAAACCCAAGGTTCCGACGGGCGTCCCCTCCGGCGACGCCGCTCTAGCTCGTCGCCCGAGGCTAGGCTTCATCTATTTAAGCCGGACAGAGTCTCAAAAACCTAGACACACCCTCTTCAGTGGCGCTCGCAGGCAGCGCGATCCCAGCAACAGAGACGGAGATGGAGATTCACTCCGGTGCGCCATGCACCAAGAGGGCGAAGCTCGCGCCACCGGCGACATCGTCCTATGGTGGTTTGGCGGTAGCGGATGGAAGCGGCTAGGGTGCGCCTACCGGATCCGAGGATCAGGAAGAGCAGTCTAGTCCGGACCGCATCAGCGGCCCCCCGGACGCCATCCTCGGTGAGGTCATCTCCCGTTCTCCACTAGGGAGGGCATCCGCACTTGGATGCTCGCACGTCATTGGCGCCCTGTTTGGCCGACCACTCCTCTGAATCTTGACTGCCGTGAGATCCCTGCCGCTCGTCTTTTAACGTCTTAGAAATAGTTCGTGTCGAGATCATCAGTGGGGTCTCCGCCTATAGCGAGGTGCTTTCTCGCATAGGATACATCAGAACTTGGCATCAGGGAAAAACAGTTCCTGGTGATGGTTCGTGCCTTCCAGAGCCCATCCTCTCTAGCCATGTGGGCGCAGTTCTCCACCTTTGTATACCGGCGTGCTACCTCCAATGCAGACCCTCTACTATCCATGCTTGGCTTGAGTCCCCCAGATTGAACAATCTCCAGGTGCTTGAGTTTTACTACATGTTTCCATGATTTGTGAAAAAGCTGTCAAGCTATCACACACATGCTCTTCATCTACGCCCTCACTACCGAAGTCCGTCTTTCGATTTTCCTGTTCTTTGCGCACTGTCAGCTTCGCGTGTTGCCAGACACCAGGCCATTATGTAGAGGTACTTGAACTACCACTTGTCAAGAGACTTTCGCTTGTTGAGGTTGATATATCAAACTTCTCATTGCAAAGCATGATCAACTCTAGTTGCCCTACACTCGAGTGCCTTTTGCTTGTTTGCAATAGAGAAAGGCATCGGATCACAATAAATTCCTGTAATCTTGTAAGCATCGGCATCCGTTGTGAGAAAGGAGAATTCATCATCGAGGATGTACCCTCACTTCAAAGGTTGATCCATGATCTCCAGAGCAATAACATGGAGGTATTCATCGTCTCTGCACCCAAACTAGAGACATTGGGAAAATTCAGGATCTCGCTTGACTCCACAGGTCTTATGGTACTGACATTTCACAATAATTCCAGCTGCATTTCCTGGAGAAAGTAGTTTCATGTCATCCAACCTTTTGTTCTAATAATTGTATGTTTTATTTTCTATGTTATGTGAAGGGTTTGGCGACGGCCAGCCTATCTACAATGCGGCAATCTGTCAAAACCTTGTTTTTGGACATGACTTATAAAGTGGACCTGGTCGTTCACTTGCTTAAGTGCCTTCCAAATCTGGAGAACTTGTTTGTTCAGGTGATGATTCTGATGCCCAATGAAAAGCTCATACTGTGCATAGTGCAGCACTCCTTGCATCTCAAAAAGCTTATCTTACATTTTGTTTACAATGGATACACCCTATGTCTAGGCATGTTTTATTATTATTATACATACATCTGTATCTAGGGAAATGTTCAGCGAACTAGTTGGGATGGGGTCATGGAATTTATGGTTCATTTTGTCTTTCCATAGATCCTGAGTATCTTTCAACCTTGATGTGTTTTCAGGGAGGAAACATTCCTGATGGTGCAAGAAATATTTGGCATCGCAAGCACCGTGCATTTCTCAAAGAACACATCATTCATTGAAAGACAGTAACGCTGGAAGATTATGAAAAAAGCGGGAAGAACACTGAGTTTGGGAGGTTCTTTATTCTGAATGCAATGGAGCTAGAGACCATGGGGATTAAGTTTCGCTTTCCCTCGGACTTCACGCTAGAATTTTATGAACAGCAACAGAAGTTGTTCCTGTGGGAGAATAAAGTTTCCAAACGCGCCCATCTCAAGTTATCAACATGCTACAATCATCTATGCTTGGATTTGAAACACAGGCGTGGTGAATGCCTGGATTTGTCAGATCCGTTCACTTGTGCCTGCTGGACACAGGACTGTAGTTAGTTCCTCAAGCTAGTACAATTAGATGTTGTTGAGCCAATTTGATTCTGTGTTATGTCTAAACATGGCTGAAGCCCTTTGCACCATTTTGTAAGCTTGTTATAACAATGCTTTTGTGCTATGCACAGGCTGTTATGAAAATTTGATAGTTTTATGTCACTATCGTGATGCTACAAAAACATTCGTATGCGGTCATCAACCAGGGAACAAAAACATTTGGAAGAGAAGAGGCACTGCCTTGCCTGTTCTGTAAGGAACGTGCATCTAGTGCATGTAAACCACTGCGTCTACAGTGACCAGACGACACTGCCTCCTTTCATGGCAGACTGTAAGTGCACATGGCCGTGGCTCTACTTAATCTCAAACCGTGCACCTAGCGACCTCAGACTGTATGAGCCTTTCATGTAAACGCATGTCCGTGATCGAGTTTATATCTGAGTACAAAAAATTGAGTCGGAACTGGCGTTCATCGGCATCAGGAGTAAGAGCGACTCTGTAGATTGTAGATTTTTTGTGTGTCAGCGCTAGTGTGGTGCTCCTGTCTGACATAGGACCGTGCCTTTGACAAGTCAGTGCCATATCACTAGAGGCATGGTTCCCCATGCCTACAAAAGCGACATATGTGCCTTGCTAGATTACAGTAACCCATGTCTCGTGGAACGATCCAAGATGAAAGATTGTCGGATGCGCCTCGCTAGCAGCACGTTTCTTTGAAATATAAAAATATTCAGGAGATCAATATTTTATGTGTGTAGACTGTCACACACCCTCTGAAAGATTGCAAAAAATGAGATACATGCCTTTAGTCAAGTAACCATGTCCAAGCATAAACTTATACTAGACGAGTATCCCTTGCAATGTTTCAAAAGAAGGCAACTGTTAATGATCATTCTTTGAGGATTGCCTTGATCATCAGGAGGTCATCAGTGTTCGCAAACCCTTGCCCCAAACGATCACAGATGACGCTTTGCATCTTCTTTCTATTCTCCTTCAGCTTATGCACCTCCTCCTTCAGAAAATCCCTGTCCAGCTTAATCTCACCCTTGTCGTCCTTAAGATTATGAATGGCACTTGTGAGAGACCTCTGAATGAGCTTGACGTCTTTATCAACAATACCCATCTGCTTCTTGTGCCTATCAATATTCTTGAGCTTAAGGTAGTTACATTAGTTCTTTCCACAGCTGCAACAAGATTCTCGAGCTTAAGGTTCACTTGTTCAATATCCATTTTAAGCCTGCTTATCTCTTCATCCTTTGCTTGCCTATCATCGTTGCTCTCATCTAACATCCCCCAGAGCTTGAGTAGGCACCTCTGCATAATGGTAGGCCATGGGCAGTCAACCCATTCGACGACTCCACAGTTCACGCCTCTCTGTGAACAAAAAAGGAACAAAATAAACAGAGACTATTAATACACTGCTGCAGAAGCTCTGGAATATAATAAAGTTGACATATACTTGGTTTATAACCTCATTCAACTAACTATGAACCGTTTTTGTGCAATGTGGCGCTTCAATGGTAGGTACTCGCAACACTAATTATGGTGCTTCGCCCACCCTGTCCGCGGAGTTATTTCATAATTGTACTTAGTTTCTTTTAAGCCAGCTTGAATTAATCTGGAGCTACCTCTGCAGACAACTTATTTAGAGACTTTTTTTTGAAGAATATACTAACTATTAAACAGAAGTCCCATTTGTTAACAAACATGAGAGTGTCTAGATCACTTCTTTTGTGTTCAATGATGTAAAAAAAGTAGTGATCTTTACCCTTTTATGTAAAGTAAAAGGACTACACAATGTTTCCTACAATCAATCGGAAAACACAAGAAGAAATCAGTCTTCTTTGGTAGACTACAAGTCCTATATCCAAATAGTTTGATTCACCAAGAAAGTAACTCGGATTTTCAAAAGTGACTAACTTTCACAGCACAGCCGTAGAACCTCCTCCCCGTGTCACTTCCTTCAAAAGCCACACACCTGAGAGGCTTGGTATTGTGGAGAACACGGTCGAGCTCTTTGCCACAGAAATCATGGTCTTTGATGGTGTCAAGGTTCTCCTACAAGGAAACATCAATGTTTAGAGCTTAGATCTTTTGTTTGGAAAACAAACCCTAGTTCAACACTCCGCATGTAGCAGGAAATCACCTACATAGAAATCAAAATCCCGTTCAAGGAAGTTCAAGCCTTCCTTCCTCCCCTCTTGTCCGAACTTTTGTGTCGACATGGCCCGGAGGATGTGATCAGATGCGATGTCGTAGGCGGCATCGAATTCGAGAGGAGAGAGAGAGGGGAAGAGATATAGTGAGAGAGCGAGGGGGGAAATGAAAGCGAGGGACTTCGGCATGGTCTGGCTCGACCAAATACTCCACCTACTCACCAGACCCACCAACCCCCACCCCCGTCCCATGCCCCTTTTCTTTGCGCTGGGATGGCAAAGAGCCATTTACTATTGTTAGTAGTTTCCGCTTTGGCGAGCGAGTACACAAAATTACTTCCCTCTCCATAATTACTCCATAAATACATCATTTTGTGTGTCTTCCTCCCGAGTCACTTGCTCTTCCGCTCCCCTTCTCTGGTTCCTTCCGTCTTTCTTGCTTCGTATTCCTCACTCTACAGTCCACATAGATGGATCTATGATTCGCTCACTTGCTCTGAAATACAGTAAATTTTTTCACCTCTGCTTAATACTTACGCGTTGCGCACTGTGTTTTTAGATGGATTCTTGTTGTATGTTACCCTCTTAATTTTATTTTTTGTGTCAATATCTTACCCCTTTGAAGAGGTTCTATAGGGGAATAATCTTGGAGGACAACAGTTGATTTTTTTTCCAGCTAGTTCGTTGCAAGAGCTTGTAGATTTGAAGAGGTCTGTGCATGTTCTTTCATTTTTTTACAAAGACACTAACATCAAGGGATATCACCATATCAGCATTCGCTCTGCTCTGTCTTACTCGCTGAAACAAGCGGAGTGTTGAAATAAATTTTTCTTTAATAATTAATGAACCCGAGTCTTATATATTGTTACATCTCGCAGACAAAGATGGCGTGTGATGTTTGCAAGAACTTCAACTGTCCAGGTGTTGAATCTGATGTTACCCAATCTTTCTTGATTGTGTCTTTGCCTCATTGTTATGAGTCATGCCTGGTAAGTTTTGCTACCAAATCACGCATGGCCAGTAAAAAACCTTCGTCACTGTATTTGTTGCAGTTATCTTTATTCCGCAGTCAGCAACCACACGTATTCCTTCGGAGCGAACTATACTGTGCCTGCTTGTTTTTATTTTATAGGCCTTGATGTAATTAGAAGTTCAATTGTTTTGTATAGTTTTAATTAAATGTCATAGATGGTTCCTGTGCCCATGCCTGAAAGCCAAGAAATTTCAAGGAAAAAAACTCTTTCATGCATTTTTTCCTGAAAATCAGTAAAACATTTATATACCTTTGTCTTAATTTTACTTTTATGTAGTATGTCCCATGCTACTACCGGAACCAGGTCCTTTCTTTGATCTCTTTATGGAAAGATGAAGCTTTCGAGGATGGTTTTGAAGACGAAGATTTTGACCTTGTGTTCGGCACTACTAAGGAATTGTCTTACAAGATTAAGTTTACACATGGCAACCACATGTCTAAGTTTCATGGACCTGGATGGGAAAAGTTGATACGTGACTATGATCTATTTTATGGTGATATTATACAATTGGATTTGCAAGCAAAAGATTTCTTCTTTCCCATTGACTTGATGTTGACTGAATCTCGAGGAGGTCACAAAGCATTTCCAACCTTCCGTTGGTATGTTCTGATCGCTTATCAATATTTGTTCTGGTTTAACATTTATCTATTATAATTTTACTGTGGCATGCGCTTTGATATTTATGTGCTTAATCTTTGTGATATAATGTAATAAATCTTTCTTTGTACTCACAATGTAGTTTAAGACTGTAATTTCCCTTTTAAAAGCCAATATTCATTTATTTTAGTTTTATCTGCTCTATCATTGCTTCATACATAGTGGCTAATACATGGTTGTATTTATTTAGCCCTTGAAGGCCTCAGTTTATCGGAAAGGAGCTACATAGACGAGACAGTATACACTTGGGGCGTAAAACTTTCCTATATCGACATGGCTTGCATGATTAAACTAGTCCTAAATGCTAAACACATCCCTGCCAGTACCTTTGTACATCGTCTATGTTTGACCAACGTTCACACAGACCATTTGGTACGTCGTTGTTTATTTCTCTAAACCACAGTCAACATGAGTGTATTCGTAATCTAATGCTAGAATAATTTTTTATTGTACAGAAAATCCCAGCTATTGTTACCAATGATCTTAGGATGAAGCTTGGATATTTGCCTCTCAAGGGCAGCATCAGGCTTGTACAAATTTTCAGCAGCGTTGATTTGCCTGGCACCTACTGTATACACAAAGATGGAAGGATGGCGATCACCGGGATTTCTGCTTTTGCAGATGCAGCTAGGCTGACAGTTGATTGCGTTGTACTCATCAGTATCCAGTGGCACAATGTGCGCGGGTCTCGCTCTCACTTGTGATCACCGTTTTTTACAAAAAAAATGGAATGACGCGATATGTGTATGGTGATGGAGGGATGGCATTACACCACATAAATTTTAACTACTATGGTATTAAGTTAAGTATCGTACGTGTGTTATTTCAAACTATGAGTGCAGTTCAAATCCTCATAGTACATACCTAATAGAACTTATCAGTTCGAATTCTTATTCAGACTATGGTACTGAAAGCAGATGCGATCCTAAACATGGTTGTCGTCACTGTTGTTGTTGTTGTTGTGGGTGTGTCGCTCGGTTCGACATGTTTGCTCAGAGAGGCACTTGAAACTAGTGTAGGTTCAGTCTTGTGTTAAGAAGACTCATGGTCATGCTTCTGTGCTATGATTAGCTTAGCTCACTTTGTGCTGTAAGAGAGGCACAACCGTGAAGTTAGCGACGGCACAGTCATATAGTATAAGAGAGGACGGTCGTGCCTCCTAGTTGTCATTATTTCAGCTGAGTCATGTACTCAGATAGGCACGTTGGTCGAGCAAGCGGAGGCATGGTCCCATATTAGGAAGAAGACTTGCGGTCGTGGGTCCCATGTCAAAAAGAAGAGTTGCGATCTTGCGTCCGTGTTTAGTATGTTTGTAGTGACACGCTGCTCGGAGAGGCATGTGCATTAATCAAGTGGAGGCATGGAGTACGAGTTGTTGCCACTGTCCGATGTCATTGTTCTCGCAACAACATCAGTTAAAAAATACTACTTTTTTTATAAATGGTGTTTTGCAACATCTCCGTCCTCCAAACTATCTTTCCAGATCCACCGCACCCCTCGCTCCTACATGGAGTCCGATGCTTCTAGTACCAAGAGGGCAAGGCTCGTGCCACCGACGACGCATTCCTCTGGGTGTTTGGCGGTACCGACGAGGACCGGTGAGGGCCCGCCCACCGGATCTGAGGAGCATGGGAAAACAACTCGTCCGGACCGCATCAGCGATCTCCCGGACGCCATCCTAGGTGAGATCATCTCTCGTCTCCCCATCAGGGATAGCATCCGTACTCGCATCCTCGCTCATCGATGGCGTCCTTTATGGCCTACCTCTCCTTTGAATCTCGACTTCCGTGAGATCCCTGCCGCTCGTCTTTTTAAGCGTCTAGAAGCAGTTCATATCGACAAAATCTTTGTGGCGCCTCCTACATGGGAGCTTGCCTGCGAAAGGCACTTCAGAACTCGGTGCCCTCGCAAATCTGGCACTGACAATAAGACCCTTCATGAAGCCATCCTCTCCGCCCATGTGGGCGCAGTTCACCGTCTCTACATACCGGCATGCTACCTTCAGTCCAGACCCTCCGCCGTCGACGCCTAGTTGAAATCATCCAAACTGAACAATCTCCAGGTGATCGAGTTCTATTACATGTTCCAAGATTTTGTGAGAGAGTGTGTCATACGACCATTAACACACCCATCATCTGTGCCTTTTGCACCGGTGTCCTTCTCTCCGTTTGCATCCTCCCTACACACCGCCACCTTTGCTCTTTGCCAAATACCATACAGTTACGTTCAGGCTCTTAAACTACCACTGCTCAAGAGACTTTCACTTGTGGACGTTCGTATATCAGACATCTCGCTTAAAAGCATCATCCACTCTAGTTGCCCCGCACTCCGATGCCTACTGCTTACTTGGAATATGGAAAACCGATGCATAAGAATAAACTCACATAATCGTGTAAGCATTGGAATTCATTGTGGACATGGTGATCTTGTTATAGAGGATGCCCTGTCACTTTAGCGGTTGCTTAACGATATTCTCAGCATCAACTTGCAGATAACTGTCATGTCCGCACCTAAACTGGAGACTGTGGGCAAATTCCATGATATTTTCTCTGAATCGAAGGTCACGTGTAACCCTAGAGTTATCCAGGTACCTAGTTTTCAGCTGCGTTTGTCTGAGTAAAAAAATTCATGTAATAGAACCTTTTATTCAATTTTTAAAATTGTTGTGCATGCACCATGTAGGGTTTGTCGGCAGTCAGCCTGTCAACAGTGCTTCAAACATCCTTGAGAACTTGCTTATCGAGGTGATGATTCTCACACACATTGAAAGCCCATAACATGCATACTGTACTACTTCTACTGTATGTCTTAAAAGGCTTGTCTTATATTCGTCTGTAAATTGATACACTCGTGGCTAGACATGCTTTAGTATTACATACACCCGTATCTACAAAAAATCCAATAAATAACTTACACTGGATGCTCTTTTGATAGAATCTCTATTTTTAGAGCTTAAGTATTTTCATTCTTCATGTACATCTAGGGAGGACTCTGTTGCGGAGAAACAAATACATGGCGTCGTAAGCACGGACCGTTTGTCAAACGAGATGACTTTCGTCTGAAGACAATAACGTGGGATGACTATGAACCCTGCTTGGTAAACATTGAATTTGTGAGATTCTTTGTTCTGAGTGCAAGCAAGCTTGAGGCCATGAGGCTTAACTATCGCTTCGACCAAGACTTCACGGAAGAATTTTACGAAAAGCATCAAAAGGATCTTCTGTGGCACAAAAAGGCTTCTGAACATGCTCGCCTTATATTATCAGGAGCGTGCAAGCACCGGTTCTTTTATTTAAAACTCACGCGTGTTGAATACCTGGATTTGACGGACCCATTCAGATGTGACTGCTAAACATAGAGTTGGAGTAAGTTGTCCAAGCTTGCAGGGTTACATGTTGTTGCGCCCTTTTGAATGTGCGTTTCGTCTGAACATGAACAGACAACCCTTGTAATATTTTGTACCGTTTGTAAGCTTGCCATAACAATCCTTGATTAGAAAGTGTTGTAACTGTGCAAACGAAAGTGTTGTAACTGTGCAAACATCAGTGTTTCAGCGGAAAGATTCTAAGTATTTTACCATCGCGACACTGACTCTTTGTTAGTATAGTACCATGTTCCCACTGATAATGAAATCTTTAGTGGGAACAAAGTCCATGATTGGTAGGTCAATAAAACCGTGTGTCTCGTGACATGACGGCTATGCTTCGTCTTAAGGTTGGACTTTGTCTAGAAACTTCACAACCGTGCTTTTGTAATTGAGTATCAAGAAGGTTGGTACACGTGCATGTAGAGCCCTTACTTCGGTGCCTTCTGCACACACTTCTCCTCACCCACAGAGGATTTATGCTGAGTCGGGCCTGGAGAAACGCCACGCACGTGCGTGTAGTGACTCCGCAATAGTGCCTCCGGCGCGTGCATCTACGTGCCTCCATAGCTGACATAAGACGTGACTGTTAGGTGCCCGTGGAGCCAGACGCCCGCGGGTCTAGAGAGTTCACAACGGTGCCTCTCTAGTAGAGCATTCTCACCCATGCCTCTGCCACCACACTTTTGTGCATCCATTGGGCTGACACTCGTGCCTAAGAGGCTTCATTTCCGCGCCTCTGGTGTTTCAATACATGTGCCTCACATGACACTTGCCGTGACCCTTGTGATTGCAGAGAATACACACCCGTGCCTCCATAGCTGAGTATTCTGATCCATGCCTTTGCCACCAAAATTTTGTGCATTCAGAGGGTTGACAATCGTACGTGCCTGTAGAGGCTAGACTTCGGTGCCTCTAGAGCCTGCACCCTTGTGCCTCACGTGCCACGAGCCGTGGCTTTTACTTTCCCCTGGAGACACACTGTCGTGGATACTGAGACTTCACAAACGTGTCTTTTCAACTGAGTGTTCGCAACCATGCATCTGCCACCACACTTTTTTGCATCCAGGTAGTTGATAGTTGGCTATATGGAGGCTTCAACGATGTCCGTGCTGGTAGAGACTGCAATTAGATGCCTCCACCGCCTGCATGCACATGCCTCACATGACATTTTCCCCCGTGTCGTGGCGCCACACCCCCATGTCTCTACAGACCGCACAACTATGCGTCTCAAACTGAGTATTCGGACACATGCCTCTCCCACCAAACTTCGGTGTACCTGGACAGTTGATACCCGTGCCTCGTGAAGACGCGCGTCTGTCGACGCCGTGACTATTCCACCACGTCTATCGAAATCTTCTAGATTAGGTACATATATATACTGTCGTCTTTATGGATCATAAAACCCTAACCCTTTTCCCAGATCCACCGCACAGAGACCTGCAACGGAGGCGACACGAGCTTGGCAATGGAGATGAAGAAGCGTGCCTCTAGCAACAAGAAGATGAGGTTCATGGCTGTACCCGTGCCCCTCTAAGCTCGTTAAGAGGAGCGGCTGTGGCTCGTCCACTGGATCCGAGAACCATGTTGAGTCTGGTCTGAACCGCATCGGCGATCTTCCCGACGCCATCCTCGGTGAGATCATCTCTCGTCTGCCCATAAAGGAAGGCATGCGCACACAAGTGCCCGCATCTCGGTGGCGCCGCATATGGTGCACCGCACGACTCGATCTCGACTTTCGTGTGATCCTTGATACTCGTTCTACGAGATCTCTGGAAAAAATCTGTTACCAAATCATCTGCGTTCTCCTGGGCAAGCAAATCGTCCAGGAAACATACGTCGGAACTCAATGCCGACATCTTAGTTGCAACTGCCGCAAAGAATCTATCGCTGATGGCTTTAGTCTTCCTGTATCTATCCTCTCCGATCACAAGGGCCTGATTCGCCGCCTCTGCATCCCGACAAGCTACCTCCAGTGCGAACCTTGTGGCATCGATGAGTTGTTCCTGTCTCGGAATCTGGACCAACTCCAGGTTTTAGAGTTCTATCATATATTCCCAAAGTTCTTTTACCCAGGGCCCAGGCAAGCACACAGAATCCCTTCTTCTATGCCGTCGCCATCGGCATCCATCTCGAGATTTCGCTCGTCTCTCCACACCATCACCTTCGCCATGTGCAAACTAGAAGACAATCTTGTAGAAATGCTTTGCCTCCCATTGCTTAGGAGACTTTCGCTGGTGGAGGTTTATATATCGGATGTCTCCTTGCCGAAGTTCATCCACCACGGTTGCCCTGCCCTGCAGTGCCTGCTGCTTGTTTGCAACAAGAAATTCTGCTGTCTACGAATAAACTCAGCTAGGCTTGTAAGCATTGGCATTCGTTCCGACAGAGGGAAACTGATCATTGAGGATGCTCCTTTCCTCCGGAGACTGCTACATGATTCTGTAGATGCACAACTATAGATAACAGTTTTGTCCGCACCTGTGTTGGACACACTAGGAAAAATTTCTGAATTACCCAACGAAACAAATATCATCATTGGGACTACAATTATTCAGGTACTTCCTCTGCACGTTACTTTGACCTGCGTTATCCAAAAGCACTTGAGATTCACATCCACGAGCTAATAATATCACGTTATGTGCTCAATGAAGGGTCTCTGCATAAGTAGCCTACACGCGGTCCTGGATTCCGTCAATACCTTGTTTATCTCACAGACATGCTTTAATCTAGATGAGATTGTTGACTTGCAGTGATGCTTTCAATGCTTGCAAAACTTGTTTATCGACGTGATGATTTCACACACGTTGAAAGCCCACGCATAATATGCATAATATACTGGCACTAACTCTTAAGTTTGCTCTTCTCGTGTGTTTAGGGGGGAGGGTGGGATCAAAGAGGTATAACAAATGAATGGCGCCCAAAGCAGTGGGTGTTTCTCAATAATCACGACATTTGTTTGAGGACATTAACGCTGGAAGACTGTGAAGTCATAGATGCAAACACTGAATTTGTGACATTATTTATTCTCAATGTTAGGATGCTACTGACCATCAGGCTTAAGTTTGACCTGCGCAGAGATTTCACTTGTCAATTTTACAAACGGCAAGAAGAGGTACTGCAGATGGACAAAAGGGCTTCTCATTGCGCAGAGCTTAAATTAACAACAACTTGTGAGCATATGCACATGGACTTAAAAAACACAGGTGTTGAATATCTGGATTTGCCAGATCCATTCAACTGTGGATGCTGAAAACAGGTCTGAAGAGATGTACTTGCTATATTGACTGAGTGCATTGTGTAAACATGGTCAAGCAATTATGTACATGCTTTCTGTTTTCAGTATCAATCATATGTTTCTGGACCCAATGATAAAAGAAATCAGCTCACACAGGTGCTCAAAAATCAAACTAGTATCCTCTTGTTTATCATAGTTGCTTGGCATGAAATTCTGTCTTTTAAAAGCAACATGCGTCCACTGCAAACTTGCAACTGCTGCAACCGCGCCTCTCCAAAGGAAGTCCGTGCACCCCACAGGAAACGAACGTGCATCAAGAGGTTGTGAAAATCATACGTCCGTGTGAACACGTCTCTAAAAACATTTTGGAATGCTGTGATAATGACTTAAGGTCAGCAACGAACCTCCAATCACTTTTTAGATGTTGGGTCTCCATTATCATTATCATATTGAACAAAACTCATGCATCCGAAGAATTCGTCAAACTGAAAGATTATGTGCCCCTTTTAATTGTAGACACCGTGTCCCTTCGAGAGATCGTGTCAGAAATGAACAATTCGGAAAATAGGAGCACGGTCTTGCATCATTTAAACATACACCCATGCCTCTCTCAGTGAACAAGCAACTTAAAATGTTACGAAAGTTGAGGCACTTCACTGCATTTTCTCCTTCCATAACCGTGCGCCCCGTGGCTTCACTCCATTGTCCCTTGGAGTGGCCGTGTAATGCGAAAACAACTAGGAGAACACAACTAGGAGTGGCCGTGTCATGCGAAAACAACTAGGAGAACACAAAAGACGTCTGTGCGTCGTCCGCATGTACAACCATGTGCCAATTGCTTAAAGACCACGCGTCTGTCAATGAACACGTCACTGAGAACATTTAGAATACAGAGGCCTTTCCGTGCGTCTCATTCTTATCCTTACAGGATGATGCGCACCGTGGCTTCACGTCACTGTCCCTCCGAGAGACCGTTCTAGGGAAAAATACTTCGAAAAACAGAAGCATGGTCGTGCGTCATGGACATGCACAACCTGTCTCAGTGAACGCCTCACTGATAAAATTTGGAAAACAAAAACAAAGCCGTGCCTTATTTGCATGTAAGTCCGTGCGTGTTGGGGCCGTCAGTGCGTGCCTCTATGCTCCAAATAAGCCAATAGTCTTGTCTTTGTCGCTGTACAGTAGCCCCATGTCAGTGAGCATGCGCGTATTGTAATTGTCTATTCTGTTTTGTGCCAACCCAGACCGCCCCCTCCCACTCACCCGTTGTAGAGTTCATCGTCTCTTCTCTCTCGATTCTCCCTCTAGATCCAGGGTTAGTCTATTTTCTCTTAATTTCTATGTGAATTTTTTGCTACGATCAATTTTCCTCTATATTGGTTTCGTCTCTCCGTGATTGAAAGCGACACATCTGCGCTGTTATGCTAGGAATTGCCTAGAAATTCGTTGTGATCTAGACCAAATAAACACAGTAGGAGGCCGAACCTATACACGAACCGTGCCTCTTAGGGGTGGGGTTGATTGAAAGTCGACGTTTGTGCTTGACAACGGTACGAACTGCAGCGACCTGCGGCGTCCAAGTCCCAGCTGAGCGATGAACTTCCCCGAGGGAGGTTGGTAGTTTAAATTGAAGCTCGTTAGGTCTTGCGAACAACGTCGGTGGCCGGAAGTCCAAGCGAGTGGCCAAGCGAGGGTGCTGGAGGTCGGCGTTTGGGGTGCTGTTTACTGGGAGTCGGCGTTTGTGCTTGAAGATTGCGTTCGGGGTCCTGTACGCTGGAGGCAAGGTTAACGTTGATGGATCACCCGTTTCAAATACCACCTAGCCACACATGTTCCGGTGGTTGGCGTCGGTGAAGGTGGCGTATGGTCATGGATGACGTTGTTGCTGGGTGCAGCTCCGACGAATTTACATATAATTTTAATGTTACAAACACTCCTTTGAGCCGCCTGATGATAGACTATTGTTTCTCCTTTTTGCCCATCTTGTCTTGAAATATACATTTGCTAAAGCTGCTTTTAAAACCAAGCAACAGAAATCCTTTCACTGATTTACATTGACAACCAAGATTGTGAACTGCTCTAAAAATAGTCAATACTGAATTGTGATGAATTAAGCAACCATTTTTGGAAAATAAAATGCTGATTTAATTAAATTCATATTTCCTCTGTTATTACATATCCCATATCTACTGTTCACCTTCTAATCAAAAGTTGTGCACATGTCTTTTTAGGAAATTTCTTGTGAACGACTATTTATGTAAAAATGCCGGTTTAGCCGAATAGTTTTTTAAGATAATAAAATTTTCCTTGTGTTGAGAATTTCATATAAACGTTGTTTTGCAACGTATTCCAGGGGAAACCATGTGATGTGATATATGTACCAATTTCGGTTGGTCCGGACTGGAGTCAGGCGTTCTTCATAGCGCAATAACAGTGCATCTTCCTTGATGCTTCAAGACATGCATGGTAAGGAGAAATGTTTGCCACCCCATGCTGCCCATCAGTTACTACCAACTAGTGTATCTTCCTGATGAAGGAAATAAAAGTTTCTACCATATTGTTTGAATGGAATGCCTACATTTAAGCATTTAATGATATGTTTTCAATTTTTGATGTACCTTGTTTTATCAAATAGCAACCTGTTGAAAACAATTGGTACATATATGATAAGCGCTATCTCTCTTGGTTATACATGCCTGGTAAGATTTTTTTTATTGCGCAGTATGTGCCATGCTATTGCAGGCAGCAAGTCACTTCTTCAAGCTATTGGTGGAAAGAGGAAGCATTTCAAGACGAAGGAAAACAAAGAAATCCAGTACTGATCACCAACGAGGATCTGTCATATGAGATCTACATCATCGATGAACCTAACCGGTCTAAAATTCATGGACCTGGCTGGGAAAAGTTAATTAGTGACTACGATCTTAATTATTGAGATCTAATCATCATAAACCTGGATGCTGGGAGTCTGTCCATTGAGATCGATCTGAGACTCAGTGATTCTCGAGGAGGTCACAGGCCCCTCCCCAAACCATCACTAGGTAAGTGCACCAACTTCCATCCTGTTTTATCAACTACGTTTATCAGCATACTTTGGTGCTCCTACCCCTGTCCACTAAATTAATGACATACTTACAGTCAAAGTTATTTTGAACACATTTTATGCAATTCTGTTGGTTATCATCCCAACTTGCTCACATGCATTGAATTTGACCATTCATTTTAAACTTAAATACCGAGTTCATCTGTTTAAACAAATTTGTTTGAAAATGAGTTATTTTTGTTCATGCAGCTCTTGATTTTCTGAATGACTCAGAGAGAGAGTACATTGGGAAAACAGTGTTCGGTCGAGGCGTAAACCTCTCATACAGACAATTTGGACAGATGATATGCTACATGTTTGAGTCTGATGACTTCCCCACCATACCTTTTGTGCAGCGTCTAAACGTCACCAATGTCATAAATGGTCGTCTGATTATTCCTTGAATATTTGTTTTGATCCACTGCCATGGTTTTGTTTGCTATTTACGATGTTTTATGTCCTTGTACATTGATTTTATCTAGTAATATTGGTACAATCTGCAGAGAATCCCGTCTGCCGTTGTGAGGCTTCTAAAGATGAACCTGGGATATCTACCTCAAAACGGTGGTATCAGCCTAACAGAGATGTATGATGCAATAGACATGAGCACAACGTACTCCATACGAACCGACGGCAGAATGGAGGTGACCGGTTTTTCAGATTTTGCCCGGGAAGCTCAGCTAAGGGTTGGTTCAATTGTCCTTGTCACAATTGAAAAGCGGTGGCCAACATTGGGAAACATGAAGCTGCTGCGGATGATACTCAACGACCTTTCCTGATAGAGCATTGCCGGTGGCTATACTTCCTAGTTCAGTAATTTATGTCTGTTTTTTGAACAGCTTGTACACATCAGTTTTGTTATTTAGTTATGTCATGGTATGTAACTGAGCATATAATTATGTCCAAGTGGACGGTGGTGAAAATTCCCTGTCAAAGAAGGTGAAACACTTACCTAGGTTAGTTTATTTATCTCTTATAATAATAAAAGGATTTGCTAAATAATAATGGAGGATGAATGGCTGTGGTGAAGTATGTTTCAGAATAGTTTAGCGACGTTGCTAGCTCTGCACGTCGGTAGTATACATATTTTTCACTATGGTGCTCTGTAGAATAGCGTCATGCCAAGTAGTTTGTTTCGATGAGCTCAAGCATACACCTCTGTCAACCGCACAACACTTCTCCCAAAAACCTAGCGCCTTCCCCTATGGCTCAGTCACCTTAAACATCCATGCCTTCACATAGGTTCATGTCCGTGCCTCACGTAGCATCGTACTTGTGCCTCTAGCTATGTTACTCGCTGTATAAGTGTGTTTCGCAGCTGCATGCCCATGCCCCTCGTTTCTTCTCGTTGTTTCTGCCCATCTCGTACTTGCAACTATTTCAGACATGACCGTGCCTGTTGAGTCAGCACATTCATGACTCTCAAAACCATGCCTCGACAAGAATAACGACCGTGCTTGTAACAGTGCAGCGTTACAGGTGATACATTCAGGAGACATTAGGGACCACATTGCCACTATTTCAGACATGACCGTGCCTGTTCCGTCGTCACATTCATGCCTCTCAAAGTTAATCGAAAAACATTCTGGAATAACAGTAACGGACACCTATTGTCAATCCTCACGTCACATACATTCGACATTCATTCCTTTGTCACAAAACTAATTGTCGTGCCTCTGCCACAGAACATATAAGTGTAAAACGATTATTCCTACACTTGTAAAACCTATAATGCCCTGGATAAATGTCGAATCCCACCTTGTGGCAAAACCATGGAGGACGGTGCTTCTCAGGAACACATTTGTGGCTTTTTGCGCATGTAGTTGAGTGCACGGCTATTTGTCCGTGCACGTGCCTCCCGTAGCACCATCGCATGAATTGACGTCCGTGAATCACGTAACTTCATTTCCGTGCCTGGCGTAGCATCGTATCTATGCCTCTACTTGCGCCTCTTGTTGTATAAGTGCTTCTTGCAGCTACATATCCATGCATGTCGTTGCTTCTCGTTCTTTCTGTCCATCTCGTAGCGTCAGCTGCAATAGTGCCTCTGAAAAAACACAGCACTGTTCCTACCAGCGAATGTATCACTGAAAACAATTCCCACTCCCAATGAATGTACCACGCCCGTGTGTCTGAGAGTTAAACCAGCCACTTCAAGCATGCTTCGCTTGGTCAGAGACTTGTGCCTCTACATACTGCCCCTGCATGCCTCACGAGATAAATTGTACATGTTAACATTTGACAGCAAACTACGCAAGACAACGATCATCTCCCTGACTTGCTGGAGATACGACGGTTCCTAAAAACATAACTGCTGATTTTATTTTTATTTTTTATAAAGAAAAACCACGATCAAAAACCCAGGATGTGCACAACCGCACCACCAGGGAGATGAAACCATGATCCAGAACCCACGATGTGCACAACCGCATCGACAGTGAGATCATGCATTCCTTTGCCGCTTCCCCGCCATTAAATTTATACTACCGCCGCGGCCTTCTTACACACAAACAACAGAAATCGCCATTGCGCTCCCACTCATTGTTCCCCACGAAAAACCAGGTTGCAGGAGGACCAACTGCTCTAGGCCATGGGATTCATCAAGGAATTCATGGAGGTGCAGGCCCACGACAACACCAAGTTGCACGTGATCCACACCAACGACTTGCACAAGGCGGCGACCACCATCAAGCAGTACGAGAGACACCTCGAATTCGAGCGCCACAAGATCGTCGGAGTTGATGTGGAGTACACCAACGATGTTGGCAAAGATCAGAAACAAGCCCTTGTCTAGCTCTCCGTCAGCAAGGATCATCCGGTGTTGCTCTTCTAACTGAGCGCCGCCGACAAGAACTGCACCAGGTTCGACAACTTCCTCGCTGACCCCAGATACAAGTTTGCTGGCTTCTCCATCGACGGAGACATAGAGATGCTCGGGCGCGTCAGACTAGAGATCGCCCACTTCGTCAACATCCAGAAGGAATGGAGGGTGCCTACAGCTACCAAGCCTCTGGACTCCCTTGGGGATGTCTCAGGCATCCTTGTCCATGATACTACAACAACATGAAGAAGAAGCTCACCAACGCAGAGCACCAGCGCTGGGTGCGCATGCCCCTGTCCATGAGGCACATCGAGTACGCGACAAAAGATGCTTACGCTGCGTACGAGATATGGAGCCGCCTCACCATCATCCAGGAAGGCCTCCGCCGGGCAAAACTCGAGAAGGAGCAGACTAGGAAGCGCGCAAGGTACTGGGGTGACTACAACTACTGAAGCAGGTGGTCCCGTCCAAGAAAAGTAACTAGAAGATTGCTCATGCCATTCTAGATTTCCCGTTAGATTTGCTTTCTCTCAAGACTTTCGTTTGCTTTTTCTAAATTTAGATTTGCTTGTGTCGCAGTTAACCTTGTAGTTTGCTTCCAGTTTACATATCTTCTGAACAAGTTTATTTCCAGAGCAATGTTGCAGTTTTCTATTATTAGAATATATTGGCGTGAACTGAAAAATATAAACACAGTACAGATACTATACGATTAGCGTAACGCACAAAGCAGGTACACATAGCAATCCACAAAAATGACGAGCATGTAATGCACTAGTACCTTTGTGGATGCAGCGTCGAAATGCAGGGACACCAATTAGATAATGCTCCTAAAAGCAGTGCACAATGTTCTAACAAACCATTGCACACACAAATATTAAAAATCGTTCGTATGGAACACTTTGGAAAAACATTTTGAATACAGAGGTAGTTAGGTGTTTATTCTCCTTGGAAAACAAGCTTATGCCCGCGACCCTCAGAGGAGAACACTATAGAGGCACAGTTGTCCGTCAATAACACCAACTACTTAAAACACCCACGAAGGCACTTCGGTGCCTCCACTCCTATGGAGACCGTGCGTAAATTGACATCACGTTCGTTAATGAGGCCGAATGAAAGTGCAACTATCCCTGGGTGGTTTTGGTAATTCCTAACAACATATAGCTCATTGAGCTAACATTATTCCAAGATTAATATTTCAGGAAAAGCTCAATGAATGGCATGGCATGGATGAGGAAAGTGGATCCCTCAAAATTCTAAGGACAAAAAGTTTGGCTCAAGCTTGAAGCTCAAGACTCTACATTTTATATTTTAGTGATCCAAGATCACATTGAGTCTATAGGAAAAGCCAATACTATCAAGGAGGGATGAGGTGTTGCTTAATGGCTTGCTTGCTCAAAATGCTTAGTGATATGCTCCAAAATCCTCAACTACCTTCCCACATCCACATATGACCTAAAACAAAAGTCAAACTCGGCCCCACCGATTCTTTCTATCCGGCGCCACCGAGGTTCAAATGTCATAGCCACTGCCACAAACCCTAGGCAAATCGGTCTCACCGATAGGGATCTCGGTCTCACCGAGATGGGATTGTAATCTCTCTGTTTCCCTTCGTAATGTTTCGGTCTTACCGAGATGAGCGATCGGTCCCACCGAGATTGCAATGTAAACTCTCTGTTTCCCTTTTGTAACATTTCGGTCTCACCGAGATGAGCGAATCGGTCCCACCGGGTTTACCTGACCAACTCTCTCGTTAGCTTATTACCAAAATCGGTCCCACCGAGTTTTTGTAATCGGCCACACCGAGATTACTTTATGCCCTAACCCTAACCATATCGGTCCTACCGAGTTGCATCTCAGTCCCACCGAAAATCCTAACGGTCACTAGGTTTGCTGAATCGGTCCGACCGAGTTTAACCATAAGGTCCCACTGAGTTTGGCAAATTGTGTGTAACAGTTAGATTTTGTGTGGAGGCTATATATACCCCTCCACCCACTCTTCATTCGAGAAGAGAGCCATCAGAACATACCTACACTACCAATACACATTTTTTGAGAGAGAACCACCAACACTTGTGTTGAGGTCAAGATATTCCATTCCAACCATATGAATCTTGATCTCTTGCCTTCCCCAAGTTGCTTTCCACTCAAATCTTCTTTCCACCAAATCCAAATCATGTGAGAGAGAGTTGAGTGTTGGGGAGACTATCATTTGAAGCACAAGAGCAAGGAGTTCATCATCAACACACCATTTGTTACTTCTTGGAGAGTGGTGTCTCCTAGATTGGCTAGGTGTCACTTGGGAGCCTCTGACAAGATTTTGGAGTTGAACCAATGAGTTTGTAAGGGCAAGGAGATTGCCTACTTTGTGAAGATCTACCGCTAGTGAGGCAAGTCCTTCGTGGGCGACGACCATGATGGAATAGACAAGGTTGCTTCTTCGTGGACCCTTCGTGGGTGGAGCCCTCCGTGGACTCGCGCAACCGTTACCCTCCGTGGGTTGAAGTCTCCATCAACGTGGATGTATGATAGCACCACCTATCGTAACCACGACAAAAACATCCGTGTCTCCAATTGCGTTTCAATCCTCCAAACCCTTCCCTTTACATTCTTGCAAGTTGCATGCTTTACTTTCCGCTGCTCATATACTCTTTTGCATGCTTGCTTGAATTGTGTGGAGATTGCTTGACTTGTGCTAAGATAGCTAAAATCTGCCAAGAACTAAAATTGGGAAAAGGCTAGACTTTTATTTGGTCAAGTAGTCTAATCACCCCCCCCCTCTAGACATACTTTCGATCCTACAAGTGGTATCAGAGCTTTGGTCTCCATTTGCTTTGATTTCCATAGCTTTTGGCGGTCATAGCCTTGGTTTCGCAACCTAGGAGAGTATGGTGTCTAGCGAGGGAAATTATCACCGTAGAGGTCCTTACGTTGATGGCACTAATTTTGCTAGTTGGAAGCATAAGATGAAAATGCATATTCTTGGACATAACCCCGCCATTTGGGCTATTGTGTGTATTGGCTTACAAGGTGAATTCTTTGACGGGAAAGAACCGAACCGTGAAGCCACCGCGGAAGAGTTGAAAATGCTGCAATACAACGCTCAAGCTTGTGATATCCTCTTCAACGGATTGTGCCCCGAAGAATTCAACAAAATCAGCCATCTTGAGAATGCAAAGGAAATTTGGGATACTTTGATTGATATGCATGAAGGTACCGACTCCGTCAAGGAATCCAAATTGGATGTGCTTCAAAGTCAACTTGACAAGTTCAAAATGAAGGATGGTGAAGGTGTTGCTGAAATGTACTCTAGGCTTGCTCTTATCACAAATGAGATTTCCGGCTTAGGGTGTGAAGAGATGATCGATAGATTCATCATCAAGAAGATCCTAAGAGCCTTGGATGGAAAATATGATATCGTGTGCACATTGATCCAAATGATGCCAAATTACAAAGATCTCAAGCCAACGGAAGTCATCGGAAGAATTGTTGCTCATGAGATGTCACTCAAGGATAAAGAGGAACTTCACAACAAATCAAGTGGTGCTTACAAAGCCTCATGTGAAGCCCCCACATCATCAAGTGAGAAACAAACCTTCAATGAAGAATTGAGCTTAATGGTGAAGAACTTCAACAAGTTCTACAAGAGTAGAAGGAAAGAGAGAAGCTCCAAGTCAAGGTCCTACAATGACAAAAGATCTTCTAGTTGAGAGCGAAACTGCTACAATTGTGGAAGGCCCGGACACTATTCCAATGAGTGTACGCCCCCCTACAAGAGAAGAGAAGATTCTCCCAAGAGAATAAGTAGAAGAGAAGAATCACCATCTAGAGAAAGAAGGAGTAGAGATGATCGTTATGAACGAAGACCCTCACAGAGAAACAAGGATTCAAAAAGGAAGGACAAGTCATCAAGGAGCTACACGAAACGAAGACATCAAGCTCATGTTGGTGAATGGGTATCCGGCTCCAACTCTGACAACCACTTCGAGAGAAGCTATCACTCCGACTCTGAATATACTCAAGATGAAGGTGTTGCCGGTCTAGCACTTGTGACAACCAACTCCTACGACATATTTGACTCACCAAATGAAGGAGTTGGAACATGCTTCATGGCTAAAGGCCCAAAGGGAATTATAGAGAAAGGTGTTTACAAGAGCCTTGCCGGAAGTAAGTAATTCGAGGAAATTGTACGCAAGCAAGGAAGGCATCGGAAGAATCAAGGTGTTGGTTTTGAACAAAAGTTCAATGCCAATGGAGTTGAGTGGGAAGAAGATCAATACCCCAAGACGAAGTTTGTTCCTCAACAAGAGAAGTATGATCCTACTTCTTTCAAAGGGACACAAGCTCAAGATGATCTTCCACCACAAGACCACAAGCAAAAAGGCAAGGACAAGCTTCAAGAGGAAATTGATGCATTTGAAGAAGCTCCTAAGGCCTTGGTCAAGTGGGTTCCCAAGACTACTTCAAGTTCCACTTAATCAAGTACAACTACAACACCGAGGATTCCCATCAAGATGGTGTGGAACCCGAAGAAGAAGAACTAGAGAGTTCTTGAGGGTGACTTCGCCAACATACTTCACTCTTATCATCTTGGCAAGAACAAGTGCAATCAACTTCCGCATCTTGCACTAGTTCAAGGAGTCACAAACCCTCTTGTTGGTAAGACTAGGGACAAGGTAACCTAAAAGCTTTCATAGACATCATCTTGTGTGTGCATCACTTTATGTCTATGGATATCCTTGTTTGTTCCTTGTGGGACTAACCCGTGTAGGTATTGAAAGTGCAACTCACTCCAATGGATAGCTTCAAATGATCTACATCAACATTGAGCATCCACATCTTCAACATCTACATGAAGTCATCAGCGACAAAACCCAAGGTTAGTTCATCCCTCTTTGGGGGGATCTCACATCTAGGGGGAGCTTTACTCTAAGAATTGAGCTAAAGCAACTCTAATGGTGTGAACACAACAATGCTTTATGTAAAAGTGGTAACCCCATTTGTGCTTAAACAATGAGTATGACCTATGATCAAATGGTCTCATTTGACTCCTAAGTCAATATACTCATATATAGATGACCTAGTCATCGCAAATTGTTTGATAGATGCTAAAATTGGTTGTGCATGCTTTGCCACATATTTCAATTCCCATTTTATTGTGTGAGCATGTTGATTGCATATTTTACTCATTCGAGGACATCCACTTGTTGTTTTGATTGATTGGTTTTCTTTTCTTTTGCCAAGTGGATGGACAAGAATGCCTAAGAACCCTCTCTAGCTATCTATGTTTTTCTCGTATCAAACTCTATTCATGCTACATCACAAAATTTAATCAAGTCAGATTCGAACCACTCTGTGTGAGGAGCACTCGGACTCCCCGATTTGTCATAGACTTAAACTTCCAAAACTTCTTTGTGAGTTTCGGTCTGACCGATTCATCCATTTTGGTCATACCGAGATCACTAAGTCGATCTAGGTTTTCAATCTCGGTGCAACCGATTTGAACCTTTCGGTCACATCGAGTTTCAGTAACTGATTGCAGTTATGAATCTCGGTGCCACCGAGTTGTTCCACTCGGTCACACCGACAGGGTCGGGCTATATATACCCACGGGTCAAACTTTGGAAAAATTTCCAAACCTTTTCGACCCGCGCTTAGCCCGCTCTGCCTCCAGGGTCTGCGGATTGTCTTCCTCATCCCCAGCTGCCTCCTGCCGCTGGTCTCCGCCGCTGTCAACGGAAATCATTCCCGTCGTTGCCGCCGTAGCAAGTTCATCGCCGAACTAGGGTATGAACTTGATCACTGTGCTATCCTCAATCCGATTCCTAGCACATTGTGTTTGCCATGAATCTTGCCATGATTGAAACGATCTTATCCAGTCAAAACACTCCGTAGATTAGAGTTGAATTGAAAATTTAGGGTTAGGTTTCCGCCGAAACCATCTCAGACCCACCGAGTTGTGGAACTCAGTACCACCGATTCGGCTCAGGCCATTGCACATGTAATTTTCGGTCTGACCAAGAATTGCAATCGGTGTGACCGAGTTCAGGACTTTGTGAAACCCTAGCAGTCTCGGTGCCACCGAACTGTGACTCGGTCTGACCGAGTTCACTAGTTTAGGTTCCAAGAGCTGCTTCGGTATCACCGAGTTTACAAATCGGTTGATCCGAAATGCTTTCTGTGGAAAACTAAAACTAAGTTTTTGACTCATTCTTTTGCAAAAACCTCTGCATTTTGTGATGCTCATCCACTCTATCTCATCTATATCTATTCACAGGGTCTGCTGTCAGTGTTTGCAATATGTCTGATCAGAGTGACAACCAGAACAGGTCAGAGGAGCAGGTTCACCTGAGTAAGGGCACTAGTCCCTCTAGCAACTCAGATGATGGTAGCAGGAGCACCCCAAGCAACTTACCCAAAGCTGCCACCAGGGCCAGAAAGAAGAAGACCTCTGAATCTGAGGATGAAGACTATGTGGCAGTTGAGGATGAGGCCACTTCCAAGAAGAAAGTGGTTAAGAAGGAATATAGCACTGATGCTGCCACCAAGCCAGGCATGAAGCAAAAGGTTCCTGCAAAGAGAATTCCAATGTCTAAGGCCAGAGCATCTACTCAAGTCCCTTTGGGATCTGAACCCAAAGAGGCTGCTGCAGAAGGGAAGAAGAGGAAGGAGAGGATCAAAAATACCACTGCTAGAGTGCTTGGGAGATCTTCAATCATGAGAGATTCTGAAGAGGAAGAGGAAGAAGAGGTTGCTGCACCAGCACCCAAGGCACAAAAGCTGATGGGTGATGCTATAAAGTCAGGGGCTGCAACATCAAAGCCCAAAGAAGCACCCAAAGCATCCTCCAAGCCCAATAGTGCACCTAAGAGGAATACCAGGAGTATACCAGCTGCAGAGAAGAACAAGGCCTTAGTGCCTGAAGTTGCTGCTGATGAAGATGATGAAGGACAAGTCCTGAGGAAGCTCAAACCCAAGATTCTAGACCACAATGATGCTCATCCTGTGGCTGAGAACATGAAGATCAGGAGAGACTTAGGGTTGAGGCTATGGAGAGAGTCAGATCCATATGCCACCAGGAGAAGGACTGCTGTTGATTACAGGTTCCACACAAAGGAACAGCAAGATTTCTATGAGCCAATCTTGTTGGACAAGAAGCCTATAGTGTGTGATATGAGGTGGGTCGACTGGACCTACATGAAGGAGGATGAAGAACACTATCCTGGAGTGTATGATAGCTTCAGTGCGTGTGGAGTTGCAGACTTTGTTTGGCAGAAGCTCACAAACTGGAATGATGAGCTCATTATGCAATTCTACTACACAGCACATTTCTATCCAGATGGCAGAATAGTTTGGATGTCTGAAGGAATGAGATACCAATCAACTATTGAGGAATGGGCCAATCTGATCAATGCCCCAAAGGAAACTAGAGATGACTTGGATGTTTATGCCAAGAAAAAGATGGATCACAATTCTATGTCACAGATGTACAAGGAGATCCCAGACAAAGCTCTTAAGACTTCCAAGTTTGGGTCAGTCCATTTTCTTCTGTCAGGACTGCCAACCATCAACTGGATCCTAAGGCACACTCTTTTGCCCAAGTCAGGTGACCACAACATGATCAGAGGGCATGCAATTAATTTGCTACACATATTTGATGTGCCACAGAAATTCAAGTTCATGAGCCTCATGGTTGAGACTATCAAGAGGACAGCAGCAGACCAAAAGAGAAGTTGTGGATATGCCCCAAAAATTTAGGAGTTGATTAACTCAAAGATGGGCACAGGAAAATATCTATTGGATAAGGAACACTTTGTTCTCTATACTGACTTTGAGGACAACCAAGTGGTTATGGATGAAGATGAACCATCCTCGGTACAAGCACAAGCCAAGAGAGAGAAGGCAAAAACAGAAAAAGCTGCAAATATGCCAACCCAGGAGGAGGAATCTCAGTATCTTCTAAAAAGCAAGCAAGATCAGCTTGGCTACTTGATTGCATCCACTCTAAGGATAGAGAAAGGACTGGCCACCCTGACTCGAAACCAGGAGAGCTTGGAAAGAATCATGGAGCAGAAGTTCTATGACATGGATGTGAAGGTAACTGAGATCCAGTTTGTCGTGGAGCAGCTATAGGATGACATGCAGGAGAGGAAGGGCAGAACAACCACTGATGCATTTTCCAGAGTGCCTCGAGCTCAGAGATCAACTGCAGTACCAGTACCAGACACTAGAGCCACTTCATCTGCACCAGCTACAGCTTCAGTGCCACCAACTCCAGCACCTACCCCAGCAGCTCGATCTACTTCGACTGAAGCCTTCGTTCTTGGAGTTATCCGGACACCACCAACTGAAGACCAAGCCTAAGAGACGACATAGTACTATGCATTTTCTACGAACTTTTTGGTAACTTGTTGCCAAAGGGGGAGAAACATATATAGATCATAGGCTTCGAGAGATAGCGTTGCTTTTTATTCTCTCTTGTTTTGGTGGTTGAACTTTGTTTGTCTTTTGATTGCTTGAGATACTATGCTATTATCTGTGAGACATTGATGATCATGTGGTTGATCATAAGCTACACTTATGCTTGTTAGATGATATTATCTTACTTATCCTTATATGATCATTCACTTTGCTTGGTGATGAGTGCATGTATTCAATCTTTATTATTTTGAGTGCTCCACCAAGATGTATGTGACATGGAAGAGTAACCCATGATCCTAACTCATTGTGCATTTGCAGTCCAAAGCAAATCTTAAGATATGCACAAATTTAGGGGGAGCTCCTGCTTTTCACATACTTCTCAAAGCAACAATATCTTTCACCCTTATTATCATTTGTCGAAGCTTTGATCTATATGTTGTCATCAATTACCAAAAAGGGGGAGATTGAAAGTGCAACTATCCCTGGGTGGTTTTGGTAATTCCTAACAACATATAGTTCATTGAGCTAACATTATTCCAAGATTAATATTTCAGGAAAAGCTCAATGAATGGCATGGCATGGATAAGGAAAGTGGATCCCTCAAAATTCTAAGGACAAAAAGTTTGGCTCAAGCTTGAAGCTCAAGACTCTACATTTTATATTTTAGTGATCCAAGATCACATTGAGTCTATAGGAAAAGCCAATACTATCAAGGAGGGATGAGGTGTTGCTTAATGGCTTGCTTGCTCAAAATGCTTAGTGATATGCTCCAAAATCCTCAACTACCTTCCCACATCCACATATGACCTAAACCAAAAGTCAAACTCGGCCCCACCGATTCTTTCTATCCGGCGCCACCGAGTTTCAAATGTCATAGCCACTGCCACAAACCCTAGGCAAATCAGTCTCACCGATAGGGATCTCGGTCTCACCGAGATGGGATTGTAATCTCTCTGTTTCCCTTCGTAATGTTTCGGTCTTACCGAGATGAGCGATCGGTCCCACCGAGATTGCAATGTAAACTCTCTGTTTCCCTTTTGTAACATTTCGGTCTCACCGAGATGAGCGAATCGGTCCCACCGGGTTTACCTGACCAACTCTCTCGTTAGCTTATTACCAAAATCGGTCCCACCGAGTTTTTGTAATCGGCCACACCGAGATTACTTTATGCCCTAACCCTAACCATATCGGTCCTACCGAGTTGCATCTCAGTCCCACCGAAAATCCTAACGGTCACTAGGTTTGCTGAATCGGTCCGACCGAGTTTAACCATAAGGTCCCACTGAGTTTGGCAAATTGTGTGTAACAGTTAGATTTTGTGTGGAGGCTATATATACCCCTCCACCCACTCTTCATTCGAGAAGAGAGCCATCAGAACATACCTACACTACCAATACACATTTTTTGAGAGAGAACCACCAACACTTGTGTTGAGGTCAAGATATTCCATTCCAACCATATGAATCTTGATCTCTAGCCTTCCCCAAGTTGCTTTCCACTCAAATCTTCTTTCCACCAAATCCAAATCCCGTGAGAGAGAGTTGAGTGTTGGGGAGACTATCATTTGAAGCACAAGAGCAAGGAGTTCATCATCAACACACCATTTGTTACTTCTTGGAGAGTGGTGTCTCTAGGTGTCACTTGGGAGCCTCCGACAAGATTGTGGAGTTGAACCCAGGAGTTTGTAAGGGCAAGGAGATCGCCTACTTCGTGAAGATCTACCGCTAGTGAGGCAAGTCCTTCGTGGGCGACGGCCATGATGGAATAGACAAGGTTTCTTCTTCGTGGACCCTTCGTGGGTGGAGCCCTCCGTGGACTCACGCAACCGTTACCCTCCGTGGGTTGAAGTCTCCATCAACGTGGATGTACGATAGCACCACCTATCGGAACCACGACAAAAACATCCGTGTCTCCAATTGCGTTTGAATCCTCCAAACCCTTCCCTTTACATTCTTGCAAGTTGCATGCTTTACTTTCCGCTGCTCATATACTCTTTTGCATGCTTGCTTGAATTGTGTGGAGATTGCTTGACTTGTGCTAAGATAGCTAAAATCTGCCAAGAACTAAAATTGGGAAAAGGCCAGACTTTTATTTGGTCAAGTAGTCTAATCACCCCCTCTAGACATACTTTCCATCCTACACCGAATGCCTTCGAAGACACATGAAACTCATAGGCCATGGCCCCGCAATGAAAATGTGTCAATGAAAGCTTCTTGAAAATAGGGGCACACCTTCACGTGCTTGCATCACGATCCTTCGCGTCCCTACCTCCCTTAGAATCACGTCCGTGCCTCCAGTTCGTCGGGTAAAACCGTACCTCTGTCATGCGTAACATGTTAAGAAAGTTGCTGATAACAAAAACATCAGAAAACCGAGCATTACGTCGACCCCGCTGGCACTAAACATGACGTCACCGAAAACACAGAGGCAGGAGCGTGCCTTATGGCCAGCTTTCGACGTATCGGGTCTATGAAGATTTACTTCCTTCTTAATATGGGAGGTGACTATCGCAGAGGCATAGGCTCCATCAGTAACCTCCGTGCCTCGGCAAGAACGACGACCGTGCTTGTAACTGTAAAGCATATAGGACACCTTAGGGATGACCTTGCAACTATTTCAGACATGGCCGTGCCTATTCCATCGGAACATTCATGCCTCTCGCAGTTAATTGAAAAACATTGCAGGAAAACAGTAACAGACGCCTATTGTCAATCCTCGCGTCACGTACATTAGACGTACATTCCTTCGTCACACAAGTAATAGCCGTGCCTCTGCCACAGAACATATAAGTGAAAAACGATTCTTACTACACTTGTAAAACTTGGAATGCCCTGGATAAATGTCGAATCACACCTTGCGGTAAAACCATGGAGGCCTGTGCTTCCCAGAAACACATATGTGGCTTTTTGCGCATGTAGTTGAGTGCACGACTATTTGTTCATGCCCGTGCCTCACGTAGCACCATAGCACGAATTGACGTCCGTGCAAGCACGTAGCTTCAACTCCGTGCCTCAAGTAGCATCGTATATGTGCCTCTTGTTTCGCCTCTCATTGTATGAGTGCTTCTTGCAGCTGCATGTCCACGCTTCTCGTTGGTTCTCGTTCTTTCTGACCATCTAGTAGCGTCAGTTGCAACACGGACACACAACACTGCCTCTGAAGAAACACAACACTACTCCTATCAGCGAATGGATCACTGAAAACAATTGCCACTCCCAATAAATGTACCAAGCCCGTGTGTTTGAGAGTTAATGCTGCCACTTGAAGCATGCTTCTCTTGGTCAGAGACTTGTGCCTCTACATACTGCCCCTGCATGCCTCACATGATAAATTGTAAAGGTTAACATTTGACAGTAAACTACGCAAGACAACGATCATCTCCACGACTTGCTGGAGATACGACGGTTGTTAAAAATATAACTCCTGATTTTATTATTATTTTTTATAAAGAAAAACCATGATCCAGAACCCATGATGTGCACAACCGCATCGACAGTGAGATCGTGCACTCCTTTGCCACTTCCCCGCCCTTAAATTTAGACTCCCACTGCGGCCTTCTCACACACAAAGAACATAAATCTCCATTGCGCTCCCACTCATTGTTCCCCATGAAAAACCAGGTTGCAGGAGGACCAACTGCTACAGGCCATGGGAATCACCAGGGAATTCATGGAGGTGCGGGCCCATGGCAACACAAAGTTGCACGTGATCCACACGAACGACTTGCACAAGGCAGCGACCACCATTGAGCAGTACGAGTGACACCTCTAGTTCGAGCGCCACAAGATCGTCAGAGTTGATGTGAAGTACACCAACGACCATGACGAAGATCAGAAACCCGCCCTTGTCCAGCTCTCTGTCGACAAGGATCATCCGGTGCTGCTCTTCCAACTGAGCGTGGCCGACAAGAACTGCACCAAGTTCTACAACTTCCTTGCGGACCACGGGTACACGCTTGTTGGCTTCTCCATCGACGGCGACATAGAGATGCTCGGCCGCATCGGACTAGAGATCGCCCACTTCATCGACATCCAGAAGGAATGAAGGGTGCCTACAGCTACCAAGCCTCTGGACTCCCTTAGGGACGTCTCAGGCATCCTTGTCCACGACGTTGAGCTCACCAACGCAGAACGCAACCGCTGGGCATGCATGCCCCTGTTCATGAGGCACATCGAGTACGCTGCAAAGGACTCTACACTCCGTACGAGATATGGAGTCGCCTCACCATCATCCAGGAAGGGCTTTGCCGGGCAAAACTCGACAAGGAGCAGACCAGGAAGCGTGCTAGGTCATGTGGCGACTACGACTACTGAAGCAGGTGGTCCCGGCCAACAAAAGTAGCTAGAACATTGCTCATGCCATTCTAGATTTCTCATTAGATTTGCTTTCCCTCAAGACTGCCGTTTGCTTGTTATAAATTTAGGTGTGCTTGTGTCGCAGTTAACCTTGTAGTTTGCTTGCAGTTTACATGTCTTTTGCACAAGTTTATTTCCAGTGCACCACAATAGGATCTTATGTTCCTATGTGCCTCTGATACGAAGGGGAGTGTGCGTAACTTGGCTTCATGTAATTTTACGCAACATTCTAGACATCAACCAAAATATTCACCTTCTCTTTGATATGTTCATTAATGAGGCCTAATGCCTTCGAAAACACATGGAGCTCATAGTACATGCCCCCCGCAATGAAAATGTGTCAGTGAATGCTTCTTTAAAGCAGAGGCACACCTTCACGTCCTTGCATCACTATCCTTTTCACATCCGTACGTCCCTTAGAATAACGTCTCCGTGCCTCCAGTTAGTTATGTGCATGCCTCTATGTTGGGTAAAACGGTACCTCTGTCATGCGTAACATGTGAAGAAAGTTGCTGACAACAAAAACATCAGCAAACCGAGCATTACGTCCACCCCACTAGCACTAAACGTGATGTATCCAGAACACAGAGGCAGGAGCGTGCCTTACAGCCAGCTTCCGACGTATTGGGTCTGTGAAGATTTGCTTCCTTCTTAATATGGGGCGTGACTATCGCAGAGGCAAAGGCTCCATCCTTCACCTCCGTGCCTCTACAAGAACGATGATCGTGCATGTAATAGCAAAGTGTATAGATGATACATTAAGGAGACACTAGGGACCACCTTGCACCTATTTCATGCGTGACCGTGCCCGTTCTGTCGGCACATTCATGCCTCTCACAAAAGTAATAGCCGTGCCTCTGCGACACAACATATAAGTGAAAAACAAATCTTTCTACACTTATAAAACCCAGAATGTCCTGGATAAATGTCGAATCCCATCTTGCGGTAAGACCATGCAAGACAGTGCTTCTGAGAAGCACATCTGTGGCTTTTTTGTGCATGTTGTTGAGTGCCTCTCTAGAATCTAACCATTTTGAAACCATATTCAAATCTAACCACACTGAAATCTCTAGAATCAAATATGTGCGCTAGTTGAGACATTTATTTTGTACTTGAAACTACAATCTATAATAAAACAATATAGTGGTATAAAACATACTCCTTCCAACCCAAATATGGTACTTGAAACTGCAATTTATAATAAAACATACACCTGCCATCACAAATTAATTCGCCCAACCCTGTACTAACCAGTACAATGTGAATTGTACTGCAAAGTTGACACATTTATTTTGGGACGGGGTAGTACTACTACTTAAGAACAAAACACGATTGCTTGACATGGAAATGAAATTGTCTCCGTTCTGACATCGACGATTGCTTGTCATTGTTGAACCTTTACAGACACACAAAACATGAAAAGCATAAAAACCATGGAAAAGCAAACATCTACCAACAAAACTACACTACTCCCCGTCGTCGGAGATGTCCACTATATCCATTCTGATATAGACGTTGTTGGCCTCTGCCTCCTGCTCCGCATCTAGCTCGTCGAAGAGCACATAGGTCTTCGCCTGTTCTTCCCGGAGGAAGCGCTGGTTGGACTCCACATATGCCTCATCTTGGATGGACTCCAGGATAGCGGTATGCTCCGCCATCAAGGCCAACTCACCAAGATAGAACTCCGCCTCGTCATCCTCGTCACCCCACTCCTCACCGTCCTCGTCTTCCTCGTCACCAGCCTCCTCGTCGTCCTCATCATCTCCCTCCTCATCGTCGTCGTCGTCCCCGTCTACGCCTTCCTCGTCGTATTCGTCATCCTCGTCCAAGTCTTCCTCGTCGTCCTCGTCATCCTCGTCCACGCCTTCCTTGTCGTCCTCGTCCACACCTTCCTTGTCGTCCTCCTCATCCTCGTCCATGCCTTCTTCGTCGTCCTCGTCATCCTTGTCCACGCCTTCCTCATCGTCCTCCTCATCCTTATCGCCCCCTCCTCTTCCACCTTCACATCTCCCCCCACTGGATCACCCCCTCCTCTTCCTCCATCACATCTCCCCCACTAGATCAACTCGTTGCATGAGCTCCGACGCATCCCCCTCCACTTCCTCCACCTCCCCAATCTCCTCCGGCCCCGGCGAATCCGGAGACATGCCCGCTGAGGGAGTCCTGGATTAGGGGGTGTTCGGATAGCCGAACTATAACTTCGGCCGGACTCCTAGACTATGAAGATACAAGATTGAAGACTCCGTCCCGTGTCCAGAAGGGACTTTTATTGGCGTGGAAGGCAAGCTTGGCGATACGGATGTTCAGATCTCCTACCATTGTAACCAACTCTATGTAACCCTAACCCTCTCCGGTGTCTATATAAACCGGAGGGTTTTAGTCCGTAGGACAACATACACATCAACAATCATACCATAGGCTAGCTTTTAGGGTTTAGCCTCTCTGATCTCGTGGTAGATCTACTCTTGTACTACCCCTATCATCAATATTAATCAAGCAGGACGTAGGGTTTTACCTCCATCGAGAGGGCCCGAACCTGGGTAAAACTTCGTGTCCCTTGCCTCATGTTACCATCCGGCCTAGATGCACAGTTCGGGACCCCCTACCCGAGATCCGCCGGTTTTGACACTGACATTGGTGCTTTCATTGAGAGTTCCTCTGTGCCGTCTTTGTTAGGCTCGATTGCTCCTACGATCATCAACAGCGATGCAGTCCAGGGTGAGACCTTCCTTCCCGGACAGATCTTTGTCTTTGGCGGCTTCGCACTACGGGCCAATTCACTTGGCCATTTAGAGCAGATCAAAAGCTACGCCCCTGGCCGTCAGGTCAGATTCGGAAGTTTAAACTACATGGCTGACATCCGCGGGGACTTGATCCTCGACGGATTCGAGCCACTGCCGAGCGCACCGCACTATCATGACAAGCATGATCTAACTCTGCCGCCAAACGGTGCCCTGGAGGCCGCACCGGCTCTGGCCCTTAGTTCGGAGCCAACTGCGCCGATCGAGGATGGGCGGTTAGACGCCACCTCGGGGGCTGCGATCCAAACGGCGATTGAGCCGAACACCAGCCCCGTACTCTGCGAGGCTCGTGACTCCAAGGAGCCGGACTCCGAACCCTCCGCGCCCCTGCCAATCAAATCCGATTGGGCGTTGATCATGGAGTTCACTGCCCCAGACATCTTCAGCACCCGCCTTTCGGCGATATCCTGAAGTCACTGAAGTCTCTCTCTTTATTAGGAGAGCCCTGGCCGGACTACGGTCAGCAAGGTTGGAGTACGGACGATGAAGAAATTCAAAGCCACCCACCACCCACTTTGCAGCCACTGTCGACGATTTAACCAACATGCTCGACTTTGACTCCGAAGACATCGACGGTATGGACGCCGATGAAGGGGAAAATGAAGAACCAGCGCCTGTTGGGCCCTAGAACGCCACCTCATCATATGACGTATACACGGTGGACACACCAAAAGATGACGACGAGGAGTGGAAGGACGCACGGAAGGCCTGTTCCCTCGAAAAGCAGTCAAAACGGCGACGCAAGCGCCGCCCCAAATCCCGCCTTGATAGAAATAGCGATCACACAGACCCAGCGCTGGAGCAGGGCGAACCGCGCCGGACAATGGCAATCCAGATATTCAAACCGAATAAACAAATCCCATCAGGGATAATGGTCCGGACGACATAACGCCGGACAGGCCGGAGCATCAGAATGCCCATGAAAGGCTCGTTGCCACCGCAAGGAGCCTTAAAAAGCAGAAGCGAAGGCTCAAGGCCGCGCAAAACAAACTCCAATTCAGATGGAGTAAAATACTTAATACAGCAGCAATGTACGACGACGATCGCCCCTCAAAGAGCTACCCAAAGCGGAAGCTGGTACCCGAATTCGATGAGGAGGCCTCCGACCCCCCACAACCAAATATCAAAGCAACCACCTGGTCGGATAGACGACCCCTCTATCAACACAGAATGGCATACAATGCCGCTCACAATAAAACACGCGACCCATAAAAGGGCTCGCACCCAAAGGACGGTGCAACAAGATCCATCTATGGACCACGCAAGCGCACCCCAGCATACAATGCAACACAACAAGCATCAGAACAACGCGGTACACCCAGTTACAGGGGTGCCGCACACCCCCTATGTTTCACCGATGAGGTGCTGGACCATGAATTTCCAGAGGGATTGAGGCCCGTAAACATAGAGGCATACGATGGGAAAACAGACCCTGGGGTTTGGATTGAGGACTATATCCTTCATATCCATATGGCTCGAGGAAATGATCTCCACGCCATCAAATACTTACCCCTCAAGCTCAAAGGGCCAGCTCGTCACTGGCTCAAAGGCCTCCCCGAAAGCTCCATTCGAAGTTGGGAAGAGCTCGAAGATGCCTTTCGGGCAAATTTTCAAGGAACTTATGTCCGACCTCCGGATGCGGACGATTTGAGTCATATAACTCAACAGCCCGGAGAGTCAGCCCGAAAGCTTTGGAACAGGTTTCTCATTAAAAAGAACCAGATTGTCGACTATCCGGACGCCGAATCCTTGGCAGCTTTCAAGCATAGCGTCCGTGACGAATGGCTCGCCAGACACCTCGGCCAAAATAAGCCGAGAACGATGGCTGCATTAACAAACCTCATGACCCACTTTTGTGAGGGTGAGGACAGCTGGCTAGCCAGATGCAGCACCAGCGACCCCAGTACATCTGAAGTTAGAGATGGAAATGCGAAATCACGGCGCAACAGCAATAGCAAACGCCGGAATAAAGAAGACAGCATGAAGGGCACGACAGTAAATGCCGGATTCAAAAGTTCCCGGCCAGGTCAAAAGCCGCCCACTAAAGGCACCAGGGACGAACCGTCCATCCTCAACAAAATTCTGGACCAGTTATGTCAGATACATAGTACCCCTAGCAAGCCCGCTAATCATACCCACAAAGAATGTTGGATCTTCAAGCAGTTCGGCAAGCTCAACGCCGTACACAAGGGGGAGGACACACCAAGTGAAGACGAGGAGGAGCCTCCCAAGCAAGACACTGGGGAACGAAAGAAATTCCCACCAGAAGTCAAAACAGTAAACGTACTACACATGATCAAGGGAAAAAACAATGCAGCACCCCCAGGAAAATATACCCAAGTGCCTGTCACCGCAAAGTCCTGCCAATGGTCGTCTCAACCGATCATTTTCGACCATCGCGATTACTCAGCAAGTATTCGACACGCAGGATGGGCTGCCCTGGTATTAGACCCAGTAATTGGCGGATATCACTTCACATGAGTCTTGATGGACGGCGGCAGCAGCCTAAACCTAATATACCAGGATACAATCCGCGGGATGGGGTTAGACCCAACACAAATTCGCCATAGCAATACTACCTTTAAAGGAGTAACGCCAGGCCCAGGGGCTCGTTGTATGGGCTCCCTCCTACTACAAGTTATATTTGGCTCCCCTGATAACTTCCGCAGCGAGCATTTAACCTTCCACATCGCTCCGTTTCAAAGCGGCTATCAAGCACTACTCGGGCGCGAAGCTTTCGCTCGCTTCAATGCAATACCACACTACGCCTCCCTCACACTTAAGATGCCCGGTCCACGCGGCATCATTTCAGTGCACGGAAATGTCAAGCGATCTCTGCGCGCCGAAGAGAGTGAGGCTGCCTTGGCAGCCACACACTAAAGGCGCCCGGACTAGCCAAAGCACCCCATAGGTCGTCAATACCTCAGACACAAAATAATCAAGTCCGGCGCCGTTAATTATACCGAATAAATGGTCACACCCCTATTCATCAATACAAGGGGCTCAACGCACGCAAACATGTGGCCATTCCTCCTCATCTTGAATTATGCATAGTTTCTTTAACTATCTTTTTGCACGACAACCTTTTTTCACCTAAATTCCTCTCTTTTACAGACGATCATCATGCCACATCCGTCCAGGATACGGCACAACGGAGACACACGCACAGACGTGCAGTAGGGACCTGCTCCAAGGATTCTTTTCAAATTAAGACCCTGCGTAAACCTTTTTACTGTCTCTTGTTGATACATATCCACCGTTGAGAAGGATGCTGACGTCTTGGCATGTGGCCACGCCAGACCAATGCACATACCTGGACATAAGGGGCTTCTTACGAAGGCCATTATTTAGGCCTGGTTTATACCACAAAGACCGAATACCTTAGGGAATGTTCGGCATCACGAGTTTGGCCCTATATGCATCAGCTCCGAATCATTGTCTTTGGTGAAATGTTGGGTTTGCCCGGCTCCTGTGTTTTGGTGCCTTACGTTCCGCTTTACCGGCAAAGGTAGCACCAGGAGAACTACTGCGCTTGTGCCCTGGTTCATCCGGACGAGCACTTCAGTAGAGAAAGCCGAAAACTGACTGTCATGATCTAGCGCGAGACTGGTCAACCACTCGATGACCTATGGGAATGTTAGAATTCCCCCGCCTTAATGAAGGGCCGCTTTCCGGCCAGGCATATATGCACCCCGGGATCGGGAGAGTGCGGAGCCACCAGGGGCTATCTAGTAGCCCCACTGTCAAACTCCTATGGCTAAGTGAAAGTGTTAAAGCATTATAGTCTGGTTGCCTCGCTCGCTCCGCTATCACCTCCTTAATAGGACCAAGACATTAGGTTAAGTGTGAACGCGTGTTTTTGAGAACACCTCCGCATTATATGCGTGGGGGTTGAAGCCGACGACTGCAATCTTTCAGGTTATACACATGTATACATAAACGGCCGCCCAGGAGGCATCACAATACTTTCAGGCAAAAGTATAAAAGTAGCCTTATGAAAATTTATAAAAGCATTTCGCTTACAATGAGATTACATGTCACTCAAACATAATATTTTTTGAGCACTGGGTCTCTATCAAACGAGCACCCTCAAGAACTTCCTCAAAGTAATGCTCAGCAGCCCTTCGACCTATGGCCGAATCCTGCGCTGCAATAGTGGTAGCATCCATCTCTGCCCAGTATGCTTTAGCACGGGCAAAGGCCATTCGTGCGCCTTCTATGCACGCTGACATCTTCATCGCATTTATGCGCGGCACCACATCAAGGAACTGCTGCACCAAGCTGAAATAGCTGCTCAGTTTTGACCTTTCCGGCCATAGCTGATCCACAACAGACCTCATGGAGAGTCCGGACAACCTATTTAGTTCGGCCCATCCGGCTAATTAGTCCGTCAATGAAAGCGGACGCTCGGGAGAAAGGAATTGTTTCCAAAACAACTGGTCTACTTCACGGTCCGTTTTGACTCTGGAAGTACTTGGCCGCATCGGCAGCGCTCGCCGCCAAATCCATATACACATCTTCCGAACTCCACAGCCGATCTAGAGGGGCATACCGTGGATCTCCGAACTTCCTCTGCAACATAAAGGATTTCCCGGCTACAATATCCCCGGCTTCCCGCAGCTCCTTCTTCTTTGACCTCATTGTAGAGCGGAGGTCTTTTCCCATTGCAGCAGCCTTCTCAAGGCTCGATGCCTTCGCCTAGTTTTCCTTTTCAAGAGCCCGGCAACGATTGACGGCGGATTTTAATTCTACGGCCATATTGGCCATCTTATCCCGGCTCTCGCCGTGCGCGGCCTTCTCGGCTCGCAACTCTTCGGCCGCCTTCAAAGCAGCCACATTACCCAATCTCGCTTGTTCCTTGGCTCGGGCAAGTTCCGCCCACAAGGCTTCAACAGTGGCAGCTCCATCTGCAGTCATAACATGTTAAATATATTGGCTTCATGCTGCTCTTACTATGCGGCGTTTACCAGATAATAACACCTACCCTGCGCCTCGTCAAGCCTTTTGTTAACAAGCTCGATGTCAGCATCGGCCGCATCCAACTGCCGTTCTAAATGGGCAAACTCGCGAGCCCGGCTAGCCTCCGGAGCTTCCATTACCTGCACATAAAGGCAGTATGGTTATTACATGGGAAGTCTCAGGGGCTACTATCTACACAGGGAACACCTAGTATGTGCAGGACTATCATACATTATTTTACGTACCTCAAAGCCTCTCAGTAGACTCATAAAAGCTTTATGCAATCCGCTTTTGGCGGACCAGATTCTCTCCATCACCGTATTCATAAGCACATGGTGTTCATCTAAGATGGCCGCTCGCCCCACCAACCCCCTCAGAACATCCGATCGCACACTAGACGGTGCCGGACTCTTTTGTCTGCTCTCTTCAGGGCCGGGCACCGGGAGCTTCGGGGGTCGGCGGGATTATCTTCCGGCCTCGCCGGACTCGGAGAGGCCCTCCGCGACGACACTTCAGGGTCACCCGCTTCCGGAGCGAAGGAGTCCGGAGGAGGCGTTTCGCTCTCCATCATCTCTGGAAGAAGATCCTCCGAAGACGAGCTCATTTGAGAGGGGCTAAGGCCCGAACTGCTAAGATATATGCGGTGGTTATTTTCTCAGAAGAAAAAGATGGCATATTTGTACTGTTAAAGTATTCCGGGTCACTTACGACTCGTGGGAGAATTGATCCCCCCGCGGACTTTGTGCGGCAACAACACCCCACAAGGTAGGACCCTCGGTGGGAGACTTCTTCTCCCGTTTGGAAGCTTCGGCTTCCGAATCCCCGGGCATGGTCCTTTTCCTCTTCCGGTCGTCTTCCTTCATGGAGACGCCCGCTCCCTCGGTTAGAATGGGCAGTGTTGGGGGCCCGCGTCCGCCCTTACTGTCCTCCACGGTATCTTCCTTCAAGGGCTCCGGGCAAGGTGCGATCTAGAGCATCTTTTCCAGGACCGGATTTTCCAAACCCTCAGGGAGGGGGGCCGAACACCGAATCAACTTTGACTTTGCTAGCCAGTCCTGATCAAAAAGCGAACTCTCAGAAATAACTTCGTAACAAATGAGAGACAGTATGTTCGGCCGGAAGATTCCTTACCTGTTCGGCGGTGCGGTACTGCTCAGGCCCATGTCCTCGGTGATTTCCAGACACTCTACCCGAGGTCCGAAGAATGACTTGTACATCTTCTCGTGCGTCAAACCGAGGAAATTTTGAATGACGCGCGGTCCCTCGGGATTGAACTCCCACAAGCGAAGGGGTCGGCGTTTGCAAGGCTGGACTTGATGAACCAGCATAACTTGTGTTACTGCAACCAAACTGAAATCTCCATTGAAGAGATCTTGAATGCAGCTTTGCAGTATAGACACGTCCTTGGCTGGACCCCAGCTCAGTCCTCTGCTAATCCATAACATCAGTTGTGGTGGAGGGCCCGGGCGGAAAACAGGGGCGGCCGCCCACTTGGCACTTCTAGGAGCCGTGATGTAGAACCACTCCTGTTGCCACAATTCAGACACCTCTGGAATGGAACCTTTGGGCCATGGAGCTCCCGTCATCTTGCGTATTGAGGCACCTCCACACTCCGCATGTTGCCCCTCGATCATCTTCGATTTTACTTCAAAGGTCTTGAGCCATAGGCCAAAGTGAGGGGTAACCTGGAGGAAGGCCTCGCACACAACAATAAATGTCGTGATATGAAGAAAGGAGTCCGGAGCTAGATCATGGAAATCTAGCACGTAGTAAAACATCAAGCCCCTGACAAAAGGATCCAAGGCAAGGCCTAGACCTCGGAGGAAGTGGGAGACGAACACGATGCTCTCGTTGGGTTCGGGGGAAGGGACGGCCTGCCCCGGGGAGGCAGCCGATGCAGAATCTCGGCGGTCAGATATCTAGCCTCCCTCAACTTTTTGACGTCTTCTTCCGTGACAGAAGAAGGCACCCATCGGCCTTGAAGGCTAGATCTGGACGTGACTGAAGGTTCGGAGCACCTAACCTGAACTTTGGGCGTTTGAGCTTGAGGTGGGGGGAGGATTCGATTGAGCACGGGAGGGAAAAATAAAAGGCCCCATCCCTTTATAAAAAGGGTGGATATCGAGCGTCCTCTCCGTGTCCGTTTGGACTTGCCTATGATCTAGGAGTCCTGGAAGCGGTTGGGTTACCCACGCCCGTATTGATGAGAATCCCGGAATAAGGGGACACGATCTCTGCTTTGACAAGACGTGCCAAGGAAACCGCCTCGCATGACGCGCCGAGGTGGGATAATGAAACGATTTGGATAAAGGCTTGGCCGTGGTGTGTCGCACTACAGAATACGTCAGCAGATTAGATTTGTGTAAATATTATTCTCTCTATGGCAATATGTGGAAAACTTATTTTGTAGAGCCGGACACCATCTTTGTGTTTAAAATCTTCTATGAAGTATTTGGAGGAGGAACCCGCCTTGCATTGCCGAAGACAATTTGCGTGCCGGACTCGTCGTCATTGAAGCCTGGTTCAGGGGCTACTGAGGGAGTCCTGGATTAGGGGGTGTTCGGATAGCCAAACTATACCTTCAGCCGGACTCCTGGACTATGAAGATACAAGATTGAAGACTCCGTCCCGTGTCCGGAAGGGACTTTCCTTGGCATGGAAGGCAAGCTTGGCAATACGGATGTTCAGATCTCCTACCATTGTAACCGACTCTATGTAACCCTAACCCTCTCTGGTGTCTATATAAACCGGAGGGTTTTAGTCTGTAGAACAACATACACATCAACAATCATACCATAGGCTAGCTTTTAGGGTTTAGCCTCTCTGATCTCGTGGTAGACCTACTCTTGTACTACCCCTATCATCAATATTAATCAAGCAGGACGTGGGGTTTTACCTCCATTGAGAGGGCCCGAACCTGGGTAAAACTTCGTGTCCCTTGCCTCCTGTTACCATCCGGCCTAGACGCATAGTTCGGGACCCCCTACCCGAGATCTGCCGGTTTTGACACCGACACCCGCTGCGACCCGAGCGGCGCGCCTCGAACGGATGTCCTCCCGCAACTGAAAGCGACGCTCGGGAGTAAGCATCACATAAGTAGTTACCTTGTGCCGAACCATGGCGGGGAACGTCACAAACGAAAAGAGGAAGATGGGTGATTTCCTAAGATTGCCGGCAAAAGAGGGAGAAGCAGGATGATGTCTAGTGGTGGCGGACGCCGCTCGGCTTAAATAACTACTTCTTGACCTCGGGCGATGAGCCGGAATGGTGACACGCGGCATTCACTTCACCGACGGATGAGACGGCCGTCAGTCCTTTTGGATTCCGCGGCGCCGACACATGGCGTTCACTTTATTAAATACCTCCACCTCCTCCAGAGCGGCGTCACCGGAGGAAACGCACGTCGGACCCTTGGGTTTCTCGAGCAGCGTTCACACCGAATACAAGGAGACGCCCGTCAAACGGTGGGGTTTCTGCAATCAACACATGAATTTGACTCTGTGTAACGCATAATCGTGCCTCTACAGACTTCATAGTTGTGCCTTATAGTGCGAACGATTCCACAGAATCATTTGTAACACCAAGACAAACTAACATAACTCTACACAATGCGACACTGTGCCTTCCTAGGACCCATAACCGTGTGAAGATTATATCACACCAGCGTCTCTCGAATAGGCCATTCCGTGCATCATAGAGTAAACAGTGGGTCTTCTCATCTGAACCAATTCCGCTGGGTCTCCCCAATTAAAGAACCTTTATGCGCTGAACGGCAGTGCCTCTCCGTCTGATCGAGTCGACGGAATCATTCGGAACACAAACACACGGGAGCATGACTGTATATTATAGGGCAGCATGCCTTTTAGCGCTTCACGCCCGTGCCTATGACCCGTAACACTGCCACGAACGTCCATGCCATCGTCAGTGCACAAGTCATGTCGCTAGCTGGTACAGAACCGTAGCTGTAGTCACTTCACGCCCGTCCTTCTAATAAAAGAAGCGCCACGCAACTCAGCATAGAGCCGTGGCTTTTAAAAACAAGGGAATTACGCTTTTAAACGCCTCAACTCTCGAACCGGCCACTCGCAAAGTAAACATGTAGCGTTAACATCTAAACCCATTCCGCTTTGTTTCAACAATAAACTTACGAAACATGATTCCCCGACAGACCCAACCATGCCCTCATGGAATTCATGTCCGTGCCTCTTCTTCTGAACGAGTCAACGTAATCATTTCGAACAAAACTACAGGCGAACAAGACTCTACATAAAACCACGCCATCTGGAACACAAGACAAACTAATGTCACTCTACACAATACCACGCCGTCCCTTCCTAGGACCCATGACCGTGCGAAGAATATACCACACCAGCGTCTCTCAAATAGGCCATTCCGTGCCTCACAGAGTAAACTGTGGGTGTTCACATCTGAACCAATTCCGTTGGGTCTCCCCAATTAAAGAAAGAACCTGATGGTGCCTTTGTGCGCTGAACGCCCGTGCCTCTCCATCTGATCGAGTCAACGGAATCATTCGGAACACAAACACATAGGAAAGTGGCTATATATTATACGACATCATGCCTTTTAGCGCTTCACCCCCGTGCCTGTGACCCTTAACACTGCCACGAATGTCCACGCCATCGTTAGTGCACAAGTCGTGTTGCTACCTGGTACAGAACCGTAGCTGTAGTCACTTCATGCCCGTGCTTCTAATAAAGGAAGCGCCACGCAACTCAGCACAAAGCCGTGGCTTTTAAAAACAAGGAAATTAGGCTTTTAAACACCTCGACCCTTGAACCGGCCACTCGCAAAGTAAACATTTAGCGTTAACACCTAAACCCATTCCGCTTTGTTTCAACAATAAACTTATGAAACGTGACTCTCCGACACACCCAACCAAGCCCTCATGGCATTCATGTCCGTTCCTCTTCTTCTGAGCGAGTCAATAGAATCATTTCGAACACAATACAGGAAAACGTGACTCTACATAAAACGCCGCCATCTGGAACACCAAGACAAACTAACGTCACTCTACACAATACCACGCCATGCCTTTAAACACCTCACGCCCGTGCTTCTAATAAAAGAAGTGCCACGCAACTCAGCACAGAGCTGTGGCTTTTGAAAACAAGGAAATTATGCTTTTAATCACCTCGACTCTCGAACCGCCCACTCGCAAAGTAAACATTTAGCGTTAACACCTAAACTCGTTCCGCTTTGTTTCAACAATAAACTTACGAAACATGACTCTCCGATAGACCCAACCATGCCCTGATGGCATTCATATCCATGCCTCTTCTACTAAACTATTCAACAGAATCATTTCGAACACAAATACAGGCGAACATGACTCTACATAAAACCACGCCATCTGGAACACCAAGAAAAACTAACGTCACTCTACACAATAAAACGCCGTGCCTTCATGGGACCCATGACCGTGAGAAGAATATACCACACCAGCGTCTCTCAAATAGGCCATTCCGTGCCTCACAGAGTAAACAGTGGGTGTTCACATCTGAACCAATTCTGGTGGGTCTCCCCAATTAAAGAAAGAACCTGACGGTGCCTTTGTGCGATGAACTCCCGTGCCTCTCCGTCTGATTGAGTCGACGGAATCATTCGGAACTCAAACACATGGGAAAGTGACTATATTATACTGTAGGATGCCTTTTAGCGCTTCATGCCCGTGCCTGTGACCATTAACACTGCCACGAACGTCCACGCCATCGTCAGTGCACAAGTCATCATCCGCGGCTATATTCACTTCATGTCCTTGCTTATAATAAAATAAGCGCGACGTAACTCAGTACAGAACCGTGGCTTTTAAAAACAAGTAACTTACGCTTTTAAACAACTCGACTCTCGAATCTCACAAAGTAAAAAGCTAGCGTTAACATCTAAACCCATTCTGCCTTCTTTCCATGATAAACGTACGAACGTGACTATGCGAAAAACGAAACCATTCCCCCATGGGATTCACCTGCCTACGGGCCTATTTTTCTCAACAAGTCAATGGAAACATTTCGAACACAAGTACAGGCGAACGTGACTCTATATAAAACCACACCATGAATCTGTGGGATGCAAGCCCGTGTCTGTGAGCCGAAACACTGCAACACAGAAAAGCCACGAACGTGCACGCCTTCATCAGTACACAAGTCATTACAATACTAGGTTCACAACCATGGACGCAGAGAATTCACGTCCCATGCATCATAAGTAATGGAGCCTAATTACAATGATACTCGAAACCAAAATACATTTTGTTAGCAAGGTAGCTGACAGCGAAATTTCACAAGACAAGGTAAGAAACTCCACTCCACTGCTTAACAACACCAGATGCACACAACAGCCAGGGACGTTGCTGTATACCTAGTCCCCACCGACCTTGTTGTTGGTTTGCTCCCGGCGCGGTTCATCAATCTCCTTTTTTAGCGCCTTCATATTCTCATCATGTCGCTTCACAGCTGCGGCTGATTCCAGTAACGACCGGATGTGCTCTTCAAGGAGATTTCTCGTCTTAGCCGTAATTTCTACGATCCTAGCATTCGCCTTGTCCAAATCTTCCTTTGTTTCCTCGCAAATCTTCTTCCACGCGTAGGTGGTCTCCAGCAGCTGCTCGTACATTTTGTCAGCCTTTAGAATTGAAACCAAAGTATTCATCTCATCGACCAGGTTATTGAGAGTAACTAACAAGGACCTCACAACATTGTCGTTGCCGCCCCGCTCACCATTCCCTTCTCTTTTGAGCCACAGCTGCTCCCCAATTCTACATCAGGGGACTTCTGTTCAAGACCATGACGCATACTAAACCTACCTCCAACTAACTGTAAATCAGTATCAGCAAGACACACCCGCATTAAATTAGGAGTCAACTGACCACAATAATTCATATTTCACAAACTAAATCAAAGCAGCCGAAAGAAAGAAAAAACAAATGAACGAGAAGCAGAAACAAGGTGAACTTACAGACAAGGAACCCTCGCGAGCCGGGATCTCCTCCCGCGACAGGGCACGGCCGTCCGGAGTAGTCTCCTTCTGCCCAGCCATGGCGGAGATGGTCAGTGAATAGTGATGAGCAAGAGGAATGGAATGCCTGGCGGTGAAGGAAGGGAGGAGAAGAATGTGGCTAGGGTTTCGAGACTCCGTCCGTCCGCCATAAATAGCCGGAGCCTGGCCTCGGGCGACGAGCCAGAGTGGCGTCACTGGAGCATATGCCCGTCGGACGTTAGGTTTCTGGAGCGGCGCCACATGGCGTTCACTCCCGAGGTATGAAGAGACGGCCGTCGAACCGTTGGGTTTCCGTGATAAACGCACGAATGTGACTCTTGGTAAATCATAACCATGCCTCTTCGCGCTGCACGGATGTGCCTGCCGTTGCGAATGGTTCAACGGAATCATTTGGAGCACGAAAACAACATAACGTGACTCTTCACAATACCACGCCGTCACTTCCTGGGACCCACCACCGTGCAAAGAATACACCACAGCAGCTTCTCTCGAACAAGCCATTCCATGCCTCACCGAGTAAATAGTGAGTGTTCTCACCTGAACCCTTTCCGCTGGGTTTCCGCAATTAAAGAAACGAACGTGACTGTGGGTAAGACCAAACGGTGCCTTTCCGCTGGGTTACCATCTGATCGAGTCAACGGAATTATTCGGAACAAAAACACAGACGAGCGTCTATATAATACCACACCATGCTCGTACCCTTTCCCATCTAATCGAGTCCACGCCTCTATCGAGTAATATAAGAAACATCAAGAAAGAAGCGTGACTGTGCTTTTGAAAACAAGGAGACAAGCTTTTAAAAACAACGTCTCTCACATAGGCCATTCGGTGCCTCACATATTCAACAGTAAGTGTTGGCGTCTCAACCCATTCCGATGGGTTAAAGAAACGAACTTGACTGTGTGTAATGCAAAGCTATGCCTCTGTGGGCTCACCGGTCGTGCCTCTCCTTCTGACCAAGTCGATGCAAGCACTCGGAACAGAAACACAGGGTAGCGTGACTCCATATTATACGGCAACATGCCTCTTAGCGCTTCACGCCCATGCCTGTGACCCATAACATTACCACGAATGTCCATGCCATTGTTAGTACACAACTCATGTCGCTGGCTGGTACATAACCGCGGATGTATTCACTTCACCCCCGTGCTTCTAATAAAAGAAGCGTGATGCAACTCAGTACAGAACCGTGGCTTTTAAAAACAAGAAACTTACGCTTTTAAACAACTCGACTCTCGAATCGGCCACTCACAAAGTAAACAGCTAGTGTTAACATCTAAATACATTCTGCTTTCTTTCCATGATAAATGTACGAACGTGACAATGCGAAAGACGAAACCATGCCCCCATGGAATTCACCTGCGTACGTGCTTATTTTTCTGAATGAGTCAACGGAATCATTTTGAACACAAATACAGGCGAACATGACTATATAAAACCACACCATGAATTTGTGGGGTGCAAGCCCGTGTCCGTGACACGAAACACTGCAACACACAAAAGCCACGAACGTACACGCCTACATCAGTAGGCAAGTCATTACAATACTAGGTTCACAACCGTGGCTGCAGAGACTTCATGTCCCGTGCATCATAAGTAACGGCGCCTAATTACAATGATACTCGAAACCAAAATACATTTTGTTAAGAAAGTACGTAGCTGACAGCGAAATTTCATAAGACAAGGTAACAAACTCCACTCCACTTCTTAACAACACCAGACGCACACAACAGCCAGGGACGCTGCTGTATATCTAGTCCCCACCGACCTTCTTGCTGGTTTTCTCCCGGCGTAGTTCATCAATCTCCTCCTTCAGTGCCGTCATATTTTCTTCATGTCGCTTCACAGCTGTGGCCAATTCTTGCAACGACCGGGTGTGCTCTTCAAGGAGATTGCTCCTCACAGCCGTGATTTCTACGATGCTGGCATTGGCCTTCTCCTAATCTTCTCTTGTTTCCTGGTAGAACTGCTGCCACTCATAGGTGACCTCCAGCAACTCCTTGTACATTCTGTCAACCTTTGCAATTGAAACCAAGGCATTCATCCCATTGACCATGTTAATGAGAGTAGCTCCAACTAACTATAAATCAGTATCAGCAAGACACACCCACATCAAATAAGGAGTAAATTGACCACAATAATTCATGTTTCACAAACTAAATCAAATCAGCCAAAAGGAAGAAAAAACAAATGAAGGAGAAGAAGAAACAGGGTGAACTTACATACGAGGAACCCTCGCGAGCCGGGATCTCCTCCCGCAACAGGGCACGGCAGTCCGGAGTAGTCTCCTTCTACCCAGCCATGGCGGAGATGGTCAGTCAATAGAGATGAGAAAGAGGAATGGAAGGCCTGGCGATAGACGAAGGGAGGAGTAGAATGTGGCTAGGGTTTCTAGAGCGGCACCACGTGGCGTTCACTCTCGAGGTACGAAGAGACGCCCATCGAACCATTGGGTTTCCGCGATAAACGCATGAATGTGACTCTTGGTAAATCATAACCATGCCTCTTTGCGCTGCACGGATGTGCCTGCCGTTGCGAACGGTTCAACGGAATCATTTGGAACACGAAAACAACATAATGTGACTATTTACAATACCACGCCGTCACTTCTTGGGACCCACAACCGTGCAAAGAATACACCACATCAGCTTCTCTCGAACAAGCCATCCCATGCCTCACCGAGTAAACAGTGAGTGTTCACACATGAACCCTTTCCGCTGGGTTTCTGCAATTAAAGAAATGAGCGTGACGGTGGGTAAGACCAAATGGTGCCTTTCCGCTGGGTTTCCATCTGATCGAGTCAACAGAATTATTCGGAACACAAACACGGACGAGCGTGACTCTATATAATACCATACCATGCATGTACCTCTCCCATCTAATCGAGTGAACGTGACTGTGCATAATGAAAAGCTATGCCTCTATGGGCTCACCGGCCGTGCCCCTCCTTCTGATCGAGTCTTTATCGAGTAATATACGAAACATAAAGAAAGAAGCGTGACTATGCTTTTGAAAACAAGGAAACAAGCTTTTAAAAACAGAGTCAACAGTAAGTGTTGGCGTCTCAACCCATTCCGCTGGGTTAAAGAAACAAACGTGACTGTGCATAATGAAAAGCTATGCCTCTATGGGCTCACCGACCGTGCCTCTCCTTCTGATCGAGTCTTTATCGAGTAATATATGAAACATCAAGAAAGAAGCGTGAGTGTGCTTTTGAAAACAAGGAAACAAGCTTTTAAAAACAGAGTCAACAGTAAGTGTTGGCGTCTCAAGCCATTCCGCTGGGTTAAAGAAACGAACGTGACTGTGTGTAATGAAAAGCTATGCCTCACCGGCCGTGCCTCTCCTTCTGATCGAGTCGACGGAAGCACTCGGAACAAAAACACAGGGGATCGTGACTCCATATTACATGGCAACATGCCCCTTAGCGCTTCACGCTTGTGCCTGTGACACTTAACAGTACCACGAACGTCCATGCCATTGTCAGTACACAACTTATGTCGCTGCCTGGTACAGAACCGCGGTTGTATTCACTTCACGCCTGTGCTTCTAATAAAAGAAGCATGACGGAACTCGGTATTAAAACCAGACGCACACAAGAGCCAGGGAGGAACACCAGCTCGTATTAAAACCGTGCTTCGCGTGACTACACGTCCGCGCCTCTTACAGGGGATCATCTCCCAGGAAGACACGTCTATAAACACAGACAACCACTCCCGTGCCTATCCATGTGAACGAGAAACCGAAATCATATGGAGCACAAGTACACACGTGTGGCAAAAACGTGCTCCCCGCGGCCCCACGAAGTGCCCCTGGTGGAAGCACAACCGTGCTCCTACTGCTAATAAGCGACATCCATGCCCAGAGCCTACTCATCTACATGTACCAACGAACGAAACAACACGACGACAATGCAACGCATAAATGCTTTACAGATTCATGTAAGTACAAAAGGTCACATGCCCCAACACAACGAAAACACACATGCTTCAAGCTCTCTGCCTACACTCCAGCAATGTCTTGATCGGCTGGTGGGCGAGCGCATCCTCAATCTGCTTCTTCATTGCCTCATGACCTTCCTTCACAGCAGCATACGAATCCTCAACTAGGATCTTGTACTTGACGAGGACCTCAGCCTTCTCATCCATAAGACGCTCCACGTTGCCTGACAGCTTCTGCACCAACGCACGGCTCTGCTCATACAGATTCTTCCAGCGGGCGGCCTCCTGATCCTTCTGGTGGAGCTCTTTGAGAAGCTTCTCATTCTCACACAGAGATCGAAATATAAGACCCGTGGACTTCTCCACATAGGCATTGCTCTGCTGCACCAACTTCTCCAGGCGAGCAATGAATTGTTGCTGCTCAATTAGCTCATTGAGCACGTCATCGCTGGCTAAGGAATTCGGTACTGCCATCTTTCCGAGATCGTCTCCATGGCGAATTCGCTTGTGGGAGGATTCACCTCCATGTGAGAGATCGTTCGACACCTAGGCAATGGGGCAGGATATCCCTGCCGCCGCTACAGCATAGCGGCAACACGTCTCCCTTCTTTCCGCGGCTTTGGTCCTCGCTGCATGGTTGCTTGAACACCCAGAAACCCTCTTACCTACCATGGCACAAGCAAGGAGCTACCAGCTAGAAAGAGGTGCCTGTCTCTGGAGAATTGTGGATGTGGAGTGTTCCATGAGTAGGTACCTTTTTATAACACATGCACACCGATCAGACGGTCAAACAGAGTAACCGACGCCTCGAATTCTCATAATCTCTCTTGAATACCTCGAACTCTGCACGCCTACGAAACACAAGTACTATAATTTTGTCTCCCCGTGCGTTCGTCCACATTACAACCACTCAACTTCTTTCAAATGGTCCGTATATATTCAACAAAAAACATCTCAAACACAGTTAACTTACTGTGTATGTCTGTCTGTATTCCAGAGAAATTACTGACGAATTCATACTAATAACCATTGCCATTTTTTTGAAATGATACTTATATAAAAATCTTACTATATCCGCGAATTAATTTGCACGCTTATCGAGGTAACACCTTTAGTGAAAACATCTATAACACATGCAGGCACGAATGTGACGCTATTTAATAACAAACAATGCCTCCCTGGACGCACCACAGCGACTCTCCACAAAAAAGGAATGAGTTGACAAGGAAAACATTTCCATACACAATGTCAGTAGTGTGCTTGTTGCATTAGCAACACAGTGCCAACTCGGCTTCACTTCCACGCACCTCATAGTGACTCGCCAGAGAAAATGCATGTAACACACGCGTGGACAAATGTGACTCTGGCTAATAACAATACTTGCCTCCGCCGTTTTCACGTCCATTCCTCTCCAAGAGAACGAGTGAGCGGAATCATTTGGAAATACCAAAAGCATACAACCATGGTAACTTGACTCTGACCAATTCGTTAACATGCTTCCCATGAGTTCATGTCCATGCCTCTCCAAATGAACTAGCGAGCGGAATCGTTTGGAACACAAAGAACCATGAAACGTGACTCTCTCTAATAACAAACAGTGCCTCCCTGGAACGCACCACCGCGACTCTCCACAAAAAAAGAACGAGTTGACAAGGAAAACATTTCCATACACATCGTGAGTAGTGTGCCTGTTGCATTAGCAACACAGTGCCAACTCGGCTTCACTTCCATGCACCTCACAGTGACTTGCTAGAGAAAATGCATGTGACACACGCGTGGACAAACGTGACTCTGGCTAATAACTATACTTGCCTCCGCCATTTTCACGTCCATTCCTCTCCAAGACAACGAGTGAGCGGAATCATTTGGAAATACCAAAGGCATACAACTGTGGTAACTTGACTCTGACCAATGAGTTAACATGCTTCCCATGAGTTCATGTGCATGCCTCTCCAAATGAACTAGTGAGCGGAATCGTTTGGAACACAAAGAACCATGAAACGTGCCACTCTCTATAATAACGAACAGTGCCTCCCTGGAACGCACCACCTCGACCCTCCACAAAAAAGGAACGAGTTGACAAGGAAAATATTTCCATGCACAGCGTCAGTAGTGTGCCTGTTGCATTAGCAACACAGTGCAAACTCGGCTTCAGTTCCACACACCTGACAAAGAATCGCCAGAGAAAATGCATGTAACAAATGCGTGGACAAACGTGACTCTAGCTAATAACAATACTTGCCTCCGCCATTTTCACGTCCATTCCTCTGCAAGAGAATGAGTGAGCGGAATCATTTGGAAATACCAAAAGCATACAACCGTGGTAACTTGACTCTGACCAATGCGTTAACATGCTTCCCATGAGTTCATGTCCATGCCTCACCAAATGAACTTGCAAGCGGAATAGTTTGGAACATAAAGAACCATGAAACATGACACTCTCTCTAATAACGAACAGTGCCTCCCTGGAACGCACCACCGTGACCCTCCACAAAAAATGAGCGAGTTGACAAGGAAAATATTTCCATGCACAGCTTCAGTAGTGTGCCTGTTGCATTAGCAACACAGTGCCAACTCGGCTTCACTTCCATGCACCTCACAGTGACTTGCCAGAGAAAATGCATGTAACACACGGATGGACAAACGTGACTCTGGCTAATAACAATACTTGCCTCCGCCATTTTCACGTCCATTCGTCTCCAAGAGAATGAGTGAGAGGAATCATTTGGAAATACCAAAAGCATACAACCGTGATAACTTGACTCTGACCAATGCGTTAACATGCTTCCCGTGAGTTCATTTCCATGCCTCTCCAAATGAACTGGCGAGCGAAATAGTTTGGAACACAAAGAACCATGAAACACGACTCTCTCTAATAACAAACAGTGCCTCCTTGGAACGCACCACCACGACTCTCCACAAGAACGGAATGAGTTGACAGGGAAAACATTTCCATACACAGCGTCAGTAGTGTGCCTGTTGCATTAGCAACATAGTGCCAACTCGGCTTCACTTCCACCCACCTCACGGTGACTCACGAGAGAAAATACATGTAACACACGCGTGGACATACGTGACTCTGGCTAATAACAATACTTGCCTCTGCCGTTTCCACGTCCATTCCTGTCCAGGAGAACGAGTGAGCAGAATCATTTGGAAATACCAAAAGCATACAACCGTGGTAACTTGACTCTGACAAATGCGTGAACATGGTTCGCATGAGTTCATGTCCATGCCTCTCCAAATGAACTGGCGAGCGGAATCGTTTGGAACACAAAGAACCATGAAACGTGACTCTCTCTAATAACAAACAGTGCCCCCCTGGAACGCACCAACGCGACTCTCCACAAAAAAATGAGTTGACAAGGAAAACATTTCCATAGAGATCGTGAGTAGTGTGCCTGTTGCATTAGCAACACAGTGCCAACTCGGCTTCACTTCCACGCACTTCACAGTGACTCGCCAGAGAAAATGCATGTAACACACGCGTGGACAAACGTGACTCTGGCTAATAACAATACTTGCCTCCGCCATTTTTCACATCCATTCCTCTCCAAGACAACGAGTGAGTGGAATCATTTGGAAATACCAAAAGCATACAACCGTGGTAACTTGAATCTGACCAATGCATTAACATGCTTCCCATGAGTTCATGTTCATGCCTCTCCAAATGAACTGGCGAGCGGAATCGTTTGGAACACAAAGAACCATGAACGCGACTCTCTCTCTAATAACGAATAGTGCCTCCCTGGAACGCACCACCTCGACCCTCCACAAAAAAGGAACAAGTTGACAAGGAAAATATTTCCATGCACAGCATCAGTAGTGTGCCTGTTGCGTTAGCAACACAGTGCCAACTCGGCTTCACTTCCACACACCTCACAAAGACTCGCGAGAGAAAATGCATGTAACACACACGTGGACAAATGTGACTCTAGCTAATAACAATAGTTGCCTCTGACATTTTCACGTCCATTCCTCTCCAAGAGAATGAGTGAGCGGAATCATTTGGAAATACCAAAAGCATACAACCGTGGTAACTTGACTCTGACCAATGCGTTAACATGCTTCCCATGAGTTGATGTCCATGCCTCTCCAAATGAACTGGCGAGCGGAATCGTTTGGAACACAAAGAACCATAAAACGTGACTCTCTCTAATAACAAATAGTGCCTCCCTGGAACGCACCACGGCGACTCTCCACAAAAAAGGAACGAGTTGACAAGGAAAACATTTCCATACACAGCGTCAGTAGTGTGCCTCTTGCATTAGCAACACAGTGCCAACTCGGCTTCACTTCCAAGCACCTCACAGTGACTCGCCAGAGAAAATGCATGTAATACATGCGTGGACGAACGTGACTCTGGCTAATAAAAATACTTGCCTCCGTCTTTTTCACGTCCATTCCTCTCCAAGAGAACGAGTGAGCGGAATCATTTGAAAATACCAAAAGCATACAACCGTGATAACTTGACTCTGACAAATGCGTTAACATGCTTCCCATGAGTTCATGTCCATGCCTCTCCAAATGAACCGGTGAGCGGAATCGTTTGGAACACAAAGAACCATGTAACGTGACTCTCTCTAATAACAAACGGTGCCTCCCTGGAACGCACCACCGCGACTCTCCAGAAGAAAGGAACGAGTTGACAGGGAAAACATTTCCATACACAGTGTCAGTAGTGTGCCTGTTGCATTAGCAACCCAGTGCCAACTCGGCTTCACTTCCACGCACCTCACGGTGACTCGCCAGAGAAAATGCATGCAACACACGCGTGGACAAATGTGACTCTGGCTAATAACAATACTTGCCTCCGCCGTTTTCGCGTCCATTCCTCTCCAAGAGAACGAGTGAGCGGAATCATTTGGAAATACCAAAAGCATACAACCGTGGTAACTTGACTCTGACCAATGCGTTAACATGCATCCCATGAGTTCATGTCCATGCCTCTCCAACTGAACTGGCGAGCGGAATCGTTTGGAACACAAAGATCCATGAAACGTGACTCTCTCTAATAACAAACAGTGCCTCCCTGGAATGCACCAACGCGACTCTCCACAAAAAAAGAACGAGTTGACAAGGAAAACATTTCCATACAGATCATGAGTAGTGTGCCTGTTGCATTAGCAACATAGTGCCAACTCGGCTTCACTTCCACGCACTTCACATTGACTCGCTAGAGAAAATGCATGTAACACACGCGTGGACAAACGTGACTCTGGGTAATAACAATACTTGCCTCTGCTGTTTTCACGTCCATTCCTCTCCAAGACAATGAGTGAGCGGAATCATTTGGAAATACCAAAAGCATACAACCGTGGTAACTTGACTCTGACCAATGCATTAACATGCTTCCCATGAGTTCATGTTCATGCCTCTCCAAATGAACTGGTGAGCGGAATTGTTTGGAACACAAAGAACCATGAAGCGTGACTCTCTCTCTAATAACAAACAGTGCCTCCCTGGAACGCACCACCTCGACCCTCCACAAAAAAGGAATGAGTTGACAAAGAAAATATTTCCATGCACAGCGTCAGTAGTGTGGCTGTTGCATTAGCAACACAGTGCCAACTCGGCTTCACTTCCACGTACCTCACAGTGACTCGCCAGAGAAAATGCATGTAACACATGCGTGGACAAAAATGACTCTGGCTAATGACAATACTTGCCTCCGTCGTTTTCACGTCCATTCCTCTCCAAGAGAACGAGTGAGCGGAATCATTTGGAAATACCAAAAGCATACAAACGTGATAACTTGACTCTGACCAATGCGTTAACATGCTTCCCATGAGTTCATGTCCATGCCTCTCCAAATGAACTGGCGAGCGGAATCGTTTGGAACACAAAGAACCATGAAACGTGACTCCCTGTAATAACAAACAGTGCCTCCCTAGAACACACCACCGCGACTCTCCATAAGAAAGGAACGAGTTGACAGGGAAAACATTTCCATGCACAGTGTCAGTAGTGTGCCTGTTGCATTGGCAACACAGTGCGAACTCGGCATCACTTCCACCCACCTCACGGTGACTCGCGAGAGAACATACATGTAACAACACATGGAAAAACGCGACTCTGGCTAATAACAATACTTGCCTCCGCCTTTTTCACGTCCATTCCTCTCCAAGAAAACGAGTGAGTGGAATCATTTGGAAATACCAAAAGCATACAACCGTGGTAACTTGACTCTGACCAATGTGTTAACATACTTCCCATGAGTTCATGTCCATGCCTCTCCAAATGAACTGGCGAGCGGAATCGTTTGGAATAGAAAGAACCATGAAACATGACTCTCTCTAATAACAAACGGTTCCTGCCTGGAACGCACCACCGCGACTCGCAGCAAAAAAGGAACGAGTTGACAAGGAAAACATTTCCATACACAGCGTCAGTAGTGTGCCTGTTGCATTAGCAACACAGTGCCAACTCGGCTTCACTTCCACCCACCTCACAGTGACTCGCCAGAGAAAATGTATGTAACACACGCGTGGACAAACGTGATTCTAGATAATAAGAATACTTGCCTCCGCCGTTTTCGCGTCCATTCATCTCCAAGAGAACGAGTGAGCGGAATCATTTGGAAATACCAAAAGCATACAACCGTGGTAATTTGACTCCGAACAATGCGTTAAGATGCTTCCCATGAGTTCATGTCCATGCCTCTCCAAATGAACTGGCGAGCGGAATCGTTCGGAACACAAAGAACCATGAAACGTGACTCTCTCTAATAACAAACAGTGCCTCCCTGGAACGCACCACCGCGACTCTCCACAAAAAAAGAACGAGTTGACAAGGAAAACATTTGCATACACAGCGTCAGGTGTGTGCCTGTTGCATTAGCAACACAGTGCCAACTCGGCTTCACTTCCACGCACCTCACAGTGACTCACCAGAGAAAATGCATGTAACACACGTGTGGACAAACGTGACTCTGGATAATAACAGTACTTGCCTCCGTTGTTTTCACGTCCATTCGTCTCCAAGAGAACGAGTGAGCGGAATCATTTGGAAATACCAAAAGCATACAATCAAGATAACTTGACTCTTTTCAATGCGGTAACATGCTTCCCATGAGTTCATGTCCATGCCTCTCCAAATGATCTGGCGAGCGGAATCGTTTGGAACACAAATAACAATCAAACGTGACTCTCTCTAATAACAAACGGTGCCTCCCTGGAACGCACCACCGCGACTCTCCAGAAGAAAGGAATGAGTTGACAGGGAAAACATTTCCATACACAGTGTCAGTAGTGTGCCTGTTGCATTAGCAACCCAGTGCCAACTCGGCTTCACTTCCACGCACCTCACAGTGACTCGCGAGAGAAAATGCATGTAACACACGCGTGGACAAACGTGACTCTGGCTAATAGCAATACTTGCCTCCACCGTTTTCACGTCCATTCCTCTCCATGACAACGAGTGAGCGGAATCATTTGGAAATACCAAAACATACAACCGTGGTAACTTGACTCTGACCAATGCGTTAACATGCTTCCCATGAGTTCATGTTCATGCCTCTCCAAATGAACTGGCGAACGGAATCGTTTGGAACACAAAGAACCATGAAACGTGACTCTCTCTCTCTAATAATGAACACTGCCTCCCTGGAACGCACCACCTCAAACCTCCACAAAAAACGAACGAGTTGACAAGGAAAATATTTCCATGCACAGCGTCAGTAGTGTGCCTGTTGCATTAGCAACACATTGCCAACTCAGCTTCACTTCCACACACCTCACAAAGAATCGCCAGAGAAAATGCATGTAACACACGCGTGGACAAACGTGACTCTAGCTAATAACAATACTTGCCTCCGCCATTTTCACGTCCATTCCTTTCCAAGAGAATGAGTCAGCGGAATCATTTGGAAATACCAAAAGCATACAACCATGGTAACTTGACTCTGACCAATGCGTTAACATGCTTCCCATGAGTTCATGTCCATGCCTCTCCAGATGAACTGGCGAGCGGAATCGTTTGGAACAGAAAGAACCATAAAACGTGACTCTCTCTAATAACAAACAGTGCCTCCCTGGAATGCACCAACGCAACTCTCCACAAAAAAGGAATGAGTTGACAAGGAAAACATTTCCATACACAGCGATAGTAGTGTCCCTGTTGCATTAGCAACACAGTGCCAACTCGGCTTCACTTCCACACACCTCACAGTGACTCGCCAGAGAAAATGCATGTAACACACGAGTGGACAAACGTGACTCTGGCTAATAACAATACTTGCCTCCGCCGTTTTCACATCCATTCCTCTCCAAGAGAATGAGTGAGCGGAATCATTTGGAAATACTAAAAGCATACAACCGTGATAACTTGACTCTGACCAATGCGTTAACATGCTTCCCATGAGTTCATGTCCATGCCTCTCCAAATGAACTGGCAGCGGAATTGTTTGGAACACAAAGAACCAGGAAACATGACTCTCTCAAATAACAAACAGTGCCTCCTTGGAACGCACCACCGAGACTCTCCACAAGAAAGGAATGAGTTGACAGGGAAAACATTTCCATACACAACATCAGTAGTGTGCCTGTTGCATTAGCAACATAGTGCCAACTCGGCTTTACTTCTACCCACCTCACGGTGACTCGCCAGAGAAAATGCATGCAACACACGCGTGGACAAATGTGACTCTGGCTAATAAAAATACTTGCCTCCGCCGTTTTCGCGTCCATTCCTCTCCAAGAGAACGAGTGAGCGGAATCATTTGGAAATACCAAAAGCATACAATCGTGGTAACTTGACTCTGACCAATGCGTTAACATACTTCCCATGAGTTCATGTCCATGCCTCTTCAACTGAACTGGCGAGCGGAATTGTTTGGAACACAAAGAACCATGAAACATGACTCTCTCAAATAACAAACAGTGCCTCCCTGGAACGCACCACCGAGTCTCTTCACAAGAAAGGAATGAGTTGACAGGGAAAACATTTCCATACACAACATCAGTAGTGTGCCTGTTGCATTAGCAACATAGTGCCAACTCGGCTTTACTTCCACCCACCTCACGGCGACTCGCCAGAGAAAATGCATGCAACACACGCGTGGACAAATGTGACTCTGGCTAATAACAATACTTGCCTCCGCCGTTTTCGCGTCCATTCCTCTCCAAGAGAACGAGTGAGCGGAATCATTTGGAAATACCAAAAGCATACAATCGTGGTAACTTGACTCTGACCAATGCGTTAACATGCATCCCATGAGTTCATGTCCATGCCTCTCCAACTGAACTGGCGAGCGGAATCGTTTGGAACACAAAGATCCATGAAACGTGACTCTCTCTAATAACAAACAGTGCCTCCCTGGAATGCACCAACGCGACTCTCCACAAAAAAAGAACGAGTTGACAAGGAAAACATTTCCATATAGATCGTGAGTAGTGTTCCTGTTGCATTAGCAACACAGTGCCAACTCGGCTTCAGTTCCACGCACTTCACATTGACTCGCCAGAGAAAATGCATGTAACACACGCGTGGACAAACATGACTCTGGGTAATAACAATACTTGCCTCTGCCGTTTTCATGTCCATTCCTCTCCAAGAAAATGAGTGAGCGGAATCATTTGGAAATACCAAAAGCATACAACCATGGTAACTTGACTCTGACCGATGCATTAACATGCTTCCCATGAGTTCATGTTCATGCCTCTCCAAATGAACTGGCGAGCGGAATCGTTTGGAACACAAAGAACCATGAAACGTGACTCTCTCTCTCTAATAACGAACAGTGCCTCCCTGGAACGCACCACCTCGACCCTCCACAAAAAAGGAACGAGTTGACAAAGAAAATATTTCCATGCACAGCGTCAGTAGTGTGGTTGTTGCATTAGCAACACAGTGCAAACTCGGCTTCACTTCCACGTACCTCATAGTGACTCGCCAGAGAAAATGCATGTAACGCACGCGTGGAAAAAAATGACTCTGGCTAATGACAATACTTGCCTCCGTCGTTTTCACGTCCATTCCTCTCCAAGAGAACGAGTGAGCGGAAACATTTGGAAATACCAAAAGCATACAACCATGATAACTTGACTCTAACCAATGCGTTAACATGCTTCCCATGAGTTCATGTCCATGCCTCTCCAAATGAACTGGCGAGCGGAATCGTTTGGAACACAAAGAACCATGAAACGTGACTCCCTCTAATAACAAACAGCGCCTCCCTAGAATACACCACCGCGACTCTCCATAAGAAAGGAATGAGTTGACAGGGAAAACATTTCCATACACAGTGTCAGTAGTGTGCCTGTTGCATTGGCAACACAGTGCCAACTCGGCATCACTTCCACCCACCTCACGGTGACTCGCGAGAGAAAATACATGTAACACACACATGGAAAAATGCGACTCTGGCTAATAACAATACTTGCCTCCGCCTTTTTCACGTCCATTCCTCTCCAAGAAAACGAGTGAGTGGAATCATTTGGAAATACCAAAAGCATACAACCGTGGTAACTTGACTCTGACCAATGCGTTAACATACTTCCCTTGAGTTCATGTCCATGCCTCTCCAAATGAACTGGCAAGCGGAATCGTTTGGAACAGAAAGAACCATGAAACATGACTCTCTCTAATAACAAACGGTGCCTGCCTGGAACGCAACACCGCGACTCGCGTCAAAAAAGGAACGAGCTGACAAGGAAAACATTTCCATACACAGCGTCAGTAGTGTGCCTGTTGCATTAGCAACACAGTGCCAACTTGGCTTCACTTCCACCCACCTCACGGTGACTCGCCAGAGAAAATGTATGTAACACACGCGTGGACAAACGTGATTCTAGCTAATAAGAATACTTGCCTCCGCCGTTTTCGCGTCCATTCATCTCCAAGAGAACGAGTGAGCGGAATCATTTGGAAATACCAAAAGCATACAACCGTGGTAACTTGACTCCGAACAATGCGTTAACATGCTTCCCATGAGTTCATGTCCATGCCTCTCCAAATGAATTGGCGAGCGGAATCGTTTGGAACACATAGAACCATGAAGCGGGACTCTCTCTAATAACAAACAGTGCCTCCCTGGAACGCACCAACGCGACTCTCCGCAAAAAAGGAATGAGTTGACTAGGAAAACATTTCCATACACAGCGTCAGGAGTGTGCCTGTTGCATTAGCAACACAGTGCCAACTCGGCTTCACTTCCACGCACCTCACAGTGACTCGTCAGCGAAAATGCGTGTAACACATGCGTGGACAAACGTGACTCTGGCTAATAACAATACTTGCCTCCGCCGTTTTCACGTCCATTCCTCTCCAAGAGAACGAGTGACTGGAATCATTTGGAAATACCAAAAGCATACAACCGTGATACCTTGACTCTGACCAATGCGTTAACATGCTTCCCATGAGTTCATGTCCATGCCTCTCCAAATGAACTGGCGAGCGGAATCGTTTGGAACACAAAGAACCATGCAAAGTGACTCTCTCTAATAACAAACAGTGCCTCCCTGGAACGCACCACTGCGACTCTCCACAAAAAAGGAACGAGTTGACTAGGAAAGCATTTCCATACACAGCGTCAGGAGTGTGCATGTTGCATTAGAAACACAGTGCCAACTCGGCTTCACTTCCACGCACCTCACAGTGACTCGCCAAAGAAAATGCATGTAACACACGCGTGGACAAACGTGACTCTGGATAATAACAATACTTGCCTCCGCCGTTTTCACGTCCATTCCTCTCCAAGAGAACGAGTGAGCGGAATCATTTGGAAATACCAAAAGCATACAATCAAGGTAACTTGACTCTGACCAATACGGTAACATGCTTCCCATGAGTTCATGTCCATGCCTCTCCAAATGAACTGGCGAGCGGAATCGTTTGGAAGAAAAAGAACCATGAAACATGACTCTCTCTAATAACAAACAGTGCCCCCTTGGAAGGCACCAACGTGACTCTCCACAAAAAAGGAATGAGTTGACAAGGAAAACATTTCCATACACAGCGTCAGGAGTGTGCCTGTTGCATTAGCAACATAGTGCCAACTCGGCTTCACTTCCACGCACCTCACAGTGACTCGCAAGAGAAAATGCGTGTAACACACGCGTGGACAAACGTGACTCTGGCTAATAACAATACTTGCCGCCGCCGTTTTCACGTAAATTCCTCTCCAAGAGAACGAGTGAGCGGAATCATGTGGAAATACCAAAAGCATACAACCATGGTAACTTGACTCTGACCAATGCGTTAACATGCTTCCCATGAGTTCATGTCCATGCCTCTCCAAACTAACTGGCGAGAGGAATCGTTTGGAACACAAAGAACCATGAAACGTGACTCTCTGTAATAACAAACAGTGCCTCCCTGGAATGCACTACCGCGACTCTCCACAAAAAAGGAACGAGTTGACAAGGAAAACATTTCCATACACATCATCAGTAGTGTGCCTGTTGCATTAGCAACACAGTGCCCACTCGGCTTCAATTCCACTCACCTCACAGTGACTCGCGAGAGAAAATGCGTGTAACACACGCGTGGACAAATGTGACTCTGGCTAATAACAATACTTGCCTCCGCCGTTTTCAAGTCCATTCCTCTCCAAGAGAACGAGTGAGTGGAATCATTTTGAAATACCAAAAGCATACAACCGTGATAACTTGACTCTGACCAATGCGTTAACATCCTTCCCATGAGTTCATGTCCATGCCTCTCCAAATGAACTGGCGAGCGGAATCGTTTGGAACACAAAGAACCATGAAACATGACTCTCTCTAATAACAAACGGTGCCTGCCTGGAACGCACCACCGCGACTCGCAGCAAAAAAGGAACGAGTTGACAAGGAAAACATTTCCATACACAGCGTCACTAGTGTGCATGTTGCATTAGCAACACAGTGCCAACTCGGCTTCACTTCCACCCACCTCACGGTGACTCGCCAGAGAAAATGTATGTAACACACGCGTGGACAAAAGTGATTCTAGCTAATAAGAATACTTGCCTCCACCATTTTCGCGTCCATTCATCTCCAAGAGAACGAGTGAGCGGAATCATTTGGAAATACCAAAAGCATACAACCGTGGTAACTTGACTCCGAACAATGCGTTAACATGCTTCCCATGAGTTCATGTCCATGCCTCTCCAAATGAATTGGCGAGCGGAATCGTTAGGAACACAAAGAACCATGAAACGGGACTCTCTCTAATAACAAACAGTGCCTCCCTGGAACGCACCAACGCGACTCTCCGCAAAAAAGGAACGAGTTGACTAGGAAAACATTTCCATACACAGCGTCAGGAGTGTGCCTGTTGCATTAGCAACACAGTGCCAACTCGGCTTCACTTCCACGCACCTCACAGTGACTCGCCAGCGAAAATGCGTGTAACAGATGCGTGGACAAACGTGACTCTGGCTAATAACAATACTTGCCTCCGCCGTTTTCACGTCCATTCCTCTCCAAGAGAACGAGTGACTGGAATCATTTGGAAATACCAAAAGCATACAATCGTGATACCTTGACTCTGACCAATGCGTTAACATGCTTCCCATGAGTTCATGTCCATGCCTCTCCAAATGAACTAAGAGCGGAATCGTTTGGAACACAAAGAACCATGCAAAGTGACTCTCTCTAATAACAAACAGTGCCTCCCTGGAACGCACCACTGCGACTCTCCACAAAAAAGGAAGGAGTTGACAAGGAAATCATTTCCATACACAGCGTCAGGAGTGTGCATGTTGCATTAGAAACACAGTGCCAACTCGGCTTCACTTCCACGCACCTCACAGTGACTCGTTAGAGAAAATGCATGTAACACACGCGTGGACAAACGTGACTCTGGCTAATAACAATACTTGCCTCCGCCGTTTTGACGTCCATTCCTCTCCAAGAGAACGAGTGAGCGGAATCATGTGGAAATACCAAAAGCATACAACCATGGTAACTTGACTCTGACCAATGCGTTAACATGCTTCCCATGAGTTCATGTCCATGCCTCTCCAAACTAACTGGCGAGAGGAATCGTTTGGAACACAAAGAACCATGAAACGTGACTCTCTGTAATAACAAACAGTGCCTCCCTGGAACGCACCACCGCGACTCTCCACAAAAAAGGAACGAGTTGACAAGGAAAACATTTCCATACACATCATCAGTAGTGTTCCTGTTGCATTAGCAACACAGTGCCCACTCGGCTTCAATGCACCTCACAGTGACTCGCGAGAGAAAATGCGTGTAACACACGCGTGGAAAAACGTGACTCTGGCTAATAACAATACTTGCCTCCGCCATTTTCACGTCCATTCCTCTCCAAGAGAACGAGTGAGTGGAATCATTTGGAAATACCAAAAGCATACAACCGTGATAACTTGACTCTGACCAATGCGTTAACATGCTTCCCATGAGTTCATGTCCATGCCTCTCCAAATGAACTGGCGAACGGAATCGTTTGGAACACAAAGAACCATGAAACGTGACTCTCTCTAATAACAAACAATGCCTCCCTGGAATGCACCAGCACGACTCTCCAGAAGAAAGGAACGAGTTGACAGGGAAAATATTTCCATACACAGTGTCAGTAGTGTGCCTGTTGCATTAGCAACCCAGTGCCAACTCGGCTTCAATTCCACCCACCTCACGGTGACTCGCGAGAGAAAATACATGTAACACACACATGGACAAACGCGACTTTGGCTAATAACAATACTTGCCTCCGCCGTTTTCACGTCCATTCCTCTCCAAGAGAACGAGTGAGTGGAATCATTTGGAAATACCAAAAGAATACAACCGTTGTAACTTGACTCTGACCAATGCGTTAACATACTTCCCATGAGTTCATGTCCATGCCTCTCCAAGTGAACTGGCGAGCGGAATCGTTTGGAACAGAAAGAACCATGAAACGTGACTCTCTATAATAACAAACGGTGCCTCCCTGGAACGCACCACCGCGACTCTCCACAAAAAAGGAATGAGTTGACAAGGAAAACATTTCCATACATAGCGTCAATAGTGTGTCTGTTGCATTAGCAACACAGTGCAAACTCGGCTTCACTTCCACCCACCTCACGGTGACTTGCCAGAGAAAATGTATGTAACACACGCGTGGACAAACGTGATTCTAGCTAATAAGAATACTTGCCACCGCCGATTTCGCGTCCATTCATCTCAAAGAGAACGAGTGAGCGGAATCATCTGGAAATACCAAAAGCATACAACCGTGGTAACTTGACTCTGAACAATGCATTAACATGCTTCCCATGAGTTCATGTCCATGCCTCTCCAAATGAACTGGCGAGCGGAATCGTTTGGAACACAAAGAACCATGAAACGTGACTCTCTCTAATAACAAACAGTGCCTCCTTGGAACGCACCACCGCGACTCTCCACAAAAAAAGAACCAGTTGACAAGGAAAACATTTGCATACACAGCGTCAGGAGTGTGCCTGTTGCATTAGCGACACAGTGCCAACTCGGCTTCACTTCCACGCACCTCACAGTGACTCACCAGAGAAAATGCATGTAACACACGCGTGGACAAACATGACTCTGGATAATAACAATATTTGCCACTGTTGTTTTCACGTCCATTCCTCTCCAAGAGAATGAGTGAGCGGAATCATTTGGAAATACCAAAAGCATACAACCATGGTAACTTGACTCTGACCAATGCGTTAACATGCTTCCCATGAGTTCATCTCCATGCCTCTCCAAATGAACTGGCGAGCGGAATCGTTTGGAACACAAAGAACCATGAAACGTGACTCTCTGTAATAACAAACAGTGCCTCCCTGGAACGCACCACCGCGACTCTCCACAAAAAAGGAACGAGTTGACAAGGAAAACATTTCCGTACACATCGTCAGTAGTGTGCCTGTTACATTAGCAACACAGTGCCCACTCGGCTTCACTTCCATGCACCTCACAGTGACTCGCGAGAGAAAATGCGTGTAACACACGCGTGGACAAACGAGACTCTGGCTAATAACAATACTTGCCTCCGCCGTTTTCACGTCCATTCCTCTCCAAGAGAACAAGTGAGTGGAATCATTTGGAAACACCAAAAGCATACAACCGTGATAACTTGACTCTGACCAATGCGTTAACATGCTTCCCATGAGTTCATCTCCATGCCTCTCCAAATGATCTGGCGAGAGGAATCGCTTGGAACACAAAGAACCATGAAATGTGACTCTCTCTAATAACAAACAATGCCTCCCTGGAACGCACCACCGCGACTCTCCAGAAGAAAGGAACGAGTTGACAGGGAAAACATTTCCATACACAGTGTCAGTAGTGTGCCTGTTGCATTAGCAACCCAGTGCCAACTCGGCTTCAATTCCACCCACCTCACGGTGACTCGCTAGAGAAAATACATGTAACACACACATGGACAAACGTGACTCTGGCTAATAACAATACTTGCCTCCGCTGTTTTCACGTCCATTCCTCTCCAAGAGAACGAGTGAGTGGAATCATTTGGAAATACCAAAAGCATACAACCCTTGTAACTTGACTCTGACCAATGCGTTAACATACTTACCATGAGTTCATGTCCATGCCTCTCCAAATGAACTGGCGAGCGGAATCGTTTGGAACAGAAAGAACCATGAAATGTGACTCTCTCTAATAACAAACGGTGCCTCCCTGGAACGCACCACCGCGACTCTCCACAAAAAAGGAATGAGTTGACAAGGAAAACATTTCCATACACAGCGTCAGTAGTGTGCCTGTTGCATTAGCAACACAGTGCCAACTCGGCTTCACTTCCACCCACCTCATGGTGACTCGCCAGAGAAAATGCATGTAACACACGCGTGGACAAATGTGACTCTAGCTAATAACAATACTTGCCTTCGTCGTTTCGCATCCATTCATCTCCAAGAGAATGAGTGAGCGGAATCATTTGGAAATACCCAAAGCATACAACTGTGGTAACTTGACTCTGATGAATGCGTTAACATGCTTCCCATGAGTTCATGTCCATGCCTCTCCAAATGAACTGGCGAGCAGAATCATTTGGAACACAAAGAACCATGAAACATGACTCTCTCTAATAACAAACAGTGCCTCCCTGGAACGCACCACCGCGACTCTCCACAAAAAAAGAACGAGTTGACAAGGAAAACATTTGCATACACAGCGTCAGGAATGTGCCTGTTGCATTAGCAACACAGTGCCAACTCGGCTTCACTTCCACGCACCTCATAGTGACCCACCCGAGAAAATGCATGTAACACACGCGTGGACAAATGTAACTCTGGATAATAACAATACTTGCCTCCGCTGTTTTCACGTCCATTCCTCTCCAAGAGAACGAGTGAGCGGAATCATTTGGAAATACCAAAGGCATACAATCAAGGTAACTAGACTCTGACCAATGCGGTAACATGCTTCCCATGAGTTCATGTCCATGCCTCTCCAAATGAACTGGCGAGCAAAATCGTTTGGAACACAAAGAACCATGAAACATGACTCTCTCTAGTAACTAACAGTGCCTCCCTGGAACGCACCAACACGACTCTCCCCAAAAAAGGAACGAGTTGACTAGTAAAACATTTCCATACACAGCGTCAGTAGTGTGCCTGTTGCATTAGCAACACAGTGCCAACTCGGCTTCACTTCCACACACCTCACAGTGACTCGCCAGAGAAAATGCGTGTAACACACGCGTGGACAAACATGACTCTGGCTAATAACAATACTTGCCTTCGCCGTTTTCACGTCCATTCCTCTCCAAGAGAACGAGTGAGCGGAATCATTTGGAAATACCAAAAGCATACAACCATGGTAACTTGACTCTGACCAATGCGTTAACATGCTTCCCATGAGTTCATGTCCATGCCTCTCCAAATGAACTAGCGAGCGGAATCGTTTGGAACACAAAGAACCATGAAACGTGACTCTCTGTAATAACAAACAGTGCCTCCCTAGAACGCACCACCGCGACTCTCCATAAAAAAGGAACGAGTTGACAAGGAAAACATTTCCGTACACATCGTCAGTAGTGTGCCTGTTGCATTAGCAACACAGTGCCCACTCGGCTTCACTTCCACGCACCTCAAGTGACTCACGAGAGAAAATGTGTGTAACACACGCATGGACAAACGTGACTCTGGCTAATAACAATACTTGCCTCCGCCGTTTTCACGTCCATTCCTCTCCAAGAGAACGAGTGAGTGGAATCATTTGGAAATACCAAAAGCATACAACCGTGATAACTTGACTCTGACCAATGCGTTAACATGCTTCCCATGAGTTCATCTCCATGCCTCTCTAAATGATCTGGCGAGAGGAATCGTTTGGAACACAAAGAACCATGAAACGTGACTCTCTCTAATAACAAACAATGCCTCCCTGGAACGCACCACCGCGACTCTCCAGAAGAAAGGAACGAGTTGATAGGGAAAACATTTCCATACACAGTGTCAGTAGTGTGCCTGTTGCATTAGCAACCCAGTGCCAACTCGGCTTCAATTCCACCCACCTCACGGTGACTCGCGAGAGAAAATACATGTAACACACACATGGACAAACATGACTTTGGCTAATGACAATACTTTCCTCCGCTGTTTTCACGTCCATTCCTCTCCAAGAGAACGAGTGAGTGGAATCATTTGGAAATACCAAAAGCATACAACCGTTGTAACTTGACTACGACCAATGCGTTAACATACTTCCCATGAGTTCATGTCCATGCCTCTCCAAATGAACTAGCGAGCGGAATCATTTGGAACCGAAAGAACCATGAAACGTGACTCTCTCTAATAACAAACGGTGCCTCCCTGGAACGCACCACCGCGACCCTCCACAAAAAAGGAACAAGTTGACAAGGAAAACATTTCCATACACAACGTCAGTAGTGTGCATGTTGCATTAGCAACACAGTGCCAACTCGGCTTCACTTCCACCCACCTCACGGTGACTCGCCAGAGAAAATGCATGTAACACAAGCGTGGACAAACGTGACTCTAGCTAATAACAATACTTGCCTCCATTGTTTTGACGTCCATTCCTCTCCAAGAGAACGAGTGAGCAGAATCATTTGGAAATACCAAAATCATACAATCAAGGTAACTTGACTCTGACCAATGCGGTAACATGCTTCCCATGAGTTCATGTCCATGCCTCTCCAAATGAACTGGCGAGCAAAATCATTTGGAACACAAAGAACCATGAAACATGACTCTCTCTAATAACTAACAGTGCCTCCCTGGAACGCACCAACGTGACTCTCCACAAAAAAGGAACGAGTTGACTAGTAAAACATTTCCATACACAGCGTCAGTAGTGTGCCTGTTGCATTAGCAACACAGTGCCAACTCGGCTTCACTTCCACGCACCTCACAATGACTCGCCAGAGAAAATGCGTGTAACACACGCGTGGACAAAACGTGACTCTAGCTAATAACAATACTTGCCTCCGCCGTTTTCATGTCCATTCCTCTCCAAGAGAACGAGTGAGCGGAATCATTTGGAAATACCAAAAGCATACAACCATGGTAACTTGACTCTGACCAATGCGTTAACATGCTTCCTATGAGTTCATGTCCATGCCTCTCCAAATTAACTGGCGAGCGGAATCGTTTGGAACATAAAGAACCATGAAACGTAAATCTCTCTAATAACAAACAGTGCCTCCCTAGAACGCACCACCGTGAGTCTCCACAAAAAAGGAACGAGTTGACAAGAAAAACATTTCCATACACATCGTCAGTAGTGTGCCTGTTGCATTAGCAACACAATGCCCACTCGGCTTCACTTCCACACACCTCACAGTGACTCGCGAGAGAAAATGCGTGTAACACACGCGTGGAAAAACGTGACTCTGGCTAATAACAATACTTGCCTCCGCCGTTTTCACGTCCATTCCTCTCCAAGAGAACGAGTCAGTGGAATCATTTGGAAATACCAAAAGCATACAACCGTGATAACTTGAATCTGACCAATGCGTTAACATGCTTCCCATGAGTTCATGTCCATGCCTCTCCAAATGAACTAGCGAGCAGAATCCTTTGGAACACAAAGAACCATGAAACGTGACTCTCTCTAATAACAAACGGTGCCTCCCTGGAACGCACCACCGCGAATCTCCAAAAGAAAGGAACGAGTTGAGAGGGAAAACATTTCCATACACAGTCTCAGTAGTGTGCCTGTTGCATTAGCAACACAGTGCCAACTCGACTTCAATTCCACCCACCTCACGGTGACTCGCGAGAGAAAATACATGTAACACACACATGGACAAATGCGACTCTGGCTAATACCAATACTTGCCTTCGCCGTTTTCACGTCCATTCCTCTCCAAGAGAACTAGTGAGTGGAATCATTTGGAAATACCAAAAGCATACAACCGTGGTAACTTGACTACGACCAATGCGTTAACATACTTCCCATGAGTTCATGTCCATGCCTCTCCAAATGAACTAGCGAGCGGAATCATTTGGAACCGAAAGAACCATGAAACGTGACTCTCTCTAATAACAAACGGTGCCTCCCTGGAACGCACCACCGCGACCCTCCACAAAAAAGGAACAAGTTGACAAGGAAAACATTTCCATACACAACGTCAGTAGTGTGCATGTTGCATTAGCAACACAGTGCCAACTCGGCTTCACTTCCACCCACCTCACGGTGACTCGCCAGAGAAAATGCATGTAACACAAGCGTGGACAAACGTGACTCTAGCTAATAACAATACTTGCCTCCATTGTTTTGACGTCCATTCCTCTCCAAGAGAACGAGTGAGCAGAATCATTTGGAAATACCAAAATCATACAATCAAGGTAACTTGACTCTGACCAATGCGGTAACATGCTTCCCATGAGTTCATGTCCATGCCTCTCCAAATGAACTGGCGAGATAAATCGTTTGGAACACAAAGAACCATGAAACATGACTCTCTCTAATAACTAACAGTGCCTCCCTGGAACGCACCAACGTGACTCTCCACAAAAAAGGAACGAGTTGACTAGTAAAACATTTCCATACACAGCGTCAGTAGTGTGCCTGTTGCATTAGCAACACAGTGCCAACTCGGCTTCACTTCCACGCACCTCACAATGACTCGCCAGAGAAAATGCGTGTAACACACGCGTGGACAAAACGTGACTCTAGCTAATAACAATACTTGCCTCTGCCGTTTTCACGTCCATTCCTCTCCAAGAGAACGAGTGAGCGGAATCATTTGGAAATACCAAAAGCATACAACCATGGTAACTTGACTCTGACCAATGCGTTAACATGCTTCCTATGAGTTCATGTCCATGCCTCTCCAAATTAACTGGCGAGCGGAATCGTTTGGAACATAAAGAACCATGAAACGTGACTCTCTCTAATAACAAACAGTGCCTCCCTAGAACGCACCACCGTGAGTCTCCACAAAAAAGGAACGAGTTGACAAGGAAAACATTTCCATACACATCGTCAGTAGTGTGCCTGTTGCATTAGCAACACAGTGCCCACTCGGCTTCACTTCCACACACCTCACAGTGACTCGCGAGAGAAAATGCGTGTAACACACGCGTGGAAAAACGTGACTCTGGCTAATAACAATACTTGCCTCCGCCGTTTTCACGTCCATTCCTCTCCAAGAGAACGAGTGAGTGGAATCATTTGGAAATACCAAAAGCATACAACCGTGATAACTTGAATCTGACCAATGCGTTAACATGCTTCCCATGAGTTCATGTCCATGCATCTCCAAAGGAACTAGCGAGCAGAATCCTTTGGAACACAAAGAACCATGAAACGTGACTCTCTCTAATAACAAACGGTGCCTCCCTGGAACGCACCACCGCGAATCTCCACAAAAAAGAAACGAGTTGACAAGGAAAACATTTCCATACACAGCGTCAGTAGTGTGCCTGTTGCATTAGCAACACAGTGCCAACTCGGATTCACTTCCACCCACCTCACGGCGGCTCGCCAGAGAAAATGCATGTAACACACGCGTGGGCAAACGTGACCCTAGCTAATAACAATACTTGCCTCCTCCGTTTTCGCGTCCATTAATCTCCAAGAGAACGAGTGAGCGGAATCATTTGGAAATACCAAAAGCATACAACCGTGGTAACTTGACCTTGACCAATGCGTTAACATGCTTCCCATGAGTTCATGTCCATGCCTCTCCAAATGAACTGGCGAGCGGAATCATTTGGAACACAAAGAACCATGAAATGTGACTCTCTCTAATAACAAACAGTGCCTCCCTGGAACGCACCACCGCGACTCTCCACAAAAAAAGAACGAGTTGACAAGGAAAACATTTGCATACACAGCGTCAGGAGTGTGCATGTTGCATTAGCAACACAGTGCCAACTCGGCTTCACTTCCACGCACCTCACAGTGACTCGCCAAAGAAAATGCATGTAACACACGCGTGGACAAATGTGACTCTGGATAATAAAAATACTTGCCTCCGCCGTTTTCACGTCCATTCCTCTCCAAGAGAACGAGTGAGCAGAATCATTTGGAAATACCAAAAGCATACAATCAAGGTAACTTGACTCTGACCAATGCGGTAACATGCTTCCCATGCGTTCATGTCCATGCCTCTCCAAATGAACTGGCGAGCAAAATCGTTTGGAACACAAAGAACCATGAAACATGACTCTCTCTAGTAACTAACAGTGCCTCCCTGGAACGCACCAACGCGACTCTCCACAAAAAAGGAACGAGTTGACAAGGAAAACATTTGCATACACAGTGTCAGGAGTGTGCATGTTGCATTAGCAACACAGTGCCAACTCGGCTTCACTTCCACGCACCTCACAGTGACTCGCCAAAGAAAATGCATGTAACACACGCGTGGACAAACCTGACTCTGGATAATAACAATACTTGCCTCCGCCGTTTTCACGTCCATTCCCCTCCAAGAGAACGAGTGAGCGGAATCATTTGGAAATACCAAAAGCATACAATCAAGGTAACTTGACTCTGACCAATACGGTAACATGCTTCCCATGAGTTCATGTCCATGCCTCTCCAAATGAACTGGCGAGCGGAATCGTTTGGAAGAAAAAGAACCATGAAACATGACTCTCTCTAATAACAAACAGTGCCCCCCTGGAACGCAGCAACGCGACTCTCCACAAAAAAGGAATGAGTTGACAAGGAAAACATTTCCATACACAGCGTCAGGAGTGTGCCTGTTGCATTAGCAACACAGTGCCAACTCGGCTTCACTTCCACGCACCTCACAGTGACTCCCAAGAGAAAATGCGTGTAACAGACGCGTGGACAAATGTGACTCTGGCTAATAACAATACTTGCCTCCGCCGTTTTCACGTCCATTCCTCTCCAAGAGAACGAGTGAGCGGAATCATTTAGAAATACCAAAAGCATACAACCATGGTAACTTGACTCTGACCAATGCGTTAACATGCTTCCCATGAGTTCATGTCCATGCCTCTCCAAACTAACTGGCGAGCAGAATCGTTTGGAACACAAAGAACCATGAAACGTGACTCTCTGTAATAACAAACAGTGACTCCCTGGAACGCACCACCGCGACTCTCCACAAAAAAGGAACGAGTTGACAAGGAAAACATTTCCATACACAGCGTCAGTAGTGTGCCGGTTGCATTAGCAACACAGTGCCAACTCGGATTCACTTCCACCCACCTCACGGTGACTCGCCAGAGAAAATGCATGTATCACACGCGTGGACAAACGTGACCCTAGCTGATAACAATACTTGCCTCCTCCGTTTTCGCGTCCATTAATCTCCAAGAGAACGAGTGAGCGGAATCATTTGGAAATACCAAAGGCATACAACCGTGGTAACTTGACCTTGACCAATGCGTTAACATGCTTCCCATGAGTTCATGTCCATGCCTCTCCAAATGAACTGGCGAGCGGAATCGTTTGGAACACAAAGAACCATGAAACGTGACTCTCTCTAATAACAAACAATGCCTCCCTGGAACGCACCACCGCGACTCTCCATAAAAAAAAGAATGAGTTGACAAGGAAAACATTTGCATACACAGCGTCAGGAGTGTGCATGTTGCATTAGCAACACAGTGCCAACTCGGCTTCACTTCCACGCACCTCACAGTGACTCGCCAAAGAAAATGCATGTAACACATGCGTGGACAAACGTGACTCTGGATAATAACAATACTTGCCTCCGCCGTTTTCACATCCATTCCTCTCCAAGAGAACGAATGAGCGGAATCATTTGGAAATACCAAAAGCAAACAATCAAGGTAACTTGACTCTGACCAATACGGTAACATGCTTCCCATGAGTTCATGTCCATGCCTCTCCAAATGAACTGGCGAGCGGAATCGTTTGGAAGAAAAAGAACCATGAAACATGACTCTCTCTAATAACAAACAGTGCCCCCCTGGAACGCACCAACGCGACTCTCCACAAAAAAGGAATGAGTTGACAAGGAAAACATTTCCATACACAGCGTCAGGAGTGTGCCTGTTGCATTAGCAACACAGTGCCAACTCGGCTTCACTTCCACGCACCTCACAGTGACTCGGAAGAGAAAATGCGTGTAACACATGCGTGGACAAACGTGACTCTGGCTAATAACAATACTTGCCTCCGCCGTTTTCACGTCCATTCCTCTCCAAGAGAACGAGTGAGCGGAATCATTTGGAAATACCAAAAGCATACAACCATGGTAAATTGACTCTAAGCAATGCGTTAACATGCTTCCCATGAGTTCATGTCCATGCCTCTCCAAACTAACTGGCGAGCAGAATCGTTTGGAACACAAAGAACCATGAAACATGACTCTCTGTAATAACGAACAGTGCCTTCCTGGAACGCACCACCGCGACTCTCCACAAAAAAGGAATGAGTTGACAAGGAAAACATTTCCATACACAGCGTTAGTAGTGTGCCTGTTACATTAGCAACACAGTGCCAACTCGGATTCACTTCCACCCACCTCACGGCGACTCGCCAGAGAAAATGCATGTAACACATGCGTGGACAAACGTGACCCTAGCTAATAACAATACTTGCCTCCGCCGTTTTCGCGTCCATTAATATCCAAGAGAATGAGTGAGCGAAATCGTTTGGAAATACCAAAAGCATACAACCATGGTAACTTGACTCTGACCAATGCGTTAACATGCTTCCCATGAGTTCATGTCCATGCCTCTCCAAACTAACTGGCGAGCAGAATCGTTTGGAACACAAAGAACCATGAAACGTGACTCTCTGTAATAACAAACAGTGCCTCCCTGGAACGCACCACCGTGACTCTCCACAAAAAAGGAACGAGTTGACAAGGAAAACATTTGCATACACAGCGTCAGGAGTATGCATGTTGCATTAGCAACACAGTGCCAACTCGGCTTCACTTCCACGCACCTCACAGTGACTCACCAAAGAAAATGCATGTAACACACGCGTGGACAAACGTGACTCTGGATAATAACAATACTTGCCTCCGCCGTTTTCACGTCCATTCCTCTCCAAGAGAACGAGTGAGCGGAATCATTTGGAAATACCAAAAGCATACAATCAAGGTAACTTGACTCTGACCAATACGGTAACATGCTTCCCATGAGTTCATGTCCATGCCTCTCCAAATGAACTGGCGAGCGGAATCGTTTGGAAGAAAAAGAACCATGAAACATGACTCTCTCTAATAACAAACAGTGCCCCCCTGGAACGCACCAACGTGACTCTCCACAAAAAAGGAATGAGTTGACAAGGAAAACATTTCCATACACAGCATCAAGAGTGTGCCTGTTGCATTAGCAACACAGTGCCAACTCGGCTTCACTTCCACGCACCTCACAGTGACTCGCAAGAGAAAATGCGTGTAACACACGCGTGGACAAACGTGACTCTGGCTAATAATAATACTTGCCTCCGCCGTTTTCACGTCCATTCCTCCCCAAGAGAACGAGTGAGCGGAATCATTTGGAAATACCAAAAGCATACAACCATGGTAACTTGACTCTGACCAATGCGTTAACATGCTTCCCATGAGTTCATGTCCATGCCTCTCCAAACTAACCGGCGAGCAGAATCGTTTGGAACACAAAGAACCATGAAACGCGACTCTCTGTAATAACAAACAGTGCCTCCCTGGAACGCACCACCGCGACTCTCCACAAAAAAGGAACGAGTTGACAAGGAAAACATTTGCATACACAGCGTCAGGAGTGTGCATGTTGCATTAGCAACACAGTGCCAACTCGGCTTCACTTTCACGCACCTCACAGTGACTCGCCAAAGAAAATGCATGTAACACACGCATGGACAAACGTGACTCTGGATAATAACAATACTTGCCTCCGCCGTTTTCACGTCCATTCCTCTCCAAGAGAACGAGTGAGCGGAATCATATGGAAATACCAAAAGCATACAATCATGGTAACTTGACTCTGACCAATACGGTAACATGCTTCCCATGAGTTCATGTCCATGCCTCTCCAAATGAACTGGCGAGCGGAATCGTTTGGAAGAAAAAGAACCATGAAACATGACTCTCTCTAATAACAAACAGTGCCCCCCTGGAACGCACCAACGTGACTCTCCACAAAAGAGGAATGAGTTGACAAGGAAAACATTTCCATACACAACGCTAGGAGTGTGCCTGTTGCATTAGCAACACAGTGCCAACTCGGCTTCACTTCCACGCACCTCACAGTGACTCGCAAGAGAAAATGCGTGTAACACACGCGTGGACAAACGTGACTCTGGCTAATAACAATACTTGCCTCCGCCGTTTTCACGTCCATTCCTCTCCAAGAGAACGAGTGAGCGGAATCATTTGGAAATACCAAAAGCATACAACCATGGTAACTTGACTCTGACCAATGCGTTAACATGCTTCCCATGAGTTCATGTCCATGCCTCTCCAAACTAACTGGCGAGCAGAATCGTTTGGAACACAAAGAACCATGAAACGTGACTCTCTGTAATAACAAACAGTGCCTCCCTGGAACGCACCACCGCGAATCTCCACAAAAAAGGAACGAGTTGACAAGGAAAACATTTGCATACACAGCGTCAGGAGTGTGCATGTTGCATGAGAAACACAGTGCCAACTCGGCTTCACTTCCACGCACCTCACAGTGACTCGCCAAAGAAAATGCATGTAACACACGCGTGGACAAACATGACTCTGGATAATAACAATACTTGCCTTCGCCGTTTTCACATCCATTCCTCTCCAAGAGAACGAGTGAGCGGAATCATTTGGAAATACCAAAAGCATACAATCAAGGTAACTTGACTCTGACCAATACGGTAAAATGCTTCCCATGAGTTCATGTCCATGCCTCTCCAAATGAACTAGCGAGCGGAATCGTTTGGAAGAAAAAGAACCATGAAACATGACTCTCTCTAATAACAAACAGTGCCCCCCTGGAACGCACCAACGTGACTCTCCACAAAAAAGGAATGAGTTGACAAGGAAAACATTTCCATACACAGCGTCAGGAGTGTGCCTGTTGCATTAGCAACACAGTGCCAACTCGGCTTCACTTCCACGCACCTCACAGTGACTCGCAAGAGAAAATGCGTGTAACACACGCGTGGACAAACGTGACTCTGGCTAATAATAATACTTGCCTCCGCCGTTTTCACGTCCATTCCTCTCCAAGAGAACGAGTGAGCGGAATCATTTGGAAATACCAAAAGCATACAACCATGGTAACTTGACTGTGACCAATGTGTTAACATGCTTCCCATGAGTTCATGTCCATGCCTCTCCAAACTAACTGGCGAGCAGAATCGTTTGGAACACAAAGAACCATGAAACATGACTCTCTGTAATAACAAACAGTGCCTCCCTGGAACGCACCACCGCGAATCTCCACAAAAAAGGAACGAGTTGACAAGGAAAACATTTGCATACACAGCGTCAGGAGTGTGCATGTTGCATTAGAAACACAGTGCCAACTCGGCTTCACTTCCACGCACCTCACAGTGACTCGCCAAAGAAAATGCATGTAACACACGCGTGGACAAACGTGACTCTGGATAATAACAATACTTGCCTTCGCCGTTTTCACATCCATTCCTCTCCAAGAGAACGAGTGAGCGGAATCATTTGGAAATACCAAAAGCATACAATCAAGGTAACTTGACTCTGACCAATACGGTAACATGCTTCCCATGAGTTCATGTCCATGCCTCTCCAAATGAACTGGCGAGCGGAATCGTTTGGAAGAAAAACAACCATGAAACATGACTCTCTCTAATAACAAACAGTGCCCCCCTGGAACGCACCAACGTGACTCTCCACAAAAAAGGAATGAGTTGACAAGGAAAACATTTCCATACACAGCGTCAGGAGTGTGCCTGTTGCATTAGCAACACAGTGCCAACTCGGCTTCACTTCCACGCACCTCACAGTGACTTGCAAGACAAAATGCGTGTAACACACGCGTGGACAAACATGACTCTGGCTAATAACAATACTTGCCTCCGCCGTTTTCACGTCCATTCCTCTCCAAGAGAACGAGTGAGCGGAATCATTTGGAAATACCAAAAGCATACAACCATGGTAACTTGACTCTGACCAATGCGTTAACATGCTTCCCATGAGTTCATGTCCATGCCTCTCCAAACTAACTGGCGAGCAGAATCGTTTGGAACACAAAGAACCATGAAACGTGACTCTCTGTAATAACAAACAATGCCTCCCTGGAACGCACCTCCGCGACTCTCCACAAAAAAGGAACAAGTTGACAAGGAAAACATTTCCGTACACATCGTCAGTAGTGAGCGTGTTGCATTAGCAACATAGTGCCCACTCGGCTTCACTTCCACGCACCTCACAGTGACTCGCGAGAGAAAATGCGTGTAACACACGCGTGGACAAACGTGACTCTGGCTAATAACAATACTTGCCTCCGCCGTTTTCACGTCCATTCCTCTCCAAGAGAACGAGTGACTGGAATCATTTGGAAATACCAAAAGCATACAACCGTGATACCTTGACTCTAACCAATGCGTTAACATGCTTCCCATGAGTTCATGTCCATGCCTCTCCAAATGAACCGGCGAGCGGAATCGTTTGGAACACAAAGAACCATGAAACATGACTCTCTCTATTAACAAACAGTGCCTCCTTGGAACACACCACCGCGACTCTCCACAATAAAGGAACGAGTTGACAGGGAAAACATTTCCATACACAGCGTCAGGAGTGTGCCTGTTGCATTAGCAACACAGAGCCAACTCGGCTTCACTTCCACGCACCTCACAGTGACTCGCCAGAGAAAATGCATGTAACACAGGCGTGGACAAACGTGACTTTGGCTAATAACAATACTTTCCTTCACCATTTTCACGTCCATTCCTCTCCAAGAGAACGAGTGAGTGGAATCATTTGGAAATACCAAAAGAATACACCCGTGGTAACTTGACTCTGACCAATGCGTTAACATGCTTCCCATGAGTTCATGTCCATGCCTCTCCCAATGAACTGGCGAGCGGAATAGTTTGGAACACAAAGAACCATGAAACGTGACTCTCAGTGCCTCCCTGGAACGCACCAACGCGACTCTCCACAAAAAAGGAACGAGTTCACAAGGAAAACATTTCCATACACAGCGTCAGGAGTGTGCCTGTTGCATTAGCAACATAGTGCCAACTCGGCTTCACTTCCACGCACCTCACAGTGACTTGCAAGACAAAATGCGTGTAACACACGCGTGGACAAACATGACTCTGGCTAATAACAATACTTGCCTCCGCCGTTTTCACGTCCATTCCTCTCCAAGAGAACGAGTGAGCGGAATCATTTGGAAATACCAAAAGCATACAACCATGGTAACTTGACTCTGACCAATGCGTTAACATGCTTCCCATGAGTTCATGTCCATGCCTCTCCAAACTAACTGGCGAGCCGAATCGTTTGGAACACAAAGAACCATGAAACGTGACTCTCTGTAATAACAAACAATGCCTCCCTGGAACGCACCACCGCGACTCTCCACAAAAAAGGAACAAGTTGACAAGGAAAACATTTCCGTACACATCGTCAGTAGTGAGCGTGTTGCATTAGCAACATAGTGCCCACTCGGCTTCACTTCCACGCACCTCACAGTGACTCGCGAGAGAAAATGCGTGTAACACACGCGTGGACAAACGTGACTCTGGCTAATAACAATACGTGCCTCCGCCGTTTTCACGTCCATTCCTCTCCAAGAGAACGAGTGACTGGAATCATTTGGAAATACCAAAAGCATACAACCGTGATACCTTGACTCTAACCAATGCGTTAACATGCTTCCCATGAGTTCATGTCCATGCCTCTCCAAATGAACCGGCGAGCGGAATCGTTTGGAACACAAAGAACCATGAAACATGACTCTCTCTATTAACAAACAGTGCCTCCTTGGAACACACCACCGCGACTCTCCACAATAAAGGAACGAGTTGACAGGGAAAACATTTCCATACACAGCGTCAGGAGTGTGCCTGTTGCATTAGCAACATAGAGCCAACTCGGCTTCACTTCCACGCACCTCACAGTGACTCGCCAGAGAAAATGCATGTAACACAGGCGTGGACAAACATGACTTTGGCTAATAACAATACTTTCCTTCACCATTTTCACGTCCATTCCTCTCCAAGAGAACGAGTGAGTGGAATCATTTGGAAATACCAAAAGAATACAACCGTGGTAACTTGACTCTGACCAATGCGTTAACATGCTTCCCATGAGTTCATGTCCATGCCTCTCCCAATGAACTGGCGAGCGGAATAGTTTGGAACACAAAGAACCATGAAACGTGACTCTCAGTGCCTCCCTGGAACGCACCAACGCGACTCTCCACAAAAAAGGAACGAGTTGACAAGGAAAACATTTCCATACACAACGTCAGGAGTGTGCCTGTTGCATTAGCAACACAGTGCCAACTCAGCTTCACTTCCACGCACCTCAGAGTGATTCCCCAGAGAAAATGCATGTAACACATGTGTGGACAAACATGACTCTGGCTAATAACAATACGTGCCTCCGCCGTTTTCACGTCCATTCCTCTCCAAGAGAATGAAGGAGCAGAATCATTTGGAAATACCAAAAGCATACAACCGTGGTATCTTGACTCTGACCAATGCGTTAACATGCTTCCCATGAGTTCATGTCCATGGCTCTCCACATGAACTGGCAGGCGGAATCAGTTGGGACACAAAGAACCATGAAACGTGACTTTCTCTAATAACAAACAGTGCCTCCCTGGAACGCACCACCGCGACTCGCCACAAAAAAGGAACGAGTTGACAAGGAAAACATGTCCATACACAGCGTCAGGAGTGTGCCTGTTCATAACACCGCGTGGACAAACGTGACTCTGGCTAATAACAATACTGGCCCCCGCCGTTTTCACGTCCATTCCTCTCCAAGAGAACGAGCGAGCGGAATCATTTGGAAATACCAAAAGCATACAACCGTGGTAACTTGACTCTGACCAATACGTTAACATGCTTCTCGCGAGTTCATGTCCATGCCTCCCCAAATGAACTGGCGAGCGGAATCGTTTGGAACACAAAGAACCATGAAACGTGACTCTCTCTAATAACAAACAGTGCCTGCCTGGAAAGCACCACTACGACTCTCCACAAAAATTGAACGAGTTGACAAGGAATACATTTCCACACACAGCGTCAGGAGTGTGCATGTTGCATTAGAAACACAGTCGCAACTCGGCTTCACTTCCACGCACCTCACAGTGACTCGCCAGATAAAATGCATGTAACACACGCGTGGACAAACGTGACTCTGGCTAATAACAATACTTGCCTCCGCCGTTTTCACGACCATTCCTCTCCAAGAGAACGAGTGAGCGGAATCATTTCGAAATACCAAAAGCATACAATCAAGGTAACTTGACTCTGACCAATACGGTAACATGCTTCCCATGAGTTCATGTCCATGCCTCTCCAAATGAACTGGCGAGCGGAATCGTTTGGAAGAAAAAGAACCATGAAACATGACTCTCTCTAATAACAAACAGTGCCCCCCTGGAACGCACCAACGTGACTCTCCACAAAAAAGGAATGAGTTGACAAGGAAAACATTTCCATACACAGCGTCAGGAGTGTGCCTGTTGCATTAGCAACATAGTGCCAACTCGGCTTCACTTCCACGCACCTCACAGTGACTCGCAAGAGAAAATGCGTGTAACACACGCGTGGACAAACGTGACTCTGGCTAATAACAATACTTTCCTCCGTCGTTTTCACGTCCATTCCTCTCCAAGAGAACGAGTGAGCGGAATCATTTGGAAATACCAAAAGCATACAACCATGGTATCTTGACTCTAACCAATGCGTTAACATGCTTCCCATGAGTTCATGTCCATGCCTCTCCAAACTAACTGGCGAGCAGAATCGTTCGGAACACAAAGAACCATGAAACGTGACTCTCTGTAATAACAAACAATGCCTCCCTGGAACGCACCACCCAGACTCTCCACAAAAAAGGAACGAGTTGACAAGGAAAACATTTCCGTACACATCGTCAGTAGTGAGCGTGTTGCATTAGCAACATAGTGCCCACTCGGCTTCACTTCCACGCACCTCACAGTGACTCGCGAGAGAAAATGCGTGCAACACACGCGTGGACAAACGTGACTCTGGCTAATAACAATACTTGCCTCCGCCGTTTTCACGTCCATTCCTCTCCAAGAGAACGAGTGACTGGAATCATTTGGAAATAACAAAAGCATACAACCGTGATACCTTGACTCTGACCAATGCGTTAACATGCTTCCCATGAGTTCATGCCCATGCCTCTCCAAATGAACTGGCGAGCGGAATCGTTTGGAACACAAAGAACCATGAAACATGACTCTCTCTATTAACAAACAGTGCCTCCCTGGAACACACCACCGCGACTCTCCACAATAAAGGAATGAGTTGACAGGGAAAACATTTCCATACACAGCGTCAGGAGTGTGCCTATTGCATTAGCAACACAGTGCCAACTCGGCTTGACTTCCACGCACCTCACAGTGACTCGCCAGAGAAAATGCATGTAACACAGGCGTGGACAAACGTGACTTTGGCTAATAACAATACTTTCCTTCACCGTTTTCACGTCCATTCCTCTCCAAGAGAACGAGTGTGTGGAATCATTTGGAAATACCAAAAGATTACAACCGTGGTAACTTGACTCTGACCAATGCGTTAACATGCTTCCCATGAGTTCATGTCCATGCCTCTCCCAATGAACTGGCGAGCGGAATAGTTTGGAACACAAAGAACCATGAAACGTGACTCTTAGTGCCTCCCTGGAACGCACCAACGCGACTCTCCACAAAAAAGGAACGAGTTGACAAGGAAAACATTTCCATACACAGCGTCAGGAGTGTGCCTGTTGCATTAGCAACACAGTGCCAACTCAGCTTCACTTCCACGCACCTCAGAGTGATTCGCCAGAGAAAATGCATGTAACACATGTGTGGACAAACGTGACTCTGGCTAATAACAATACGTGCCTCCGCCGTTTTCACGTCCATTCCTCTCCAAGAGAATGAAGGAGCAGAATCATTTGGAAATACCAAAAGCATACAACCGTGGTATCTTGACTCTGACCAATGCGTTAACATGCTTCCCATGAGTTCATGTCCATGGCTCTCCACATGAACTGGCAGGCGGAATCGGTTGGGACACAAAGAACCATGAAACGTGACTTTCTCTAATAACAAACAGTGCCTCCCTGGAACGCACCACCGCGACTCGCCACAAAAAAGGAACGAGTTGACAAGGAAAACATGTCCATACACAGCGTCAGGAGTGTGCCTGTTCATAACACACG